>NC_091471.1:86496934-87165420 GCF_036971445.1 Narcine bancroftii | reverse complement strand
TTTGAAACACTGAAGTCTACAGATACTGTGAGTGTAGTAAAAGTACAAAAATGCTGGAGGAACTCAGCAGGAATTACAGCATCCAGAAGAGGTAAAAATATATTACCAATGTTTTGGGCCTGAGTCCTTCCTCAAGGAATGAGCAAAAAAAGACAAGTCTCTATATCACCTTTTGTCTGTTGGTCTGTTGTTCTTCCCCCTGCTATTTCTTTTGTGTATTTCTTCTGTGTTTTGTCTCTATTAAAAAGACTGGGGAAAAGAAGAATGGGAGGAGGAGCACAGGCCAACAGACAAAATGAGTTAATTGAATAGAATAAGAGGTCAAGAGAGAGGATAGGTGTGAATTGAATGGGAGAGGGGGGTTGTTTTTGGCTCTGTGAAAAGAGAGAAAAAAATGGAGAGATGGGAACTAATGGAAACCCAGAGAAGTCTGTTAATGCCATCGAATTGAAGGGTGCCCAGACAGAATGAGTTGTTCCTCCAGTGGGTTGTCTCAGACTGCCAGTGCATGAAAACATAGACAACATGTCAGCAAAGGAATTTGGTGGGGAAATGAAATGGGTGACCACTGGAAGATCCAGTCTCTCCAATAGGGAGGAGACCACAACAGGAGCACCAGATACAGTAGATGACCCCTACTGTTCACAAGCAAAGTGTTGCTTCTCCTGGAAGGACTATTTGGGACCCCAAATGGTGGTGAGGGAGGAGATCTGGGTGCAATGGAACACCTTCTGTGGTCACAGAATAGTGCCAAAGGAGTGAAGGTGGAAAGGAGAGGGGTGAAGGTGGTGGTGGTGGGATCCCATGGTAGGTGGCAGAACTAGCAGAAGATATGTTGGATGCAGAGGCTGGTGGGGTTGTAGGTTGAGATTGAGGACAAAGGGTATTCTGGCCTTGTTGTAGGTGGTGGCCGAGGGAGCCAGGATAGATGTGCTGGTAATGGAGGATATGCAGGTGAGGGTCAAGTTCATGATGGTAGAGGGGAAGCCACTTTATTTGAAGAAGGAGGAAGACCTTGTCCTGGGAGCCAATGCAATGGAGACTCAGGAATTTAGAGAAATGAATAGAATCCTTAGTGTGAAGATGTATAGTTGAGGTAGTTATGGGAGTTGAAAGGTTTGTAAAAGATGTCTGTAAATGGTTTGTTTCCCAAGATGGGGTCAGAGGGATCAAGAAAAGGGAGAGGGTTGTTAGAGATTGACAAAGTAAATTTGAATCAGGGTTAAATCAAAGTGGATGAAGTTGACGAGCTCACCAAAGAAGTCATTGACGAAGTGGAGGTAGAGTTGTGGAGCCGTGCCTGTCGCCTGTGTGCATTGCTCCACATAGCCAACAAAGTGGCAAGTATAGCTGGGGCCTGTGCTAACCCTTTGACTTGGAGAAAGTAGGATGAGTTTAAGAAGTTATCAAAGGTGAGGACTAGCTCTACCAGCCAGAGGAGGGTGATGGTGGAGGGGGACTAGTTGGGTCTGTTGTCAAGAACGGGTCTGTTGGAGATTGCTTGGAGATCATGAACAATGAATGCACTGCATAAGACTGAAAGTGCATACAAATCATTACTTCACCTGGAAAGACTCTTCAGATCCCTGTGTGATGTGAGGATGGAGGAAGCAGAGGATACATATGGCAACTGCACAGGAAGTTGAGTCACTGACAAAGACACAAAAATATTCAATGAGTTGAAAAGGCAACAGTGACGATGAATTGCCTAAAGGGGAAAGAAAAAATGTTGATGGCAGAATCAAATTGAAGATGGTGGGGGGGAAAAAAAATCAGGAAGATTAAATTTCTACAATCAATCTGCATATTGTAAAGTCTCACATGAGGTGTGATTTGATAATCTTGTGTTAGACACATTGAAGTAACAGCTGGTCTGGTTTGGTCCTTCAAACAATGCAATAGGATTTTGCACATCAATTATAAGTGTTAAATGAACTTTGATTTAATGCCAAATTCAAGTGTTAGTATCAATTACAGGCAAAATCTAATGAATTTGAAATTCACCATGCACTGGGGTTTAATCTGTTATCTCTAGATTTAGATATGAAAATGTTTCCATTCACTACTTATAAATAAGACAGTACATGCATGAGAATAAGAGTTCACAAAGATGACCCTAGGGATAAAAAGACAAGAAAAATCACTCCAGTTACAAGAATAGCTACAACTAAACCAGCAAAAACAACTGAGAGATGCAGAGTTTTTGAGAGGAAGAGATTTTCTCCCCTGGTTAAGTGATCTTGATTATATCAGTGATTGGGGTTGAAAGATGATAGTGGTTATCATGTTCATACGAATTCCAGCTACAACTCAAAAGTAGTTCCATGGAGTCAGGAGGTTGTCAATTCAAGTGATACTCTTGGAATTTGGGCTCTGCACCAAAATACATCAACTTTCTCAGATAGATAAAATGTATATAGCATTATTGTACTGTTATAGCGGCCCGCTAACTGGGACGTGACCCGGTATACAAAATGGCTGACAAACTTGGCAACCTTGCAGATCTCACGGGGGACAATGACCTTCATCCCAGGTGTCCACCTGCACAATGGGAAACAATAAGCAGAAGCAGGAGCGCCACCCAATCGGAGATCAGCACTGCCATGACATCACTCCTGTCATCAGCAACGAGGAGAGAATATAAGCAGAGCTACCAGTGGAATAAATCAGTCTTCGACTCCTCATGTATGTGTCTTCTTTCCACATTTTTTTAGTAGCACATACACAATGGTGTCCCTGGAAGGATCAACCAGCAGTTGGATCCAAAGATAACAGATCAAACAGCTCTTCACATAGTTAAAGCTGCCAACGATCTGGGCATCGCAGCCACACGTGTGGTTCGAACAGGCAGAGGCCCAGTTCGACCTTCAACAGATCAACGCCGACAACATATGTTACTACTATGTGGTGAGCTTGCTTGACCAGAAGACAGCAGTAAAGGTCATCGACTACCTACGGCAGCCTCTGGAGCAAGGCAAAATACAATGCCCTCAACGAGCTATTAACCCATACCTTTGGGCACTCACAGCGTGAGTGCGCTGCCCAAATGTTACATACAGTCAGTTTTGGGGACAGGGCCCCATCTGCCCTCATGAGTGAGATGCTCAGCCTTGCCTGCTCTTTGAGCAGTGTTTCCTGAAACAGCTACCCAAGGATATCCGACTCTTGCTTGCCAATGAAGACTTCGGTGACCCCAGGAAAGTTGCTGCCCGTCCGGACATGTCCTGGAGAACAAAGAAAGAAAACAGCGCCTCGGTGGAGCAGATCGCTAGGCCCTGCACACAGTTGATGACAAGACCACAGCAAAAAGAGAGGCAAGTGGACCCCCCAACAACACTATTGCTACTATCACCAATGATGCGGTGCGGTGGCCATCGATGCCATTCACACTGCACATTAAAAGGAAACACCATGGCCAACCATCGTTAATGGCTGCAGCAATTGGCCAATGTAAAAGTCCCCTCCATGTGAGGGACTCTGTCAGGAAGGCACTTCCTCATTGACACTGGCGCCGAAATAAGTGTCCTCCTCCCCACCCCCGGCCTACAACACCCAGACAGCAAATTGGGTCTGGCACGGAGGCCAATGTACAGCACCACTATACAAATGTTCGGCACCCACACTGACCCCTTCCACTTTGGCAGCAATCAGTTCACGTGGACATTCACAAATATGGTTATAGTGCAAATGCGCAGACCCTGCCAGCCCACTGCCTGCTGGTGGACCTTAAAGGGTGGTGAATGGTGCATGCCAGGACTTTTCAAACTATGCCCCTGGGGGAAGCCATGTTACCTGCGCCTCACCTCAACTAGAAAGTTACACTATCCTAGCAGAGTTCCCTTCAGCTGTGGCTCCACAGTTTACCACCACAGAGCTGAAGCACAGGGTAAGGCACCATATCCTCACTGAGGGCCCCACCCCCCACCATATCCTCACTGAGGGCCCCCCCCCATGCCAGGGTGCACCGCCTTCCCCCTGAGAAGGTCACCATTGCCAAGGGAGAATTTTTTTTAAATGGAAGAGTTGGGTTAGTGCAGCAATCCGACAGCTCCTGGGCCTCCCCCCTTCACATGATACCAAAGGCAGCAGGAGGATGGAGGCCAAGTGGTGACCATTGCCACCTCAATGAGGTCACCACACCCGACAGGTACACCGTGTCCAAAATCCAAGACTTTACTGTTAACTTGCAAGTGGCAGGGATGTTTTCCAAAGTCAACCTCATCAGGGGCCATCATCAGATCCCGGTCCATCCCAATGACAACCCGAAAACCGCCATCATTACCCCTTTCAGACTCTGAATTCTTGAGGATGCCCTTTGGACTTAAGAACGCAGCCCAGACTTTCCAGTGGCTGATGGATGCAGTGGGCCGGGATCTCCCATTCGCGTTCATCTATTTGGACAATATTCTCATCATCAGCCGCAACAACACAGAACATGCAGCCATCTAAGGCAACTGTGTGGCCGGGTGTAGGAATTTGGACTAATGATAACCCCTGCTAAGTGCCAGTTTAGGTTGAAAACAATAGACTTCCTGGGGCATCAAATCAACAGGCACGGAGCAAAACCACTGCCCGAAAAGGTGGAGGCCATTTGGTGTTTCGCCAAGCCTTGCACAGTGAAGGGGTTGCATGATTAACTTTTATCACTGATTCATACCAGCAGTGGCTTGCATTATGTGCCCCCTTTTTACACTCATGGCTGGGACAATGAGGCCTTGGAGGTGTTCCAGAAGGCCAAAGAGGCACTGGCCAATGACACCCTTCTGGTCAACCCCAGGCCAGAGATGCCAACCACTCACAGTAGACTCCTCCAGCACAGTGGTAGGGGGCGTACTGGAGCAATACAGCACCTTTGATCAGGAGCTACTGGCAGTCAGGCACGAGATATTTTTTGGAAGGCAGACAATTCCGGGTCTTCACAAAAAATAAACCATTAAACTTTGCCTTCCACAAAATGACTGACCTGTGGTCAGCCAGGCAGCAGCGAGATCTCTCACCACAGACATCCAACACATTGCACGTAAGACCAATGTGGTGGCTGACGCACTGTCCCACCCCATGATTGAGTCCGACCAAACCCTGTTCCAAGGAATAGACTATCTGCCCTAGCCAGAGCACAGCAGGACCCTGAACTCCAGGCATACAGAACAGCAGTTTCCAGCTTCAGGCTGGAGGATGTTGCCATTGGTCCTGGCAACCAGATGCTCCTCTGCAACATCTCCACTGGCAAACCTCGCCCCATCGTGCCGGCAGCCTGGGGGGGCGACAAGTCTTCAACGCTGTGCACAACCTGCCACACCCAGCCATTAGGACTTCTGTTAAAATGCTGGCCAGTAGGTTCATCTGGCACAGTCTTAGGAAACAGGTCAGTTGGTGGGCCAAGACCTGCACACTCTGTCAGACATCCAAAGTGCAGATGCACATCAAGGCATCCTACCCCCCCTCCACCCCAGACTTTCAAGCCAACATGACGTTGGTTCAGCCATATCTATATTGACATTGTAGGACTGCTGCCATTCTCCTCACCATGATTGACCGCTCCACAAGGTGGCCGGAGGCTCTCATACTGGCCAACACAACCACTGAGACCTGCACCAGAGCACTGATCAGCACCTGGGTATCAAGGTTCAGAATCCCGGAGCATACGACCTCTGATAGAGATACACAGTTCACTTCAGGTCTCTGGGCGACACTGGCCAAGCTGCTGGGAACCCAGCTCCACCATTCCACGGCTCTCCACCCTCAGACCAATGGGTTGGTGGAGTGGTTCCACAGGCACCTAAAGATGGTCTTGATGGCTCAGCTCAAGGGGCCGAACTAGGCAGACTGGTTACCCTGGGTCCTCCAAGAGATCCACACCACGCCAAAAGAAGACTTCGCCTCAGCAGCTGAGATGGTATACAGCGCACCGTTGGATACTGGGGGAGTTCTTGGCTGCCACCAAGGTCCTAGAGGACTCTACGACCTCATTGACTAAGCTGAGGGCACTCCAGCACCTCTGCAGCCTCCGCTGCGTGGCCAGATCAAAGCCTACATCTCAAAGTCTTTGGGACATGCGAATTTGTTTTCATTCAGGGGAGGAACGCCAAAACACCTCTGCAACAGCTGTTGAGGGTCCCTATAATCAAGCACAACCGGTTGACATGTGCTGGATATCAGCGGCAAGGAAGAGATTTTCACCATCGACCGCCTCAAACCAGCACACCTGAACATTAGTCAACCAGTCTCCAAGCAGCCCCCTCAACGCAAAGGTAGGTCACCAAAAGTGGCAAACAGAGCTCCAATCACCAGTTCTGGGGGTGTCTTGTAGCGGCCCACTTACAGGGACGCAACCCGATACACAAAATGGCCAACAAATGCGGCAACTGCCTTGACCCCACAGGGATCAACAATTTTCTTCCCAGGTGGCCACCTGCACGGCGGGAAACGAGCAATGGCGGGAACACCACCCAATTGAAGATCGGCGCTGCTGTGTCATCACTCCTGTCGTCAGCAGCAGGGAGAGCATATAAGCAGAGCTGCCAGAGCAATAAATCAGTCTTCAACTTCTCGTGTGTCTTCTTTCCAAACTTCACGGTAGCACACACTGTCACGTTTATCTTGTGTCAGCAAAATTGAAACAAATCATTTACCTATTAATCAAATGTTAAATGTGGATGTCAGCTGCTTATAGGTGCACAAAACATTATAAAAAAAAGTCTCTTCACAAAAATATTTAATTAACGGTTTTTAGACTGCAAGGCATGTAACAGCATAATCAAGGAATTTTGCAGCTACATGGGCAGTCTAATTCCTGAGTCAATTCCTGCACCACAATTTATCCTGCAGGACCCCTACAACTTTTTGGAGGAAGCCTGCAATGTAAATCGTACCAGAAAACTTCATTAATGGTCATGCACTCAACTGCACGTCCAACCAGGAATGTTGCACTCAGGTACTTGCAGTCTAAAAAGGCACCCAGGATAAATGACCACATGGGCAGTAATTAAGTTAATTTTTTTCAGCGATTTTTTTTTTTTCCCAACAAAACGATTTTTCCTAAAAACAAAATTGGCTGAAATGCATTTGCATTTGCAGAGCCCAAGGACCTGAAGAACACTATGCAAATGCATATTTTTTTATACAGGATAGTTTAAGTGTAGAAGACAAAGATTTAATATGCAAAATATGTTACAGAAAGTAATTAAGATAAGTAATACTGCATCTTCAGCAAATAGGCAATGCAGAGAGATATCTTGATTTACTCTTATAAATCAGAGTAAACAGCCTTATTTGGTCCCATCACATCCAGAGTTTAAATCCACAGCAACCAAAAACAATCAAACATCATAGTAAATTTAAAATTTAGATGTGATGAGTGGACTATGTTACAAGGGAAATTACACCAAGGCACTATTTTACCAAGGCCTGGTTTGGTAAATTCTTCCAGTATTTGCTGAACATAAAAGTGCAAATGAACAAGTTTTAAAAAAAACAAAATCAATGAACAACTTAGAGCCAAGCTGTTGGCTCATAAACACATACTACCCTAATATATTAAAACAAAACTCTAAGTTTAAACAAGAAAGTCTGCAGATGCTGTGGATGAGTGCAATGCACAAATGGAAAAACCAGCAGGTCACACAGCATCCAGAGGAAGCAAATACCTATCCTCAGGTATAGGAAAGTTCTTCAAGTGTGCTATTTATCTTTCCATTTCATCAGATGCAAGGATCGACAATGAGATAGACAACAGACTCGCCAAGGCAAATAGCGCCTTTGGAAGACTACACAAAAGAGTCTGGAAAAACAACCAACTGAAAAACCTCACAAAGATAAGCGTATACAGAGCCGTTGTCATACCCACACTCCTGTTCGGCTCCGAATCATGGGTCCTCTACCGGCACCACCTACGGCTCCTAGAACGCTTTCACCAGTGTTGTCTCCGCTCCATCCTCAACATCCATTGGAGCGCTTTCATCCCTAACGTCAAAGTACTCGAGATGGCAGAGGTCGACAGCATCGAGTCCACGCTGCTGAAGATCCAGCTGCGCTGGATGGGTCACGTCTCCAGAATGGAGGACCATCGCCTTCCCAAGATCGTGTTCTATGGCGAGCTCTCCACTGGCCACCGTGACAGAGGTGCACCAAAGAAAAGGTACAAGGACTGCCTAAAGAAATCTCTTGGTGCCTGCCACATTGACCACCGCCAGTGGGCTGATAACGCCTCAAACCGTGCATCTTGGCGCCTCACAGTTTGGCGGGCAGCAACCTCCTTTGAAGAAGACCGCAGAGCCCACCTCACTGACAAAAGGCAAAGGAGGAAAAACCCAACCCCAACCAACTAATTTTCCGCTGCAACCGTGTCTGCCTGTCCTGCATCAGACTTGTCAGCCACAAACGAGCCTGCAGCTGACGTGGACTTTTTACCCCCTCCATAAATCTTTGTCCGCGAAGCCAAGCCAAAGAAGAAAGAAGAAAACTACAGTAATTAATGTGGGAGTCTGTGAACATGGATTGGCTATCCTATTTCCACCAATCCTACTGTTCAAATATACTTCAAGCAATGGAGTAGACACCCCTGGGATTTATTGAAATGAACTAGGTAAATACGAATCCTAGCAGTCATTTGTGTTACACTCAAATGAGATAACTCAAGGGACAAATACGCCCGAAATTGTTCCCTAGGATTGCTAGTAAATTCCACAATGAATTAGACATGGATAAAATGATCCTAAACTCCCAAATTAGATAGGGTACCATTTGTTTTTCATGGAGGGGAAGGCCTGAACATGATTTTGAGCAAGATTAAAGGGGTCGGTATGATCCCATAGCTCACGGCTGTACTGATTGGAACAGGGCGGTCAATGGCCGTAGAATGTGGGCCCATCGCCCGGCCACCGCCGCAGGTTCACCCCGTTCCTTTCATCTCCGGGATAAAATCTACAACCGAAGTGTGTAATCCAAAAACGGCTCGAAGCCAGCCTTGCCTGCGCCGACTGCGCTGGCGACACTGTACCTGCTCTGCCAATGCCGCTCACGCTACTTCCAGCTGAGTGCCTGCACGCTGCAGCCAGGACCTCGCCATCCACCAGCCGGACACGGCGCTCTCGAGCGGGCGCGTGCGAACACGTCACGGCGAAGAGCGGCTGGATTGGGCACTGCGCCAGATGCAGCGCAAGGAAACAAGCGCCCTCCAGATAGAGCGCCGTCTAGCCAAAGAAAGCTAAAAGAATACAGATGCTGCAAATCTGACATCAATATGGAGAGAGCGATGGCTCTCAGGGCGAGGGTCCTTCAGTTAGAACCAGAAAAGTAAGTATGTATGGAAAAGCTGCCTGGAAGGGGCAGATTACAGACCATTTGTAACAATTACCGGCAGATTTACGAGTTCTTATTTGAAACACAGGTGAGGTGGCAAGAGTGGCAAATCTGTCACTGTTCAGGCAGGGTTACAAGGAAAAGTCTGGGGGTTGGTTGCGGGCTAGTGATCCTAACATCTGTGGTAGGTACGTAACGTGTATATTCTGAGGGAGAAGATATACATGCAAGTCAAGTCGCGTTTATTTGTCGTTCATGCCATAAACCTTGTAATGTACAATGAAAACGAGATAGTGTTTCTCCGGACCGCGGAGCTGATTATTTAACGTGGGTTAATTACCTCAGAAACTTTTTATAAATAAAGTATCATAAACATCATGTCCCCAGAGCTCAGAAAGCTCACGGCTTGTGGTGGGTGGGGGGACGGTCTCGTAATCTGGTCGAGAGGACCCGAACGCTTCAGTACCTCTTCCCGGATGGCAGGAGGAAGAACAGTTGGCGGACTGGGTGTGCGGAGTCCTTCTCGAGGTTTATGATTCTGCAAACAACTAAATGTCCGTCCTGGCAGGGAGAGAGAGACCCCATGATCTCCTCAGCAGTCTTTACTATCCGCTGCAGGGATCATCTCCTTCGTCTCGTCCATGTCGGGACTCAGTTTGTTATTCTCGCACTATGTCACGAGATTTTCCACCTATTCTCTGTCGTGCGACTCAACGTTGTTGTTGGTGTTGAGGTTGTGTTCTGAGATGGTACAGTTCCCGAACCAGTTACATAGGATGCTCTCAATACCTCCCCTGTTTTCTTCTTTGTCTTGGCTTCGCGGACGAAGATTTATGGAGGGGTCAGCTGCAGGCTCGTTTGTGGCTGACAAGTCCGATGCGGTTGCAGCGGTTGCAGGGGAAAATTGGTGGGTTGGGGTTGGCTCTTGGGTTTTTCCTCCATTGTCTTTTGTCAGTGAGGTGGGCTCTGCGGTCTTCTTCAAAGGAGGTTGCTGCCCGCCAAACTGTGAGGCGCCAAGATGCACGGTTTGAGGCGTTATCAGCCCACTGGCGGTGGTCAATGTGGCAGGCACCAAGAGATTTCTTTAGGCAGTCCTTGTACCTTTTCTTTGGTGCACCTCTGTCACGGTGGCCAGTGGAGAGCTCGCCATAGAACACGATCTTGGGAAAGCGATCGCCCTCCATTCTGGAGACGTGACCTACCCAGCGCAGTTGGATCTTCAGCGACGTGGATTCGATGCTGTCGGCCTCTGCCATCTTGAGTACTTCGATGTTGGAGATGAAGTCGCTCCAATGAATGTTGAGGATGGAGCAGAGACATCGCTGGTGGAAGCGTTCTAGGAGCCATAGGTGATGCCGGTAGAGGATCCATGATTCGGAGCCGAACAGGAGTGTGGGTATGACAACAGCTCTGTATATGCTAATCTTTGTGAGGTTTTTCAGTTGGTTGTTTTTCCAGACTCTTGTGTAGTCTTCCAAAGGTGCTATTTGCCTTGGCGAATCTGTTGTCTATCTCGTTGTCGATCCTTGCATCCGATGAAATGGTGCAGCCGAGATAGGTAAACTGGTTGACCGTTTTGAGTTTTGTGTGCTCGATGGAGATGTGGGGGGGCTGATATAGTGGACATCACTGATGTGATCTACCAGGATCAATGTCTGAAGAGAGTGTGCAAAATCACTGAGGTTCACGTTCAGCTTACTCAGCATGTTTCAGCTACTCCTTTCTGGAAAGAGATACCAGAATGTCAGAGGCAGCACGACCAGGCCCAGGAAGAGCTTCCTCCTACTGGCAGTAAAATGCTTTACAACCAAAGGAACTGCTCACACAAACCAACCAGGATTCTCCTATTCATTAAACAATATGTATTTGTTTGTATAGATGAGATACTTGTCCTGCATATTTATTGTTTGTCTGTATGTGTGTTGTGTTTGCTTGTATATCTGCGTGTTTTGTACCGAGAACCAGGGAATGCTGTTTCATCAGGTTGTACTTGTGCAATCATATGAGAATAAACTTGACTTGAAGATGTGACTGAGGGCAGAGCTATATATTTTTATAATACGTATATTATCTATCTATATTGAGTGTGTGTGTGTGTGTATTGTGGTGGCTGACCCATGCAACAGGCAAACCGGCTCAGAGTCACAGGCAAGTCAGTGGCAGATCTGACTGTAGGAGATCTGGGTGTGGTGAAAGCCCACAGCCTAGTGGCTGATGTCAGTGCCGCATGGCAAGTCACAGGGGCTACTGGGAGAGGGTTCTTAACTGTGCGGCTTTCAAATTAATAAAGCAGTTGGTTCAACTCACCTTCTACTCTGCATGGTTTCTCGCACACTGCATTGGTGACCCCGATGGTCCAATGGACCCAATGATGACCGACCCAAGCTCGCAGAAGGCAGTTTCACTGAAAATGCCGACTTTCTGGACCTCTCAGCCGCTGGTCTGGTTTGAACAGGCTGAAGTCCAATTCCAGGTCAGGCAAATCATCTCAGATGGCACAAAGTACTACTATGTGGTCGGTTCATTTGACCAGGAAATAGCAGGCTGCATCATCGACTTCTTACACCAGTCACTCCACAAGGCCAACCTTGGCAACTGTGTGCCATTGGCCTTAATGAACGAGATGCTGGCACTAGGAGACACCCAAAAGCCATGATTACTGTTCGAACAAGTCTTTCCTCGAGCAAATGCCAAAAGATATTCACCTCCTTATCGCTGACGATGATTTCAGTGATCCAGACAAAGTAGTGGCCTCCATTGACTAAATTGCTGTGTCATGCCCTAAGTTCCCAGGCCTTCCCTATGCCACCAACTTAGCCGGTGAGGGCCGCAGCAGGGAGCAACCCCAGTTCGGACCATTGGTATTCTACCACCAAAAGTGGGGTTCAGGAGCCCACTGTTGCTGCCCACCCTGTTCTTTTCCGGGATATGCCAGGGCCAGCCATTGCTAATAGTTCTGGGTGAAAGTTGCTCAAGACACAGGGGTGGAGATTAGTGCCTTGCCCCCTTCGACCTATGACACCTGTGCTGGGAAGTCAGGACCGGTGCTCACTGCTGCCAACAACAGCAGTATTCACACGTACAGCACACAAGCCATCGCACTACAGTTCAGTTCCAGCTGTTTCATCTGGTCATTTACATTGGCAGCAGTGTCGCAGGCCTTTATTGGGTGCAGATTTCCTCTGGGCTCACTGCCTCCTAGTGGACCTCAAGGGACGGCACCTAGTGAATGCACAGCCCTTCCAGACCTTCTCGCTTGGCTAAGCCAAGTTACTGGCCCCACACCTGGAGTCTGTGACTTTGTCAGGCAATGAATTTGCCAGAGTACTAACAGAGTTCCCATCCATTATTAAGCTGCAGTTCTCCACAGATGCTCCTAAACGTTCAAGGACCACTGCTACATACTCAAGCACACAGGCTCCTGCCCAACAAACTCCACCTCGCTAAGGAGTTCAGGAAAATGGAGGAGTTGGGATTGTCCGGTGCTCAGACAGCCTGTGGGCCTCCGCTGCACATGGTGCCCAAGTCGACTGGAGGATGGAGGCCATATGGTGACTACAGAAGGCTCAATGATGCCACAATGCTGACCGCTACCAAGTGGCCCACATTCAGGACTTTATGGCCAATTTGCATGGGGCACGCATCTTCTCCAAGGATGACCTGGTCTGTGGGTATCACCAGATTCCCGTTTACCCCAACGATGTCCCCAAGATTTGATGCACCTTTACCAACCCTGCCTCTACCTGAGTGAATGCAGCCTGGCCATCAACCCCATGAAGTGCAGTTCAGGCTGTCAGCCATTGATTTCTTTGGGCACCGTATCGACCGGCATGGAGCGATTCCCTTGCCGGTGAAAGTTGAAGCCATACATCAGTTTGTCAGGCCCAATACAGTCAAGAGCCTATAGAAGTTTGTGGGCTTGATCAATATTTACCACTGATTCCTACCATCAGCGGCCCAAACCATGTGAATCCTGTTCAGCCTGATGTCGGGCAAGACCAAGGAAATGACCTAGGACATGGAGTCAGTGATGGTTTTTGAGCAGGCCAAGGACGTCCTTGCAAATGCCACCCTGCTGATACACCCGTGGGTGGACATGCCCACAGCACTCATGGTTGATTCTTCCAACTCAGCAGTCAGTGGCATGCAGGAATAACTAATTGAGGGTCAGCGGAAACCACTGGGAATCTTCAGCCGGCACCTGCGATCCCTGGAGCTGAAATATAGTGCCTCTGACAGGGAGCTGCTAGCCCTCTACCTCATCATCCAGCACTTTCAGTATTTCTTGGAGGGGCAGGAGTTCACGGTCTTCACAGACCACAAACCTTTCACCTTCACATTAACCAAAGTGTTGGCACCGTCTTGTTGGTCAGTTCGGTGTCACTGTCCAGGTGCTGGCAAAATCATAAGCGACCCTGAGGAAAGTGTTGGCCGATGTCCCGGTATCGAATGAGTTGTAGTGAGTGGCAGCTTCAGGCAGAGATTTTGTCTAGAAGACTAGCAGGACTCTGCACCTTTGGATCTTCTGCCAGAGGTTGTATTTGGCGACCGCCTCACTGGCCAAGATCTGAAATTTAAAAGGAATACTTGCCTGGAGGGGGGGGCTGGGGGGCAAGTGCCAGTGTTTTTCAACAGCTTGCTTTACTGGGTCGAAAGCAGCCTGTTGTTCTGCTTAATGATAGAGGAAAAATCACTACGATGCCCCACCACTCCTTGACTCAGTGCAGGCTCTATGCTACAAGGGAGCACTAATTAAATGCTCCCAACCCTTTTAACAGTGCACATTTTACCAACAGTTTCTCCAGCACCCTTCCACATTTCTAGGCCTAGAGTGAACCTGGGTAGTCCCAAGCTGGCAAAGAGGGAGAATGAAGAACACATGGCACTTTTATAGCACTGGAGGGTCCAGTCCAGGTTGTTAGCAGGAGATGGCTCGGTGCCTGGAGGGCATAATTTCATCTCAGGAATATCGAGATAGATGCAACTCGCTATTACCACCTTGTCAGTGCCTTGGACAAAGCCACTGCCAAGCGAGTCAGTGACATCCTTGGAGAGCCCAAGTATGATCATCTAAAAGCGCTCCTGCTGCTAATTTACGGCATGTCCCACAAAGAGATGGCTGCCAGACTGTTACACATGGAGGATTTGGGTGACTGCACCCCGTCTGAACTAATGTTCGACATGCTGTGCCTGGCATCTGGCCAACAGCCTGATATGTTATTCAAAAAGCTCTTTCTGGAGAGGATCCCAGAAGACATTAGACTCTTATTATTGCAGAATTCTTTCGAAGACTCCATGGCAGTGGCTGCAGAGGCAGACATCCTGTGGCTTGCAAAAAAACACACCAAAAGGTCTTCGGACAATGTCATTGCATCACAGCTATTCGCACCCAGCACCTCCATTGTGGATACTACTTCTCAAGCCAATGTTCTTCATGCACCAGCTCCAGTAATGAGGCAACGTCTCCAGTCTGGCACTTCCACCTGGTGTTTTTACCATTGGCATTGGGAAGTCAATGCATGTAGGTGCCTGCCACCCTGTGCGTTCTCAAGAAAACACCCTGGCTGACTGTCATTAATGGCTGAGACGGTTGGCCGAAAATCTATGAACCTTCTATATGTTTAGGATCAGCTATCCCAAAGTAAATTTTTGGTGGTTATTGTGTTTCCACCGCAGTCAATAGTTCCAACATACCCACGTATGGCAGCAAAAAATTAATTTTCAGTTTGATAGGGAACATTTATACATGGCCTTTTATTATAGCAGCAGTGTCATGACCACTATTCAGGGCCAATTTCATTCAGGCTCATTAGTTCATGGTAGATTTAAAAGGGCGTTGGCTGGTGGATAGTACCACCTTTCAAACAGAATCACATACCTGTGCTATGTCTTCAAGCCCTGAGTAAGACTGTTAATAAGTTCTCCAGACTTGTAGAAGAGTTTCCTGAAATTACAACTCTGCAGTTTTTGACCCCCACCATAAAACATGGAGTTAACTCCCCAATTTTTACCAAGGCTTTTCCCATTCATACTAAGGCACTTCGCTTGCATGGGGCAAAAATCTTTTCAAAAGTGGACTTGATGCACGGATATCACCAGGTGCCAGTGGAACCAGATGACAACCTGAAAATTGCAATAATTACCCCTTTAGAATTGTTCAAATTTTTACGTATGACTTTTAGTTTAAAAAATGCAGCTCAGACCTTTCAGCGAGTTATGGATGCAAGGGGCGTGGCATAGTCAACATCTTCATTTATCTACACGAGTTGCCAGCAAAACTAAAGAGCACATGGAACATCTGCGTACACTCTTAGACATCTGCAAGTATTTGGACTGACCATCAATCCAGATAAATGCGTTTTCGGACAAAAGTCCATAGAATTCCTGGAGCATACAATCACCAATAAGTGCATGGTTCTGCTGCCTTCCAAGATTGATACCATTACTGAATATCCAAGACCAAGCACTGTCAAAAGTCTGCAAGAGTTCTTGGGCATGGTTAATTTTTATCATCAATTTCTTCCAGCAGCAGCTCACATTAGGAAGTCTCTGTTCAATCTGCTCTCTGATAATGCCAAATCTATTCAGTGGACTGATGAAAGTCGAAATGCTTTTATAAAGAAAAAGGAACTATTAGCTCAAGCGACCATGCTGTTATCCAGTCACTGCCCTTTCAACAGACATATCTTTTTTTTTTAATTTTTTTAATTTTTTATTTTTCACACCATAAACCACATTAACCATGATACATACTTTTTCCTTTTCAAATATATACAGTGCCATTTTCTCCCCCCTCCCTCCTCCCATCCCACCCTCCCTACCTCCCCTCTCCCGTCCATTTAAAGTACATAATCTAGGATACATTAAACCAGTCAAACAATGTTGTCATTCAATAAAAATAAACAAGAAATTCCACTGAGTCAATTCTTTTCATTTCCTTCTCCTTTCGTTAATTTAGGTAGTGAATGTCCCTGGTAGGTTTTCACTATTGTGTTTCATGTAAGGCTCCCATATTTGTTCAAATATTTCAATATTATTTCTTAAACTATATGTTATTTTTTCTAATGGAATACATTTATTCATTTCTATATACCATTGTTGTACTTTCAAATTATCTTCCGATTTCCTGGTTGACATAATACATTTTTTTGCTACGGCTAGAGCTATCTTAACAAATCTATTTTGTGCATCATCCAAATCAATTCCAAATTCTTTGTTTTTTATGTTACTTAGGAGGAAGATCTCTGGATTCTTTAGTATATTGTTTTCTGTAATTTTATTTAATATTTGGTTTAGATCTTCCCAAAATTTTTCTACTTTCTCACATGTCCAGATTGCATGAATTGTTGTTCCTATTTCTTTTTTACATCGAAAACATCTATCAGATACTGTTGGGTCCCATTTATTTAACTTTTGAGGTGTAATGTATAGCCTGTGTATCCAGTTATATTGTATCATACGTAACCTCGTATTTATTGTATTTCTCATCATTCCAGAACATAACTTCTCCCATGTTTCCTTTTTTATCTTTATATTTAAATCTTGTTCCCATTTTTGTTTAGTTTTACCATTTGTTTCCTCATTCTCCTTTTCTTGCAGTTTAATATACATATTTGTTATAAATCTTTTGATTATCATTGTATCTGTAATCACATATTCAAAGTTACTTCCCTCTGGTAAACTCAGACTGCTTCCTAATTTGTCCTTCAAGTAGGATCTCAATTGGTAATATGCCAGCACTGTATCTTGAGTTATATTGTATTATCTTTCATTTGTTCAAAGGATAATAATCTATTTCCTGAAAAACAATTTTCTATTCTTTTGATCCCTTTTTTCTCCCATTCTCTAAAGGAAAGGTTATCTATCGTAAAAGGGAGTAACTTATTTTGCGTCAATATTAGTTTTGGTAATTGATAATTTGTTTTATTTCTTTCTACATGAATCTTTTTCCAAATATTGAGTAGATGATATAATACTGGAGAACTTCTATGTTGTACCAATTTTTCATCCCATTTATATAATATGTGTTCAGGTATCTTTTCCCCTATTTTATCTAATTCTTTTCTTTAACTCCTTGAAGAATTTCTCTGTCAGGTGTATTGGCAATGCCTGAAATAGGTATAATATTCTTGGAAAAATGTTCATTTTAATACAGTTTATCCTTCCTATTAGTGTTAGTGGTAAATCTTTCCAATGCTCTAAATCGTCCTGTAATTTTTTTCATTAGTGGATAATAATTGAGTTTATATAGTTGGCCGAGATTTTTATTTATTTGTATACCTAGGTATCTTATTGCTTGCATTTGCCATCTGAATGGTGATTCCTTCTTAAATTTTGAGAAATCCGCATTATTCATAGGCATTGCTTCACTTTTATTTACGTTAATCTTGTAACCCGACACTTCTCCATATTCCTTCAATTTCTTATATAATTCTTTTATTGATAGTTCTGGTTCTGTTAAGAAAACTATAACATCATCCGCAAATAAACTGATTTTATATTCCTTGTCTTTTATTTTTATCCCTTTTATATTATTTTCTGTTCTTATCAATTCTGCTAGTGGTTTTATAGCTAACGCGAACAATAAAGGTGATAGTCGGCATCCCTGCCGTGTTGACCTGCTTAAGTTAAATTGCTTTGATATATATCCATTTACTGTCACTTTCGCCAATGGTCCCTTATATAATGCTTTAATCCAATTAATATACTTCTCTGGTAAACTGAATTTTTGCAATACTTTGAATAAATAATTCCATTCTACTCTGTCAAAGGCCTTCTCTGCGTCTAAAGCAACTGCTACTGTTCGCGCTTTACTCCCTTCTACTGCATGAATTAAGTTAATAAATTTACAAATATTGTCTGTTGTGCGTCTTTTTTTAATAAATCCAGTTTGGTCTAGATTTACCATTTTCGGTACATACTCTGCTAATCTGTTTGCTAATAGTTTAGCTATTATCTTATAATCTGTGTTAAGTAAAGATATTGGTCTATATGACGCTGGTGCGAGTGGTCAACAGACATATCTGATGTGATTATAGGGGGCGCTCTACAGCAGTGTGTCAATGTACAATGGAAGCCATTGGCATTCTTTAGCCACCACCTCCATGAGGCCGAGAAAAAATACAGCACCTTTGATAAAGAGCTCCTAGCCATATATTTGTCCATCCGTCACTTCAGTTACTTTTTGGAAGACAGACACTTCACCATATTCGCAGACCATCAATCCTTGACCTTCACATTTTTGAAGGTGTCGGAGCCCTGGTCAGCTTGACAACAGTGGTAGTTGTCCTTCATTTCAGAATTCTCTTCCAGAATAATACACATTTCTGGAAAAAAACAATGTAGTGGCTGATACATTTTCCCGCTCAGTTGCACTCAAGGTATCAACAATGGACCATAATATTGCCTGCATAGCTCTCGCCGCTGCCCAAGCACATGACGGTGAGATGGAGTCATATCACACCTTGATAACCAACCTACAATGGAAGGATGTGCAAATCGATGCCGATGGCAAGCTACTCTTTTGCAACAGATCAACAGGACATGCATGGCCAACGTTCCAGCCTCGTGGAGATGTTGCATTTTTGATTCTGTCCATGATTTTTCTCAACCATTTGCCTGATTTCAGATTTGTTTGGCACGTTCTGAAGAAAGTCATCATGTAAATGGCCAGATCTTGTGTAGCTTGTAAAAAAAGTCAAAACCCATTTGCATGCAAAAGCACCACTACAACCCTTACCACTAGTAACTTGCTGCTTCGACCATGACTGTGTGGACATTGTGGGACCAATTCCAATTTCATGAGGCTACCGTTATCTCTTCATGGTGATCGATAGGTTTACGAGATGGCCTCAGGCAGTCTGCGTGGTGGATGGTTCTACAGACTCTTGTGCATGAGCATTCCTTAATTCCTGATCACATCACTTCTGACAGAGGACCTCAATTTACAGCTTCGTTATGGATGGCCTTATCTTGGCTTCATCATACAAGCCATCATCATCTTAAATCAGCCTCAATGGCCCATTTGGATGGTCCTAACTCGTGTGGTTCAGTGTTTTAAACATTACGTGCATGACTCAAGTAAACTATTTCTGATTTAATTACAACTGTGTGTGTCGTTATTTCGCATTCATCAGCCACCACTGCGTTTTCAGTGGCTACACACCCTTATGTTTTAAGACAGCAACCATTTCCTCCTATATTAATCTGTATAGGTTCCATGAATTCACTGCTTGTTTTCCTTACTTCCCATAATTTTGTGTTGTTGTCTGAGTGAATACTGATGAAAAAACATTCAAGTTCTCCCCCATCTCTTTTGACTCCATACAAAGCCAACCACTCTGATCTTCAAGGGTTCGAATTTTGTTCCTTACTAACCTTTTGCTCTTAATTTACCTGTAGAAACCCTTAGGATTTTCCTTCACATTGTCTGCCAAAGCAACCTTATGTCCTCTTTTAGCCTTCCTGATTTCTTTCTTGAGGTTCTTCTTGCATTTTTTTTATATTCCTCAAGTACCACATTGGTTCCATGTTGCCTATACCTAATCTATTCTCTTCTTCCAAACCAGATCCCCAATATCCTTCAAAAACCAAGGTTCCCTATGCCTGATAACCTTGCCATTAATCAAGACTGGAACATACAAACTCTGTACTCTCAAAATGTCATCTTTGAAGGTCCTCCACTTATCTTGCACATCCTTCCCTTAAAACAACATATCCCAATCCACACATTCTTGATCCTTTCTCATTTCCTCAAAATTAGTCTTTCTCCAATTTAGAATCTCAACCTGAAGCCCAGACTTATCTTTCTCCATAATTAACTTGAAACTAATGGCATTATGATCACTGGACTCAAAATGTTCCCCTACACTTAACTTCTGTCACTTGTCCTGTCTCGTTCCCTAAAGGAAGATCCAGTATTACATTCTTTCTAGTTGGTATCTCTATATATTAATTTAGAAATCTTTCCTGAACACATTTGACAAACTCCAAGACATCCAGCCCTTTAACAGTCTGGGAGTCCCAGTTAACATGTGGAAAATTAAAATCTCCTACAATCACAACCTAATGTTTCCTGTAGCTGTCTACTATCTCACTACAGATTTGCTCCTCCAATTCTCGTTGACTATCGGGTGGTGTATTATACAACCCCATGAGGGTGGTCATACCTTTCCTGTTTTCAGCTCCACGCATTTAGACTCAGTAGATAAACCATCTAGTCTGTCATGCCTGAGCACAGCTGTGATATTTTCCATGACGAGCAATGCCACTCCTCACCTTTTCAACCCCTCTGTTCTATTGCGTCTAAAGCAAAAGAACCCCGGAACACTGAGCTGCCAGTCCTGCCCCTCCTGCAACCAAATTTCACGAATGGCCGCAGTCATAATTCCACATGCCAATCCACGTTCTAAGTATATCTCGCTTTCCTACAATACTCCTTGCATTAAAATAGATGCATTTTAGAAAATTTCCACTATGTACACCAGATGACATCTAATAGTGCATGCAATTTTCACATAATCTTTTCCCTCTTCCACTCCTCTATCCGCTCTGGCACTCTGGTTCCCATCCTCCTGCAAATCTAGTCTAAACCCACCGGAGCAGCACTAGCAAACCTACCCACAAGGATGTTAGGCCCCTGTCTTGGGTAAACTTATACCTCTCATTTTGTTCATTTTAGATTGGTCACAGTGTTTGAGCTACTGAAAGAAAATAGACACACACACCAAGAGCAGTTCAGTTTATACAAATGTTTATTACTAATTCAAAAGCTGATTTTACACTACAATATGCAAGCCCTTCCCAACTATACTTATCAACGCTTGGACTGGTCCCAACTGCCGAAGCGAGGCAACGACTGCACACTTGTAGTAGGTTGTCAGGGCGCTGGTAGCAGCTTCTCCACCTCCCCCGACCGGGACGTTGCTCGGACTCTGGCTGTTCTTCCTTCTTGACAAGGGGTGTTCCCACCCCTCGGAGAGTCTAAACTTCAGCAGCAGGACCACAAGCTTATATACCCCAAAAACAATTAATCATGCGCCTACTCCTTCTAATATTTGTCAGTCAAAATCAAAACTGAACATTATATTCTACAATTTAGAAGATTAATTATTATGGAACCAGGATGTTATGATTTCCTGGTTTATCTCGTAGATACAAAGACTTATTAAAACTTCTCGAGCAAGACAGGTTGTGACCAATTCATCAATTTCAGAGTGTTGCATTTGACAACTGCTTTTCCTGGGCCTCACAGTGGAATTCCATTTCAAAGTGTATCTTCAGATAAGTCCCCATGGCTGAGTTTAATTACATCTGCTAGTTCTGAAAGTAAGGTGACCTGCGTGTGGACCCAGTGTCGTCAGTTCCACATAAGCAAAAAGCATCTGGGTACATGGTTTTAATCCTCCATTACAGCCCCCTCACAAGAGAAACTTGTCCGTGAACTACTCTTTGCAGATGATGCCGCTTTAGTTGCCCATTCAGAGCCAGCTCTTCAGCGCTTGACGTCCTGCTTTGCGGAAACTGCCAAAATGTTTGGCCTGGAAGTCAGCCTGAAGAAAACTGAGGTCCTCCATCAGCCAGCTCCCCACCATGACTACCAGCCCCCCCACATCTCCATCGGGCACACAAAACTCAAAACGGTCAACCAGTTTACCTCTCTCGGCTGCACCATTTCATCAGATGCAAGGATCGACAATGAGATAGACAACAGACTCGCCAAGGCAAATAGCGCCTTTGGAAGACTACACAAAAGAGTCTGGAAAAACAACCAACTGAAAAACCTCACAAAGATAAGCGTATACTGAGCCGTTGTCATACCCACACACCTGTTCGGCTCCGAATCATGGGTCCTCTACCGGCACCACCTACGGCTCCTAGAACGCTTCCACCAGCGTTGTCTCCGCTCCATCCTCAACATCCATTGGAGCGCTTTCATCCCTAACGTCGAAGTACTCGAGATGGCAGAGGTCGACAGCATCGAGTCCACGCTGCTGAAGATCCAGCTGCGCTGGGTGGGTCACGTCTCCAGAATGGAGGACCATCGCCTTCCCAAGATCGTGTTATATGGCGAGCTCTCCACTGGCCACCGTGACAGAGGTGCACCAAAGAAAAGGTACAAGGACTGCCTAAAGAAATCTCTTGGTGCCTGCCACATTGACCACCGCCAGTGGGCTGATAACGCCTCAAACCGTGCATCTTGGCGCCTCACAGTTTGGCGGGCAGCAACGTCCTTTGAAGAAGACCGCAGAGCCCACCTCACTGACAAAAGGCAAAGGAGGAAACACCCAACCCCAACCAACCAATTTTCCCTTGCAACCGCTGCAATCGTGTCTGCCTGTCCCGCATCGGACTTGTCAGCCACAAACGAGCCTGCAGCTGACGTGGACTTTTTACCCCCTCCATAAATCTTCGTCCGCGAAGCCAAGCCAAAGAAAGAAAAAGACAGCCCCCTCAAGTTCAAATGCAAATCATCCTGTTAGAACAGGTCGTGAAAAAGAGCCCAATGATCCAGAAACCTGAAGCCCTCCTTCCTGCACTATTTCTTTAGCCATATGTTAAGTTGCATTATCCTCCTATTTCTAACCTCACTAGCACCTGGCACACTAGCGCCCGGTCCGGGCGAAGGGTAGACGGCGGCGGCCCCGATACGGGCAGGAGCAAGGGGGAGACGGCGGCCCCGGCCTCGGTCGAGTGAGGCAGGCGGAGGCCCCGGTCCGGGCAGGGAGTGGGAGGCGGTGGCCCCAGTCCAGGCACAGGGAGAGCAGCAGCGGCCCCGGCACCGGTCCGGGCGAAGGGTAGACGGCGGCGGCCCCGATACGGGCAGGAGCAAGGGGGAGACAGCGGCCCCAGCCTCGGTCGAGTGAGGCAGGCGGAGGCCCCGATACGGGCAGAGAGTTGGAGGCGGCGGCCCCAGTCCAGGCACAGGGAGAGCAGCAGCGGCCCCGGCCCCGGTCCGGGCGAAGGGTAGACGGCGGCGGCCCCGATACGGGCAGGAGCAAGGGGGAGACGGCGGCCCCGGCCTCGGTCGAGTGAGGCAGGCGGAGGCCCCGATCCGGGCTGAGAGTGGGAGGCGGCGGCCCCAGTCCAGGCACAGGGTGAGATGCGGCGGCCTCGGCCCCGGTCCGGGCAGTATGGACCGACCTAGGAGGGGAGGCAGGCCCCTCCAGCCCGGGTAAGAAACCTGCATAGGAGAAGGCCACTCCGATATAAAACCTACGACCCAAGGACCTCGCTGCCACGTCCCAGCTTGCTTGGCCACGGCACACGAACCATTGGTGTAAAGGGTGGGGCCAGTACTGCGCGCACTGCACTCCACCTAAAAGCTCCTTTGCGCAGGCCCGAGGACAGGTCCACGTCCTCCCCCTCCACGTCCTCCCCCTCCACGTCCTCCCCCTCCACGTCCTCCCCCTCCACGTCCTCCCCCTCCACGTCCTCCCCCTCCACGTCCTCCCCCTCCACGTCCTCCCCCTCCACGTCCTCCCCCTCAAAAGATGCTCACAAACTCAAGCTAGCATGCTGGAACATCAGAACCATGCTAGACAAGGCTGACAGCCACCGACCTGAACGTCGGTCTGCCCTCATTGCACATGAACTCCTCAGACTTGACATCGACATAGCCGCTCTCAGTGAAGTCCACCTGGCAGATGTAGGCAGCCTCCACGAACGCGGCTCAGGCTACACACTCTACTGGTCTGGCAAGCCTTCGGATGAACGACGCCTATCTGGTGTAGGCTTCATGGTCAAGAGCTTCATTGCCTCCAAACTCGAAAACCTTCCGACAGGCCTCTCGGACCGAATCATGTCCATGCGACTCCCACTTCAAAACAAGCGTCACATCACCCTCATCAGTGTCTATGCTCCAACCCTCCAGGCGGAACCAGCAGAAAAGAACAAGTTCTACACCGACCTGCGCAACCTCATCCAACGTACCCCTACAGCCGACAAGGTTGTCATCCTGGGCGACTTCAACGCTCGTGTCGGCAAAGACTCAGAAACCTGGCCAGGAATCCTGGGCAAGCATGGCGTCGGCAAGTGCAACGACAATGGGCGCCTCCTGTTGGAACTCTGCGCAGAACAGCGACTTGTCATTACAAACACCCTTTTTCAGCAGAGGGACAGCCTTAAGACCACCTGGATGCATCCCCGATCCAAACACTGGCACCTCCTGGACTACATCCTGGTGCGAGAAAGTGACAAACAAGATGTGGTCCACACCAGGGTCATGCCTAGCGCGGAATGCCACACTGACCACCGGCTGGTTCGCTGCAAGCTCAACCTTCACTTCAAGCCAAAGCCCAGGAACAATAAAGCCCCCAGAAAGAGGTTCAATGTTGGAAACCTGCAGTCAGACGAAGCGAGAGGAAACTTCCAGGCAAACCTCAAAGCAAAGCTCGACGTTGCAACCCGCCTCACGGACCCGTCCCCTGAAACCCTCTGGGATCAGTTGAAGACTACCATACTGCAATCCACTGAAGAGGTACTGGGCTTCTCCTCCAGGAAAAACAAGGACTGGTTTGACGAAAACAGCCAGGAAATCCAGGAGCTGCTGGCAAAGAAGCGAGCTGCCCACCAGGCTCACCTTACAAAGCCGTCCTGTCCAGAGAAGAAACAAGCCTTCCGTCGCGCATGCAGCCATCTTCAGCGCAAACTCCGGGAGATCCAAAATGAGTGGTGGACTAGCCTCGCCAAACAAACCCAGCTCAGCGCGGACATTGGCGACTTCAGGGGTTTCTACGAGGCTCTAAAGGCTGTGTACGGCCCCTCACCCCAAGTCCAAAGCCCGCTGCGCAGCTCAGACGGCAAAGTCCTCCTCAGCGACAAGATCTCCATCCTCAACCGATGGTCAGAACACTTCCAATCTCTTTTCAGTGCCAACCGCTCAGTCCAAGATTCCGCCCTGCTCCAGCTCCCTCAACAGCCCCTAAGGCTAGAGCTGGATGAGGTTCCCACCCTGGATGAGACATATAAGGCAATCGAACAACTGAAAAGTGGCAAAGCAGCAGGTATGGATGGAATCCCCCCAGAAGTCTGGAAGGCTGGCGGCAAAACTCTGCATGCCAAACTGCATGAGTTTTTCAAGCTTTGTTGGGACCAAGGTAAACTGCCTCAGGATCTTCGTGATGCCACCATCATCACCCTGTACAAAAACAAAGGCGAGAAATCAGACTGCTCAAACTACAGGGGAATCACGTTGCTCTCCATTGCAGGCAAAATCTTCGCTAGGATTCTACTAAATAGAATAATACCTAGTGTCGCCGAGAATATTCTCCCAGAATCACAGTGCGGCTTTCGCGCAAACAGAGGAACCACTGACATGGTCTTTGCCCTCAGACAGCTCCAAGAAAAGTGCAGAGAACAAAACAAAGGACTCTACATCACCTTTGTTGACCTCACCAAAGCCTTCGACACCGTGAGCAGGAAAGGGCTTTGGCAAATACTAGAGCGCATCGGATGTCCCCCAAAGTTCTTCAACATGATTATCCAACTGCACGAAAACCAACAAGGTCGGGTCAGATACAGCAATGAGCTCTCTGAACCCTTCTCCATTAACAATGGCGTGAAGCAAGGCTGTGTTCTCGCACCAACCCTCTTTTCAATCTTCTTCAGCATGATGCTGAACCAAGCCATGAAAGACCCCAACAATGAAGACGCTGTTTACATCCGGTACCGCACGGATGGCAGTCTCTTCAATCTGAGGCACCTGCAAGCTCACACCAAGACACAAGAGAAACTTGTCCGTGAACTACTCTTTGCAGATGATGCCGCTTTAGTTGCCCATTCAGAGCCAGCTCTTCAGCGCTTGACGTCCTGCTTTGCGGAAACTGCCAAAATGTTTGGCCTGGAAGTCAGCCTGAAGAAAACTGAGGTCCTCCATCAGCCAGCTCCCCACCATGACTACCAGCCCCCCCACATCTCCATCGGGCACACAAAACTCAAAACGGTCAACCAGTTTACCTATCTCGGCTGCACCATTTCATCAGATGCAAGGATCGACAATGAGATAGACAACAGACTCGCCAAGGCAAATAGCGCCTTTGGAAGACTACACAAAAGAGTCTGGAAAAACAACCAACTGAAAAACCTCACAAAGATAAGCGTATACAGAGCCGTTGTCATACCCACACTCCTGTTCGGCTCCGAATCATGGGTCCTCTACCGGCACCACCTACGGCTCCTAGAACGCTTCCACCAGCGTTGTCTCCGCTCCATCCTCAACATCCATTGGAGCGCTTACACCCCTAACGTCGAAGTACTCGAGATGGCAGAGGTCGACAGCATCGAGTCCACGCTGCTGAAGATCCAGCTGCGCTGGATGGGTCACGTCTCCAGAATGGAGGACCATCGCCTTCCCAAGATCGTGTTATATGGCGAGCTCTCCACTGGCCACCGTGACAGAGGTGCACCAAAGAAAAGGTACAAGGACTGCCTAAAGAAATCTCTTGGTGCCTGCCACATTGACCACCGCCAGTGGGCTGATAACGCCTCAAACCGTGCATCTTGGCGCCTCACAATTTGGCGGGCAGCAACGTCCTTTGAAGAAGACCGCAGAGCCCACCTCACTGACAAAAGGCAAAGGAGGAAAAACCCAACACCCAACCCCAACCAACAAATTTTCCCTTGCAACCGCTGCAATCGTGTCTGCCTGTCCCGCATCGGACTTGTCAGCCACAAACGAGCCTGCAGCTGACGTGGACTTTTTACCCCCTCCATAAATCTTCGTCCGCGAAGCCAAGCCAAAGAAAGAAAAGGAAGCACCTGGCACAGGTAGCAATCATAGAGCAATCACAACCATGGAGCTCCTGTCCTTCAACCTAGCACCTAACTCCCTAAACTCTCCTCACAGGACCTCCTCACCCTTCCTATCCATGTTATTGGTCCCAGCATGCACCACAACACCTGTTTGCTCACCTTCCCTCCTGAGAATCCCATGAACTTGATCTTGAGATATCTTGGACCCTGGCATCTGGGAGCCAACATACCATCCAGGATACTCGATGTATTTTACAAATCCTCTTATGTCCCCCTAAGCATGAAATCCCAATCACTACAGCTTGCCTCTTCTCCTCTCTTCCCTTCTTAGCCACAGGACCAAACTCTATGTCAGTGACCTGACCACTGTGGCTTATGCCTGGTAGGCCATCCTTCTCAACAGTATCCAAAATGTTTTACTTGATATTGAGCAGAACAGCCACAGGGGTGACCCTGCACTGACTGCCTGTTCCTTTTCCCTCTCCTAACTACTACCTTCCTCCAGCCTCCTAGGTTTGACAGTGTCCTTGTAACTCCTATCACTTCCTCTGCCACCCTAATGATCTGGAGTTCATCTAACTCATTTTGTAAGGAGCTGCAGTTGGATGCTCTTCTTGCAAATTAAATCGTCAAGGATGCTGTTGGCTTTCCCAACAATCCATATCCTACAAGTGGAGCATATCACTGCCTAGGCTGTCATTTCTACTATCTTTGAAAAAGAAAAAAATTTTAGAAAAGCCTGTACTTACCTTGCTTCAACCCTTGCACCTTCTCCTCAGCCTCTGCTCCTCTAAGCCTCTTGAGCCAAAGCCTCAAAATGCCACTCCTACCCTGAGCCATTCACACATTGGTCACTCTGCTTGAGCTTCCCCTCTTTTTATTGGATGGAACTAATTAGCCAAAGGAGAGATTCAAAAGAACACTGCTGCCAATTTATCTGCTTGGATCCTTCTTGCTCTGCCCCTCATTCATAGTTTGTTCTGACAGTTGCTAATGGCAATCAGACATCTGAAATCCCTGTAGGTGCGAATTATGGGGATTTTACTGAATACTGTGTCAGAGTATATAGATAGATATGTTTCTGGGAGATAAATTGGGAAAGGCTTGTTAGAGTAGGTCACATACAAACACTTTAAAACAGATCTTATTTGAAATACTGGAGCTCTGATAATGCTAGAATATCGGGGCCTCACAGCTTTTGCAAGAGCTTTGAAGACTGCTCAAGAGATTTCACTAATGGATTGTTGTTTACAAAAGGCAACAGATAAAAGAGCATGGCTGTCTGGAAGAGAGCTTGCTGTTCTAAGGGGGATCATGTGGTTTTGCAAGCAGAGAAATTCAAACAGGCTTTCTCTCAGAGAGAGAGAGAGAGATACACACACACAATCACACACACACACACACACACACACACACACACACACACACACACACACACACACACACAGATCACTTGAACTTACAGCCAGCAAAAAGTAGCTGGGACAGGACAATCTGGCAGGCTTATGGAAAGCCCATTTGTAACACAGCCTGGTCAAAGCCCTTGTGGTTCATGCAAGAGGACTGGCTGTCTAATGTTTCACTTGGAATAAGCGAAACAAAAAGGAACTCTGTGGTGACCTGAAAGAAAGAGGTTATCATCTGGAGAACCCTGAAAGGGGCAAGTTTTGTCAGCAAGACACTGGAGTGGCTGATGAAAGTAGATCAGTTGTGGATGTTCGGGACCAACAAATCTCTCTCGGAAAATCGACAAGACCTTCCTGAGCAGTAACCATTTACCTTTCAAGCACCAAAGCCTGGTGAACTTTATCAATGTTAAATTCTGTGCACAGTATAAGAATTGCCTGCAACCAGTGAATTTGGAGGAATGAGAAGTGAGATTGGACTGTGAACCAAAGAACTTTTCTGAACTTACACATGCACATTACATACACATGCGCTTAGAATTAGAAGGGAGTCAAGTTAGGTTAAGTAAGTCAATAGAGATAAGTTAAAGTTTGATTCTGTATACATGTTTAAAGATAATTAAAAGCAACATTTGTTTAAGTAACCATTTGTCTTGGTGAATATCTATTGCTGCTGAGTTTTGGGATCCTCTGGGCTTGTAACAATACCATATTATATGGGTGTAAAAGTAAACCCCACTGCCTATTTTGTCCCCAGCTGCCTGGCCATCCGAGCTCCCGATACGCTCATCACTGTTTCTCAGCCATGCCTCAGCCGCCTGCCCATCCAAGCTTCCAACGCCCAGGCCGCCCTCCCGTCAAGCTCATGACTGCGGCCACAGTCTTGCCTAGTTATAGGCTGCCCTCCCATCTGAGCTCCTGATGCTCCGACCGCAGAATCTCACCTAGATCCCAGCCGCCCACTCATTGGAGCTCCTGATTCCCAGACCTTGGACTCTCACCTAGGACCCAGTCGCCCACCCAACAGACCTCCCTTTGCCTCGAACGTGGACTTACCATTAGGGCCTGGCTGCCCACCCATCCGAGCTCCCAATGCCCCGCACTCTGACTTCCACCTGGTCCCGGTCACTCGCCCATCTGACATCCCCGCAACCCAAGCGCTGACTTACCACCTGGTCCTGATCGCAATCAAAAGTTGTGTGCATGTAAGAGCCGACCCCCTAAATTTTACTGTAAAAAGTGATGCACAATATTCGACTATTACACGAGTACATTATGTGTACCTTCTGATTATTGAAACTAATACAAATTAGCAGTTTAAAAATTACATGCATGAATAAATAACATTACGTGCACATATTTAATATTTATATAAATGTTTTGTTATAACTCTAATGTGCATGCAAGAATAAAAACGTGTATGTAATATTTCTTCATGTTTTGCAGCACTCCACCATCTGAAGTTGATGGTATATGGCAAGTTTGATCCCCCTCGACCTTGAACCCGATCCAGGACCAATTCTCTCGCTCAGTGTAAAAAAAAACTTGCCAGCACATCTTTTAAACGCTACCCCTCTCGCCTTAGTTTCTGATATGATTATCCTGACTACTGTACTTATGCCTTTCTTAAACGGAGTTTGGATCATAGGATGCCAGCGTCCACCCGAGGAGCCGCAGTGACGGACACCGCGTCGTCGACACGGAGCCTCCAGCAGGTGGCGCGCGGCAGCGGTCGGCATCTTCTCGACTCGTGGCCTTGCTGCTGTGACATCATCCAGAGCGACCGGAAATGTGGTATCGGTCTGTTGCGTGTAAGATCGCATGTTGCCCCAAGTCTCGGAGCAATTCCCTATGCAACCGTAGAACTGCCCGGCTCCGGTATCCCCATCTTTCGGTCAGCGCGCACCGGTTGTGACGGGCGTTGCCACGTGCTGGCCGGACCGTCGGGGTGAAGTGTGGAATCGGGCCGAGAACAGCTCGCGCGGAGATGCCCAAAGTCAAGAAGGAGAAGAAGTCGCGAAGGCTCCGGGAGGTCGTGGGTCCTGGTGAGATCCTCTGGGGGGAGGCCGGCTCGGGTCAGCCCAGCGCCTGCCTACTGATGCGTTTCAGAAACTAGCCTCTTTCAGGTGGCCAAAATACCCAGAATGCCATTGTCTGGAGGCCACCTGAAAGTGGCTGCTGCGGCGTGGAGGAGCATTCACAACCCCCCTCTGGCAGTTATAATCTCCGCATCTGAGCAGTCCCCCAAGGGACTGACAGCCCCCCTCCCCCGCTGCCCCTGCCCTAACATCCCGCGCTGACAGGAGCAGGAGTGTGCTCAGTGGTGCCTCTCCTGCAGCTGCCCCTTTCAGGTGGACAACGCAGCGCTTTCAGGGCTGCCACCTGAAAGACCATTCCACAGGGCTGTATCCTCTTCTGCAGGCGCATTCTTGGCGGAGAATGCACCTGAAAGCGACTACTACCTGCTGGAGGATCTCAGCGGGACTAGTCGTGATGGTCACTGTTTAAGGACAAAAGCCTTCATCAGGACTGAGAATGTGATAGGGATATGGCCAAATAATAAGGTCAGGGGCCAGTTGGGGATTGGTGAACCAGGTGCCACACCAAGGGGGAGAGAAGCAACAAACAGATGAGGTGCAGTTGGGTGGTGCGGAGACAGAGAAGCAAAGGCTGCAAGGTTGGTGTAGTGATCAGTGCAACACTGTTACAGTGCCAGCGAATGGGACCGGGTTTTGAATCCCGTGCTGTCTGTAAGGGATTTGTATGTTCTCCCTGTGACTGTGGGTTTTCCCCAAGGGCTCTGGTTTCCTCCCACCATTCACAAAAGTACCGGGTGTGTAGATTAATGGGGTGTAAATTGGGCGGCACAGACTCACAGGCCGAAATGGCCTGTTACCGTGCAGTATGTGTAAATTAACAAAGATAATAGTTGTGATATAAAGAGAAATCATATGAAACCAGAAGGGGAATACAATGGTGGAAATATTAGAGGTTCTTTCCATCCTTGGCTTTCTCTACTGCCAGAGCAAGGCCCAACAAGAACAAGACCTTGTATTCCACCCATATAGTCTACACCCCAGTGGTTTGAATTTTCCATCTCCTCTTTCAAGCCACTTTATTTTCCCTTCCCATGTTTGTAACTTTCCCACCCAATGCTCCGCCCATAATCATCTCCTTCCTCTTTGGTTCTATCCCAGTGGTTCACAACCGTTTCCTCCCACTCACATAAGATGTCTTTGGTGTGTAGTTAGTAAATGATTACTCCTGGTGAGTGGAATAAAAAGGTTGAGAACCTCTGTTTTATCCTCTTCCACCTGCATTTCCCTTACTGGATTCTTCCCCCCTTTTTCTCATTTCTTCCCTCTCCCTTGTTCTCATTTCTTCCCCCCTTCCATCTAGTCTCAGATTACATCACTATAGGCACTTCTTATCAGATTCCAGCACTGGCACCCTTTGTCTTCACTTATTAACTCACTATTTTTTCCCCACCATTCCTTCATCCTCTCTCTCTTCTTTTGGAACCTCCGTCATCCTCACTCCTCCCTAGCTCATTAATTCCCGACTGGCTTGTCCAGCCTCTCCCTCTCAGTCTTCATTATACTAATTATCTCCCCTCTGCACTCTCAGAATTGATGAAGGGTTTTGGCCCATAGCCCTGACAATTTTTTCTTCCTCTGATTTTGCTTAACCTACTGACTCCTTCCAGTAGGTTGTGTCCTGGTGTAAAACTGTTGTTCCTCTCCAGTCACTTGATGGTCATGTCCCAGTTGCCAGGCTATACCACATTCCAAAAACTTTGTGCAATGTGGTGCTAATATTTACAAAGACGTGCAAGTGTCCCTCAACAAGCACATAATTTCACCTTTATCATGGAAGCTTCTTGGTTTTTGTGACCATTCACAAATAAACTTCTGGGGAAAAGCACACACCTAATTATTCTCCATTTCAGGGCAATTTTATTTTTGTGAAATAAACCGATATATCTATTGAGATGCAATTAACTCTGTATCCATCCCTTCACCATTACATCACTTGGTGATTTAGCAACTGCAGCTTATGGAAGGAATGTCTCTTTGGCTTGGCTTCGCGGACGAAGATTTATGGAGGGGTAAATGTCCACGTCAGCTGCAGGCTCGTTTGTGGCTGACAAGTCCGATGCGGGACAGGCAGACACGGTTGCAGGGGAAAATTGGTTGGTTGGGGTTGGGTGTTGGGTTTTTCCTCCTTTGTCTTTTGTCAGTGAGGTGAGCTCTGCGGGCTTCTTCAAAGGAGGTTGCTGCCCGCCGAACTGTGGGGCGCCAAGATGCACTGTTTGAGGCGATATCAGCCCACTGGCGGTGGTCAATGTGGCAGACACCAAGAGATTTCTTTAGGCAATCCTTGCACCTCTTCTTTGGTGCACCTCTGACACGATGGCCAGTGGAGAGCTCGCCATATAACATGATCTTGGGAAGGCGATGGTACTCCATTCTGGAGACGTGACCTACCCAGCGCAGTTGGATCTTCAACAGCGTGGATTCGATGCTGTCGGCCTCTGCCATCTCGAGTACTTCGATGTTAGGGATGAAGTCGCTCCAATGAATGTTGAGGATGGAGCGGAGAGAATGCTGGTGGAAGCGTTCTAGGAGCCGTAGGTGATGCCGGTAGAGGACCCATGATTCGGAGCCGAACAGGAGTGTGGGTATGACAACGGCTCTGTATACGCTTATCTTTGTGAGGTTTTTCAGTTGGTTGTTTTTCCAGACTCTTTTGTGTAGTCTTCCAAAGGCGCTATTTGCCTTGGCGAGTCTGTTGTCTATCTCGTTGTCGATCCTTGCATCCGATGAAATGGTGCAGTCGAGATAGGTAAACTGGTTGACCGTTTTGAGTTTTGTGTGCCCGATGGAGATGTGGGGGGGGGCTGGTAGTCATCGTGGGGAATGTATCAAGTAAATCAGTTTTCTCATTCTTTCTTTGGCCCCCTTGCACAGCATATTTGGCAGGAATTTGGATGTCATTTGTTTGCAGAAGCAAAGGATTAACCATGAGGGGCTGCAGACTCTTGGGAAGTGGAGGACTGGAGCAGGGCACAAGAGGACAAAAGATCATGCCCTGTCTGAGAAGGAGAAGCAGAGGAGATGACCCACAGGGACTATGACCATAGTGACAGATTTGTGAGGGGACTCTGCGGCTGAGGGACCAATGCATGCAGTGGGCTGCTGGCGACTTGAGGCAAGGAACCTGTGGACTGGTGGAGACTGCTGTTGGGAGACTCAAGCTGGCCTGCAGACTGCTGGAGACTGGCACGAACTGGCTGGAGGGTTACCAGGTATCAGAACTGGGAGCTGAGGGTGCTGAAGGGTTCCTGACTGTTGGAGGCTCAGGTGGCCAATGATCTTGACTGGATTCTGTGTGGCTTCAGGGGTTGCAGAAGCGCTGGAGGTGTATCTACGTACACTTGGGGACTGTCTTTTGTTTCTCTCTGACTGTAAGAACTGTAAGAGGTGCTTAAGCAACTCCTGCCAGTGGTGAATCTGTCTGCCTTGCAACAGGCAAAAAAGAAATTTCATGTAATATGGCACTGTTTTATTACTATGATAATCAATTGAATCTTGAAATACTAGAATCTGTTGAACACACAGAATGGGTACCTGTTGTTTTTTTTTTAATCATAAACTAGTATGAAACCAGTCAGGTCAGGGTATGATGATGTGGAAATGTACTGTAATCCCAAACTGGAAAATACGGTGTGCTAACACTCAAGAAGAATATAGTGAGCAAAATGGTTGATTTTGATTTGCTTTCAGCTCTTTTGTACCAGTTATTACCAGAGGGAGGACCAGTTAACATGTACTTTTCAATTAATTCTGAAATTCTGCCTATTAACTCAACCCCAGTGGGAAGCATGGTCTCTCAGTTTCAACCATATCAACCCATTTCGAAATCTTGTATTTGAATAAAATAGTGCTTAGTTAATCATTTTTGTTTTCTCCAATAAATATCATCCCAACCTGCTCAATTTTCTATGCCCATCCTATTATCATTTGAACCATCTCTATACTGTCTGCAGTCCAATTATATTCTTTCTGAAATATGGAGAGTAAAGTATTCCAGTAGTGGTCTCAACAACATTCTGCCAAGTTGCATCAAAACTATCTTACTTCATAACACGTGAACATTTAGCTTTTGTTATCACTTGGTATGATTGCATGTCAGTTTTGTGTTTCGTGTTTGAGGATCCACAGATCTAATTGTACACAATTAGATCATTTGCTTTTCATGCTCCCTTCCAAAGTTGATTTTTGCAAAGCAAACCACACTCAACCTTTCTGTAAGATCTTACAGGTTCATTGTTCTCCCCACAACTTGGTTTCATCAGCAAATTTGGTCACATCTTATTCCCTTCACCTAGGTCATTAATGTAAATTGTAATTATGCGAGGCCTAGTATGGGTCCCTCTGACAGCACATTTACTTCTTCAATCCAATCTGAAAATGGCCCGTTACTTCCAACTCTTAACCCTCCTTATCCATGCCACCCTCTTGTGCAGAAACCTTTTGGGTTACGCCTTATTGAATGTATTTTGAAATCTAAATGCACTAAATATACTCTTGCTGTCTCTATCTATTCTGTTATAGCATCAAACTAGTATAAATTTGTCAAATATAATTCTATTTTATAAAAGTATGCATGCTTCATGACATCTTTAAATAGCCTGCTACTGTCTTCTTTATATTGGATTCATAATTGATTCCAGTATAATCCAGTGACGGGTGTTAGGTTAATTTCTAAATTCTTGCAGTACTTGCAAGATTTACCTGCATCCTAGCTTTTGTGTTTCATGTTCCATGATACACAGGCAGGATAGTTAGTGTAGCAGTTAGCACAGTTATTATTGCACCAACGATCCAGATTCAAATCTGCCATTGTCTGTAAGGAGTTTGTCTGAGCACTCCAGGTGCTCCAGTTTTCTCCCAAGTTCCAAAATAGGTTAATTGGTTACACAGGTGTATTTGGGTGGTACGTATGGCCTGTTTCTGCACTCTCTCTTGGCTGAATAGTGGTGTTGTGTTCTTTGTTTTTTCACTTCCTTGGAACTTTCCACAATCTAGCACTTCATTCTGTTAAGATTGCAAAATTGAGAATGTTATTACTTTTCCATATTTGTAACTTCAGTTTTGATCCTGTTTTACTTAGGTATTATGTTCAACACTGGAATTGGCCAGCACATATTGAAGAATCCATTAATTGTGAATAGCATCATTGATAAGGTAGCAGAAGAAAATATGCCATGCTATTGTGCTTTACCTGCATTTCATTTAACTTTTTTTTCAGTGTCTCACATCCAAAGTGAATAAAATCGATTATTCGAGACTGAAAACTTAGTGAGCATTTCTCCTTTGAGAAACAAATGACTGATGTTCAGAGGAAAGACTGTTCAATTTTTTTGTTATCCATTAAATTTTGGCATATTTTAACCTGCTGTGCTCTTCATCTGCCTATCTTCTCCATTAAATTTTGGCATATTTTAACCTGCTGTGCTCTTCATCTGCCTATCTTCTCCACAAAAGAAAATTGAAGTGACATCGTATCTCCATTTCCATATCAGAAATTCTGACATTTGGGAACCTTTGTCTTTGTAAATAATTGCATTTTTGTTCTGAAGAATTTTGGTGTTCTGGGGTGCTCCACCATGTCTGGGCAACCTATTTAATCTTGGTTATATAGAAGAATTTTTACCATTGCATTTCTATAGTACAGTACAACTCCCGATTATCTGAAATGGTCGGGTCCGGGCCTATGTCGAATAAACAATTTTTTCAGAAAACTGGTCATTTAAAAAAAAAACTGCCCAGTGGCAACAGCAAATCACTTGTACAGGTACACGATCCTTTATCCAGACACCTAAAATCTGGAAAGCTCCAAAATCCAGCAAATGGGGACCGGCGGTTGGGGGAGGCGGCCGAGGGACCGGCAGTCGGGGGAGGCGGCCGAGGGACCGGCAGTCGGGGGAGGCGGCCGAGGGACCGGCAGTCGGGGGAGGCGGCCGAGGGACCGGCAGTCGGGGGAGGCGGCCGAGGGACCGGCAGTCGGGGGAGGCGGCCGAGGGACCGGCAGTCGGGGGAGGCGGCCGAGGGACCGGCAGTCGGGGGAGGCGGCCGAGGGACCGGCAGTCGGGGGAGGCGGCCGAGGGACCGGCAGTCGGGGGAGGCGGCCGAGGGACCGGCAGTCGGGGGAGGCGGCCGAGGGACCGGCAGTCGGGGGAGGCGGCCGAGGGACCGGCAGTCGGGGGAGGCGGCCGAGGGACCGGCAGTCGGGGGAGGCGGCCGAGGGACCGGCAGTCGGGGGAGGCGGCCGAGGGACCGGCAGTCGGGGGAGGCGGCCGAGGGACCGGCAGTCGGGGGAGGCGGCCGAGGGACCGGCAGTCGGGGGAGGCGGCCGAGGGACCGGCAGTCGGGGGAGGCGGCCGAGGGACCGGCAGTCGGGGGAGGCGGCCGAGGGACCGGCAGTCGGGGGAGGCGGCCGAGGGACCGGCAGTCGGGGGAGGCGGCCGAGGGACCGGCAGTCGGGGGAGGCGGCCGAGGGACCGGCAGTCGGGGGAGGCGGCCGAGGGACCGGCTGTCGGGGGAGGTGTTAGGGTGGCCAAGGGACCAGAGGTCAGGTGAGGCGGGTGAGGGACGGGCGGTCGGGGGAGGCGGCCGAGGGACCGGCGGTCGGGGGAGGTGGCCGAGGGTCCGGCGGTCGGGGGAGACGGCTGAGGGTCCGGCGGTCAGGGGGAGGCGGGCGAGGGACCGGTGGTCGGGGGAGACAGCCGAGGGACCGGCGGTCGGGGGAGACAGCTGTTGGAGGAGACTGCCTGGTGACTGGAAGGGGGTGGGGGTGGATAGGCAGCACAATTCAGGTGGGCTTTCCAAAATCCTGAAAAATCCAAAATTCAGAACACACTGTCCCCCAAGGGTTCTGGATAAAGGATCGTGTACCTGTATCAATGTTTAAATGACAACAAACAACAAGGGAAGGCTTTTTAAGCATGAAAATAATGTTTAATTCTCACAAAAAAATGCTGGCCACAACTATGCCCCTGATCATTGAGACCTCCCAACTGCCACCGATCCCCCGACACATCCCCACCGCTGCCGCTGATCCTCAAGGTGGCTTCCCAGGCTTATGGAATTCTTACTGACAAGTCGATGGGCTCCTGACCCCGATGGCAAAGTTCTGACTCTTCTCCTAGGCCTATGGGACACGCACACTGAAGCTGAAGGGAGGATTGTGCCGGGGAGAGGAGGGAAGCGAAAGGGAGATGGTCCCAGGAGGTCACTCTCCTTGTTGACGCTGGAACAAGGGATTCTTCCAACTGCTTGCAGCTGTGAGACTGTGGCATGTGTTTGAAAGGCAGAGTTAGAGAGAAAAGTCAATAGAGGAAGGTAAAGAAGAAATAGAAAGAGAGTTTCCTGAAACTAGGACAATCGAAATTCTAATTTCAAGCCAGGTGAATTTTTTTCAACCTGTGAGGTCATTTAGGCTCCGTAAAAAATATTTTAGATAAATTAAGATTTCTGATTTGTTTTGGAGTTGGATATCCTCATTTATCCAAATTTTTTTTAAAAAGTGGATACATGAAGATTTTGGAGAATCTGATTTCAGATCATCGGAGATGTACTGTATATGCACATTACAAAATTGCATTTTAAAATAATCGTTTGTTTCTTCAAGGCTGCTATTAGACCAACAGATGTTGTACTGGAAGTTGGCCCAGGTACAGGTAACATGACTGTGAAGATTCTGGAAAAGGCAAAAAAGGTATGGAAATACATTGTCTGACTGGCTTAATGCAACCTAGATTGTATACCTAAAATGGATGAGAGGGGGGGGTGGGGGGGTGGTTTGGGAGGAAAGGGGGGGGGGGAGAAAAAGTCACTGTATATGTGTGAAAAAGAAATAGTGTATATCATGGCTAATGTGATTTATGGTGTGAAAAATAAAAAATTAACAAAAAAAAATACAAATTTCAAGCAAGCATTCTTTTACATATTTAATTATTTCTGTAAACTTGTTTGTTTTCACTGTACAATATTCCTGGATATTCTGATTATGACATTTCTAAGAGAGGCCTGAAACTGGAGCACAGCATCAACTGCTGTGCCTCCTAAGCCTTGTTGATTATTCTGATCTTACAACAATATTGTTTTTGAAAGGTTGAAGTTGTTAGATAATCCATTACTGGAGATGGTCATTACCTGGCACATGCCTGCCTGGGTTTGCTAAACAATGTGTTGCCTTGCGAGGAATTACAAGTAAAACTCAAAGCTACTGTTATCAATGAATAGTACCTTTCTTGGGTAGTAGGGCTCGGGACATTGCCCTGAGGAATTTGTATGATGACATAATGGACTATACGAATTGGGTTTGATGTAATCTTTTTCCATTGCTGAGTATGTGACTAACCAGTGGGGAATTTTCTCCAATTTCCATTCAGCACAGTTTTCCTTGGGCTCTGGATTCCTTCCTGGCTCAAGTGCTATCCTGATGTCCAGAAATGTTTTTTATGCCCTCTAGAATTTCTGTATTGTTTCTTAACACTGTCATTTTCCCTAAACACAAGTCAGCAAATAATATTAAACAGCATGATTGGCATCGCGGTTAGCGCAGTGCCTTTACAGCACCAGTGATTGTGAGACCAGGGTTCGAATCCCATGCTGTCTGAAGGAGTTGTTGTCTGCGTGGGTTCCCTACCATCGTTCGAAACGTGCCTTGGGTGTAGGTTCATAGGCTGTAAATTGGGTGGCGTGGGCCGAAATGGCCTGTTACTGTGTTGTATGTCTAAATATTTTTAAAATTAAATTTAAATCGCATTTCCAGGTCACTGAAATGAAGCTTTTGAGATTTGCTGATGATGTTCAGTGGATTCCAGCATATTATTATAAAGATGATGAATTTGGTTTCTGTGTTCACAATAGGTAATTGCTTGTGAACTTGATAGCAGACTTGTTGCTGAACTACAGAAAAGAGTTCAAGGAACGTAAGTAATAATATTTTTGTATTGCATAAATATCAATGATTTCCTCTGATAGATAAAATCATATGCTAAAAAACATTTAGCATTTAGCTTTGTCAACTTTTCTACTAAAAATATTGCATAATACTTTTGTGTCATTTGCTTCAGACCTGTTGCAAATAAACTTCAAATAATGATTGGAGATGTGCTGAAGACAAACTTGCCATTCTTCGATGCATGCGTAGCAAATTTACCATTTCAGGTAATTCATTATTTTTAAAATATAAATAGAGTCTCACTTTTATTACGGTTCAGATTAATGCTGTGGTTAAGTACTGATTTGATTCCTACATTGCCTGGTATGAGCAAAAATTGCAATGCCCCTGATTAAGTGAGAATGGTATTGCAATACATTTCATTGAATAACTTACTGTAAGACAAATAGGACTTGCATTGTGGTGTAGATAACTTACACTAACCATTGCTTAGAATTTCCTTACTGTATAACCTTCCATTTTTCTTGGTTCCATGTACCTATTGTAGTTCGCGTCGAAGGAACCAAAAACCTATTGATCCAAACCAAGGCTTTTATGAACTAAAAGACTGGAGCATACCACAAGTAGGTCGACCAGTCCAGAATGACCTGGTCTGGCTAGGAGCAATCCTTTAAGACCTGCCAGTAGGTCTGGCTACACTCTCAGCCAATCACAGTCATCCTACACTACCATCTGTACATACGTACATATACATTGGTGATAGAATCTGTACTATTACACCTATCTAATAGTCTCTTTTGGTAGAAAAAGGGGGAAATGTCTAGATTATTTGTGGGAAAGTGTGATTCACGAGGCTTTGTTCTGTAAACACTTTTGTTGGCTCTATCAATGATGTATTTAGGGCTAGAGAAGGAAGAAATCAGATATGCAGACAATGAAGTTGGTTTAGTAATGCAAGGAGTAAAGAATAGCAAGTTGGTTATTATTAGAAAATGCTCAAAAGAATTTTAAAAATTGAAAAGTTGAGGCTATTTTTTATCACCAGGGAATGTTATAGGGTAATTTGATAGATTTAAGTGACAAGAAAGTAGTTTCAGACCATTGCTGTGATTTGGGAGGATTGAGAATGCAGGTACAAAAATACTGTAATCAATAGAAGAGTTTAAATTGAAGAGAATAAACCTTTATAGAAACACAAAAACTGCAGAAACTGGAATCTTGAGCAAACAACAGATTGCTGGAAGAACTCAGGTCAGACAACATTCATAGATAGAAGTGGTCAGTCAACATTTTGGGTCTGGATCTTTTATCGAGATTAAAGGGATAAAGGGTATATAAAAGGGGTGAAGAAGCTGGTGAGGGGACCAGAGGTGATAGGACAGAAGGTGTGAGAGGTGGAGAGATGGATATAGAGACAATGGATATCCAAGAACAAACATGTCAATGTAGGAATGACTGGGACATTAAAACAATTGGCTACAGGAAACTCAAATTTAGACCAACAGTGTGTAGATGTTCAGAGTAGTGGTTACCCAATCTATGCCCTCACCAATGTAGAAGAAACCTCACCAAGTACACTGTATACAATAGATTAGGTTGCTCTATGTCCATGTAAAGCTCTTCTTCACCTGGAAGGTCTGTTTGGCCCTGGATGAAGGCGGAGGAGGAGTTGTGGACAAGTTTTGCATTTTCTACGGTTACAGCAGGAAGTGCCTAAGTCGGTGGAAAGGTAGGTGGGGAGGGAAGAGTGTCTGAGGGTGTTTCAGAGAAACCTATCCCTGTGAGAGACAGATAGGGATGGAGATGGAAGAATGTGTCTGGTTGTGGGATTGGGTTGAAGTTGGTGGAAATGTCAGATGATAATGTGATGAATGCGAAGGCAAGTGGGGTAGAAAGTGAGGTCCAGTGGGACTCTGTCCTTGTTCAACCTGGGGAAGGGGGATAAAGGGGAAAGTATGAGAAATACAGGAGATATGGGTGTGGGCTTTATCAATGACAATAAGGGGGAGTTTATGTTTATTAAATAAAAGGTATTTTGGATATTCCAGAGATCAAAGCCTCATCCTGGGAACTGATGCTATAGAGGAATGGGATGGTGTCTTTACCAGGGGTAGGATGGGAAAAGGTGTAATCCAGGTAACTGAAAGTCTCTGGGTTTGTAATAAATGTCCATGGATTGTTTTTTCCCTTAGCTGGAGACAGGGTTCAAGGAAGGAGAGACAAGTGTCAGAAACAGTCCAAGTATACTTAAAGAAGTTGGCAGTCTTTAAGTTGGTGACATTGTTTGTGAAACAATTAATCTTTGTTGGTGATGTTTAGTGAATGAAGCAGAGACTATGCCAACATTTAGTGGAGGGTCAAAACTATCATGGATTGTTGGGGTTGAGTAGCACAATTGTACTTAAAAATTATATGATAAAATTGCTTGAAGATTTACTCCACCATTTTGTTTGCTCTTGTTAGGTTACTCACCTCAAGCAAGGTCTTGTATTTCTAAAACAACTTCCTAATTAGGAAAATATACAGCAGCAACTATTTTGCAAACTGTTTCATTTCAATATTGCACTGTGAAATATTAATCAAAAAATATTTTTGTTTGGGTAATTGGTATATTTTTAAGAAGGGGCATTCAGCAGTTATTTTACAGCAAATTTGTTAATTTGATTTATTTTCATGTTTACAGATCTCATCTCCATTTGTTTTTAAACTACTGCTGCACAGACCATTCTTCAGGTGTGTTTTTTATATTATGAAATGAATATAAAAATAGTGGGATATTAATGTGAGAAGGAAAATCGGACAAAACCTCAAAGTGAAAACCAAAGCCTGCAATGTTGGAAATCTGAAATAAAAACACAAAATGTTGGAAATATTCTGGTCAAGCCATATATTTAGGAAAAGAAACCAGTTAATATTTCAGGTTAAAAACCCTTTATTAGAATTGGGAAGGAAACATGGAGGGGGTGGGAGGGGAAACAAGCTGAGACAGTATCATAGATAAAGAAATTTGGTTGTTTGTAGTTGAAGAATTGAATATCAAGTCCAGAAGTCTTCAATGCATCCAGTCAGATGGTAAGGTGCTATTCCTGAAGCTTGCATTAGGCCTCTTTGTAACAGTATAGGCATCCACTAAATGAGAGTTCAGAATGGGATGCAGATCTGGCCTACCCCAGGAACCTTCATAAAGCGGTACCCCATTCTGCACTTGGTTTTTCCATTGCTGGCTTCTACCCTTAAATTCTCATTTCTACAATGGCCTCCATAATGTTTGGGATAAAGACTTTTTTTCCTTTATTTGCCCCTGTGCTCCACAGTTTTACATTTGTATTCAAACAATTCACATGTAATTAAAATGCACATTACAGAGTTTATTCAAGGTTATTTGTATACATCTTGGTTTGACCATGTAGAAATTACATTACTTTTTAAACATGGTTCCCTCATTTCAGGGCACCATAATGTTTAGGACATTTGTCTTTACAGGTGTTTGGGATTACTCGGGTATGTTTAATTGTTTCATTGGGCAGGTATGCTCGCTTCCAAACTTTTGGTCACCTTTGGAGTCTCGTTGCCATTTTTCAACATGAGGACCAGAATTGTGTAATGAAAGTCAAAGAAGCCATTATGAGGTTAAGAAACAAGAATAAAACAGTAAGAGACATTGTCCAATCCTTAGGATTACCAAAATCAACAGTTTGGAACATCATTAAGAAGAAAGAACATACTGGTGAGCTCAGTAATCACAAAAGGACTGATATTCCAAGGAAGATTCAACTACTGATGTCAGAAGAATTCTCATCATAAAGAAAGAAAAATCCCTAAATGTATGTCTGAAACACTCTTCAGGAGGCACATGTGGAGATGTCAATAATTACTGCCCGCAGAAGACTTCATCAACGGAAATACAGAGGCTATGCTGCAGGAGGCAAACCACTAGTTCGCCACAGAAAGGACAGCCAGATTACAGTTTGCCAAGAAGTACTTAAGAGCCTGCAGAATTCTGGAAGAAGGTCTTGTGGACAGATGAGACCAAGATTAACCTGTATCAGAGTGATGTCAAGATCAAAGTGTGGAGGTATAAAGATCATAGCATACCACATTTGCCATGGTTTGCCTCTTGCAGTGTGGCCTCTGTATTTCTGTTCATGAAGTCTTCTGCAGACAGTAGTCATTGACGTATCCACACCTCCCTCCTGATGAGTGTTTCTGATCTGTTGGACACGTGACGGGATTTTTCGTCATTATGATGGGAATCCTTCTGTCATCAGCAGTGGAGTCTTCCTTGGAACACCAGTCCCTTTGCAATTACTAAGCTCACCAGAACACTCTCTCTTCTTAATGATGTTTCAAACTGTTGGATTTGGTCATCCTAAGATTTGTATGATGTCTCTTACTCTTTTATTCTTGTTTTTCAGCCCAATAATGACTTCTTGGACTTTCATTGGCACAACTCTGGTCTTCATGTTGAAAAATGACAACTACAAAATTGTAGAAACAAGCCTAGCTCTCTTACCCTTGCACCAATGAAATAATTACTGTAAAAATACCAGAGTACTCACAAACACCTATGAAGCCAAATGTCCAAAGCATTATGGGGCCCTGAAACGAGGGGACTAAGTATAAAAAGTGCTGTAATTTCTACATGGTCAAACCAAAATGTAACCTTGAATAAACTCTGGAATGTCCACTTTAATTGTTTCATTACAAATTTAAAACCACAAATAAAGGAAAAAACAAGTGTCTTTGCCCCAAACATGGAGAGCATTGTATATCCTGTCCAGAATCCACAAGCAGGACTACCCTGGCAGACCCATTGTTTTGGTCTGCTCTTGCCAAACCTATTCCATTCTATATTGACTCTATCCTTTCTCCTCTTATCCAGTCCTTTCAAACAACAGTTACATCTGTCACTTTGACATACTAATTCCCTGATCTCAATAGATACATCTGTACTAACAATCCTTTTATTGGTCCTACATCAGGTTAGCCTGAGGATCTACTGCTTCCCTTTCGAGTAAAGGCGCAACCCACCCTCCACAAACCCTCTCATTTACTTTACCAACTTGGTTTCTCCAGCTTGTGATTGCACCTGGCTAAACTTGTTTTCCTAATGAACAATTTCAACTCCACTCATTTTCTCCAGATCAAAAATGTAGCTAAGGGCACTTACACTTACAAGATACACCTCATTTTTTGTGGGATTTGTGGAACAATCTTTCTTTCAGTTCTACTTTGACCCACTTGCACAGCTCTTTTTCCAGTACATTAGTACTGCCTCCTACATTCATCCCATTTTGTGACTTAGGTTACTGATTTCCACCCTGCCCTCACCTTCATGTAGTCAATCTCTGATTCTTCCTTTTCTGGGTCTTTCTATTTCCAGCTCAGGACTTAAGATAGCTACTCAGCGTCCATTATAAGCTTGACTCCCACAGTCTTTGTCTCAACTACTCTGTCTAACCTGGACTCCAATAAGGACTTAATTCCATTCTCCCAGTTCTATCTCCATTATATTTGTTCCAATAATTAAATGTTTTGCACAGGTGTCTCTGAAATGTCTTTGATTTTCCTAAATCACATCTTTCCCTCTGCCATTCGTTAATAAAGCCATTGACTATACCTTGTTCATTTGCTTGCATTTGAATTCTTCACCCTATGCCCAGTTTGAGTTATCAGTTTGTGGCCTCTAGAATGTTTCAAAGAGACTCAATGCAGTCTAATGAACAGCAGCTCATCTTTGTCTGGGCCATTTTACAGCTTTCTGTTTTTAATATTGAATTCCACAACTTTGGATGACTCGATTTCTTCATCTGGATCAGTCATTCATCTGTTACATATGTTTGGGTTTTTTGGCATTTTTTTTACTTCTGGTAGTTGAGGATATGCTCAGCCTGACCTGCCAGGCATCCCTGCTGTGCATTTTGCAACTCCTATATTCTTTTTCTCCTTCCCAATGCTGATGATGGGTCTTCAACCCAGACCCGAGACTTTAACTCTGTTTCTCCTCCTGCAGTTGATCTAACCTACTGAGTACTTCCAGCATATTTTGTTTCTAATTTGAACAAAACTTATCTGCGCATAGGATAATAATTATAGCAACTTGTCTTGAGAAATTGTTGAAGCAGGTATTGTAAAAACACAATTCAATTGTAGAAAAGTTTGTGAAGGTTGAAAAATGACAATACCCTTTACTCCATTTCTCCTGGACCCCTCCACCCCACAATCCTATTAATGAAGGTATACTACATTTAATTTTTTTAATGTCTAATTTCCTATGTTCTCTTGTATTAAGCAGAAGGTAGTATTACACACATTGAAGATGTAACCATGACTTTTTATTTACATACCTTGTCTCAATTGATGCATTTACAGATGTGCAGTGTTAATGTTCCAACGTGAGTTTGCTCTTCGACTTGTGGCAAAGCCAGGAGATAAACTATACTGCAGGCTCTCAATCAACACACAACTTTTGGCACGTGTGGATCACCTGATGAAGGTTGCAATCAGAATCCTTGCACTCAAGTGTTTTAAGTTATCTGAATTCTTGAGATATTGCCTACATGGTGCTTTATAATCACAAAGACATGGGGGATGTAGTTTACTCGAATTAATTTTTGCTAACCCTTTGCTAAAAGTAGGTAGTATTAATTCCACTATACTGTTATTCTCTTCAAAGTTTTTGTTTTTAGGAAGAACAAAACAATCAATATTTGAAGCAATAAAATAATGTTTTCACAAAACCTTTTTGGCAAAGCATTTTATACTCTCAAACTTTGTGGAATGAACATTTATCTCAATTCCTTACTCTCTGCCCTTAAATTGTTGGCCTTTTGATAATGATTCCTGATCCAGAGGACATGAATAGCCTTTTCCTTGATAGTTTGTAAAAAAACTTGGATTTTTTACATATTATTATTTGGGTAGTCCTCTTAATTGCAGAAATCTAGGATTCACTTGGCATTTTTGCCTCTGAATCAGTCACAAGATCTATTGAATGGTTCAAATATTCCTTTTATTGTCACATACAATACAACTCCAATTATCCAAAATGTTTGGGACCTAGCCTATGTCGAATAAAACTTTTTTTTTCAGAGAACTGGTCATTTTTTAAAAAAGTGTTTAAACAACAACAAACAAGAAGGAAGGCTTTTTAAGCATTAAAATAATGTTAATTATCACCAAAAACAACGCTGGCCACTGCCGACCACTGACACCTCTACACTGGGGCCCTGCTGTTGCCAGGAGCCCGATGTCCCACTGCTGGCAGAGGCTGCTTTTCTTGATGACACCAGGACAAGGGATTCTTCTGATTGTTTGTGGCTGGGAGACAGTGCACACAGTTTGAGAGGTAGAGTTGAAGAGAAAAGTCAAAAGGGGTGAGTAAAAAAGAAATGAAAAGAGGGAGGGGAGGGAGTTACCTTAAACGAGGACAATCATTCTAATTTCATGTCAGTGAATTTTTTTTTTCAACCTGTGATGATAGTTCAGCTCCAGGGGAAAAAGAATTCAGATAAATGAAGATCTCTGATTTTTTTTTTCAGATATCCTCATTTATCTGAAATTCTTTTTAAAAATTGGATAAATGAGGATTTTGGGGAAGCCGATTTTAGATCATCGGAGTTTACTGTAATAATACATGATATCATTCAACTTTTGTCTGCCTTACGGCAAAGAGTAGCCATGAACATTGCCCGTAACAATAGGAAAAGGGAAGCAAAGGGTGTCCCTTCACAGTCACTGAGTGTTCATGGATTCGCCTCCATAAGTATAAATCCATATTAATACTTCAGTGCATTACCAAAGGATATTAGAAAAGTGCTGCATCTATGTGATTCTTCTGGAAAGGATGTTAAATGGGAGCCTTGTAGCTATAGATGAAAATCAACAGTACTGTCAGCTGATGCGATTGCCCAAGCAATTCTTTACTGCATTCAGTGCGTACCTAATACAGTATGCCAAGTCTTGAACTTGGTGAGAAAATTTTGAAATCTGCTTCCCTTCTATTATCCATCCATTCCCATATTTCTTTGTAGACTGTTCAATTCATATTTTAAGATGGCAGCTTGTTCAACATCTGACTGGATATCTTCAATGAATTTGGTAAAATGTATCTTGGTATTATCAGATGAGTAGAAGCATAAAAAGACAAATGTACAAATCTATAAACTTGTAATATAAGACTATATTTCTTTCTGTAGGTTGGAAAAAATAACTTCAGGCCACCTCCTAAAGTTGAATCAAGTGTGGTTAGAATAGAACCAAGGAATCCACCTCCACCGGTGAACTTCCAGGTTAAGTTATATTTATATATTTTACAATCTACTAGAAGTACTTTCTGCACATGTTGGTTATTTCTTAAAATGCATCAAATCTAAGAGGATCTCATTTGCCCAACTGGTCCTGAAATCAAATGGCACAGACACTAATGTTGGCAAGCCATTCAGTGTTGTCATCAAATGATGGGGGGGTAGGACCAAACAAGCCATCCCACTGTTAAAGGTTTTTGACAGGCAGAAAAGGCGTGTTATGTTTAGCCAGTCATCAAGATTTTCATTATTCCTGAATTCCAATCAGAAATTGTAATTATGAAAATATATAGTGGATATGAAACATTTAAATTAAATTCAACTAAAAATGCTTGAAAACAATTTTTCAAAAATTTGACCTCATTTTCCCATTTAGATGAATAAGATCATAAAGCCTACACACATCATGGAGAGTTCAACAGCAGAAAGGGACAATATCTGGCCATCAGGATGTATGGCGCAAATTGACGTTGGCCCTCCTGTTGGGAAAGCAACGTGTATTTTACCGAAAATAACCCAATGTTGCAAGCACACATCAAATGAAAATTATTCAATACCACTATTAAATAGCAAACCCATATTTACTGTCAATTTTAGTGAAGGAAAAATGGCAGACCAAAGGACTCTTGTGATCTGTATGATCATTTTTTTCCCACCATGATTGAAGTCTATCTCTCCAGTAGGTTTTTATTTGCTTTCTAGAGATTCATTTGCTTTCTGTTTCCAGTTCTGATCCGTCCCTTGCCACAATTTAATACGAGTACTGCTTCAGAAAATACAAGTTGAACTTGAAGCAACTGTAAATTTTGCAGTTTAGAGATCTGGAATTTACCTGAAGTTCTTGTGAAAACCTTGTCTCTGCAACTGAAGGTTTAATTGTAGAACTACTTCCTGGTTTCTCAGAGACTTATGTCCAGTTAATGTCACATGTGGTCTTTAGTTTTCCTTAGCCAGTTGTTGGGGACCTTGCCGTGGAGCTAAGTTATCGTCACTAATTTAATGTGCAGGTATAGGACATGTGTGCCTAATTTTGTGCCCACGTTATCATAGCGTATCTTAAATTGCTGCAGTCATTATTGGAGCACATTAATTTTCTGATGTTTACAAATAATAGTTATTTTGTACAAAATCCTAATGTTTTGGATTGCTTCCATTCTATGAAATTGTATTATAATTCAAATAAATGATAAATGGTAATTATCCTGTCAAAGTTTGTTAGTATTAGGATTATTTGAGGAATCATTATCTTTTTCTTTATACATCTTTCATTCGATACTAGGAATGGGATGGTCTGGTCAGAATAGCATTTGTGAGAAAAAATAAGACTCTCGCTGCAGCTTTTAAGTAAGTATATTAATTTTTACAATAAATTTTGGAGGGAAAAAAATTTGTAATGTTCTAACAAAAGTGATGCACAAGCAGATTTAACATGAAATTATGATTTTGTTCATAGCCTACCAACTTGAAATTACCATTAGTGTTTGTACAAGCAAAACAAAATATTCCAGTTCACTTGAAGTGTGATCCATATTCAATGGAGTAAAAAGAATGCTGGAGAAACTCAGCAGGTCAAAGATAAAGATGTATTCCATTAACTTGTGTTTCAGGTTTGACCCCTTCATCAAGGTATGGTAAAATGTCGGCAGGCGTCTGAACTTTTTTGTTCGGATGCCTGCTGACATTTTTCCATAACTTGGTGAAGGGCTCAAGCTCAAATCGCCAGTTCTGTATCTTTGCTATATAAAAGACAGTTTGACCTGCTGAGTTTCTCCAGCATTGTTTTTACTTCAACCATGGTATCTGCAGACTTTGGACTTTTACTTCCAATTCAATGAAATGTTTCAGAGTAGTTGATTCTTTAGAGATATCTGTGTTTACTTGTAGATCCAGTGCAGTTGAGCAGTTGCTGGAAAAAAATTACAGAATACACTGTTCTTTACATAATATTGTAAGTATGAGTTGTATTTTGGTTCAGTATACAATTGCCATAATCTTATTCATTGATAAATTTTATGTTCTCAGATTTTTTTTAAATCCTATGTGACCAGTGACAAAATCTCTATTGAAATTTGTCCATTCTCTGTGTTATCATCTTTGTGACGTCCATTCAATCTGTTCCACAAACCATATAAGGACAAAACCAGCCCAGTTAGTGTACATGTCCAGGAGAATCACCATTTGTATTAAAAAATATATGAAAACCTATACTGGGAATTAAAATAGTTGGTACAAATCACATTACTTTGAGGACTTTTCTGTACAAACTAATAACCAATATTTAAAATTTAAATATTGAAGCAATGCTCATTGTTTAGATTACTTTCTTTGTTGTAGGAAGTTCCAGAAAACTTTAGTATCGCTGAAAAAATTAATAGAATCCTCAAAGACACTGGTTACAATGAAAAGCGAGCTCGAGCCATGGATATAGATGACTTCTTGAGGTAAAGAGAAATTACTAAATTTAGCTTGTTTAAAAACTTGCTTGGACTTTGTTCTGTTTCTTCACACTAACATCTCTGGCCTGGTTGAGTTGCTCCCTGACCCATGGTTCACACAATTATCCAAGGTATCTGAGAAAATAAGTAAAATTTGGGCATTGATGTACTTCAAAGAACTATTTAATCATGTTGTAGAATTTGGTATTGGGAACACAATACAGGAATCATTATTTGTTGGTCTGGAAGTTCAGTGTTAACTTTTAAATGTTGTTTTGTGATTGTTACATTCAAGCTATCTGCACAATTGTATAAATTCAGTTCTAATACATTTCGTGACTATTTAGTTTCATTATAATGCAGCTTTGCCTGGTACATTTTTGAAAAAAATACATTTGTATGGAAACTGTTGAAGCAAAAGGAGGATAAACTAAAGATTTCATTCCTCTAAAGTTGTGTTTCTGTTTTCTCCTGCAGTGTGCTCCATGGTTTCAATTCACAAGGAATCCACTTCTCATGAAACATCATTCTGGAACTTGATTGTAGATTTTTAAGTTTTGTAGCTGAAATTTTGAAAGTGATGTGCAATAATTTGAGAGGTTTAACAATTCAGTTGAGAACCAATACATTTTTTTTGGACATAACCACAACTTGATACAAGTTTGCATAAAGATCCTTGGTTCTGGGAAAAAAAGTGGCAATTTTAAAATTATTGTTATATGCTTAATAGCTTTTCATGTCAAGTATGTGATGTGATGCAGCAATATCTAGTTTCAAAATTAAATACAAGTTGTGAATCCACACTTATTCCTTTTTATAAACTCAATGGATTCTTGAAATCTCTGATCCAGATTAGTTAAAATAGTCCAATAATATTTTGTAATTTTTCTAAGTGACATGAATCATACATCTGGAATGCACTGAATTTGATGGTGGGGGGGGGGGGGGGGAGGGGGGAAGGGAATAAGAACTTGATAGAAAATAGTAAGGATTTGGATAGTTGTACCTCGGCCAATAAAAACGACCTGAATTTTGTTAGGTCATTCTATGTTTTATCCTGAAGTTAAGGAAAAAGGGCTTGATGATTAATTTATCTGAAGCTAGTGTATGAGGGAACAGGTTAGTAAATCAATCAAGGCTGTAGTTCTAAAAAGGGTGATTTTTGTATATGCTTCAAAAGAGCCAAGGTAATTCTTAAAGAGATGAATATTAAGCTTCCAAATGAAATTTATTTTCCTTTGCTACAGCCCAAAATACTACAAACATTAATCAATGGATTTTCTTCATAGTGGTCAGAATATTTTTCTTCCATCACAAAAATATGAACACTGGATTTTGTTCAAGCTGTACTTTGAATTCCACAACATAGCTGTTTCATTAATCTTTTGGAAGAATTTTCATAAGACTTGTTTCCTTAAAAGGAAAATACATGCAGCTTTTTCGATAATTAAATGGTTGACTATTATAACCTCAATAAGATGTCAGCAGGGTTGAATGTGGAATTAAAGGAAGAGAAGCAGCATTGCCTCGAGGTTCAGGTACCATACAGTCAGGAGAATAAAAAAAATACATAAAGGCAAATAACAAAGATACATTGAGACTCATGGAGAATTCTATTGCTAAAATAAAGTAGGACAGAAAGCATTTTTTTCCAAATTGAGAAACTGGTATATATTGTGGAGTTAGCTTTAAGGAATAAACCTGGGCAATTGGAAGGTGCAGTAGGAGAATGTTTCAGAGGTAATGGCCTTTACCATATTTATGGAAGAGCAGCAGTTCACAACTGAGTCAAGATTGTCCTTAAGAGGCAATAAATATGATTTGCTGGGAAACAAAGGAGAGTGATAATTCTGGCCAGCTAAATCTCAGAGCTGTACTTAAAAACCTGCAAAGATGATGCAAGAATCAGCCCCTCGATAAGCTCTAGACTTGCAGGAAAATATCAATGAATTGTTCAATGCAGTAGCAATATTCTGCACATTTAACCTCTTGGTAAGGTCTAAGAACAAATAATGAATAACAACAAAGGGATCTCTGAAGGGATGAATTTAATTAAGGCTTTTTCCTTTCTGTTGTGATGCAAAATGAAGCCAATTCTGAGCTGCTTGAGGCATTTGTTAAGCTCTCATTAGACTATTACAATTAAAGGAAGGAGGGGTTGATAGTGAGGGGTTATGGATTAGAATTTTATTTAAGTGCATTTTGAGTGGCTTGTAGTATTTCCAATGATGTGCCAAAACCAGAGACCTTTATTTACAATCGATAATGTTGTCATGTTTAGTTGAGAATCGTAAAGAGGCTGAGAGAAAGAACTTGTTAATAAAACTATATCTCATTAAAAATACAAGTAAAATAACTGGGATGATTGTGAAACTAAATGCCAGTGGAATTTAGAGATAGGACTATATATCAAAATACTTGGATGTGCTGTGCAACATCTGAAGAATTTGAAAATGCAATCATCTTTCTGGCACATTTTCATGAGAAATTGATGGTTTCAGCTGATCCAGCTTGTATTAAATTTACTCTTCCCACACTGTCAACTCCTGCACAAATCCATTGCTATAATGTGTGGCAAGCCAAAAATTCAATCCTGAGTTCAAACTATTTTCTGCTTTTCTTCCTATCATGGCCTAATCTGTTCCTACAACCCCCTAATTGCCCTTGTTACCAAATCAACCAGTTGGCTTCATCAACAGCTCATCTGATGTTCCTTTTGTCTTACCCATCCCTCTTACAACTCATTTGCAATTTAAAACGAACGTGTTTTTGCTCTCTTAATTCTGATGAAATAGCTTTGTATATGATGTCATGTATGTACTTTGACAATAAATTTGAACTTTGAAACTTTGATCTGAAACATTTAACTGTGTCTCTTTCCAGAGATAAAGCCTTTTTAAAGTGCTTTTTAAACCATTGTTTTTCTGATGAAATTTAGGTACCCACCTCTGACAATGTTTACTTTAAGCCATAAAATTAACTAAGCAGGGTTTGCTCCAAAAGGAATAAAGATACACAAGAAGCAATAAGGAAAAAATATACAAACTCACTTTTCCGATCTCAGTTGAACATCAGGAATCAAACATGTTTTAACCACAAGTACTTCGTAGGACGTTCTCATAAGAAAACTAAGCAGAATAATTAATGCATTAACTATTTTTAGCAATTGTACTGTTATGGATCCTGGACAATTTCATTTTAGGGCCAGGGCCAGGACTGAACCTACGGGGGAAAGAACAGATTGTGTGCTGCTGTGAAGCTCCGAAGTAATGCTGGGAAAACTGACGGCTGCATGGGAAGCACTGAAACGGCGCTGAGAAATGACCACTGTCAGAAGTGCGAGAGCCACATGCTGGAAGCTGGTGGGCTCGTGGAGCGCACAACCACTTCTGTCAACCTCTACCAATGGGGAGAACTGAAGGATTGCACTGGACCATTTGAAGAGCCCAGCATGCTGAGTTTTGAACAGGTTGTCAGTCAGTTGGTTGGAGGACAGTCAGTCAGACTGTCATATGCTCACCCAGTAGTTACAGTGGGAGAAAGGAGACTGAGTTACTTTGTCTATGGGTACCAGCTCTGTGGTCCTGACAGCAGTTTGCTCCACTCTGATACTCTAGTACTAGCACGGTTCTGACAGCAGTTTGTGCTACTCTGATACCCAGTGTGTGTGTGTCCAACCTGAGCTTCCCCATTCCTCTTCCAAAAGGAGGATTTTGTGTGACAGGAGTTGCTTGAAGACCCAAGACAGGGTGTTTAGGGTTAAAGTGACAGAAGGTCACTCATTAACCCTAAAGTGGGCTTTAGAGGCATGAACCTTGTGTAGTGACTAGGAAGTCACTGGGTGAACATTCCCATGTGAAAAAATCAAAGGTGGTTGTTGCCACATTCAAAACAAGTTGCAAGTCTACAGTAATCTCGGCCATCTGTCTCTGTGCCCAACTAAAAGACCAAGAAATTAGAAATAGAAGCAGGATCACCAACTGCCTAGCTGTAAGAAAGGATGTTGCACATTTTTGTCGGGTCTTTCACATCTGTTGGATGGTAAATCCAACCAGGTTCCCCAGTGGCACCCTTACAACCAATCCCTGCTTTTAGTGAACCATTTTCCAAAGTGTCGACTGTGGGGCCCATTTCCTGGAACAAAGGCTGGAAATTACTTTTACTGACAATTATGTGTGCTGCTACAAGGTTTCCAGAGCCATTCCTTTGAGGAATATTAAAGCCAAAATGATAGCAAAAGCTTTAAGGTTTTTCACCTTAGTTGGCCTGCCCAGGGAAATATCATCAGATTAGGGGAGCAATTTCATGTCAGGGCTATTCCAGTAAGTGATTTATGAGTTAAGGATTAAACAGGTTGTGCCTTCTACCTATCACCCAGAGAGTCAGGGAACCTACCTACCATCCAGAGAGTCAGCGAGCATTGGAAAGATTTCATTCAAACTTGAAAATTATGATGAGAACTTACTGTTCAGAACATGATAAAGATTGGGATGAAAGACCTCACTTTTATTTGCTGAAAGAGAATCTGTTCAAGAATCACTTGGTTTTAGTCCATTTAAGCTAGTTTTCAGACATGAGGCGAGAAGTTCTCTAATGTTGCTGAAGGAACAATGGATTAATCAGGGTATACATTTGAATTTATTGGATTATGTTTAAATTTAAAGAATGATTACAGAAAGCCTGTGAAATGGCAAAGGAAAATCTGAAAGACACTCAGCAGAGAATAAAAGTCCGGTAAGATCACAAGGCAAAAGTGAGGAGTTTCAAACCTGGTGACAGAGTGTTAGCACTGTTTCCTACACAATCAAATCCCCGTAACGCTACGTTTTCCAGACCATATGAGGTTCAGTCTAAAATTTGTGAGGTTAAATATGTCATTAAAATATCTGATTGCAGATGGGAGAGTCAAGTCTGCCATGTAAATATATCAAGCCATATTTTGAGTAGGCGCTTCCTAATGAGATGAATAGTGATTAACCTGGAAGGTACAGATACACCTAATTTCAAAGGTCATGAGACATGGAAAATCATTAGTCCAAGATTGGAGAATTTTTTTTAAATTAAAAGTTACAGGACCTGGAAACAAAACTGGCTCATCTCGAAATTTTAGAAAGGAAGAAATGAAATAATTATTTCTAAAATTCAAGAACGTGTTTCCAGCTGTACCCCAACAAACTTCCATAGCATGCCATAATGTGGACATAGTGATGCTCGGCCTATTAAGCAGCATCCTTGGAAAAGAGTAGGTTAAGGAATCAGGAACTTGACTAGATGCTAAAGAATGGAATTAACTGAAAAGTCAACTTCAGTTTGGAGTTGTTGGTACCTAAGACAGATGGCATGGTTAGATTTTGTAGACTATAAAGGTTAACACTGACAAAAACAGATATCTATCCAATTCCTAGATGACAAAGTGGGAGGAGCGAAATTAGTTACTAAGATAGAATTGTTAAAGGGGTATTGGTCTGTACAGTTTTGGCGTTCATAACCCCATCTGGGCTGTACGAGTATAATGTGATGCCCTTCGGGATGCAAAATGCTCCAGGGACTGTTTAGAGAATGATGAATTCAGGGATTGAGGTACACAGGTGCTTACCTGGATGATTTGGTTGTAGGAAGTCACACATGGAAAGAGCATATCGTGGAATTGAAAGAATTATTTACTCATCTGTCAGAAGCAAATCTCACTGTTCATTTGAGCAAAAACGAGTTTGGACTGGCACCTAGATTATATCGCAGGACAGGGACAATTAGCGCTGGTGCAGGCAAAAGTTGCAACTATTTCTAAGTTCCCTGCACCAACTAACAGGAAAAGCCTATCAAGATTTTTAGACATGACTGACTTGAGGTTTTGTTTTGGGAGTTTTCCTTTGGGGCATTTTGAGCTTGGACTGTAATTGTCTGGGTCCCCTGTGTTTCCCCCCCCCCCCCCCTCCACATACACCTTATAAAGATCTGTTGTTAATGTAGAGTTGCCATAAAAGCTTATGTTCGGGTATTAAGTTTATTGAGTTAATTCTATTATTGTTAATTTGTTAATAAATTTTGTGTTAAACTTAACCTATCAGTTTATGCGTCTCTCAATTGCTCCTGGTGGGGCGTAACAGTAGACACCAAATATCACACAGTATATACATTTATTCACTTTTTGTTTAAACATGTTTTATTCCTGATGTAGAATTGAGATTGGAAAAGGGAATTTGTTTCTGTTTTTTTCCCCATAGATACACACACACCAAAATTATTATGAAACTCTTACATTTTTAGCTTCCTTTAATTTTGTTTGGCATTTTACAAAAGGCTATTTAGAAACTTAAGAGCAAACATCACAAAATGTACTTAAATGTAAATCTGATGCACAAGCCCTCACTATTCCAAAGATTCTCTAAAGATTTTTGAATAAAATTACAATAATATATTTGGGATAAAGTGAAATGCCAAGAACAGGGTTTTCAATTCATGTTAATTCTTACTGGAAAGATTAAAACTAATGTTAATGTACTTCTCCGAATGACCATAGGTTCCAATTAGTTTATAATTACTACAATATTCCATCAAAACCCTCCAAATATTATAGTCATCTCTAGTTCCAAATCAAACAACAATGTGGTTTGAATTGGGTGCATTTCAAGACAAGACATTAAATACACAATTTACATTAAGTGGATGGATGCTGCATTAAAATACTTCACATTCAGGAACATTTTACTTGTCTGCAGTAAGTAAAATGGCAAATAAACAGACTCAATTTGTGTTTTAGTAGATAAACAAGTCATTAACAAATGAAAAGTGATCAAGTTGTATAGCTCTTGTCCATATCAACCTTCAGTTCATATTAATGCAGTGCTGGAGGTTGAAATGTTTAAAACTATTTAAATGAAGTTTTGTGAATTTAGTACATAACTAATTGCATAAAAACTTAATGTTGGTCAGTATAAGTTTCCCTAAAACCATTTCCAATCTTCTGTACTCATGTGAACAGTGAGACATGGCATTCTGTTCCATGTTCAAATTCAGAAGCTTTGCCTTTTTATCAAAGTTCCAATCCATTTTTTAAAGATTACTATTATTTAATTTAATATTTTAATTGACCCCTTTATATGGAAAAATAGCAAGCTCACATTGAAATGCTGAAAATATGAAGGAAATTTTGTAATTGAATCCTATTTACTTCAGATACAACTCAATCAGGTGCATTTATTGTTGATTGAAGTACAATCCATCCCAATGGTCCCTTTTGTGTTATTTTCAATATTCTTGTTCCTCATTGTTAAGAGATGCTGTGAACCACATTACTGCAATTTTTTTAGAAAAATGAACACTGAAAAAAAGTTACTTGCAGACTTCAATGATAAAGTAAGCATATGGAATGTCAATCTATATTCGTGTACCATTAGACATTTTGAGACCAACTGCCATTTTAAATACATTGATGATATGGCACGTATGTTGTGAAATGATAGAACAAAAGATGGCTCAAAATATAAACAGAAGAATAGAGTACAATAAATTAATTTACATATAAAACAAAAAAAAAATCAAAGACGTGCCTATTGTTAAGTCAGCTGTTGACTTGGAGACTTCGGCCCCTTAGAAGGAACAGAAAAAAAATCTAGACAAGCTCAGTCTGATCAAATGGGAAATAACTTCACACCACAAATGGTTTATGCATGCATTCAAACACATTACAACTGCACAGCCAGCTATGGTAACGAAATGTAACCATATCAATTAAAAAATAAAAATTACCGAGTATCTAAATGCAGTATTTCCACAGTTGTTTTAACAGTTTTTTAAAAAAAATTGGCAAACATTTTCTGACCAAAGCTTCTTGCTAAAGCCAAAAAAATTCAAAGTACTTCATAAAATGTCCTAACCCTGTGAACTTGTGCTGTTGGATTAGAAGCATTTCTTTAGTAGTAATACCATGGGAGAGTGTGTTCAAAAAAATTCAAGTCAAATGACAGAAAGTTTCAATTGATGTAGTTTCAAAAGTTCTTAGCATTCCAGTGATTGGCTTCTGGTGACCACAGCTCAAAATTAGTAGGGAAGTTTCTGCAATAAGGATTTTGTGAATCAGTTAATCCTCTGAATCTGTCTAAACTTAAATGGCTCTTGGCCGCTTGGGATTGATCTGCTTGCTAGCCTGTTCTTCCTCTTGAAGAGTCGTACGGAAGGCTTTTACTTTATCTATAAAACAGAAAATACAAGTCAGTCAAATGCCAATGAGGCCAATTTATTTTTTTTTACCATCAGCAAATTTAAATGTTCTTAATGTAAATGCGCACAAGAAACAAATCCCACATTCGTAAAACAAATTTAATGAATGGTCCAGAATAATTTGTGATGTTCATTATATGCCAATTTATAATTCTGAACAGTAACGATCTTAAAGGTAAATGCAAACAGTAATTATTTCAATAATCAGTCACATTTATTCATCGAACTTGCTACAAATTCTATACCATATTTACCAATATTAAACAGTATTAAAATAGTAAAAAGCTTTGAAAAGATTTGATATATCCTGTGGATATGATAGACAAGATACAAATGCTTTTTTTTCTGGTTGCATGCAATCCAAGGGCAATTCAACTAAAAGACTTCAAAAGACTTTTTAGTTATCTCTTGCTTTGGAAGTAATAACCAATTTATAATTTTTGTAATTAATACTGGCTCCTTGTTAAGATACTGTTTCCTTCAGATAGAGAATCTAGAAATAAAGAGTGTAGGGAGGAGGCAGCAATGAGGAAGTATACAGGAGTGAGATAGATCAGCCAGTTGAGTAGTGTCACAACTTGGTATGTTGCCTCCCATGTGCCAGGATCAAGCCCTCAGCATTCTCAGGCAGGAGGGTAAGCACCAGAAATCGTGATCCACGTGGGAACCAATGACATAAACAGGGGTAGGGATGAGGTCCTGAAGGGGGAATATAGGTAGTTGATAAAGAAGTTGAAAAGCAGGACCTCAAGGGTAGTAATCATGGGTTTTCGCCAGTGAGGATAGGAATAGGAAGTTGTGGCAGATCAATGCGAGGCTGAAGGGGGCAGGGATTCAGACTTGTGGATCATTGGGATCGCTTCTGGGGAAGGTCTCACTTGTACAAAAAGAACAGGTTGCACCTGATCTGGAAAGGGACCAATAACGGTGGGCAGGCAAGGACTTAAACTTGTTTGGCAGGGGGGATGGGAACCAGAATGTGAGTGCAGACAACAGGGCAGAAGGTCAAAAGTTTGATGCAATGTGTTGTGAGTTTGTGAGGAAGTACAGGCAGGGGAGGAATAAATGTAGTTCAATTAGGGGTTTCGAAATGTATCTATTTCAGTGCTAGGAGTATTAAAGCATGAATCAGTACATGGAACTACGATGTTGTGGCCTTTACAGAGACTAAGCTGGAAGAAGGGAATAATTGGCTGATGCAAGTACCAGGGTTCAGGTGTTTTAAAAGGAATAGGATAGGAGGTAAGAGGGCAGGGGCAGGGGTTGCATTACTGGTCAGGGATGGTATCACTGCTATAGAAATAGAGGGTGCTGCAGAGGAAGCATCTATTGAGTCGGTCTGGGTGGGTCAGTAAAAGGTCAATCACTATACTGGAAGTAGTCTTTAGGCCCCCATATGGCCCTAATGACACTGAGGAATAGATACGACGTAGATTTTGGAATGATGCAGGAATTACAGGGTTGTTGTTATGGGAGACTTCAACTTCCCTAATATTGACTGGCACTTCCTGACTGCAAGAGCAATGAATGGGGATGAATTTGCCAGATATGTTCAAGGATTCCTGACACAGTACGTGACCCAGCCAACGAGGAGAGACCATAATGGATCTAATACTGGGTAATTAACCTGGTCTAGTGGTGGTCCTCTTGGTGGGGGAGCATTTTGGTGAGAGCGACCACAATTCCTTGATCTTTAGCATAGCTTTGGATAAGGATAAAAGCAGACAAAATGGGAAAGAGTTTACCTGGAGAAAACTCATTACAATGGGATGAGGTAGCAACTAGCAAGAGTAAATTGGAAATATGTTCAAGGGTGAAAGCACAGAACTAATGTAGAGGAAGCTTTGAGTCTACTTGTGCTGGGTTCAGGATAGGTTTGTCCCTCTGGGAAATGGAAATATGGAAGGAAAAGAGAATCATGGTTAAAACTCTTGAGTCAACTAGTCAAGAGGAAGAAGGAAACAGGAATGGCTCATGAGAAGTAAATGGAAGCGAGGAAGGACCTTAAGAAAGGACTTAGGAGAGCTTGAAGGAGGCATGGGAAGGCTATGGCAAGTAGGATTAAGGAGAACCCCAAGGCATTCTATGCATATGTGAAGAACAGGATGACTAGAATTAAGGAGGATAAAGGAGTCAATGTGCTTGGAGGATGAGGAAGTGTGGGTGGTCCTTAATGAATACTTTGCTTCAGTATTCACAAAAGTACCTTGATCAGGGTGAGGTCAGAATAGAACAGGTTTGTGTGCTGGACAATGATGAGATAAAGGAAAAGAAGTGTTGGATCTTCTTAAAAACATTGATTAACATCCCCTGGCCCAGACGTGATGTATCCCAGGTTGTTGTGGGATGTGAAGGAAGAGATAGCTGCAGCAGTGGCTGTCATCTTTGGCCACAGGGGAGCTGCTGAAGGATTGGAAAATGGCAAATGTGATTCCCTTGTTTAAAAAAGGTAATAGGAAAAATCCTGGGAATTATAGGCCAGTGAGCCTTATATCAGTGGTGTGAAAAGTATTGGAGAGGATTCTTAAGGATAGGATCTATGAGTATTTGGAGAAGTCCAGTCTACTCAAGGATAGTCAGCATGGCTTTGAGAAAGGAAGGACCTGCCTCACAAGCCTAATTGAGTTTTTTTGAGCAGGTAACAAAGAAATTGATGTGGGTAGAGTGGAGGATGTGGTCTATATGGATTTTAGTAAGGCATTTGACAACGTCCCTCGTGAGAGACTCATTCAGAAAGTCATGAGGCAAGGAATCCTTGGAACTGTGAGTGTGTGGATAAAAAACTGGCTTGCAGGTAGAAACCAGAAAATAATAGTGGAAGGAAAGTAGTCTGCCTGGAGGTCAGTGACTAATGGAGTTCTGCAAGGATTTGTTCTGGGACCCTTACTATTTGTGATTTTTATAAATGACCAAGATCAGTGGTGCTCAACCTTTTAAGTATACCACTTTAAATATTCCCTATGCCATCGGTGCTCTGTGATTAGTAAGGGATTGCTTAAGGTGGTATGTGGGTGGAAACAAAAAGTTTGAAAACCACTGTTTTAATCGTACCTCATTGACTTGTTATGTGCATGGTTTCATAACTCCAAAGGAAATGGGCCAATGACAATTTTTCTCAAGCAAAATAATTCAGTAACAATCGGGTCTCGAGCAGTGATTCTCAACCTTCCCGTTCCACTCACATTTTGAAAGGGAAACTATTCTAGCAGAGAAGCAATCTAACGTTGTATTCAAACAATTAATATCTCTTCCCAAAATCAAAGAATATTGATTTAAATGTGGTAATGGAAAAAATTGTTTAAAAAAAGCTGGATCATCTATATTAGGGGCATAAACATAAGCTAGAACTACTAGTTTATTATATAATTTGCCTGTTAAAATAATAAAATGTCCTTGTTTATCTAAAATACTGTTATGAAGAATAAAAGGGATATTTTGATCTAATAATATCAAAACTTCTTATTTTAGCCTCAGAGCATGAATGAAAATATTGTCCTCTCCATCTAAATATTAAGCTATCCTTATCAGAATTTCTTGAGTTTCTTGAAAAAAAAAACAATATCTGCTTTTAATTGTCTAAGATGTGCCACCACTCTTTGTCTTTTAATTATTTCAGATCACTACCATTCCATGTATCTATGTTAATAAGAGCCACTGTCTGATTAAAATGGTTTAAACAAAAAAAAATCATCAATTTCAGTCATCCCCAAGCAGCTCCAGAGGCCCCCAGATTCACAGCATAAAAGAAAATTGAAAAAAATTGAAAGAAGGGTAACTGTGCCAAACTAAATAACTCCCTAATGGACCCCTCTCCCCCAACTTCTAGCCCTCCAAAATATGACGATCACCAACCACAGTTGGGATCAGCTCATACAGAAAAAAAACAAAATAATTTCAGTTGATGATCTTGAAGCTCCTCAAAATCAACAAAATATAAGAAAATAATGAGCAAGGATTATATATTAAAAAATCACACTTTCCACTTCAAAATAAAATCTTGTATATAAAAAAATTCAGTCAAATATAAGATAGAATCTATCTGTTTTACATAATCTATTTATATAATCCAAAGTTTATCAAGAACAAAAATATCTAAATTCTTTATAATCTATTATTCTTTCATATATAATCTAACTTTCCATATGTAAATTAAAATTTATTAAAAAATATTCTCCATAAAACCATAAACAATCAATAAATGGATTGGTTAATAACCATTGGCAGAGTAGAATAAAAAAGACCTTAAATTTAAGTGAATCGGTGTAACAAATGTTTAAACATATTAACACTAGAACTACTATGAGTAAACATGATTAAAAATAAAACAGTTGTCACTCTTAGCTGCTTATATACCATAATAATGTCCATAGTGAGGCATTTAGTGCTATATTTTGTATTTCAAGCTGTTATTGCACATGTGGAGAGGAAGAGGAGAAAAAACCCATTTAAAAAATGAGCCTAACACCCTATTTATTTAACACATTCTCCCCCCACCCTTTCAAACTACAATAAAAAAAACCCAAAACAATCATAATTTAGAAAATCACAAGTAAAATAATAACTTAAACTCTTATGGAAAAAAATCACCCAAAATATATATTAAAAAAAACCCGTGCCCATGCGCGGTGAGATTGCGGTGAGGGCAAAACCACCATATTTCATTCTCCAAAACACCATTGCACATGTGCAAAAAAAAGAAAAATACGAACTCCCATTAACAGATAAAATATAATCCAAACCAATTCCCATCATAAATTCACAATGACTCCATCAATCGGACATGTAATTAATAAAACTAATCAAACACAGTTAAACCGTTATTGCTGTAAATCATGTCAGCATGTGCAGTTGAGATTTTATATCCATTAGTGGCCATTTTCTACATACTTGAGCATAAAGAAAGCCTTTCTCTTAAAAAATCTCAGCTGCCATTATCCTGATTGATCCACTATTAGAGTCTCAAACGTACTTCTAGACACCATATTTGATATATTTTAGACAAAAGAGCCCAACAAAAACTTAGCAAAACACCATTTTATCAGATTATTTTGTACAAAAAGGAACAGCAACATTACTTCAGATTACCTGTGACAGAGTATATAGAGGTGTTTGGGAGATAAATTGGGGAGATTTGTTAGAGCAGGTCACACACAAACAATTTAAAACAGAATTTTTTGCAGGAGTTTTGCAGAGTGGTCACAGACTTCAATGATGGACCGCTATTTTGTAAAAGGCAACAAAGTAACAACATACAGTGGCAGTTTGTCTGGAAAACAATTTGCTGTCTGGAAGAGCATGTGATCTTTGCAGGCAGAGGCAGAACAGCTTTGCTCTCAGAGTGAGAGGGAGTGAGAAAGAGGAGAGACATAGACTTCAGTTCCAGAAGGATAAGCTGGCAAGCTTTGGAAGACTGCCTGGTCAAAGGAAAGGACTGGCTGTCTGGTGTTTCCCTTGGAATAGGAGAAACAGAAAGGAACTCTGGGGTGACCTTAAAGAAAGAGGTTATCATCTGGAGAACCCTGAAAGGGGGCAAGTTTTGTCAGCAAGACACTGGAGTGGCTGTCCTGGAACGAGAAAACTCTCTCTCTGAAAACCAACAAGAACCCTCCTGAGTGGTAACCATTTACCTGTTAAGCACTAAAGCCTGATGAACTTTATTAATGCTAACTTCTGTGCACAGAACAAGAATTGCCTACAACCAGTGAGATTGGACTGTGAACCAAAGAACTTTTCTAAACTTATATAAACAATTCACACACATGCGCTTAGAATTAGAGGGGGGGTTAAGTAGGTTAAGGAAGTCAATAGAGATAAGTTCAAGTTTGATTCTGCTTTCATGTTTAAAGATAATTAAAAGCAATGTTTGTTTAAGTACCCTTTGTCGTGGTGCATATCTATTGCTGCTGAGTTTTGGGATCCTCCCCACTTGTAACATTTTATGGGGGCTCATCCATTTCAGATTTGAAAATTGTAGTTTTTGTGATTTATTAGTTAATTGTCTTTTTTTCCATGCTAATTTAAAGCTCGTGTCTGGAAAAACAGCAGCAATGGAGGTTGATACATTTTTCTCACAACCATCACCTGCAGAGCTGCAGAGCAAGAGAAAAGAGGAACTGATGGTTATTAGGCATTAAAGCTGACTGAAGTGAAGTCAAGCATTGGATGAGGAAAATACAAATACAGAGGATTATAGTTAAATATTACATAAGTGAGGGAAAATTTGTTGAGAAACACTTAGAAAAATTTCCAGACGGTGGATTTGTTGAATTGAAATTGGAGTTGGAGAAATTGAGGGTGGAAGAGGAAAGAGAGAAATGGAAGGTGTTGGAGCTGAAAAACAAAGTGAAGAGGCTGAAAAACAGGATATCTGAGGCAGTGGAAGCTGAAAGGCAAAGAAAATATGACTTGGCAAAGATTGAAAGGGACAGACAGTTTCAATTAGAGAAGTTAAAAATACAGATGGAGAGAAGTAAGAAGATCGAGGCTGTAACTCCTTGGGAAAGGTTTATGGCTAGTAGAGAGGTAAATCTAGTTTTGAAAAGGTTGCTAAGAGCTCAAGATGGTCAAAAGAAAAGTAGCCTTTAATGCTCCAAAGTGTATTGAAGGGAAAAGCACAAATTGCATACTCTAACAAATTATGATACTGTTAAACGAGCAGTATTGAAAGCATATGAGTTGGTTCCAGAAGCATATAGAGAAAATTTAGGAGTTTGGTGAAAACATGGAATCAATCTTATATGGATTTTGCTCTGAAGAAATCTGTATGTTTTGACCGTTGGTGTGCCTCAAAAGGAATAATGATTTTGACAGATTGAGAAAATTAATATTAATAGAGGAAATTAAAAGGTGTGTCCAAAAGGAGATTAAATTATACCTGGATAAGAGAGACGTGGGGACGAGGCAACAGGAGGCTAGATTAGCAGACGAATTTGCTCTAATTCACAAAACTACATTACAGAATAGCAGGCATTTTCAGATAGCTAATGAGAAACAGATTAATAAACCTGTTCATAAGGTTATTGAGGAACAGGATAGAAAGCCTGAAATTAAGTCTGGAGAGAGTGTTAAGAGAAAAGATGAAGGTAAGGTGGGAAAGGACAGAACTTCTGCATTTGTATGTCATTTTTGTAAGAAACCTGGTCATGTGATTGCGAATTGTCTAGTCTTGAAAAAGAAAAAACAGTTTTTACCAGAAGCATGTATTTAAACAGTGTAATTTAAGGAGAGCAGATGTTCTAAACCTGGTAAGGAGGGCATGGATGTTTTCAAACCTTTTGTGTCAGAGGGTTTTGTTTCAGTAAAGGAGGGAGAACCACAGGTTCCAGTGAAAATTCTTAAGAGATACTGGAGCTGCTCAGTCAATGTTGTTGGAAAGTGTTTTAACTCTGGATCAAATGACTGACACAGGGGAGACAACTTTGATTAAAGGTGTTGGAGGTGAGGTTGAGTCAATATCGCTTCATAATATTGTGCTAAATTCAGAATTAGTTAAATGACCTGTTGTAGTAGGAGTAATTTCAAAGTTACCCATGCAGGGTGTCTCGTTTTTATTGGGGAATAATTTGGCAGAGGATAAAGTTGGGTCAGTTTTGAGATTAATAATTCAGCCTAGTGAGGATGAGGTTAGAGAGGATTGTGAGATATTTCCTGCATGTGCTGTAACAAGGTCTGTGACTAAGAAAATGATAAGAGCTGAAGAAGATCCAGTTGATAGAGACTTGCCCAGTACTTCTGAAGTACTTTTGAAAGAGCAGGGTCATTGTGAGAGTGAGGATTTCTCTTTGTCAAGGAAAGGGTTAATTCAGCAACAGAAAATAGATACAGATCTTGTTGTCTTGAGGGACAAAGCAGTGAATGAACAGGAGATTAAAGAAATGGCTTGTGGATATGACTTCAAGGGTGAATTGTTAATGAAACCTTATTTAGAGGAAAAAGGTAGTGACAATCTGTATCTGAGGTGTTAGTTGCTAACAGGGTTGTGGAAGTTATGGATCATAAGATTATGGAAACAGAATCTTGTGAGGGTAACCTTAAAGAAACCATGGTTCCTGTGTGCCTGTCTAACTCAGCAATTTTGGAAAATTTGGAAGAAAAGTTAGGCCACCTTAAATCACAAGAACTGATACAGTTGAAAGAATTTCTTTTGAAATACACAAATTTGTTCCTTGATGTTCCAAAAAGGACATCAGAGATTTATCATGATGTAGATGTGGGAGAAGCAAATCCCATTAAACAACACCCATATAAATAGAATAAACATTCAGAAAAGTAAAATAATGGATCAGGAGGTAGAATATATGTTGAGAAATTATATTATTAGACCTTTGAACTCAGATTGGAGTTCTCCTTGTATTCTGGTACCGAAACCAGATGGATCTGTTAGGTTCTGTACAAATTACAGGAAGGTTAATTCAGTAACTAAAACAGATGCTTATCCTATTCCAAGAATAGATGACTGCAATGATAAAATTGGCAAAGCTAAATTTCTTACTAAGTTGGATTTGTTGAAGGGTTACTAGTGTGTGCCTTTAACTGAGAGAGGAAAGAATATTTCAGCTTTTGTGACTCCATCTGGTTTATAGGAGTATAATGTGTACTTTTGGCATGAAAAATATCCCTGCAACATTCCAAAGGATGATTAATTTGGTAATCCAAGGGTTAACTCATACAGATGCTTATACTGATGACTTGGTCACAAACAGTGACACATGGGAAGAACATCCAAGGGAACTGGACAAATTCCCAGTTGCAACAGAAATCACTTGCATCGATGTTTAAACAACAACAAACAACAAGGGAAGGCCTTTAAAGCATTAAAATAATATTTGATTCTCACCAAAAGTTCGATCCCCAACATGTCCCCAACCCCGCCAGAGATTCCCAGGCAGGCTTCCCTAGCCAGTGGAACACTCACTGGCGAGACAGCAGGCTCCTGTCTCCCCAGTCATTGGAGCTCCCGAACCTGACGCTCGAGTCCTAACTGCGAATCCTTCACTAGGTCTACTCCACATGCACACTGGGGAGTCCAGTGTGCGTATGCAGTAGTAGGCCGAACAGAGGGTTCGGAGTCGGCGGCCAGTGTGCTGAGGAAGAGGGAGGGAGGGAAGAGGAGGAAATGCCACTGAGCCCAAGGTCCCAACTCTTGCCTGAAGGCTGCTCTCCTTGATGATGCTGGGACAAGGGATTCTTCTGACTGCTTGTGGCTGGGAAACAGTGGCATGCAGTTTGAAAGGGAAAGTTTGAGAGAAAAGTCAATAGGGGAAGGAAGAGAAAAAATGGAAAGAGAGAGGGACGGAGTTATCTGAAATGAGGACTATCATTGTAATTTCATGTCGAGTGAATTTTTTTTTCCCCAACCTGTGAAGTCGGTTGGGCTCCGAAATTTTTTTGGATAAATGAGGATTTTGGATAATCCGATTTTGGATAATTAGAGTTGTACTGCATATAAAAGGAAGCCAAAACTTTGTTAGAAATAGCTACTATTCTGAAAAACCTAAGCATTGATGTTATTAAGGCTCTGAGATGACTGCAAAATACTGTTACATTTTGAAACAAAATTTTAAAAGTCAGGCAGCTTTTGTCAAGCAATTATAACAATATTTCAGATAAATCCTCATCAGAGCTAGAAAATAGAGCTTTTTTTGTAAATGGCAATGATAAAAAAAATTACACAAGAGAATGCTTGTACAGGGAAGTGAATATGTAAAATGACATGTAAATTGGCATGAGACAAGTAAAATCCAATCCAATTTGATCCAATCCAGTCAAAAATATCAAGCAACAGCATTTTAATTAGAAGTAAAATCATAACGTGATCCTAATTTTAATTGTATTTTACTTCTAAAGTAACTCCTATTTTTGAAACTATGCCGTTATTTTAGAAGCTAAAAAGAGTGGTGGGAATTTAGAATGGAGCCCATTCACTCTCCTGACATCAAGAGTCTACCTACACGTTAAACCTGCATCTTCAATCCACTACATAGTTCTGCTCGCTTTTCAATCATCCCTTCAATGTTTTAAATGGCTTCTATTTCTTTAAAATCTCTCATTACTTTGTGTTTCACTTTATGCTATTTTGCCAGAACATATTCTGTCATGTCATGTATTCCGGAGCATCAACCCCATCCTGTACAACTTGTTTCAATCAGAATACCTTGCTAATATAATGTACTTTTTAACATTTTTGATTATTGTTCTCAAGACAACAGCCACTCATTAGATCTATTTTGATAAGCAACTGTGAAAACCTACCTCTCAGTTCAGTCAGAATTTCAATCTTCTGGTCTAAAATTGACTCCAGTTGTGTCGAATATGCATCCACATCATAATCCACCTCTTCAGTCATCTCCAAAAGTGCTTTTTCATCCTCCAACCATCGGATAGATTCCTATAGATAAAAATCCCACGTTGATAGCACAATGATTAATATAATTCATATCAATGATTAATAAACTCCTTAAACTATCCAACTATTCCATTACATCACATCTTTAATTGCATACCTAAAAGAACATAAGAAGTAGCAGGAGTAAACCACTTAGCCAATCAAGCCTTTTTCCAAAGAATCAATTTTTTGCATAAACAAATTCTTTTGCATATCCTTCCACGTGATTCTTCCACTTGATCCATTCTATCTTCCACATTCTTGCATCTTTCCTGTACTTCATCCAATTATTCAATATTATTTGTATATATTTTGGTTTGACCATGTAGAAATTATAGCACTTTTTATACATAGTCCCCTTGTTTCTTAATGTTTGGGACATTTGGCTCCATCGATGTTTGGGAGTACTTAGGTATGCCTAATTGCTTCATTAGGGCAGGTACAAGATAGCTAGGCTTGCTTCAAAGCTTTTGATCACCTTTGGAGTCTGTAATTGCCACTTTTCAACATGAGGACCAGAGTTACGCCAATGAAAATCGAAGAAGCCATTATAAGGCTGAAAAACAAGAATCAAACAGTAAGAGACATCACCCAAACCTTAGGATGACCAAAATCAACTGTTTGGAACATCATTACAAAGAAAGAGCGTACTAGTGAGCTCAGTGATTGCAAAGGGACTGGCATTCTAAAGAAGACTCTACTAATGATGACAGAAGAATTCTCATCATAAGGAAGAAAAATCGCCAAACGCATGTTCCACAGAACAGAAACACTCATCAGAAGGCATGTGCGAATGAATATGTCAACGACTACTGTCCACAGAAGACTTCATTAAAAATGTGGAGGCGTTGAAATGAGAGAAAAACAGAAAACATAGCTGGGTTAGATCTGTCGGGATCTGAAATATAAACTAATAGGTCATCTGCATGCAAAGAAACTTTGAGTTACTCCATTTCTGACAATACCTTGAACCTCATGAGGTATGTAATTAAAGATAAGCGATGTAATGGAATAGTTGGATTAGTTTAATGAGTTTATGCTATTAATTTTGTCTAATACCATATAACCAGACTTTCCATTTGTCTATCCTTCAGATCTAGTTGATTATATTTTTCAATCCTTCTCAGAAAGGATTTATTGGAATTATATATAAAAGATTATTGAAATTACACCCAGTACTTTACAATAAGATTAAAAAGGATCTATGGGACAAGATTCTAAAACTGGTGAATACATCTTCAATATGTGCCCAACATTCATTAATCCAATTCAAAGTGGTGCATCGTGTTCACATATCTAAAGATAAGATGGATTGTATCTTTTCTAATATTAACCCCACTTGTGATAGATACAAATCTGATATTGCTATATTGACACCTATGTTTTGGTCTTGTCCATCCTTAGAAAGCTTTTGGAAATAAATTTTTTATATCTTTTCAACTGTATTTCAGGTGGAGCTATGACTCAAGCCAATAACTGCTCTTTTTGGGGTTATTGAAACAGACATAGGGAGTTTTTCTTTACCTGAGCAACGGTTATGGCTTTTTCTACATTGTTGGCTAGAAGAGCCATCTTATTCAAATGGAAAGACTCTAGACTTCCAAAAGTGTTTCAATGGTTCTCTCATATTATGTTCTATTTGAAAGTTCAGAAAAAAAATGAGATATCATGTATTTGATTCATCGGTGAAATTTTAAGATTCATGGCAACCTTTTTTATGTCTTACTTTCATTTGATGAAAATGTTTATAACGTGATTAGATGTACTCACTTTTCCAGATGAGATTTGTTTTTTTGATTCAGGGTATGAATCAAAAGTTACAAAATATATGTAACCCTCGGGATAAGCTGCTCAGATGGTTTTTTTTGTTAGTTTTCTTTTTTTTTCCAATGTAGTAGGTTAGGTGGGGAATATTTTTGATGTCTTTTCTGTTTTCATCCTGTGCAGTGAAGGGGGGACCGGGTTTATACTGTTTGAAGTTTTATCTAGTGCAACACATATGTGATATCGTATTTTCAATTATGTTCTTTTTTCTTCATTGTACTCTGTTTATTATAAAAACCAATAAAAAAAGATTGAAAAAGAAAAATGTGGAGGCATAAAGAAATTACCCAAGATCCAAAACCACCTTTTCCATGGTTTGGATTTGGCAGTGTAGCCTCTGTATTTCTGTTCATGGAGCCTTCTGTAGATAGTAGTCATTGGCCATATGCATACCTGCCTTATAAAGAGTGTTTCTGATCTGTTGGACATACATTTGGAGATTTTCCATCATTATGATAAGAATTCTTCTGACTTCAGCTGTGGAGGTCTTCCTTGGAATACAAGTTCCTTTGCGATTACTGAGCTCACCAGTACACCCTTTCATCTTAATGATGTTCCAAATTGTTGATTTTGATAATCCTAAGGTTGGACGATGTCTCTTACTGTTTTACTTTTGTTTTTCAGTCTCATAATGGCTTCTTTGACTTTCATTGGCACAACTCTAGTCCTCAAGTTGAAAAATGGCAACTACAGACTCCAAAGGTGATCAAAAGCCTAGAATCAAGCTCAGCTCTCTTTTACATGCACCAATGAAGCAATTAAACATACATGAGTACTCCCAAACACCAATGAAGTCAAAAGTCCCAAACATTATGGTGCCCTGAAATGAGGGGATAATGTATAAAAAAATGCTATAATTTCTACATGGTCACACTAAAATGTATACAAATAATCTTGAATAAAAGCTGGAATGTGCAACTTAATTACGTGTGAATTATTTGATTATAAATTTAAAACTACGGGACACGGAAAATAAAGGAAAAAGGTGTCTTTATCTCAAACATTATGGAGACCAGATATGTTATTTTAAGATCCCCTCCCATTCTTCTGTATTCCGATGAGTTTAGTCTTATGGGACACAATTTCTCCTTCATCTCTGGAATCAAACTGGTCAATTTCCTCTGCACCACATCCAAAGCCAGTACACATTTTCTCAGGTAAGGAGACCCGAACTGCACGTAGTACTCCAGGTGTGGTCTCACCAGTACAGTTGAGGCAAAAGCTTCCTCCTCTTAAATTCACTCCTTCTAGCAATGGCCCACATTCATTTGCCTTCTTAATTACTTGTTATACCTGCAAACCAACCTTTTGCAATTCATGCACAAACACTCCCAAGTCCCTCTGGTCAACAGCATGTTATAATCTTACACCATTTAAATAATATTCTAATTTTCTATTTTCCTTCCAAAATAGATGAACTTCATTTACCTACAACATACTCCATCTGCCAGAGCCTAGCCCACTCACTTAACGTATCCATATCTCTCTGCAGACAATTTGCTTTTCCACTCAATTTAATGATATCAACAAACTTAGATACACTGCACTCAGTCCCCTTTTACAACTTGTACATGGTGAAAAGTTGCAGGCCCAGTTCTGTCCCTTGCAGCACTCTATTCACCATTGATTGCCAACCAGAGAAAAACAGCCAATTATCCTAACTCTTTGCCTTCTATTGGTTAACTAGTCCTCTATTCAAGCTAATACACAACCCCCAACTCCATGCATGATAAAAAAACTTTTTAGAAACTAAAATAAGCCTTTGAATTTGTTGATACTGTGGTTGCTACAATTATATAACAAAAACAACTTCCAGAAATGCTCACCAGGTCAGGTGACACAGGACATTTTGAATTCAGATAGCGTCAAGCAACAGATGGGAAATTCTAGAACTGAGATAATTATACCCCAATATTAAGGCCATGAAGTAAAATATAAATAGATCCACTTCCAACCCAAAGGAAAAACTGAAAACTCAACATTGTTACAAAATTAAGCAAGTAATTCACCACAATTATTTTTTTTACCTGAAATATAGCCCTGTGTTCTTCCACAACCTGTTCCTCCATTTCAACCATCTGAGACACTGCTTCATGGAAAGTAAACAGCTGAGGTGAAACTTCCTCTTCCTTGAAACAAGAAAAAACCCGAATAGCCATTAAAATTCAATCAAAGGTGTCTAGAAATTGTGGTTCATACCGATAAGCATGGCAATAAGCCACTGCAACTGAGACCAGGTCTGTTCAGGTTGGAGAAAGCTGCAGTGACATACACGGATGGAGTCAGGCTGACGGCATGTTTAGCATGACGCAATTACAGGGTCAGCGACTCAGGTTCGAATACAACTTTAAGGAGTTTGTACTATTTCCCCAGTAGCTCCAGTTTCCTTCCAACCTCCAAAAACATATGGGGTTGTAGGTTAATTGAGTGCAATTGAGGTTAATTGAGTTTCAGTAGCCAGAATTGGCTTCTACAGTGTTGTAAATAAAAAGGAGAATCAGGCTCATGGATCGAGTGTCTATTGAGTATGTGGGAATCACTGTGGCAGGGATGCAGAGAGAAAATGAATACAGGTATGCACCACTTAACATCTGTTCGGGCCACGTCCAACCGCATATATGTCCATGATCCCATAATTAGTTAGTTACCGCAAGTCCGCAGCAATTGAGAAAAAGCAATCGCTGGCTATAGGAAATTGTATACTATATTCCAAAACTGATCCAACTGCCCCGTTCTCTCTCCACAGCTCTGCATCAATCACCACACTGATCCCACTGCCTCACTCTCTCCCCACAGCCTCGTGTTGGTCCCCACACTGATTCCATATGGTGTTCGTACAGTCCACATTGCATAATGCCAAATTTCACAGAACGTATCGAGGATGTTTAGTGGTGCATACCTGTACATAGATCATTATGAAGGAAGAAGGCAAGAGATCCGAGAATGAAGGATGGCAGATCACCTGGAATATTGTGCATTGTTTGGTAACCCAGCTACAGGAAAGATATGAAACTGGAAAGATTCACAAGAATCTTACTTGGACTGGTGGGCTTGAATTATAAAGGAGGGAATGGTCATTTATTTAAATTTTAGAGATACAGCGTGGTAACAGTCCATTCAGACCTATGCCACCCCAATGCACCAGTTACACTACAAACCCCTTATGTTTTTGGGTGGTGGGAGGAAACCCATGCAGGTCACAGGGAAAAAATACAAACTCATTGCAGACAGTGCCGTATTGCTGGCATTGTAATAGGGTTGCGCTCACTGCTACAGTAATAGTGGTTACCAGTCTGCGCTAACTGTGGTCGCCCATGGATAAGCTGAGACTTGTCTCCCTGGAGCAATAGAGCCGAGAGAGAACCTCATTGAGGTTTATAAAATCATGAGGGGCATAAACAAGCCTAACATTGTCTTTTAACCAGGGTAGATCATTTAAAACTAGAGGGCATGATGAGGGGCAAGATTTAAAATGGAAGTTGAGGGGCACCTTTTTCCACATTAAAAAGTGGTGGTTTATGGAATAAACTGCCAGACGAAGTGATAGAGGCGGGTACAACTGTCATGTCCAAACAACATTCACCTGGATATGGGTTAAACACAGACAAATTAGACTCACATGGGTAGACACGTTGGGCCAAAAATGCCATTTCTGTGTTGTAAAACTATGAGAGAGTCAAGTCTCTCCCCCATCCCTAAGTGGAAATATTAAATACTAAACAGCAAAGGTTTAATTCAAGTGTTAAGAGCTTTAAAGGAGATTTGCAAGGGAGGTTTTCTTTTTTAAAGATGAAGAGTGTTAGGTGCCTGGAAACACACTGCCAAGGAAGATAGTAAGAGATACCTGATAGGCATTTATGCAGACACATGAATATGTAAACAATAGAGGATTACAGACCATATGCAGGTAGATGGGATTAGTTAGAAAGGCATCATGGTCTCCACAGAACAGTGGAACCTACCAAGTTCCTCCAACAGTTTATTTTTTGCTTTACTGTTCTATGTTCAAACAGGTACTGGTTATTATGTGTAATTTTTGGATGAGCTCAAGTTTATACGCAGTGAAGGTGGAAGATGAACAGGAGAGCTTTGGAATAATCATGAATATTATTAAAGTCATGGATGAGCCCAGCTGTCAAATAAGAAGTGGAAATCAGAAGTTTTAGTGAAGGGGGAAACCTGCATTTTGTTCAAGTAAAATACAACAAATTTTCAAACATTCTAAATCAGTCTCAATCAGTTATCACCACACAAGCTCCAAGGCATAACCTATTACATACTTACTCTAAACTGATCTCTCTCTCCTGGTATTAATTCACAATGCTACTTTATCTCATCCAGGAGATCAGGAACCCCTTAGGCTATTGATCTCTTCTACAACAAGGATAGCAGCTAAACACAATCTGCTGGAGGAACTCAGAAGGTCAAGGAGCATTAGTGGGAATAAAAAGGATTTGTTAACATTTCTGTTTGAAACCCTGTTGTGGTTTATTGAGATTGAGGATGTAAAGAAGAGAAGCTAATGTAGATGACATAGTGGAAGGGGTTGGACAAAAGCCCCACATGGGATTGGTGAACCATGTAGATGGGAGATATAAGAAATGAAGTAGATTGGCAATACCAGAGAAAGGGAAGTATACGCAAGGAAAACTATAGGGCCAGGTGGAGGAAGATGAATCATAGAACATAAAATGGGTAATTAGAAGTTGCTGGTACTGGAATCTTACACAAAAGGTGACAATCATGGTAAAAAGAGCGACCAGATGGAACTGACACTCGTGGGGTGGGGCAAGGGGAAAGAGCGCAGAAGAATCTAGTGGGGAGATAGAGGTGGAGCTGGGTAGAACAGGGGACCAGAAAAAAAAGGCGGGTGGGAGGGGGAAAGAAAGGGGAACAGCATAAGTGGTACAGAAAAATAGAGGGGACATAACCTGAAATTAGAAAATTGGACTGTAAACTGTCCAGGCAGAATATGAGGTATTCTTCTCCTGGGGCGGAATGGTTGGCGTAGCGTTTAATGCAACACCATTACAGCGCCAGCAATCGGGGTTCAAATCCCATGCTATCTGTAAGGAGCTTGCACGTTCTCCCCGTGTCTGCATGGGTTTTCCTCGGGGGCTCTGTTTCCTCCCAATGTTCAAAATTGGTGGCACAAACTCATGAGATGAAATGGCCTGTTACTGTGCTGTATGTCTAATTTTTTAAATTAAATTTAAATATTAAAATATATATTTCAAAAAATGATGTGGGTCCCCACTTTGGTAGTGGAGAATACTCAGGTCAGACAGTTTGATATGGGAAGAGGAACTGAAATGTCATGCAATCAGGAGCTCAGGGTAGCCATTGCAGACAGAGTCTGCAATTGGTCAATCTTTTTTCAGGAGGTATGCCATTTCAACCCTCCCTCCAAATCCTAGCAGCTGTTGGACAAAAGTAGGTTGTAGAGCAATGTATTCAGTTTATTTGTTCTCCCAAAAATGTTAAAGTTTTTTTTTCAAAATAGCATTTGAGAAAAAGAGTAACATTTCCACTAGCAAGATGCACAAATGTGCTGAAGAAACTCAGCATCCACAAGAAGTAAAGGGTAACCAATGTGTAGTTGTAAATGCTCTTTTCATTAATCCTAAAAAGAATTTATATTCACAGCAGAGTGGCAGATTACAAACACATTTAAGCACAGAAATTTTTCAAAAGGGAACGTGCCATTAGAAATCAGTCTCTCCTGAGTGATACATGGCAAGTTCATATTAAACAGTACTGAATTTTTATTTTACTGATTTTAATTATTAAGACTATGTATAAACAAACATCACTTATACATGGTTATCAAATTAGGAAAACATCTCATATTATTACCATTGTAAACACTGAAACACTGTAGTGGCCAGTAAAATGACAAAAAATGTTTAAAAAGGAAACTCACATTTTGTTCACAAAGCAGTTTCAGATCATCTCGTTGAGGAGAACTTCCAAGTCCCCATTGTGCTTCTAGTGCATCAAGCTGACTTGGTACAAGGATATTAGCCCGCCCTTCTGGACCATTTTGATCCACAACTAACTCTTTCACTCTAGATCCAAAAATAGATGAGGGAAAAGGAGGAAAGAATATTAGCATCGTTCATCTTTTGGGATAATTTCTCCATCTCATAGACTTCAAATTTATGTTAATTATAGTCTTTCAACTAATGTCCTGATAAAATTTAAAAATTTAGGTTGTACTATTTGAAGGTGTACCATGTATAAAATTGCCTTGATTTATCAAATAAAGAATATGCACTTCATTCACATAAAAATATGAGCTTTTAGGTATTCCTTGAGATGAGAGAAAAATAATTAGGGAATATCACTCACATTGCATAATGTTGTTCAAGGGATCTTTGAATATTAAATGTCAAATAACTAGCATTATCCTTTTCCTAATGGAGGCCAAATTTATCCATGCTTTAATCTACCATCAAAATTTATTCTGATAAAAAGTCTTATGTCTACTTCCTGTTCTGAACTTAAATTGTTACAGCCCTTTATTTTAGTTGAATAAAATAAGTGTTGTGTCGAGCTGTCTATTAAGGTTGCCACCTCAAGTCAGATTGCCTCCCATTTGTGAAAATGCTGTGATAAATTACATTCTTCCTTTCGACACACATCTGGCTGTACTGTACTTCAAGAATGAAGTCAGTTTGATGTACATGTTTGTTATAAATCTTTTAATTATCATTGTGTCTGTAATCTCATTTTGAAAACTGCTTCCTTCTGGTAACCTCAGCCTGCTTCCCAATTTGTCCTTCAAGTAGGTTTTCAGTTGGTGGTATGCAAACATTGTACCGTGAGTTATACCATATTTGTCCTTCATTTGCTCAAAAGATAATAATTTATTTCCCGAAAAACAATTTTCTATTCTTTTGATCCCTTTTCTCTCCCATTCTCTAAAGGAAAGGTTATCTATTGTGAAAGGGATTAGTTGATTTTGCATCAATATTAGTTTTGGTAGTTGATAATTTGTTTTATTCCTTTCTACGTGAATCTTCTTCCAAATGTTGAGCAGATGGTGCAGTGCTGGTGAATTCCTATGTTGCCCCAGCTTTCATCCCACTTATATAGTATATGTTCAGGTACCTTCTCCCCTATTTTATCTAGCTCTAATCTGCTCCAATCTGGTTTTTCCCTTGTTTGATAAAAATCTGATGAGGAAACAAGCTGTAAACCCAAACAAAAATGAGAACAAGATCTAAACATAAAGATAAAGAATGAAACATGGGAAAAGCTATGCTCCGGAACTATGAGAAATACAATAAACACGAGGTTATGCATGAGACAATATAATTGGTTACACAGGCTATACACCACGCCCCAAAAGTTAAATAAATGGGACCCAACAGTATCAGACAGATGTTTTCGCTGTAAGAAGGAAATGGGAACAACAGTACATGCAATTTGGGCATGTGAGAAAGTGGAAAAGTTTTGGGAAGATCTAAACCAGATATTAAATAAAGTCACAAAAAGCAACATACAAAAAAATCCAGAGATCTTTCTTCTAAGAAATATAAGAAGTAAAGAACTTGGACTCGATTTGGATGGAGCACAAAAAAGATTTATTATGATAGCCTTAGCTGTAGCAAAAAAATGTATTATGTCAACCTGGAAATTAGAAGATAGCCTGAAAATACAGCAGTGGTACATAGAAATGAATAAATGTATTCCATTGGAAAAAAATAACATATAATTTAAGAAATAACATCAGAGTATTTGAACAAATTTCGGAACCGTACATGGAACACAACAGAGAAGTCCTACCGCGGACCTCCACCACCTAAAATGGCAGAAGGAGAAGACGACGAAATGAACTGACCCAGTATGTAAAAGTAGATGACACAAATTTCTTTTTTATTTTCATTGTGTGATGAGATTGTTTAATGGGTTTAATGTATTATATATGTTGAACATTGAATGGGTGGGGAGGGGGGGTGAAGGAGGGAGGGAAGGGAGGGGGGGTGAAGGAGGGAGGGAAGGGAGGGGGGAAAAGGGGAGAAAATGACACTGTGTATATTCAAGAGGGAAATGTTTGTGTGTATTTTGATCAGTATGGTTCATAATGTGAAAATTAATTTTTTTTTAAAAAGAATGAAGTCAGTATGCATCAATGGCTTGCCTCCCCACTTCACCCCCTCACCTATCTAACTGTACTGTACTTCAAGAATGAAGTCAGTATGTATCAATGGCTTGCCTCCACACCCATCTAGCTGTACTGTACTTCAAGATGAAGTCAGTATGTATCAATGGCTTGCCTCCCCACTTCACCCCCTCACCCATCTAGCTGTACTGCATTTCAAGAATGAAGTCAGTATGTATCAATGGCTTGCCTCCCCACTTCACCCCCTCACCCATCTAGCTGTACTGTACTTCAAGAATGAAGTCAGTATGTATCAATGGCTTGCCTCCCCCCCCCCTCACCCCTTTTGCCTCAGTCATCAAAAGATCTTGCACTAGTACAAGGCGTAAATCTTGCATTTGGCCCCTGATTTGACTAAACTTATAGAGATAGACAAAATTGTTACGTGCTCATGGGTTATCTACTTAAGAGTATATTTTACATTCTTGCAAACCTAAAAGAAAGAGTAACATCTCAATTGGGTTAAAACATTAGCCATGAAAGACCTGAATGTCGACATTATTGATTCCAAGAGGGAAAAATAAAGTGAGTCAAAATAAAAAATCATTCCAAGCCTCTTCTAATTTTGCTTTCCATGATGACTCTCATCAACATAAATATTAAATATGAGACATTAAGTTCGAGAACTGGAGAACAAGAAGTACATTTAAAAATTGCAACCTAGTTTGTTAATTTTACATAACCTGGTTGCAGTAAGAATTGTTAGGAACATTCAGGGACCTGAATTCTTGAAATTTAATTTACCGATTCTGCAAGCAATTAGGAAAATAAATCATCTAAATAATTTTATTGGAATAGAATTTGAGTTTAAAGAACACTGCAATTAAACAGTGCCCTAGAACATTGCTCTTCTGGTTACTCAATTGAAGGAACACGCTTTAGTTTTACCTTATGCTAATGAATGCATGTAATAGAAGAAATAGCACCACAAAGATCAAAGAGAATGATATCTGGGATGGATCACGGCGGTACTGAGCAAAATGGATGATTTCAAGAGTGAAATGAAAAGAATTTTTTTTCATGGAGGATAGTAAATCTTTGGAATTCTCTGTCCAAGTGCCCTGTGGAGGTTCAGTTGCTGAGTATATTCAAGAACAGAAATCAATAGATTTTTAAAAATTTCAATAGATCCAAGGTAAAGAGAATTAGTTCAGGAAAATAGTGCTGAGGCCAAAGATCAGCCATTATTTTAGTAAACATAGAACGTCAAAGCACCAAAGCATCTGCTTATATTCTTTGCTTTCTTATATATCAGTTTTAAAGCGAAATATTTGCCATTTCATTCCACATTATTCAATTTTGAAAATAAATATAAACGATGGTAATTAAAATGATAGGACTTTTAACTGAGATCAAAATTAATATTTTAGATTGAACAAAATTCATCAAGGAACCAATGGGAATAGGTTTGTTACTGGTTTGATTAACTGGTGAATACAAATGCGCAGAAACTTTATAAGCATTGTCCTTAACATAAAGCAAAAAATACATTTTCATATATTCTGTTTGTATAGTTTTATCAATATAGCAATGCACACATTTCTGGTCTATTTTAGCATTTCTATCACCTTAATGTTCATCTATGCACACACCAATTATTTTGATAAAATACAAAGCTGTGAGAAGTGCATTACAACCATACAAAAACATTCATTCAAAACTGCAACAAATAATGGCGGGGGGAGGGGGGGTAGAGAAACAGGAAGAAAAAGTATTTCATAAACATTTAGTCAAAAAAACCAAGGCAAGTTTGGAACAATTGATGTTTTAAGTGATCCAGTAAAAAATAGAAAGGCTGTATGGGGGTGTAGGGAAAGGAGGTTGGAAGGTGAGAGGAGAAGGAAATAGAACTGATGGAAATATATAGACCTGGTAGGTGAAGGAGGGAAGTCATCATAGTCGAGGTAGGTAGGAGAGAGGTCAGTACGGCTCCCACCTCCTTGTTGAAAGGGAATATTCGAGGGACTTATTCCAAACTCCTTTACTCTGCAGTATTAGGCAAACGTGTGAACAAAGAGGAAGGAGGAAAACTCAGTCAGGAAAGAGCAATAGTTACAATTTGAATGACAGATTAACTGCAGAATAATACTGCATTTTAAGTTAAGGATTAATATTTCTGTGGAGTTTTCTTTTCAATTTTAATTAAAATCTGCAATAATCATTTGAGCCATTAAACTGTTCTGAACATTCCAAAAAGTCACAATTTAACAACAAACTGCCTAAGAATTCCCTGACATTCACTTGACCCATGTACAATAAAAACACTAATAGAAATTAAATATTTTATCAAGATTTCAATGGGGTCCTGAAAGGGAGTGGAATTACAGATGAATAGAGGAAAGCAAGCTGTCTCTCTTTAGTCAAAATGGGCACCAGAGGTAAGCCACATAATTACAGGCCCAAGAGTCAAACATCAGTGGGAAGAATAATATTGGAGGGAAAAATGTTGGGTCAGGGTTAATCTTCTCCTGGAGAGGCAGGAAATAATTAAAGATAGTCGGCCTAGCCTTGTGAAGGGAGGGGGAATCCTCTGTGACCAATTGGATTAAATTTCTGTCATTTTTGTGATTAGAAGCCTGTGACCAATGGTATACCACAGGGATCAGGGCTGGGACCCTTATAGTTTGTATATAAAGATTTAGGTCTGAATGCAAGAGGTACAATTAGTAAAGTGTGGAAGAGTTTAGGGCAGTGGTTTTCAACCTTTTTCTTTCCACTCACATACCACTTTGCCATAGGTGTTCTGTGATTAGTAAGGGATTGCTTAAGGTGGAATGTGGGTGGAAATAAAAAGGTTGAAAACCACGTTTTAATCATACCTAATTGATTCGTTATGCACAGTTTCATAACTCCAAAGGAAATGGGGCAATGCCCATTTTTCTCAAGCAAAATATTTCAGTAACAATTGGGTCTAGAGCAGTAATTTTCACAGAGCACCGATGGCATAGGGATTACTTAAAGTGGTATGTGAGTGGAAAGAAAAAGGTTGAGAACCACTGCTTTAGGGTGATATTGATCAGCTGATCAATGAACATTGGTCAAGTCACAGTTGCAGTGCTCTGTGCAGTTCTTGTCACCACACTACAGGAAGGGTGTGATTATACCAGAGGGTTGCAGTGAAGAATCACCAAATGTCAGGTGTCAGAAGTAGGTAATCAAAACCAGAATTTGTGAGGGTGCTGAGGCCAAGAAGGGCTCCCGAAGGGCCCTGGGTACTAATGGCTTCCTCATCATGGCAATTTGGGCTCAGGTTGCCATTGGTTTGGACTGAACTAGAGTCTAGTACAGCTGCAGAGGTCGCAGGAGCATTTGCAGGTGAATCCACAGACATTCTTTTGCTTTTTTTTCTCTGATTGTAATGGGAACCTGGTAATGGTAATGCTGAATCTTTGTCTGTATTATTGTATTTGTTTTATTACATTACAATAAATAGTATCTGATCTGATATCCCCTGGGATTGAGCCTTTCTATTGTGAGCAGAGAATGGAGAGAGTGAGTTTGGAGTAGATGAGATTGAGAAGAAGGGGACGTGGAAAAGCTATATAGACAATGAGCTGAGTTGTCTAAAGTTAGAGGGTACAGATTAAAGAGGTTCATAGAGGATCTAAAAAATATTTTCATCCAGAGAATAGTTGGAACCTAAACTGGACTACCTGAGGGGTAAATGGAAGCAGAGACTTCCTTAACATTTCAGAAGTATTCAGATTTAAATTGCCATTGTATAGTATGCTATAATGGAGGGGAACAAGAAAATATGGAGATGCTGGAGAGAATTTCTTCAGGGTCAGCATTCTTCAAAGAGACTTCACAGTGAAGCAACCAAAGGAAGTAAACAAGGTAATCTATTGAAAATTCATTTGACTGCTTCACTGTGAGGTCTCTTCTCAAGGGATGCCTAACCTGATCCTATCTATGTCATCCTATCTTCAAAGGGAATACTGATTCCTATTATCCCAGCTGCTCTTCCAGCATCTAGAGAATGCTATAGACAGATATTGAGATGTAGCTAAAAGCTAAATCACAGTAGCATTTTTGACCAGTAGAGACAAAGAACTATGAGAAGAATCATATATAGACACTGATTATGTAGACTTTATTTGAGTGATAAAGCTTGACATGGAAGAACAATTCAAACCGTCTGAAAAGCTGAATGGTAAGACAGGAAAGAGAACAGAATGTTCCTGATGTCCAAGAGTTTCCAGAGAGCAAGGGCTGAAAGCGATTCATCAACTACCACCTGAAGTTTAATATAAAATTTTGTACTTAACAAATATTCAATCTTTTATACAAACTAAGTGTGGCTTCTTATTTTGTCTGGTTCAAGAGTCTTCTTATTTTTTTATAGAAGAGATTGACCAAAGTTGTTACCAGCTAGGACACAGGTAACAGGGTTTTGGACAACTTCACATTTATAAAGGGTAGAACATAGGAGACTGGTAAGAAGTACACTGGAGTAATAAAGTGCTCAAAAAAGAAACAAAATGGTCCAAATGGAAGACACATTTGTAATAATCACACTACTAATTCAGAACATGTTAAATTTTACTGCTTTAACATAATTAATTTTGCTGTTAATATTGAAATAAGTAAGCTATTTTCCTTAATATATGCTGTATTTAAAAATCATACCTATTTGCATATCTAAGCGTATTTAGTGTATTCTCACAAGAACCCATCCCTGGTGAGATAGTGGCAATCTGAATAAACACAAAGATTAAGGAATGCATAAAACACTTATACATCAGCCATAAACACAGTAGTTGAAAATTCACTCATCAATAGTTCAAGATTTGTTTTGGAATTAAAATCAACAGCAAACTGTGACAAAATACTGTAATTTCAGACACAAATTCAAGGTCATTCCAGTTCAAAAGAGATCAGGTAACATATAGAATGACTGCATGTAGACAGGGTTGTTCAAGAAAGAAATGGTCTTACATGCATCTACTTCAATGCGAGGAGTATTGTCAGTAAAGTGGATGAGCTTAGAGCAAGGATTGACATGTAGGATTATGATATTGCTATTAATGAGACATGATTGCAAGAGGGGCAAAATTGGCAGCTCCGTATTCTAGGGTTCCATTATTTCAGATGGGATAGAGGGCAAAGGAAGAAAGGAGGTGGTGTAGCATTGCTAGAAAGGGAAAAATGTCACAGCTGTGCATAGACAGGACAGCACTGAGGATTTGTCTACAGAGGCCATATGGGTGGAGCTGAGGAACAGGAAAGGCATGAGCATGCTAATAGGGCTGTATTACAAACCACCCAATAATCTGAGAGAATTGGAGCAGCAAATCTGTAGGGAGATCACAGACTGGTGTAAGAAACAAAGTTGTGATAGGTGATTTTAACTTTTTGCACACAAACTGGGACTCTCGTATGTTAATATGGTCTGGTCCTTGAGTTGAGGTTCTAATTGGAGAAAGGCCAATTTTGAGGCAATGAGGAAAGATCTTGGAAGAGTCGATTGGTAAAAAGTTATTTTCTGGCAAGGATGCATCCAGAAGGTAGAAGGCCTTCAAGGGTGAAATTTTGAGAATACAGAGATTGCATGTTCGTACCAGGAATAAGGGCAAAGTTAACAGACATAGGGAACCTTGGTTTTCAAGGGATATTGGAAAGCTGGTTAAGAAAAGGTGGGGGCTATATGTGGACAGAAAACAAGGAGGAAATGAGCTACATGCAGAGTATAGAAAATGTAAGAGAATGCTTAAGAAAGGAATTAGGAAGACGCAAAGAAGACATGAAGATGCTTTGGCAGATAATTTGAAGGAAAATCCAAAGGGTATATTAAAAGGACAGTAAGGGACAAAATTGGATTCCTAGAAACAATGTGTGGATCCTCACAAAATGGGAGAGATCTTAAACAATTATTTTGGATTGGTATTTACACAGGAAACTGGCATAGTGAATAAGGATGGAATGGAAACAAATTGTAGAATTTTTTTGTAAGTAATTTTTAAGGCCTTTGACAAGGTCCCACATGAGAGGTTGGTTCAAAAGGTTAGGGCACTAGATATACATAGAGAGGTGGCAAACTGGATTCAAAATAGGCTTGGTGGAAGAAAACAGTGGTGGTGGATGGTTGATTCTCAGACTGGAGGTCTGTGTTGTGTGGTGTGCCTCAGGCATCTGTGTTGGAACTATTATTTGTTATCTATATGACAGAGGTGCACCAAAGAAAAGGTACAAGGACTGCCTAAAGAAATCTCTTGGTGCCTGCCACATTGTCCACCGCCAGTGGGCTGATATCGCCTCAAACCGTGCATCTTGGCGCCTCACAGTTTGGCGGGCAGCAACCTCCTTTGAAGAAGACCGCAGAGCCCACCTCACTGACAAAAGGCAAAGGAGGAAAAACCCAACACCCAACCCCAACCAACCAATTTTCCCTTGCAACCGCTGCAATCGTGTCTGCCTGTCCCGCATCGGACTTGTCAGCCGTAAACGAGCCTGCAGCTGACGTGGACTTTTTACCCCCTCCATAAATCTTCGTCCGCGAAGCCAAGCCAAAGAAAGAAGATATAAATGACCTGGATGATAACATGGTGAATTGAATCACCAAGTTTGCTGATGACACAAAGATGGGAGGTGTCATGGACTGTGAGGAAGATTTTCAGAGCTTGCAGAGGGATCTCGACCAGCTAGAAAATTGGGGCAGTAAATGGCTGATGGAATTTAATGCAGACAAGAGTGAGGTGTTGCACTTTGGAAGAGTGAATCACGGTAGGACATAAACAGTAAAAATGGTAGGCCATTGAGGAGTGTGGAGGAGCAAAGACATCTGGGAATTCCAATGCATTGTTCCCTGAAGGTGATGTTGTATGCATACAGAATTGTAAAGAAAGCTTTTGGCATCTTAGCCTTTATAAATCAAAGTACTGTATAGAAGTTGGAATGTTATGTTGAAGTTATTCAAGTCATTGGTGAGGCCAGACTTACAATATTGTGTGCAGTTCTGGTTGCCAAGCAGCAGGAAAGATATCAATAAGGGTGCAGAGAAGATTTATGAAAATGTTCCCAGTTTTTCAGGAGTTGAGTTACCAGGAAAGATTAAACCTGTTAGGTCTATACTCTTTGGAATGAAGAAGAATGAGAAGAGATTTGATAGAGGTTTAAGATTGAGGGGTATAGACCAAGTAGATGTGAGTCGGATGTTTCCACTTAGATTGGGGAAGATAAATACAAGAGGTCATAGCTTTAGGCTGAAAGGGGAAAGGAGTAAGGGGAACATTGGGGTAAAGTTTTTCCACTCAGAGTGGTAGGTGTGTGGAATGAGCTGCCATCTCCTGTAGTGAATGCAGATTCAATATTGAGTTTTAAAAGTAAATTGGATAAATAGATGGACTGGAGGGTTATGGAATGAGAGAGCATGTCAGTGGGACAGACCAGAAGAGTCAAATGGCCTGTTTTACTGTGCTGTAACGTTCCATTGCTAAATTCAGTGTGGCTCAACTATAACAATGTGGAGAATGCCAAATTTAAAAAGGTTGTACAGGTGCACGATCCTTTATCCAGAACACTTGGGGAACCCTCCCCTGGCCGCCAGTACCCACTTGCTGGATCTTGGAGCTTTCCAGATTTTAGATGTCCGGATAAAGAATCATGTACCTGTATCAGAATTAAGATTTTCTGAGTTAATGTTTCTGAAAACATGGAAAATAAACGTGGCATCAAATGGCATTAGAGTTGTTTTGCCCAGCCTTCAGTCTAATTTCTCACTTAGGCACAATGATCAACTGATTCTAACAATGGAGAGTTAACAGCTCTCTTCAATCCTATCCCAAAGTATCACTGAAAAACAAATAAATCTTCAGATAATGGGGTGTAAAACAAAATCAAAAATCTGAAAGAACTGTCAATCCTGCAACATTGTTGAAAGGGAAACTAGCTAACGTTTCAGGTCATAGACTTTAAGAACTGCCTGAGCCTTCAGTGAATGGAAGGAAACTGATTTACTCTTAAGTAGTTTACTGGATCAAACCATTTCCTCAGCAGACAACAGGTAGACAAAAACGTGACTCACCATGCAAGTTCTGGAGTTCTCTCCAATAAAAGAATCTCTGAGTACTTGAGTAAGTTTACTAGCTCTAAAAGGAGTATGAGGTTTGTTTCGACCCAAGGCTCGGATACATTCCTATAATTACAGAAAATGAAGTTTTAACAAAAGATGCAAAAACAGCACAAATTCTTGACAACCATTTCATGGTGCTTGCACATGTTGGCCACTGGAGATGTTTATTCTTAATAGCATCCACTTAACTGACCTATTGTGAACACACATAGCACCTTGTCAGGAAGGTGCATCAGCGACTGCACTTTCTAAAAAGACTGAAACAGGCAAGACTACCAGCCATCATTAGGTCAACCTTCTACAGGAGCTCCATCAAAAGCATCCTGGTTGGCTGCATTACAGTGTGGTACAGTTGCTGCAGAGAAATGGATCAGAGGCCAATCTACAGGACCATAAGAGCAGCAGAGAGGATCACTGAATCTTCCTTCAACTACCCTCCCCTCCCCCCCATCACTGAATCTACTTGATCTACTGAGATAATTTTCTGAAAAGGGAATGCAAAATCATTGAGGACCCCTTCCACACAGCATCTTTCAACTGCTCAATTTGGGAAAGAGATACAGTAGAATCAGAGCCAGCACCACCAGGCTGAGGAATTGGCTTCTTTCCATGGGCAGTGAGAATGTTGAACTACCAAAGGAACTGCTCACACTAACCAACCAAGACTTTCATAATCATGACACAATATTTATTAATTTGTTTGTAGATGAATACTTGTCCTGCATACTTATCTGTATGTGTTGTCTGGTTGTGTCTGTATGTTTGGCACAGAGAACTGGAGAACACTGTTTCATTGGGTTGTACTTTTGCAATCAGATGACAATAAACTTGACTTCAGTGTTGAGAGTGATTATGGAGATGTTCTTATTCATCTTCACTAATTACGGTCTGATAGAAAGTCTCGGAATCAGTTGTAGAAGGGGTATGTTCAGACATATATCCCAAAGTTTGGGAATGAGTTTATTAGGGACTAAGACTACAGATTTAACTTCAATACTATGAAAGTGGAGCTGAGGAAAAGATCAGGTTATACTATGATTTTACTAAACCAAGTAAACTTTACAGACCATATGGCCTGCTAATATTCATATTTCTCAGACACTTGCATGATGGACTGATCAGGAAAGTAAGGGATTCAAGGGCTAAATTTTTTTTTAAAAGTTAGGTTACAAATTTATTGTATGCAAGAAAGCAAGAGAATAATGACTGGAAGGCTATAATTGGTGCAGTTCAACAGAACTGAGTGCCAGGAACTTGCTTTTCACTATATATTGTGTTATCCTATAGATTGGTATCCTGGTGAAATCAACAAATCTTTCAAAAATTGGAAGCTCAACACATTGCTTAAAGTTATTAAAGACTTTTTTCTTGTAGAATGAGGAAACAGTAGGTTTTTTAATAACAATCCAGTACTTCCATTGTACCATGACTGAGACCAAAATTGTTTCATTTCCAGATTAACTGAATTAATTAAATTTAAATTCTCCAGCCGATAAATTTGATTTGAATAAATCAATTATTCAGATCTCTGGCTGATGATTATTCAATAGCCAATTATTTAATGATCATACCTAGTTGCCCTTGAGATGGTGCTGGTGAGCTACCTCCTGAAACCACTGCAGACCTTCTGGTGACAGTTCACAATGCTTCCAGGAGTTCCAGGATTTAGAACTGGAAATAATGCAATAGATTTCCACATCTGGATGGCAAGGGGGGAGAGAACTTGTGGGGAGTGATACTTGCATGTGCCTTCCACTCGTCCATTGTAATTGCTGAGGTTGCCTCATATCTGCCTCTAAACTACCTGTTTTAGTTGCTATATTCATGTGGCTTAATGAGTTGAGTTTATGATCAATTATGACCTCTCTAGGATGTCAATGGAAACTCAGCATTCATTAATCCCACCAAATATCAAGGGTTGATAGTCATTCTCTCTTACTGGACAGGGTTATGGCTGAGCACGTTTGTAGCCCAAATGTAGCTTACCAGTCATCAGGCTGCTTAGTTTTCTGAATGCAGCCAGGACTGTCTCATTTGCTGAACAGTGTGAATATAATGGAACATTATGCAAATGTTAGCAAATACCCTGGGCTGGGATAACATCCTAACCCAGAATGACTGACACTGTCACCACAAAAAACTGATACTAAATTCTGTCAAAAGACCAAGGTTGTTTTGAGATCTAACGCCAAGTGGCCCTTATGTAGGCTGCAAGGTGGTTATCAATTCAACTGGTTGGGTGCAAAATATGGAAAATAAAATTCAGTCTGAAGAATAAAAGGTAATGCATTTAGGGAAGTCAAACAGGACAAGGGATTCACACAGAATAGGGAGAGAAACTAAAGTGTACAGGAAGCATGCCCACAGACCCCTGAAGGCTGCAGAACAAGCACATAAAATGTCTAAGGCATATGGAGTTCTTTTCTTTAGGTTACTTGAGAAGTAGATCGAACAGAGTAATGTTCCAGTCAATGTCGTACAAGAAGAGTGAGGTGCAGAAAATACTGAGGACATTAACCAGGCTGGAGAAATTTAGTTACACATGGGGATTGACAGAATTAGTGCTGTTTTTTTTCCCCCCTTTGGAATAAAAACAAGAGAGATCTATAAAAAGGTAAAAAATAGATGCCAATAATTCAGTAGCATGTTAAAAGACAATGTTTAGAGGGGACCTAAGGGTTTTTCATCCAAAATGTAGTTGAGTCAAAAATTCTCTGAATATATGGTGAAAGGAAAAAATTCTCATCTCCATTTAAATTAAATATCTGAAGAGCACTTGAAAACCCATAGCTTGAAAAATTTTAGACAAAGAGCTCTAAAGTGGTATTGGCTGAAATTTTGATACCCAGTACTGTTAACTTCCATAATCCAAGTCAAACAAAAAGTAGTCATTGTTTGGAAAATGGTCTTAATAATACAGAGGTTTTTGCTGTGCATTACCTTGAGTGCTAAAAGACTCTTGTTAATTTCTGCACCTTCAAGTCGTGTCTGTCGATCTGCACTAGAAGTGTCTGCTCCCCTCTCATTTCCTGCCAGGTCTATCAAAGAAAACTTTCCATGCATTTTCCCTTTTCTGCGAAGAATTATCTGAAACACTGCATGGCTTCTTGAAGAGTGAGCATTTGCAGAAGTCTGACCAGATGTTCTATAAGAATGTTAAAACAAGACTGAATTAAAGAATAATTGCAAAGCAATGACTTGCAGCATTGAAAAATTGAATAAATATTGAAAAGAGAAGAGCTTTAAAATAGCCACTATTCAAATGAATAAGAACAAAAGGTTTATAAAATTTATAAAAGGAATCTTGTATTGAGATGATCTAGATAAAGAATGGTAAACCTCCATTAATGCTACTTTTAGATTCACTGTTACTAAATACAAACCTCAGCAAGATAATTTGGAACATATTCTTCACTGACTGCAGAAAATCATTTATGGTTTTCTAATACTAATGGTCATTAATTATCAGTACATTTGTTGTTACAAAAAAATCGTTTTGAATGGTCTATAAGAGAGTTTGGAATAAATGGACAACTACTTTATAATTAATTGACAATACACATTTCTGTGATCAAATTAATTCAATTGCAATAAGGAGGAAAAATATTTAGCCCTTTGTTTATCTAAACATGCATGCAACTTTTAAAATAAATTACCTCGTTCTTTCCAGTAGTCAAAAAAACTAAAATATTTTCAGTAAAGCACTTCTAGATTTGTATTATTAAACTGGTAACTCCATATCAATATTACAGTTCTAGAGATGAGGTTACATCTTAGCACTTTATATTATCTTAATTTTCCTCAAAGCCATACAGGGATACCTTGTATGCCACAATTAATAATTTCCAAAAAAGTTCATTTTTATGTAAAAACACACTGTTCAAAGCATTATTATAATACATTCCAATCCTATAATTATTTATTATTTTACCTAGAACTTTCCACTTCTTTAGTCTTTTGTCATCGTGCGTATCTTTATAACATTGACTAGCATTTTGCAATTCTTGTCAATCTCTAATGCTACTCTATGTAGATGTTTGGTTCTACATCCATAAGGTTATTACAGAACTTATTCTATGTCTAACAACCACTTTAGTCATACAAGATGCTGTTGCCATTCAATGTTCTTTAATTTTATCTTGATTAGAGTTTGAACAGACAATTCATTCATGTCTTTGTCTCGTGCTATTTTAGCAAATGATATGCTATCTTCATTTGGCTTAATATTTTCCAGTTTCTTTTCTAATTGTTAAGAGTCCAGAGGACCCCAAAACCCAGCAGCAATAGAAGTCACCACAACAAATGATTACTTAAAAAGCTATTTTTAAATTTTCTTTAAACACAAGTTAAAGTTTGATCTGTTTTTATTACTATTAACTTAACGTAACTTACCATAAATATTCTTATATAATGCGATCCCCCCCCCAATTTTTGAGGGGAAAAAATTTACCCTGTGTATAATAAATACGGACCCCCCCCACATGTCTGAGTCGCGCTGCCGACTCCCGCTTGCCCGACTGGCCGCCCGAGTCGCGCTGCCGACTACCGCTCGCCTGAAGAAATTTAAAAATATTTTTTACCCGTATATAATGTGACCACCCCCCATTTTTGAGGGGAAAAAAGGGGAAAAATTGTTTTGCATTATACACGAATATTTACAGTACTCCACTTCTAATTCTAAGTGCATGTGTATGTAATGTGCATATGCTCAGGAAAGTTCTTTGATTCACAGTCCAAACTCACTTTTCACTCCTCCAAGTTCACTGGTATTAGGAAATTCTATACTGTGCACAGAATTTAACATTTATGAAGGTTCACCAGACTCTGGTGTTAAAATGGTTACCGCTTGGGGAGGTTCTTGATGGTTTCAGAGAGAGGTTTGTTGCTTGTTGGACACACATAAACTTGTCTCCTCTGATCAGCCACTTCAGTGTCTTGCCAAAGAACCATGCTCCATCATGAGTTTTCCAAATGTTAACTTCTTCTTCCAGGTCTCCACAGAGTTCCTCTTGTTTTCCTTATTTCAGGAGAAACACTCTAGCCAACCATTTCCTCTTATAAGGACTACAAGAGTTTTTCAACAGGCTGAACTCACAACCTGCCTTCAAAAAGGAGTTTGAACAAGTGGCCAGCTCCAAAAGCCACTGCAGAACTGAGTTATCCTTCACTCTTAGAGAAAGCTTGTTGGACTTTTTCTCTTTCTCTGCTTGCAAAACCACATGATCTTCAAGGCTCCATTCTCAATCTTTGAAAGATCTTATCAACTTCTTGAGCACAGGCTCTTCCATTTTCACCTGCTTTTGAAATTCTTTAGCAAAGCAGTTTGATTGTTTTTTGCAAAATCACTGGTGCCTGAGTGTCCAGCTTGAGCAAAGCTCTTTCATTTTAAATGAGATCTCTTTTTGTGAAGTATTGATGTCTATTTGTGAAGTGATCTACTCCTAAACCCCCCACAATCTCTAAGACATATTTGTATAATGTATGATAATAACCATTTACGTTTATTACACGCATCACCTTCACAGTATTTCCTTCTTCTGCTCATTGTTTGGAAGGGTGCACTTCTATACAACATTATTAAAATATTACAGAGCAGCCACAGCCTTCCTGCTCAGAGTCTAAAGTGATATGAAAACGAGTTACGTATTAACAAAGATCAATGATGCAGCTGAACAGTGAGCATTTTTTCTGGCATGTTGAATTATTGTGCCACTGTTGGTAATGCAATATTAATAAAATTTAACAATTTTGGTTATTACTATATTAAAACTTGTGCAGTTCAAAACCATGTCATACATTGTATGTATATTGTATATTTGTGTATATATATTATATAAAATGTGTATGTACAGTATGTTTTGAAACATTTTACTTCTAAGAAAAAGTTCAGTTTTTAAAATATTAAAAATAATGCATCGAAGGGAACTCACCTGCAACTGTTACCAGCTTCAATTAGTTTCAAAACATCTTCTGTGCATTTAACATCTCGTTCTGAGAGCCCCACCACTTGAACTTGCTGCTTCCCGTCCTCCAGCACTCTTAGCTTAGCTTTTCGGTTAAGCAAATCAAATACCTGGATGATACAAATCACCAGATCAATGTTATTAACAGGAATAGCTGAAATTGAACATAATTAGCTAAAATATTTCAAATCTAAACATTATTGCATATGAAACACAACTGATATATGGTGGTTCATTTTTGGGCAATAATCTTCTGGTAACAAAAGTTATTTACATTATAGGGATAATCAAATTTGTATACAGACAAGTTTCATTGATTGAAGGGTCTGACAAAAGAGCTACAAGCCAATAACATGAAAATAAATCACAGGGGTACCAAATGATTTGAGATGTTTTAGCACCAGTAGCATAAATCTTTTCATACCATTCTATTCATGCATGTACAATAGGACATTCACATATATTTGACCTCCAGCTATACAAAATTTGATTGCTTAAAAACACAATTTATTCTTAATATTTTTTCATGAACATATTTTCACACTGGTTTACATTTTTGAATTAATTATAACCATTGTCTAATGAAATTTTTAATTTTGGTGCTGTCTGATTAAAAATAAAATGCAATGTTTATTTAATACAATTACAGGTAGAGTAGCCCTTATCCAAAGATCTGAAAACCATAAGAATCCAAAAACAAAAACAAAATTAGTGTCACAAGTGGAGAAAAATTCAACGCCTGTCTTGCCCATGTGGGACTCTGACACTGCTAGTTTAATTACAAAAACAGTAATAACTTATTTTTATCAGTCTCGAGAAAGGGGTAGCAAAACACCATGAAAAACCACTGTGGACTCTCAAATTCCAATTCACTAACTTTCTGGCTCTCTCAAAATAAAACGCACATTTTTATTTTGTGCAAGTATATTGAAAGATTACTAATAAACTACTGAGATACACAAGAGTGTACCATAGGCTTTAGCAATGAATTGTGTAAGTATATATTTAAATTCACCATCCATAACTTGCTCACTGCAAAATATGGTGCTGTAAATGGAGTAAGATGTAATCAAGCTATTGTTTTAAACAGTATGATAAGGTCATCTTTGCACAACCTAAAATATCATCAAATCTTGAATAATTAGCATTATATTTATTATTAAGCATTGTAAATACAGTACTAATATCTTTCCTTTCTACCTTGCTCAATTTCTTCTAGGTTTCCACAAAGATCTATTTTTTCCCTTCATTACTTCTTTCATATGCACACCTTGATAACATCAAGCACAATGTGATTCAGGTTCCAAACACTGATGATAGTCAATTTACCACTTGTTGACATTCAAACATTGAAACAGCACTTGAATGACATCCAGTGTTAAATGAAATTTATTTTTCACTTTCTCTTTGATGCTCACCTATCATCTCTGTTCTCCTCTGTTAAGATCAATTGCAGTTACCTGCCTGGCCAATGTCCTGATTGACTCTTTTCAACAGTACCATCATGTTCAAGGCTGAACTTAACTTCAACTTTCATATGTTCCAGCACAAAGATAGCTCACTTCTGCTTCTGCAGTTATTTTTTCCTCTCCAAATTTATCAACATTAGTTTCTATTACTGGTTTCCTATTTTATACAACATGATACAACTTGTTTCTTACAGCAAGCTCAGTCATTGTTAAATTATATTTGTTTCTGTACCACAAACACTTCAGATTTAAAAATCTTAATGCCCTTCATGATTGTTCCCATTCTAGATTTTCAGCTCAGACTCCATTTTTCAAAAGGCTCCTCTGATTTTTGTTCCATCACCGACACCAAAACCGTTAGTTCCCCAAGTCCAATTTGGAAGAATTTGTTCTTCTTTCTAAACTATCCCCATTTATTTCTTAAAATCTTTCTTTCAACTAATTCATACCAATCCTTTCTTAGGTTGCTATTTGTTTACTACATGCTTATTTTTACCACGGAATGGTACTGAATGCTTGAAGAATCCGTGGAATTTTTTTAAAAAATGACAGCTATTCTATACAAGATTGCTATTATTTTCGGAGGGGGGGGGTTGTACATGATAGATGCTGTCTGGATATTTTCCATCAAAATGGAGTCTAGAATTAGGCATCTAAGGAAGAATTTCCTCTCCAAGAGAAATATACAGAGTAAATCTTTAAATTTCCTATCCAGAGACCCACGGAAGCTCAATCATAAAGAGTATTCAAATATGAAATAAATAGAAATTTGAATTACAGGAGTATGAGGATTAACAGGAAATTAGAGCTGAGCTCAAGGATTCTGCAAGATCTTATGGCATAGCAAAACAGACTTGAGTTGTTTAGTCTACTTCTACTATTTTTCAATTATATATGTCTTTCCAGTTCCTGCACCCATATAGCCCTGCTATCCCCTCCATCTTTTCTCCACCTATCATCCCCTGCCTTTGCCACCCCCCCCCAACTCTTTTGTTCAGACACTTGCCGGCATTTTCTTATACTTTGATGAAGGGCTCAAGCCCGGTTATGAAATGTTGGTTCTGTATCTCTACCTTTGCTACATAAAGGATACTGTTTGACCTGCTGAGCTTCTCCAGCATTTTGTGTTCTTTTTTTAACCTTGGTGTCTACTGAATTTTGTGATTTAGCCAGGTCTTGAAACAAACAAATAAAAAATCTTTTAATAGATAATTACCATGTATAACACAAAGTCCTGAAACAAAGTTGAAAAATGTTTTATTACCTTGCCACTGTAAATTTCAAAAAACGTTGCAAACACTTGGAGTTCAATTTTTCTGTAATTTGGCTTCTTTAGCATTAGAAAAACATCCCGTGCTGCAAAATTGAAATAAATGGTTCAATTCAAAAGAAAAAGGAAAACACAAAATAATATTTAAGCAATAGTACGTCCAAAGAACACTGCTTAAAAAAAATTTGTGGTAAAATATTTACCTGCCAGTGCATAAATTCCTTTGGAACAATCCTGATTTTTTCCTGTGAAGTCACCACCCATTGTCTAAATATCAAATCAGAAAAATTGGGTGAAGAAATTTAAATACTAAAGTTGTATTTGTGAAATGGAACTTGTGTTAAATTGCAGTATTTCTATTTGAATTGGGTAGCTGTCACAAATGCAAGTGGAAATAATATATAATAATTCTATTATTACCAGACATTGTTTGAACTCAAAGTTCTTTTGCCACTTTCCTACTATTTAACATAATGCAATGTTAAAGATTTTGTAGTCCCTTACCTGATATGCTCCATAGTCATTTGAGTTATTTTTTTTGTTCTGTGTTCTTGACTAAATTCAACACCATCATACAAGCAAAATTTATGACCAAACTAAGGGATCATCCCTCTGAACCAGAACATCCATGGCTTCCTCATCAGTAGACCCAATCAGTGTGGATTGGTCATATCACCTCCTCCTCGCTGACCAAGACCCCGAAGGCTGCATGCTTAATCCCCCACATAAATATTGGTACACTCATGACTGTGTAGCCAAGTTCAGCTCCAATGCAATCTATAAATTTGTAAATGACGCCACCATTTTGGACGAATAACTGGAAATTGAGTTAGAACACGGGATAAAAATTGAGAATCTGGTTGAGGGGTGCCAGAACAACAACCTTGCTCTCAACATCACCAGGACGAAGGAGCTTATTGTTAATTTTAGGGAGGAGAGGCCAAGGGACCATATGTTTCTGCATTAATGGGATGGAGGTAGCGAGGGTTAGAATCTTCAAGTTCCTGGGAGTCCATATATCAAAGGAACTTTCCTTGAACTAGCAAATGTCTATGCCTTAAAGATGTATGAGATTTGGCATGAATACTTTGTCAAACTTCTTCAAGTTTACTGTAGTCACTAGTTGCATCACAGCCTGGTTTGGGAATTCAAGTGCCCAGGAACACAGAAGGCTGCAGAAAATAGCAAACATAGCCAAGTCCATCAAAGACCCTGACCTCCCATCCAATGAAGACATCAACAGTGATGAAGTGTTTTGAAAGCCTGGTGGTGAAACTTAACAGCTCTTGTCTGAGTAGTGACATGGATCCAGTTCATCTATCTACACAAAGCCCTGGAACATATGGTCAGCAAAGAAGCATACATCAGAATGCTTTTTATCAACTACAGTTCGGCATTAAACACCATCATCCTCTTAAAACTGATGAGCAAACTCCAAGACCTGGGAGTTAACACCCTGCTGTGTAATTGGATCATAGATTTCCTCACCTACAGACAACAATCAGTGAAGATTGGTAAGAACAACTCCTCCACAATTTTCATCAGTACCAGAGCATCACAGGAGTGTTCTTAGCCCCCTGCTCTACTCATTACACATCTATGACTGTATGGCTCAATAAGACGACAACATCTACAAATTCGCTGACAATAGCACGGTAGTGGATTGGATAAAGGAAGGGGATGAGTCAGCATACAGGATGGAGATTGAAAACTTGGCTGAATGGTGCACCCACAATAAACTTGCACTCAATCTCAGCAAATCCAAGGAGCTGATTGTTGACTTCAGGAAAGGAAAGCCAGGGATATACAATCCAGTGATCATTTGGGGATCAGAGGTTGAGAGGGTGACCAAATTTAGGTTAAGTTTGAAGAGACTTAACGTCCTTTTATAAACTATTTTCGTATGAATTGATCTGTATTTGGCCTTCACCTTGCAAACTGTTTTGGACTCGCGTTGGTTTTTATTTTATTGGTAAGGACCAATAATTTTAGGGAGCTGCCCAGCCTTTATTTCTTTTTTCAAATTTTTCTTTTTTGATGTGGTTTTTTTTTGTTCATTTTGGTAGGTTAGATAGGGTTTTAAATTTAAAAAAATCTCTTTTTTTGAATATTCCAAATTGAGGAGAAAGGGATTACATTGTTCATTATGTTATAATGTTATATGTTGTATTACATATTGCAATATATTGATGTTTCTGTTTTTACTATTCAATTCTGTATTCTATTCTCCTCATTTATTGTTTGCTATATGTCTAATAAAAAAAAAAGAGGAAAATGTGCTGACCGGGTGCATCATGGCCTGGTTTGGGGACACCAATATCTCTGAGTGGCAAGCCCTGCAAAAGGTAGTGAACACAGCCCAGTATATCACAGGCAAAACTCTCCCCACCATTGAAAACATCAACACAGAAAGCTGCTGTCTGAGAACAGCAGCAATCATTAAGGGTCCACACCATCTCGGACATGCTCTTTTTAATCACTGCTGCCATCCATTATTTATTACAGAATATTTACTTTCTGTATTTGCACTATTTCTTTACAATTCTTCCTTTTGTATACATATTTTTATCTTCATGAGTACAGTTTAGTACCAATAATTAGAAATTCTGCCTGTCCATGGGAAAATGAATCTTGTATGTGATGTCATGTATGTACTTTGACAATAAATTAGAACTTTGACTTTGGATTATAGGTAAGTACTATGAATAAAAGATGTAAAATTATGCCCAAAATAATTTTTAAATCAGGAAATATTAATTAATTATTATATTATACACTCACCTCAATCTTTATCATCAATCAATATGGGACTGAACCAGTTGCAGGTCACCTAATGGAAAGGTGTTGCTCCAAGAATAACCCTACCCTGACCAATAGTGTGACCCTATGTGAGAGCTGAAGACTGAAAGTGCTAAATAGATTATCTATGTCAACTTCCTTCCAAGATGTCCACCATCGCAGATGGCAGTCCAATTAAATACCATATATTTTGGCGAATAAGTTGAGACATAAAATCCAAAACAAATCTCAAAAAATAGGTGTCGACTTATACGCCGGATATACTTTTGAGACATTAAATTCGCCTCAAAATCCAATCCGTGTTGATATGGCATTTCAGAAGACCCTTGAAAAACCCAAATGAGACAGATTTTTGTTGACACAATTAATGCTCTTCAAAATTGCTATCATTGTCTGAAAACAACACATTCAGAATCCTTCAAGATCACTCTTGCTATTATTGTCTGAAGCAAAGATGGCAACAAGCAGTTCCATACTCTCACTGTTTAAACAATCATCTTATCTGTATGTGATGAGGCGGTTTCAGCTTCATCGTCAGTGTCCCACAATAAATCATCTTCCGTGCCATCAATTGCACAAGAGATACCACACTTTTTAAACGATTTTATCACAGTCTCTACTTTAACTTTGTCCCTTGCCTTGAGCATGAAGATACACAGCACATCAAGTGATGCAGCACGCATTGCCCCGCCTTTTGTAAATGACTTTTCTGCACTCGACATCCATGTATTCCATTCTTCACACACATGGTCTTTGAATAGCTTGTTTAAGTAAACATCGAAAGGTTGCAATATAGACGTCAAACCATCCAGGATAACTGCTATTTAAGTATTATGTATGCTAATCTACTTTTAGTGTTCTCAGTTAAGTGGCTACGAAACAAATCCCAGACCAGCAAACTCCGTTCTTTGCGTAAACCGCCTGGCCTGGCCCGCAATGTCTATACATAGTTGTACTCCATTTTCATCCATCCATCCTTTTTCATGAAAATGTACAAAAATACCTGCAGGAATTTCATTTTCGTTTACTTCTGTGTTTGAAGATTAACATGGGTCTTAACTTTATCCTGTCGACCATGCACGATAACACCACGGTAAACCTGGTCCTTTCATGGCCTTTACTTCTGGTTTGCACGGTTTTAACACCTTTCCATTCCACTGTTCTATTGCCTATCATGTCAAAATTCATGGGGGTTTCGTCCATGTTTCCAATATTTGACAATGCAAACTGGTGTTTCTGCCGGTTCCGTATAATAAACTGTTGAAAACTTACACTTTATGATCAAGATCTTTTGGTAGTTTCTGTGCAATTTTTGTTTTTTGGGGTAATACCAGGGTTTTCCTGTTTGTGAAATGATTGCACCAGCCTAATGTAGCCTCAAAATCATCACTGAGGTCTGGGTGCGACTTGGCCCACTGAAGTGCAAATGTTCTTATTTTATTTCTGGTGACTATGTAGCAATCTTGCTTCTGTTCATGTACCCATTCTGCAACGTGATTTTCCAACTCTGACTAACGAGTGATTCCTTTTCTCAAAGAACGTTGCCTTTTTGGTATGTTTCTTAAAGACTCTTCTTTCTTCTTCCAATCTCTTACCAACTTCTCATGCACATCCAATTTTCTTGCAGCAGTGCAGTTGGTGATTTCCTTGGCCATTTCTATCACTTTCAACTTAAAGCTCGCTTCATATTTTCGTCGCATGCTACATTGTTTCAATGGACCCTCCATGATAGCAATCACCTCCAGTCTACGTCTAGCAGATCAATTTGTGGAATCTATGGGGGCCGATGTACATCCCAGTCAATGTGGCACCTCAGGCAGCCAGAAAATTGGGGTTGACTTATACGCTGGATATACCATAAACATCATAACAGACAATAATCCAACTGTAGTAGTAAAGACCTGTGCTCCAGAATCAACAGTGCCTCAATCCAATGCCCCTACAACATTAGCAATACAGGTATATACTGCTTAACATCCATGATCCGTTTTGTGAAATTGGGCATTATGCAATGTGGACATTGTGCGAACACCATATTATACAGATAGCAAAGCTATATGGGATACTGTAGTACACCTTTAAACTATTTATTTGTAAGTAGGGATCGGTGTGTGGACCGATACAGGGCTGTGGGGAGAGAGATCATGGGACATGTGGGGAGAGAGTGGGGCAGTGGGATTAGTTGGGACTGATACAGGGCTGTGGGGAGAGAGTGGGCAGTTGGATCAGTTTGGGTTTACAGTATACAATTTCCTATAGCCATAGTATATGCGGTCAGACATTACCCAAATGGACTGCTAATATGGAAAAATCCTGCTCAAAAATGCAAAACAAATCCAATCCACATATTTATTATTCAATCAGTCTATTTGCAATCATCTACACAGTGATGGAACAGTACTATTGAAACAACACTTGCTCATTAATGCTCAGTTAGGATTTTGCCAAGACCACTCAGCACTAGACCCTAATCTCTGCCTTGGTCCACACACGAATCAAAGGGCAGGAATTCTTGAGGTGAGATGAGGTAAACGTAAGTTTGACTGCACTTGATATTAAAAGGCACAGTAGTAAAACAGAATTTAATGGATATCAACAAAAAATAACTCCAATAGTTGGAGTCACACTTTGTACATTGGAAGATTGTTTTGAATGGTGGAGATCAATCATCCCAGCCCCAGGATATCATGCTGGAATTCCAGGAGTTATTCAGACTAGACCCCGCCATCTTCAACTGCACTATCAATGACCTTCCTTAAATCATAATATCAAAAGTGGGACACCAGCTAATTATTGCTTAGTGTTCAATTCTATCTGCAGCACCTCAGCAATGAAGTCGTGCATATCTGCATGCAGCAAGACCTAGATAACGTTCAGAAAGAGGCTGATAAGTGGTAGGGTTCACTCACGCAATGAAAGTACCAGCCTATAAGCATGTTCAATAAGACAAATTTCTAACCAGTTGCCTGACATTCAACAGTATTATCAAAACTAAGCCCCACCATCAGTATCCTGGATGTCACCACTGACTAAAACTTCAAAGTGGATCACAAATCTGTGGCTACAAGAGCAGGTCAGTGGCTAGGTACCCTGTTGTGATCAATTCACCTTTTGATACCTAAAAGCATTTTCACAAACTACAAGTGATGTTTTATTGTACACCTGCTTATATGAGTGCAGATTCAACAACTCTCAAGAATTTTGGCACCATCCATGGCAAAACAACCTCCTGAGATGGCAGCACATAATTCATTAGTTCACATTGACTTCTACAACATCTATAAAATGTATTTCAGTTATTCAGCTCGACTACTCCAGCAGCACCACTAAACTTGTGACCTCTGCCACTCAAAAAAGCAGCAGGCATATGGGAGAACATCACCACCCAGAGGTTCTCCTTCAGGTCACCTCTTCATAATCTAGAAACATATTGTTGTCCCCTCAATCTAAAAAGTAGAATTCCTTTACCAGAAGAACTGCAGTAGTTCAGGAGGACGGCACACTTTCTCAAGGGTAAGTAGGGATTGACAAATTCTGGCCTTGCCAGTGAGTGGGTGGATCTTGACAAACGAAGAAATTTTAAAAATACCCACTTCCAGATTAAAAAAAATACCATTACTTGTAATATTTGTAAGAATCCATTACTTCTAGAATGGCCAAGAAAAATAATTTTATATTCAATGTGCAAATAAAATATAGCTAAGTTGCTCTGAAATTCAATTAGATTTTAATCCAACTATAATGATTTCAATCAGATATTTCAAAACTCAAATGTGAGAATATAGAGTACTTACATGTGTTTTTCCACTTCCAGTCTGTCCATATGCAAAGCAAGTTGCCATTCCTCTATCAAATATTGTTTCTACTAAAGGTCTAGCTGTAAATCTAAACACCAAATTATTAAAGTTAAGAGCTATCATCAACATTTATATGGTGGCATTAAGCAACAGAACTTCCCAAACACATCAAAGGAACTTTCCTCACAAAATACTCAATAATTATCTAATTAAGGTGTTGGTCACAAGAAGAGGTTAAGGATAGGATTCCAAAAGTTATAGTTGATGAAAAACTAGTGGAGCAAGGTATCACAATCGAAAGATAATTGCTGCAAGCAATTAATAAAAGTATTCTCAATAGTTTCATAATATACATTTTTTAGCGATCATATATTTTAAAATGTTTCATAATCATTTAGTAATCGTGGTGACAGCATATAGCGAACTGAAAACAGGAAGAGTATTTTAAAAGAACAAAAAGCTGATTGTTGACTTCAGGAAGGGAAAAACCAGAGGTGTATGATCCATTGGGGGCCAGAGGATGAGAGGATGAGCAAATTAAGGTTCTTGAGAGTAACCATCTTGGAGGCTCTTTCCTGGACCTAACACACTAATGGCATCATGAAGAAAGCAAGTCAGCACCTCTAGTTCCTCAGGAATTTGGAGGCGTTTGGTATGATACCAGAAACCCTGGCAAATTTCTACAGATGGTGCATCTTTTATGCATGTGCCAGTCTAAGAGTCTGTTAAATGCCTCTATTGTTCTAGCCTCCACCTTTACACTTGGTAATGCATTCTAGGCACTTACAATTCTGCATACCATATAACCATTTACGGAGCAGAAACAGGCCATGTTGGCCTTTCGAGTCCACACCGGTTCACTGATTTTGTGTACCCTCTTCAGGCATTGGTCCCGGTAGATCTTCATTCAATAACGATGGGCAAATTCAATGCAGGTGGAATCAGACGTAGAAATGTTTGTAAAACGTGCAGTTCAATACCTCTGGGCACATTCAATACAGGGTCAACTAGTCCGAGAAATGTTTGTGAAACGCATCTTGATTGATTTTATCTATCAGTATCCAACCACCAGATGTCAAACTAACATGTCTGCAGTTCATCCAAAGGGTATAAAAGAAACTATTATATATATAAAACTGTAGTTTCCCCAACTGAATTCTATATTCTTAAAATATATGTAAGCTCTGACAGTGAATGGATCTGTATGTATGGAAAGGAGGGGGGGGGGAGGGACTGTTTTGTTTTTGTTTCTTGTGTTTGTGAGAAAAAGTTCAATATATTGTATATTTAAAATGTTAAGAAATTTGCAAAAATAATGTTTGAAAAATATCTTTCCAAAATAAAAAAACTTGCCCAATATCTCCCTAAACAAAAAACCTTGCCCCTAATGTTTCCCCTAAGGGCAGAACTGTTGGCATAGTGGGCAGCACAGTTAGCGTAGCAATCAGCACAATGCCTTTAGAGTGCCAGCGATTGGGTTCTAATCCCTCGCTGTTCCCATGTTGCGTGATTTTCCCCAGGGGCCCCAGTTTCCTCCTACTGTTCAAAAGGTACTGGAGGTGTAGGTTAATTGGGTGTAAATTGGGCGACCCAGACTCATGGGCTGAAATGGCCTGTTACCATGCTGTATATCTAAATTTAAAATGTAATTTTTCCTCCCTTCACTTTATAAAGACGTCCCCTGGTGTTTGCTATACTTGCCCTGGGAAAAAGGCACTGGCTGTCCACCTTATGCATGCCTCTCAGAATCTTGTAGATCTCCATTAAGTCTCTTTTCATCCTTCTGCAGTCCAAAGAGATAACACCCAGCTCTAGTAAGCTTGCCTCATATGACTTATTTTCATATCCAGGCAACATTCTGGTAAATTTCCTCTGTACCCTCTCCATAGCTTCCATATCCTTCCTATAATGGGTGACCAGACTGAATACAATACTCTAAGCGTGGTCTCACAAGAGATTGGTAGAGTTGCAACATGACCTCTCTGAACTTAATTTTCCTATCAATTAAGCCCAATATCCCATAGGCTTTCTTAACTATCCTATCAACTTGCACAGTAACCTAGAGTGTCGCATTTGTGAACTTAACTTTGTCAAGAGCAATGCCCATCACCACTGATGACATAAATGAAGCGATGCGCTGGACTAATAGTGCACATGCATTTAGCATCAGTATACTGGTGATGTATCTCAGGTGCAGGAGGAGTAGAGTGAGAGTGTCAGTATCTCTTGTGTGGCAGTGAGCCAATGAGAAGGTCAGAGGGTTTGGCTGGGTGGTGTTGAAGAATGCAATGTTGTGTCTAGTGAACAATAAAGAAAGTCGACTTCATGATGTGCTGAAAGAAATGAGTGAGTATATTGTTCATTTGTTTGTAAGCTGTGGTAAATCAGTGCCGTTACAAGTGGTGACCCCAACATGATTCGAACACGCAGCCTTCTGATGTTGTGAAGACAGCAGTAATTACCCCTTTCGGCACATTTGAGTTTCTGCAAATGCCATTCGGTCTACAGAATGCAGTTCAGACATTCCAGCAGTTTATGGAACACATACTCACCGGCCTCAATTTTATGTTTGTTTACATTGACGATATTCTGGTCACAAGCGTGGATGAAGAGGAGCAGAAGAGCCACCTTATATTATTGTTTTAGAGGATGCATGAGTTTGGCATTGTGATCAATCCCAGTCAATGCATTTTTGGCACTGTTGATCTATTTTTGGGACATGGAGTTATGGAACATGGTATTTTGCCCGATGAATCGAAAGTGCAAGAGATTTAAGAATTTCCTACACAGGGTTAATGGTCAAATAATTAAATGAGGAACAGAGAGACCTTGTGGTCCAAATACATGCCTCTCTTGTGACATGTATTTCCTATGTTTGGCCAGTTGTTACGATTTTAGGCATGATAAATTTTTATCACAAATTCCTGCCAAATGCTACAGGATCTCTATTACCACTTACTGAACTTCTAAAAGGATCCCATAAGTCAATGTACAAAAGACCATTAACTTTGGGAGATAATACCATGAGTGCTTTCAAAGATGTGAAGATTGTGCTTGCAAATACCACAATGTTTTTACATCAAAAGCCCAATGCCTTGTTCTCTCTTACCACACATGCGTCTGTCATGGTTGTGGGAGCATTGTAAGAATGAGTCTGTGGGCAATTGGAATCTCTGATGTTTTTTTTCAGCCACACTGTGGGGGGCTCAGGTAAAGTATGGTATATTTGGTCGAGAACTCTTGGCCATCTATCTTGCAGTGAAACATTTCCACTTTTTATTAGAAAATTGTCCTTTCACCATTTATATAGACCACCAGCCTCTTGTACAAATCATGGGTACAAGCACACATCTCTACTCACCCAGAGAGATTCAGCATTTGTACTTCATCTTACAATTTTCATCGGACATAGGGTACATCCGAGGAAAAACAGATGCCATAGCCGATGCCCTGTCTAGGTGCGACATTGACGCCTTACATACAACTACTGCCATCAGTTTCACCACCGTGGCTTGTGCACAGCACACTGATCCTGATCTCATCCGGTATCGCTGGATCAACTCTAGTCTCCATTTTCAAGATATAACCATGGATAAATTGGGTGACAAGTTAGTCTACGACTTTTCCACAGGATGACCTAGGCCTTTTGTACCGGCAGCTATGAGGTGGGAGATTTTTGAGTCTCTTCACAATCTATCACATCCTGGTGGAAGAGCATTAATCAAACTAGTTATGGAACACTTCACCTGGCCTCGTGTTAAATGGGATAGTGGATTATGGACAAGGACCTGCTTGCCATGTCAATGCTCTGAAGTCTCCATACACATGAAATTCAAGCTGGAGGATTTTGTTGTTCTGGATTCCCGTTTCCAGCATGTGCAGCTAGACTTAGTAGCCCACTTATGCCACCTCAGGGATATATTTATCTGCGCCCATGTGAAAACTGGACTACCAGGTGGGAAGAGGCCAATGACATCTCTGCAGTGATGGTCGCTGAGGTTTTCGTGGATCGTTGGATTCCATCTTTCGGTGTTCTGGTCACTAATAACAGATTGAGGATCTCAGTTCGAGTCAGCAGTGTATGCATTGAACGATTTACAACACTGTATTCATGTGGTCCTTCAGCATGATGCTGTTCACAAACCACTTCAGCCTGCTAATAATGGTTCTTTTCAGGTCTTCAGGTCTTGATAGGAATGGAAATTCCGATAAGGTTTTAATCGACGGGTTGAAGCCAGCATATATCGATGGCCCATGTTCTGCATCGGAGCCAGTCAAAGGACCAGTAGCACCCTTGCCAGTCGGACTGTGCATCACCTGTCTTGCACTATTGTATGAGGTTGGGACAAACTGTCAGCCCTCTGGACCGTTACTTAATGGGACGGTTCCAATCAGTCGTCTCCTTGCATGGCTTGGAGGCTGAGGAGGTCGGAGGGCTGTCGCAGTGGCGCACTTACCTTTGTCGGGAATGGTGTCGGTCACCACTGATGACATAAGCGAAGCGATGCGTGGGAGTAATAGCAAGCATGCACTTGTGTGTTAAGCGTCAGTATACAGGTAATGGATCTCAGAGGCAGGAAAAGGAGAGTGAGATGGACAAGATCACCCATGTGATGGTGAGCCAATGAGAAGGTCAAAGGGGTTTGGCTGGGTGGTGTTTGGGGAAATGAAGAATGCAATGTTATATCAAGTGAATATTAATGAAAATCGACTTTAATGTGTGCTGATAAAAATGAGTGAGTGTATTCTTTATTTGTAAGCTATGGTAAATTAGTGCCACCACAAGAGAGGCATGTATTTGGACCACAAGGTCTCTGTTCCTCCACACTATTAATTATCTGACCATTAACCCAGTACTTCTGGTTTGACCTTCCTAAATGCATCACCTTACACTCCATCTGTCACTTTTCCACCCCTGTGCTTCCTATCTATATCCTTTTGTAACCTATGACAATGTTCAGCACTATCCATAACTCCTCCAACCTTCATATCATCTGCAAACTTATCAGCCCATCCTTCTACTTCTTCATCTAGGTCATTTATAAAAAAAATCACAAAGAGCAGGGATCTCAGAACAGATCCATGCAGAACTCCACTTGTCACTGACCTCCAGGCAGAATATTTTCCATCCACTCTGCTTTCTTCATGCAATCTTATTTTTTAGACACAGCCAAGGCTCTGTGAATCCCATGACTCATGATTTCTGAACAAGTCTCTTATTGGTGACCTTGTCAAATCCCTTACTAAAATCCATATAGCCTACATCTACAGCCACATCTTCATTAATTTCTTTTGTTACCTCCTCAAAAATCTCAATTAGGCTCATGAGGCACGACCTTTCCTTCGCAAACCCATGCTGAGTATCCTTGATTAGATTATACTTCTCCAAATGTTCATAGATCCTATCCTTAAGAATCTTCTCCAATAGTTTGCACACCACTGACACAAGCTTCAAGCTATAATTCCCAGGATTCTCCCTATTACCTTTTTTAAACAAGGGACCACATTTGCCATTCTCCAATTCTCAAGCATCTCTCCTGTGGCCAAGGAGAACACAAAGATCATAGCCAAAGACCCAACTATCTCTTCCCTCCCTTCCTATAGCAACATGGCCTATATCACATCTGACCCCGGGGACTTGTCAATTTTAATGTTTTTAAAAAGATCCTATTTGATTTTTGTGTCTTTTTTTAATCGTACATTTGTATGGATCCAGCTACTACTGGCAAGGTCAACATTTATTGCCCAACTTATCTGGCCCTCAATAGATGGTAGAGAGCTGCATTCTGGAATCTTAAATATTGCAGGATTTAAGATTCAGCAAGAGTAAAGCCAAGTCAGGAAAGTAAAATTGGAAAGAAATCTGTAGGAAGTAGTGTCACTTTTTTTTCCTACGTGAATACATGTTATGGGCTTGGGAAGTGCTATTGGAATGGGCTAGGCAAGTAATTTAGAACATCAAACATGGCAGCACAGTACAGGCCAAGCGATAGTGTGCAAACACATATATATCTACTAAAAAATAAAAATAAAAAACTAAACTCTCCCTTCCTTATAACCCTCTATTTTTCTTTCATCCATGTGCCTGCCTAAGAGTCTCTTCTCTACCACTCTCCCAGCAATGCATTTCAGGCACCCACAATTCTCTGTGTAAAAACTTACCCCTGATGTCTCCCCTATACTTTGCTCTCTTCACTTTTTACAGATGTCCTCTGGTGATTGCTACTCCTACTTTGGGAAAAAAGATGCTGACTGTCGATCTTATCTAAGCCTCTCAATTTTGTAGACCTCATTTAAATCACTTCTCATCCTTCTTCACTACAAAGAGAAAAGCCCTAGTTCTGCTAATCTTGCCTCAATACTTATTTTCCAATCAAAACAACATCCTGGTAAATCTCCTCTGCACCCTTTAATAGTTTCCACATCTTTCCTGTAATGAGGTGATCAGAATTGAATACGATGTTCTAAGGTGGTCTCATCAGAAATTTATAGAGCTGCAACATTGCCTCACAGCTCCTGAACTTACTCCCCCGATTATTGAAGCACAGCATACCAGAGGCCTTCTTAACTGTCCTATCAACCTATGGATTTGAACAACAAGGTCCTTCTGTTCTTCCACACTGAGAGGGCGCACAAAATCAGTGAACCGGCGTGGACTCGAAAGGCCAACATGGCCTGTTTCCACTCCGTAAATGGTTATATGGTTATATGGAAGTGTCCTTCCATTAACCATATGCACTACCTTCAAGCTTGAATTAGCAAAAATGCATCACCTCACATTTAGTCGGATTGAACACCATCTGACACTTTTACACCCAACTTTGCATCTTGTCTATATCCTGTTTTAATCTATGACAGCCTTCGACTCTATCCACAACTCCTCCAACCTTCGTACTATCTGCAAACTTACTGACCAATTCGTCCAGGGCATCTATAAAAGTCACAAAGAACAAGTCCCTGCAGAACTCCACTAGTCATTGACCTCCAGGCAGAATACTTTCCTATCTCTACTACTCTCAGCTTTCTACAAGCAAGCCAATTCTGAATCCACAGCCAAGGTTCCATGGATCCCAAGCCTCATGACTTTCTGAATGAGTCTCCCTTAGGGTATCTTGTCAAATGCCTTACTAAAAACCACATCCATTGCCATACCTTCATCAATTTCTTTTGTTACTTCCTCAAAAAACTCAATTAGGCTCATGAGGCATGACCTTCCCTTTACAAAACCATGCTGAGTACTCCTGAAAAGACTGTACCTCTCAAAATTTTCATCAATCCTGTGCTTAAGAATACTCTCCAATAGTTTACCCACTACTAACACAAGATTCACTGATCTATAATTCCCTGGATTCTCTCTATTATCCTTTTTAAACAAGGGGACCATATTTGCCATCCTCCAGTCCTCCAGCACCTGTCCTGTGGCCAAGGACGCAAAGATAATCGCTGACGCTCAGCAATCTCTTCTCTTCCCTTTCCATAACAATCTGATTGATGCTTACAGTACAGCCACTGCTGGTGGGAATGAATATTTACAATATTATTTTATTTATAACAGTTGATGTAGTACCAATCAAGCAAATTGCTTTATCCCAGATAATGGTGAGCAGACCAAGAATTATTGGAGCTGCACACATCCAGTCAAGTTCATCTTTATGCTCCTGATGATGGAAACATGTCAGGAAGTGAGTCGCTAATGGCACAATACCCTGCCTCTAAATTGCTCTTAATGTCATCGGTGGAAGACTTGCTGATGTAATGACATTGAATGTCCAGAGTCAGTGGTGAGAGCCTTTTAAGAACATAGAACAGTATCAGACCCTTCAGCCCTGTGACAAACATGATACTAAATTAAACCAAATTTCTTCTGTCTGCACATAATTCATACCCCTCTACTCCACGCATATTAATTTGTCTATCTAGATGCCTTCTAAACACTGCTATCAAGCTGCTTCCACCACTACCCCTTGCAGCCCTTACCAGGGATCTACCACTCTCCATAAAAGTTTGCACAACACATCTCATTCAAATTGTTACCCTGAGGGAAAAAAATATTTTGACTGTCTAGACCTCTCATAATTTTATAAATTTCTATCATGTCTCCCACTTAGCCTCCTGCACTTGAGAAAACAAGCCAAGCTTATTCAATCTCCCTTTATTGCTCATAGCCTCTAATCCAGACAGTATTTGTTGTTGAGAGGCAATGTCTGGCACTAGTGTGGTACAAATATTACTTGCCACTTAACATGCCTGATGATGTATGTTTTGAATCATTTACGCATGAACTGTTTTATTTGAGAGGAATTGCAAATAGAGTTGTGCATTTTTTAACCATCAGCAAGGATCACTACTTCAAATTTTATGATGGAAAGAAAGTCATTGATGAAGCAATGGGAGGTGGCCTGACTGCCTCTGATCCCTTTAGTTAATCCTAAAAAGAGCTTCTCTCAGCTTCTGCAGAAATCTTAAAGATATGGGCAAGATCCAAAGAAAACACGTCAGTTAACAGGAACACGAATTTAACATAATGGGATTTAAGGATACATTTTAAAAAAAGATGCTAGATCAATGTGTACTAGTTGCAAAGTGCTAAAAGAAAATTGAATAGTAACTTTAACAATAACAAGTATGTAATTCAACTCATTGAAACTGTTCATTTAATCAGATCATAACTGGCCCGTTTCTTTTTTTGTAAACCTTGCTTCTAATACTGTTAACAAACAAAATCGATCTATTTTAGCATTAAATTTTTCAACTGGCCTAACCTCCACATTATTTTGGCAAGAGAGTTGCCAATCTCCTCCACGCTTCATTAGAAATACCGACTGACATCATCCCTGAATGGTCCAGGTTTACTTATAATATAACTTCTTTTTCTGCATTTTCCAATGAAAAAAAATATTTTTATGAAATCAACTCATTTTATCATCTTAAATACTTTAATTGGATCATCACTTATTTCAAGGGAGTAAAAGTATAATACCATTTCAGCCCAAGAACCTTGAAGTCAAATGCTCTGTTTAGTATCTGGTATTTGGACAGTCTTTAAAATACCAAGCTTCCACCCGAAAAGCCATCAGGATAAATTGTTTTTGTGCCTTCAATGGCCTTGTTGTGTACTGTGTAATTCAATGTGCATGTTGAAAATGAAAACTGAACGCTTCTGCACTCTGTCAAGTAGCAATTATGGCAGAAGTGCTGATAGTATGGAAAGGTGGGCATAAGTGGAGCCATGGAAATAATGGAGAAAAACAAATTCTTAGAACACTGAAGTGAAATATGCTCAAGAACAGTTGTTTTGAAACAACAAATACTGACAAAGCATACAGCTTTGAATAATGTACGAAAAATAATATTAGTTGAAGTAATCATACAAATATTTAAAGATTTAACTGGATGTACTTGATTCTAATAGTTTAGTTAGAATAACTACCTAAAGATCAATTTATTGAATTTAGTCATTGACCTTGCCTTGAGTAATTTTTTTTGTTATTTAACATAACTGAAATAAGGCATGTCTATTATAAGCAATTTGCTGAAAGTTTTTTTTTACATACCTGTAAACCATTTCATTAGTAGCGGTCTCATCAAAGGCATAATCAAAACGAAAAGTTTGATTTTCTAAGTACTTCGTTAAATCCACCTTTTGTTTTGGTTCATGAACCATAACGACGTCCTTACTGGGAATTGTAATTACATCCAGATCTCTTATTGCATTTTCTGAAAGAGATCAAGGCCAAGAATTATATTTTGCTTTTTAATCACTCATATGCTTGAACAAATGCATGTTCATGGGAAAAGAAACTTTCCACAAACCCACATCCCTATTAAGTTCCATAATAGTTCTAAAAGAAGCAAGTACCATTACACTTTGTTTGGAAACAGTTGAGGAAACTTTGGTAAGTAACAGTAAAAGTTAACATGTCAAGCTCTGCTCCAGAGCACCATATTTAATATTGTTGACAATGAGTGCTTGATGTTTTCAACTTTAGGACTGTGGATCACCACATCCTATGACCCGAGTTACTCAACACTCCCAAAGTTGAATCGATCAAGCATTTATTATCAATGGTATTAAAAAGGTGATGGGGTGTGGGGGCGGGGATCCATATGGACTTCTAGAGGTGATCTTCACATCTATTTAACGGAACAATGATCTAAACATCAAGAGGGTTTTAAATGCTACACCTGAGTTATAAACAGTGAAATAACCAAATATAATAGCACAAATTAAATGAGCTGCAGGAGAAACTTAAGGTCAGGCAACATCAGTGGAGGCAAAAGAATACTTGATATTTCGGTTCAGACCCTGGAGATAGCCAGTATGAAGTGGTGAGTGGGAGGAGTGAAACAGCAGCTGAAAAGTGATAGGTAGACACAGGTGAGGACAGGAAGATGGGCAGATGGGACCAGATTGGGAAGACAAGTGTGGAGAAAGTGACATAGGCTAGAGAGTAATGTGGAGTCAACATAGAGCTGCTGGCTAAGAAATATGTTAAGAAAGGAGGGTAATGAATGGAACCAGATAAGGGAGGGATGGTGAGCAAACGAGAACTAGAGGAAGAGGTGATAGGTGGCTCAGTGGCATGTATGGGTGATAGGCATATGGAAACAGGTGGGGGAAAAGAACAAAATTAGATAACAGGGACAAGAAGGAGGGGTTGAGATGGAGGATGGGGATGAGAGAGAACCTCAGTGGATCAGAAATGGAAGCTGCCTGAACTTGGGAGAATTCAATGTTCAATCCATTGGGTTGTTTGACAAACCAGGCAGAATATGAGGTGCTGTTTTTCTACTTTGCATTTGGGCTTACCTTAGCAATGGAGGTTGAAGACAGACATGGCAGTGGGGAGGAAGGGTATGAGGAGAATTAAAATGGCTTGCAACCAAATGCTCAAGATGGCCCTTGCAGACAGAGAACAGCAAAGCAGTAACTTCCTTTGTTCTTAGTGGCATTGGTGCAGAGAAAACCATAACAAAGCACTGTGGGATAAACAAGGTTGAAGGAAGTACATGGGAATCTCTAACTCACCTATGAGCAGTTTTGGACCCTGGAAGGCAAGTGAGGATTGCATAGGGATGGGTTTTGCATTTCCTGACACAACAGAAAGTACCCAATGACAGTGAAGAATGGGCAACCAGGAAGTCACAGAGAGTGATCCTTTTTTTTAAATTTTTTTTTATTTTTCACACTATAAACCATATTGACCAAGATACATACAGACATTTTTTCTCTTGAATATACCCAGTGTCATTTTCTCCCCCTTTTCCCCCTCCCTTCCCTCCCTCCCTCACCCCCTTTCCCATTTATTTGAAGTTCAATCTATAAGATACATTAAACCCGTTAAACAATGTTGTCACTTAATAAAAATAAACAAGAATTTTTACTGAGTCAGTTCTTTTCGTTCTCTTCTCCTTCTGTCATTTTAGGTGGTGGAAGTCCATGGTAGGATTTCTCTATTGTATTTCATGTATGGCTCCCATATTTGTTCGAATATTGTGATGTTATTTCTTAAATTATTTGTTATTTTTTTCTAATGGAATACATTTATTCATTTCTATGTACCATTGTTGTATTCTCAAGTTGTCTTCTAATCTCCAGGTTGTCATAATACATTTTTTTGCTACAGCTAGGGCTATCATAACAAATCTTTTTTGTGCTCCATCCAAATCGAGTCCAAATTCTTTATTTCTTATATTACTTAGGAGGAAGATCTCTGGGTTTTTTGGTATATTGCTTTTTGTGATTTTATTTAATATCTGGTTTAGATCTTCCCAAAATTTTTTCACTTTCTCACATGTCCAAATTGCATGAATTGTTGTTCCCGTTTCCTTTTTACAGCGAAAACATCTGTCTGATGCTGTTGGGTGTCATTTATTTAACTTTTGAGGTGTGATGTATAGCCTGTGGATCCAATTATAGTGTATCATGCGTAACTTCGTGTTTATTGTATTTCTCATAGTTCCGGAGCATAGCTTTTCCCATATTTCATTCTTTATCTTTATATTTAGATCTTGTTCCCATTTTTGTTTAGGTTTACCGTTTGTTTCCTCGTTCTCCTTTTCTTGCAGTTTGATGTACATGTTTGTTATAAATTTTTAAATTATCATTCTGTCTGTAATCACATATTCAAAATTGCTTGCTTCTGGTAACCTCAGCCTGTTTCCCAATTTGTCCTTCAAGTAGGTTTTCAGTTGGTGGTATGCAAACACTATATCGTGAGTTATATTATATTTATCCTTCATTTGTTCAAAGGATAATAATTTATTTCCCGAAAAACAATTTTCTATTCTTTTGATCCCTTTTCTCTCCCATTCTCTGAAGGAAAGGTTATCTATTGTGAAAGGGATTAGTTGATTTTGCGTCAATATTAGTTTTGGTAGTTGGTAATTTGTTTTATTCCTTTCTATGTGATTCTTCTTCCAAATGTTGAGCAGATGATGCAATACCGGTGAATTCCTACGTTGCACCAATTTTTCATCCCATTTATGTAGTATATGTTCAGGTATCTTCTCCCCTATTTTATCTAGTTCTAATCTGGTCCAATCTGGTTTTTCCCTTGTTTGATAAAAATCTGATAGGTATCTTAATTGTGCTGCTCTATAATAATTCTTAAAGTTTGGTAGTTGTAAGCCTCCTTGTTTGTATCATTCTGTTAATTTATCTAGAGCTATCCTCGGTTTCCCCCCTTTCCATAAGAATTTCCTTATTATTTTCTTTAGCTCCTTGAAGAATTTCTCTGTTAGGTGAATTGGTAATGACTGAAATAGGTATTGTATCCTTGGGAAAATGTTCATTTTAATACAGTTTATCCTTCCTATCAGTGTTAGTGGTAAGTCTTTCCAATGCTCTAAGTCGTCTTGTAATTTTTTCATTAATGGATGATAATTTAGTTTATATAAATGGCCGAGATTTTTATTTAGTTGTATACCTAGGTATCGCATTACTTGTGTTTGCCATCTAAATGGTGATTCTTTCTTAAACTTTGTGAAATCCGCATTATTCATTGGCATTGCTTCACTTTTATTTGCGTTGATCTTGTACCACGATACTTCTCCATATTCCTTCAATTTCTTATGTAATTCTTTTATTGATATTTCTGGTTCTGTTAAGTATATTAGAATGTCATCTGCAAATACAGATTTTATATTCCTTCTCTTTTATTTTTATCCCTCTTATTTTATTTTCTGTTCTTATCAGTTCTGCTAGTGGTTCTATAGCTAACGCGAACAGTGAGAGAGAGAGTGGACATCCCTGTCTTGTTGATCTGCTTAAGTTAAATTGTTTTGATATATATCCATTTCCTGTCACTTTCGCCAATGGCCTCTTATATAATGCTTTAATCCAATTAATATATTTCTCTGGTAGGCAGAATTTTTGTAGTACTTTGAATAAATAATTCCATTCTACTCTGTCAAAGGCCTTCTCTGTGTCTAACGCAACCGCTACTGTTGGAGTTTTATTTCCTTCTACTGCATGAATTAAGTTAATAAATTTACAGATATTGTCCGTTGCTCTTCTTTTTTTAATAAATCCAGTTTGGTCTAGATTTACTATTTTTGGTACATAGTCGGCCATCTGTTTGCTAATAGTTTCGCTATTATCTTATAATATGTGTTAAGTAGAGATATTGGTCTATATGATGCTGGTGCTAGTGGATCTTTCCCTGTCTTTGGTATTACTGTAATTATTGCTGTTTTGCATGAATCTGGTATGTTTTGTGTTTTATCAATCTGGTTGATTACTTCCAGGAGGGGAGGAATTAATAAGTCTTTAAATGTTTTATAGAATTCTATTGGGAATCCATCCTCTCCTGGTGTTTTATTGTTCGGTAGTTTTTTTAATATCTCCTGTAATTCTTCTATTTCAAATGGTTGTATTAATTTATTTTGCTCCTCTGTTTGTAATTTCGGTAGTTCAATTTTAGTTAGAAATTCATTTATTTTGTCTTCTTTCCCTTCGTTTTCAGTTTGATATAGTTGTTTGTAGAATTCCCTGAAGTTTTCATTGATCTCCGTTGGATTATATGTAATTTGTTTGTTCTTTTTCCTTAATGCCAATACCATTCTTTTAGTTTGTTCTGTCTTAAGCTGCCACGCTAGAATTTTGTGCATTTTTTCTCCTAGCTCATAATATTTGTTTGTCTTCATTATGTTCTTCTCCACCTTATATGTTTGTAGTGTTTCATATTTTATTTTTTTGTCTGCCAATTCTCTTCTTTTAGTTGTATCTTCCTTTATTGCTAATTCTTTTTCTGTATTTGTTATTTCCCTTTCCAACTGTTCTGTTTCCTAATTGTAGTCCTTCTTCATCTTAGTTACATAACTTATTATTTGCCCTCTGATGAACACTTTAATTGCATCCCATAGTATAAACTTATCTTTCACTGATTCCGTATTTATTTCAAAGTACATTTTCATTTGTCATTCAATGAATTTTCTAAAATCCTGTCTTTTACATAGCATGGAGTTTAATCTTCATCTATACATTCTTGGTGGGATGTCCTCTAGCTCTATTGCCAATAACAGGGGTGAGTGATCCGATAATAGTCTAGCTTTATATTCCGTTTTCCTAACTCTCCCTTGAATGTGGGCTGATAACAGGAATAGGTCTATCCTTGAGTATGTTTTGTGCCTACCCGAATAATATGAATATTCCTTTTCCTTTGGGTGTTGTTTCCTCCATATATCCAAAAGTTGCATTTCTTGCATCGATTTAATTATAAATTTGGTTACTTTGTTCTTTCTGTTAGTTTTTTTTCCAGTTTTATCCATGTTTGAGTCCAAATTAAGGTTAAAATCCCCTCCTATTAGTATGTTCCCTTGCGTATCTGCTATCTTCAAAAAGATATCTTGCATAAATTTTTGATCTTCTTCATTAGGTGAGTATACATTGAGTAAATTCCAAAATTCTGAATATATCTGACATTTTATCATTACATATCTCCCTGCTGGATCTATTATTTCCTCTTCTATTTTGATTGGTACATTTTTATTGATTAATATAGCTACTCTTCTGGCTTTTGAATTATATGATGCTGCTGTTACATGTCCTATCCAATCTCTCTTTAATTTCTTGTGTTCCACTTCAGTTAGATGTGTTTCTTGTACGAATGCTATATCATTTTTTTCTTTTTTCAGTAAATTTAACAGTTTCTTCCTTTTGATTTGGTTATGTATTCCATTAATATTTAAAGTCATATAGTTTAACATAGTCATTTCATACTTTGTTTATCTTTCCTTTCCGTTTCCTCATCACCACCTTCCCTTCTTATCCATTTCTGCTTTCTTTTTTTGAACACATTATAAGACAACATTTCTAAAACATAAAATATTTCCACTATTCTCATATCTAAAATTATTTTAACCCCAATAGTCTCTCCCCCTTCTGAGTTGCCCTTTGTCCCTTGTCGGGCAACCACATCTCCCCTCTCCATTTGGATTTGCGAATTCGCTCGCAAGCATCAACTGATTTCGCAGTGACTGTTATTCTTTCCCACCCAGCCCCCCCAGAAAAGATTTTAATCTTCATATATAACAAAGGTCATTCTCTTAATTCCCTCCTTACTTTCTTTCTTCCCTTTCTTTCCCTTCTTAATTCTTACTTATACTCTATTTAATATATATATATATATATATATAGAGAGAGAGAGTTTGTTGTCATTTTTGTTCTTGTTACAGTTTGCTTTGCTGCCCCGGGATAACTATTTTAAGTACCGCTGGGTATTTTAACATAAATTTATAAACTTTTTTCCATAGGGTCGTTTTTGCTGCATTAAACTCCTTCCTCTTCTTCAGGAGTTCAAAACTTATATCTGGATAGAAAAAAAAATTTTGACCCTTGTATTCCAGTGGTTTTTTTTTGTCTTCTCTTATTTTTTTCATTGCCTTTTCCAATATATTTTCTCTTGTTGTATATCTTAGGACGTCAAGCGCTGAAGAGCTGGCTCTGAATGGCAACTAAAGCGGCATCATCTGCAAAGAGTAGTTCACGGACAAGTTTCTCTTGTGTCTTGGTGTGAGCTTGCAGGCGCCTCAGATTGAAGAGACTGCCATCCGTGCGGTACCGGATGTAAACAGCGTCTTCATTGTTGGGGTCTTTCATGGCTTGGTTCAGCATCATGCTGAAGAAGATTGAAAAGAGGGTTGGTGCCAGAACACAGCCTTGCTTCACGCCATTGTTAATGGAGAAGGGTTCAGAGAGCACATTGCTGTATCTGACCCGACCTTGTTGGTTTTCGTGCAGTTGGATAATCATGTTGAGGAACTTTGGGGAAACTGCCAAAATGTTTGGCCTGGAAGTCAGCCTGAAGAAAACTGAGGTCCTCCATCAGCCAGCTCCCCACCATGACTACCAGCCCCCCCACATCTCCATCGGGCACACAAAACTCAAAACGGTCAACCAGTTTACCTATCTCGGCTGCACCATTTCATCAGATGCAAGGATCGACAATGAGATAGACAACAGACTCGCCAAGGCAAATAGCGCCTTTGGAAGACTACACAAAAGAGTCTGGAAAAACAACCAACTGAAAAACCTCACAAAGATAAGCGTATACAGAGCCGTTGTCATACCCACACTCCTGTTCGGCTCCGAATCATGGGTCCTCTACCGGCACCACCTACGGCTCCTAGAACGCTTCCACCAGCGTTGTCTCCGCTCCATCCTCAACATCCATTGGAGCGCTCACACCCCTAACGTCGAGGTACTCGAGATGGCAGAGGTCGACAGCATCGAATCCACGCTGCTGAAGATCCAGCTGCGCTGGATGGGTCACGTCTCCAGAATGGAGGACCATCGCCTTCCCAAGATCGTATTATATGGCGAGCTCTCCACTGGCCACCGTGACAGAGGTGCACCAAAGAAAAGGTACAAGGACTGCCTAAAGAAATCTCTTGGTGCCTGCCACATTGACCACCGCCAGTGGGCTGATAACGCCTCAAACCGTGCATCTTGGCGCCTCACAGTTTGGCGGGCAGCAGCCTCCTTTGAAGAAGACCGCAGAGCCCACCTCACTGACAAAAGGCAAAGGAGGAAAAACCCAACACCCAACCCCAACCAACCAATTTTCCCTTGCAACCGCTGCAATCGTGTCTGCCTGTCCCGCATCGGACTGGTCAGCCACAAACGAGCCTGCAGCTGACGTGGACTTTTTTACCCCCTCCATAAATCTTCGTCCGCGAAGCCAAGCCAAAGAAGATATCTTAGGAATTTTACTAGAATGGATCTTGGTTTTTGTTGTGGTTGTGGTTTAGTGGCTAATGTTCTGTGTGCCCTTTCTATTTCCATTTCTTCCTGTAATTCTGGCCTTCCTAGGACCCTGGGGATCCATTCTTTTATAAATTCTTTCATATTTTTGCCTTCTTCATCTTCCTTAAGGCCCACTATCTTTATATTGTTTCTTCCGTTATAATTTTCCATTATATCTATCTTCTGAGCTAACACCTCCTGTGTTTCTTTAATTTTTTTTTATCAGATTCTTCTAATTTCTTTTTTAAGTCATCTACCTCCATTTCTATGGCTGTTTCTCGTTCTTCCACCTTGTCTACTCTTTTTCCTATTTCTGTCATGATCATCTCTAATCTATTCACTTTTTCTTCTGTACTTTTTATTCTTCTTTTTATTTCACTGAATTCTTATGTCAGCCATGCTTTTAATGTTTCCACATATTCTTAATTTTTTTTTATCCATGTACTTGCCCTTCCCTTCATCTTCCATTTCTCTGTGTTCTCCCTCCTCTTCTTCTGGGTCCACTCCAGGATCTGTGTCTTTTACCTCTGTCTCTTCTGATTTTCTTGTTGGGTTGTTTATTTTATTTTGTTGGGTATTTTTGTTCTTCTTATTTTTATTAAAAGTGTCTTGGTGTTGGTCGTCTTCCTCTGAGTTGGTCATCTGTTGTTTCTTTGATTTCCTATTTTTATTCTCTTCCTTCTTGTTCCTGTTATTTTCTATATTTTCCTGTTGAGACTCTTGTTGTCGTGTTATACTTGTCTGTTTCGGCTGTGGAGATTTACTCCTCAGCTGGTCCCCCCTCTCGTCAGTGATGTTTTTGTCTTGTGCGCAGTTGCGCACTTTTGTTTGGCTCTGTGAGCCATCTTTGTAGTCCTGAGTTCGGGATTTCCACTGACCTTAGGGAGCGGCTTCTCTCTCCACGGCGGGCTTCCTCGTACCGGTAAGGCCTTCACCTTCCTCTTCCGACATCCTTCCTTCTTCTTTTCTTCCCATTGTCTTTGGTTTTTCTTTCTTTGCTGCCATTTTCTCCACACTTTCACTTTCAATTTGTTATGGTTTCTGTGTTAGTGACTTTGTTTTTCTCTACCTTTTTTTTACTTTTCTGGAGAGGGCTGGAATTCCCCTACCGGCCACTACTCCATCACGTGACTCCTCCACAGAGAGTGATCCTTGAAGAAAACAGAAAGGTGTGACATGGAGGAGATGTGACTGGTAGTGGGTTCGAATTGCAGATGGTGGAAATGATGAATAATAATGTGCTGTATGTGGAGGTTGGTGGGGCGAAATGCAGGAATCATCCCCTGTTCTGTCTTGGGGGAAGGGATATAGCGAAAGCACATGCAGAAAATGGAGGAGCAGTGAGAGCTCCATCATGCACAGAGGAGATGTCCTGGAACAGAAAGCCACCTCTAAGAACAGATACATCATTTGCAGAGTAACAGACAGAAATGGATAGCATCCTTATAAGAGACGGGTGGAGGTGCAGTCTTGGTAGCTCTGGCAGTTAGTGGGTTTATAGTAAATGTGAGTAGAAAAGAAGATTTGGAACCTAGCCAACAAGATAAAAGGTGCAGCTACACCTTTTAATCGAGAAGAATATAAAACAGAAATTGTTCAAGACAAGAACAGGTTCTGCAAGGTAAAGTGTTAATAGATGGAAACTGTTTGGATACATGTTCTAGAGCCAACATAAAGGTCTACGGTAGTAGTTCTCAACCTTTTTTGCCCTAGGCCCCACTTTAATACTCAAAAAAACATACGCCCCACTATTAGCAGAAAAAAGTTATCTATTTAAAAGAAGTTTTAATTAAATCATTGACTGCAAGTCTATTTCAATGCAATTACGGTCAGGATACACTGGGACACATATTTCATATCAACTACTACTTCAATGTGTCAACCACCTCAAACGCACATTCAACAATTGTCACCACTTCAGTGGGAACCTTGCCCCTGATGCTGGCTGCAGATTTTTTTGATTCAAAGGACTAATTTTGTTAGCTTCAACCTTAAATCTCCACGTTTTGTAATTTCCAGTCGGTTTCTCTTAGCTTGTAGCAAATCACTAACACCACTGAACCCACATTCTACTAAATAAGACTATAGAAAATGTATAAAGTAGTCAAGTTTGGGTATTTCTTTCCGATCTCGTTAGACAGCCACATCATGGTTCCTTTCAATTTTTTTTGAAAATTTTAATTTTCATTTGCATCAATACATACATAGAATTCTTCATCATATAACAATACAATGTAATAAAAATGATACAATATTTTATCTCCCTCCCCAAAATAAAAAGAAAGAAAACAGAAAAAACAGCTACATTTATCTATCATTCACTATTCATATATACCTAACAAATTATTCTATCCTGTATATATTCATTGGGAGGAGTGGGTGTTATGGTTCCTTTCAATTTGAACTGAGTTTTCACAGATTCATCATGTTGCAACTCAGATAACTCCTCTTGGTATTGCGCTGGAACTTCAGAGAAGTCCACCAGCAATGGCTGAGTTAACCAGAAGGGAAAATCCATTGCCTTTAAATCACAAAATTTATCATTGAAGTCGGACACCAATATTTTCAAATGGTCAACAATAATGTTTGTAGCAGCATTAGTTACCTCACACATATACAACCAATCAAATTGACTGAAATTTCTTGCACAAATATTCCTTAAGCATAATTCTAGAAGTGTCATGAATCCAAATATCTTTGTTTTTGCATCAATGAGCATCATATTTGCTACATGGAGTTGCTTGTTCAATATACTTAGTTTCTCAAAAATGTCTGTGAAATAACCATCTGTTGTTAGCAAGAGCGTCATTTCATGTTTGTCCTTCAAAAACTTGCTGAGAAGACCAAACAGTTCCATAAATCTTTTGAAGTAGTTTCCCTTTGACAACCACCTTACTTCAGTGTGAAGCAATAATCTCACGTGTTCTGCATTTTTATCGACACAAAACTGCTGCCTTAAACAGCCATTCACATTTGGCATTAGCTTTGATGGCATTGATACATGATCACAGAATGCAGTATCTTGTGTAGAACAGGGGAAACTTTTCTGGCAACTAAGTTTTCTCTATGGATAACACAATACACAACCAACATGTTTGGATTTTCATCCCTCATTAATTTTAAACATCCTGTATTTTTACCCATCATAGCAGGTGCACCATCTACAGCACAAGATTAAATGTTTCCTTTGATATTTCATTTTCATCCCAATAATTTTTGAGCTTGCTGTAGATATCAACTGCAGTAGTGGTTGTTTCTAAAGATTCACAAAACAACATATCTTCTTGAAACTCTTCCTGATCAATATATCTCACGTTTGCCAATAACAGAGCCTCACTGACCCGTATGGTAGATTCATCCAGTTGTATTGAGAACTTTCATGCTTTCAACTTCTCAATAAGCAGTTTTTCAACATCTTCACACGTCATCTATTCCAATAGTTCTCAACCTTTTTCTTTCCACTCAGATATCACTTTAAGTAATTCCTATGCCATCTGTGCTCTGTGATTAGTAAGGGATTGCTTAAGGTAGCATGTGAATGGAAAGGGAAGGATGAGAATCACTGCTCTAGACCCAATTGTTGCTGAAATAATTTGCTTGAGAAAAATTGTCATTCGTCCATTTCCTTTGGAGTTATGAAACCATGCACATAATGAGTCAATTAAGTACGATTAAAACAGTTTTCAAACCTTTTCTTTCCACCCACATACCACCTTAAGTATCCCTTACTAATTATAGAGCACCTACAGCATAGAGAATACTTAAAGTGGTATGTGAATGGAAAGAAAAAGGTTGAGGAAAACTGATCTATTCTGTTCACAAAACTGTTTTGAGAAACAATATTGTGGGTTTAATCAGTTCCTCCCCAGTCGTATGATTCTTCCCATGTTTTACTATCAGCAGTGAAACTTCATAGCTAGCTTCAAGGGTACGATTCAGGGCTATAGTGTGTGCAACGAATAATGAAGTGATTTTGATATATTTTGAAACTCCTCTTTCAGTGATTTAAAATATTTCAATTTTGAATTGACATGGTTAGGATGTTTCACCCTCAAATGAGCTTCAAATGATGCTTATTTGTCAAAGTTTATTGGCATAATAGGCAAAAAGATGCACGTTCATCGTTTACAGCAAGTATAAATCCAAACTTCAAGAACTCCTTTGAATATTGACGAACCTTTTGCTTGCCTGGTCTGCTCATTTTGAAAATACAACAGTGTGAGCTCCCTGAAACAGATTAATCAATATTTTATTATGTCTTAGAATTGAAAAAATTAATAAAGGTAATGATAGAATCAAAGGAAGAACGCTGATCCTAAAAATAAAAGGCATGAAAATAAACACTAGTGAACCGGTAGCTACGAGAGGGAAAAGAGAACAGAACTACACACTGGAGTAAGTTTCGTTTCCAACAGTTTATTCGAAAAATTCCACGCTGCACTTATAAGATGGCTATCAAGTCCCAGCCCTGCACTGGCGATTACGTGACGATGCAGTCGAGTGTGCATGTGTCCATGTGGAAAGCAAAAACTGGCGGCGCCATCTTGACACAGCTGCTCCAATGCCGTGACAAACACAGAGCCAGTTTGCACGAGTCGCGATGTGCACTGTCACACAACCACACCCCCCCCGTCCAGAACCAGCTCTCGTGTCCTGCTGCCCTTGGGCGCTGTGGGGTCGTGCCTTTAGGCGGTCGCCCCCAGCGTTTGGACTGTGCTGGTATGATCTGCTGGCTAAGGTCCAGATGTGCCAGTTTAAGCCTGTCTGCTGTGAACAGTTCCTTCCTACCCCAAATGTCCAGTGTGAAAGTTTTGCCAGATTTACACAGGACCTTGTATGGGCCTTCATAAGGTCTTTGCCAGGGGGGCGGAATGCAGACTGTAGCGGACGAATACAAAGTCTGTGATTGATAAGTCTTTGCAAGCTGTGTCCACAGTGCTGACGTAAACTGCACCCCTCTGTTGGTGGTTATGTGGCCTAGTACCCCAAATCTCAGGATTGAGGTGTCCTTTAGAAAAATGGCCTCCGGCCATCTTGTGGAACGGTCTATTACTCTGAAGATGTACCAGGCGTCCCGGGAGACAGGCAGTGGGCCCACGATGCTGACATGGATATGTTGAACTGTCTCTTCGGAGAGTCAAACTGGTGGACTGGAGTCTTGACATGACGGTGGACTTTGGATGTCTGACACTGGGTGCAATTGCACGCTATCTGCATGACTTGTTTTTTCAGGCTGTGCCATACAAACCTGTCTGCTACGATACGGGTTGTGGTTTTGAAGGACGGGTGTGCAAAGTCATAAATGGCCTTAAAAACTTGGTGCCTTCATTACTGAGGCACCACTTGGCGCAGTGTGCCCATGGAGATATCACATAGGAGTGTGTCGGGGCTGTCCGGCAGACTGAGGTCTTCAAAGTGGAGGCAGGTGATGGCTGTGCGGAAAGCCTGCGTCTCCTTGTCCTCTTTTTAGGCCTGTGCCAGCTAGGAGTAGTCCAGCCCGGGGGATAAAGACTGGATGGCAGGCCGGGAGAGTATGTCAGCCACGACATTGCCATTGCTGGTGAGGTGCCGGATGGCGGTGGTGAACTCAGATATATAGGATAGGTGGCATTGTTGGCATGCTGACCTGGGGTCCTTGGCCATGACGAAGGCGTGGTTAAGGGGCTTGTGGTCCATAAACACCGTAAAGGGCCTGCCCTCCTGGAAATACCAAAAGTGCCTGATAGCCAGGTAGAGCGCCAGGAGCTCCCTGTCGAACGCACTGTATTTGAGTTCAGGGGGGCACAGATGGCGGCTGGAAAAGGTTAAAGGTCTCCACTGACCTTTGAAGGATTGCTCAAAGATGGCCCCGATGGCTGTTGCCGATGTGTCTATGGTGAGTGCTGTGGGTACATCAGATCTGGGATGAGGTAGCAAGGTGGCTTTAGCCAGGCTGTTTTTCATCAGGGTGAAAGCTGTGCCGGCCTCCTCCATCCACGCTAGGGTCATGCTTTTGGCTGATATCATGGCAAACAGTGGACTCATGATGCGAGCCACCCCCAGGATGAATTGGTTGTAAAGGTTAACCATTGCTGTGAATTCCTGGAGGCCTTTGAGGGTGTCGGGGCAAGTGAACTGGCGTATGACTGCGACTTTCTCTGCCAATGGTGCTGCCCCATTCGCGGTGATAGTGTGGCCCAAGAACTGCATGGAGTCTTTCCTGAATTGGCACTTCGCCACGATGACCAAGTCCAAACTCTGAGAGGTGAGCGAAAAATCTGCAGAGATGGTCCTGTGTTCTTTGTGGTCTTTGCTTGCAACTCAAAGTCCAAGTCTCTACCCACCGCGTGTATCAAGCACTGAAAGGTTTGCGCCGCGTTCTTGAGACCAAAAGGCATGTGGAGGGATTTGAAAAGTTCGAAGGTGAGAATAGCCGTTTTGCCAATGTCGTCTGGGTCGACTTGGATTTCATGATGGCCACATACCAAATTGACTTTGGAGAACACCTTCTCATCATGAAGGTTGGCCGTGAAGTCCTGTATGTGTGGGACTGGGTAGCGTTTGGGTGTGGTGGAGTCGTTAAGGTGGCAGTAATCCCCACAGGGCCACCAATTGCCCAAGGACTTGTGGACTATGTGTAGTGGGGACGCCCACGGACTGTCGGACCTGCACACTATGCCCAACTCTTGCATCCGGGAAAATTCCTCTTTGGCCAACTGCAGTTTGTCTGGGGGAAGTCTCCTGGCTTTGGTGTGAAGCTGGAGCCTCTAGGTCCGTATGTGATGTAGCACCCCGTGCTGTGGCATGATGGAAGTGAATTATGGCCTGAGGATAGTCGGGAATTCATCCAGGGTCCAGCTAAACTTGTCCTTAGGGGTGCTCACTGCGGCTAAACCTGTGTTGCGGCGACAGTAGCTTTGAGTTGGATGGTTTGGAAAGTCCGGGTGTGCACTAGGGCACTTGACTTTCACGTCAACCAGCAGTCTGTGCGCACGAAAGAGCAATGTGTCCACCGCAGCTAGTGTGAAATTCCACCAGAACTTCTCGTTGCTGAGCTATATTTGCACATTGCGCGTGCTGAAGGTTTTGATGGTGGTTGTGTTTGCCACCCGGAGCATTGGGCCTCCTGGTCGTGTACATGTCTCCAGTGCGGTTGGTGGGATGACACAGAGTTCGGCACCTGTGTCGACCAGGAAACATCGGCCACTAACTTTATCGGTTACATGCAGGTCTATTGATGTGGCCAGCTGTCGGGGCTATTAGCGGTGGCTGACCTGACTGTTTTCCGGAAACGAGCAGGATTGCCCCACCCCCAGCGTTGGTGATAAAAGCACCAGGTATGTTTGGTGCCTCTGTCAGCTTGCTGGGGTGCAGTTGTGCCCGGTTGGAGTTGGGGCACAACACCTAGTTCATGGCGGACTCGTTTTCACATTTTGTGCACTACAGGACACATCTGCTCTGGCTGTGACCTTGCGTAGATCCAAGAAATCCTCATCTGCTAACAGCAGCTGAATGTCGTCTGGCATCTGCTCCAGGAAAGCCTGCTCAAACATGAGGCATGGCTTGTGGCCCTCTGCCAGCACGAGCATTTCGTCCATAAGGGCGGATGGTGATTTGTCTCCCAGGTCATCTAGGGTATGAGCCTGGCAGTGAGCTGGCGTCTGGACAGTCCGAAGATACTTAAGAGGAGCTACTTGAGAGCTGGGTATTTATCTTCCTTCGGGGGCGGAGTAGTTGTATATCAGGTCGTCCACTCTGGCTGCAGTCTCTTGGTCGAGGGCACTGATGTCGTGGTAGAACATTGTCGAGATGGAGGTGAACTGCCAGAGGAGGAATTGTGCTTCTGCTTGCCTAAACCAAGTGCGTGGGTGAAGCATCCAGAAGGGTGGTAGTTTCATAGTATAGAGTCCAGAATCATCTGGGCTCGTCAGGGTCACCAATTGTAGCGGTAGCTACGAGGGGAAATTGAGAACAGAACTACAAACTGGAATCAGTTTAGTTTCTAATGGTTTATTCAAAAAATCCCACGCTGCGCGTTATAAGGCTGCCATCAAGTCCAGCCCCTGTGTTGACAGTGACGTGACGATGCAGCCAAGTGTGCGTGCATGGCCTCTCTGCCCACGAGGGAAGCAAAGCCCGTGCGGCACCATCTTGACATGGCTACTCCACTGCCATGGCCGTGACAGACATGGAGCCGCTTCGCCTGCGTCGCAACGTGCGCCACTACAAAAGCATGGTTACTGACATTTTTTCTCACAGAGAGTACATCAAAACTGCACTAGCCTTGTGCTTTACTTTCTGGGGTCCCTTTTTTTTTCCAATTTTGGCCCCCTCAAGTTGGCACCTGGGGAGGACCCTCCCTCCTCAATCAATACACTAGTGCACAAGGATATATACAGATACAGGTCTCACTCACTACTGAACTGAAAAAGGGGTATGGATGGAGACATGATTGTTGAGATAATTTGGAATCCTTGTCGTCAATGATATAATTTGGAATGGATGATAAGATCAGTTCAGAAAAAATATAATGTTAACCAAGCATAACAACAGTTAAAATAAGAGAAACATCAGAAGAGCAAAAACATACGTTATGAAAATAAAAAAGAACAAAATGATTTTACTTGGAAATTACTACAATTGTGTTGTACTGACAGTGTTGTGAAGACGCATCTTTCACACCAACATAACAAGTTAATTTTTTCAAACCAACTTTTTAATTATTTCCCAAAATATTGCTCGACCCTACCAAAATATTCCCATGGCCCATCGGTGAGGCATGCACCCCAGCTTGAGAATCTATGGTCTAAAGTCTTCCTGATGGGGAATGGAGGAGGACAAGCAGATGAGACAGTGGGGTCAAAGGAATTAGAAGTTGTTTAAATGGTGGAAAGCATGCAAGGTGTCTCAGATATAAATGGGAAAGGACTACATATTTCAGGGCCACTGGGGAGACAAGAAAGTCGAAGTATGAATTTTACATGGGACAACAGCAAGCAGAAATAATGAGCCTACCAGGACAATCTTGCATGTAGATCTTGAGAAGGAGATTTTTTTTTTTTTCTTTGGCTTGGCTTCGCGGACGAAGATTTATGGAGGGGGTAAAAAGTCCACGTCAGCTGCAGGCTCGTTTGTGGCTGACCAGTCCGATGCGGGACAGGCAGACACGATTGCAGCGGTTGCAAGGGAAAATTGGTTGGTTGGGGTTGGGTGTTGGGTTTTTCCTCCTTTGCCTTTTGTCAGTGAGGTGGGCTCTGCGGTCTTCTTCAAAGGAGGCTGCTGCCCGCCAAACTGTGAGGCGCCAAGATGCACGGTTTGAGGCGTTATCAGCCCACTGGCGGTGGTCAATGTGGCAGGCACCAAGAGATTTCTTTAGGCAGTCCTTGTACCTTTTCTTTGGTGCACCTCTGTCACAGTGGCCAGTGGAGAGCTCGCATTATAACACGATCTTGGGAAGGCGATGGTCCTCCATTCTGGAGACGTGACCCACCCAGCGCAGCTGGGTCTTCAGCAGCGTGGACTCGATGCTGTCGACCTCTGCCATCTCGAGTACTTCGACGTTAGGGATGAAAGCGCTCCAATGAATGTTGAGGATGGAGCGGAGACAACGCTGGTGGAAGCGTTCTAGGAGCCGTAGGTGATGCCGGTAGAGGACCCATGATTCGGAGCCGAACAGGAGTGTGGGTATGACAACAGCTCTGTATACGCTTATCTTTGTGAGGTTTTTCAGTTGGTTGTTTAAGGACAGCGAGAGAAGTAAAGAAAATGTCCAACAATGAGAAATAGGGAAATTAAAAAGTCAAGGATACAGAAGCTTAACATCTCACACCTTCAGGTTCAAGAACTATTTTTACCCAACAGCTGTGAGGCTTTTGAACTTCCCTGTATAACAAACCCAAACCACAATGATCCCAGATCCACCAAAAGATATGTCTGCCACCATAGAAACACAACTGCAACCATGAATATTTATCCATCTTTTGTTATTCATCATCTCATTTTCTGTTTTGTATTTGTGTCCATTTTACTGTCATTGGCATACCTTATGTATCTGCTTGGATGCAGCAAGCAAGAATTCTTGTGAAAACACAAAGCTGAGACACTCAGCAGGTCAAACAGTGTCCTTTATATAGCAACGGTAAAAAAACATAACCTTCAAGGTATGGAAAAATATCGGAAGCCATCTGAAGAGTGGGTGGAAGGGTGCTCACAAAGGCAGGAGGTGATAAGTGGAGAAGGGAGGGAAGGGACAGCAGCGATCAAGGGGAGGAGGGCAACATGGCTGTGGAATTGAGTCTGGACGAGCTGGAGAGTAGCAGGTTTTGAACACTGTACAGCATTTTTATGCATATAACGCATGCATTATATGCGTATTATACAAACCAGGCACCCCCTGCGTTTTATATGCATGTGCGCGCCATATGAGAATATTTTTACATGTTGAAAGAATGCGCACAATTAATAGCAGGCATGGAAGTCAAACCGGCAATTTATAGAGAGAGCGGGAATATAATAACGGCAATGACAGATCGCGCACAATTTATAGCTGGCATGGGAAATTTTGATCTTGGGAATATCTATTGCACTGAATCCCATGGTTTTCCAATAAACAGGACATCATGGCTAGGACACTGCACATTATCAATGTTAATTGCCCAGACACATCCCTGAGGGTGGAGATTAACATATCAAATGCCTCTGATTTGAGACAGTATTAGAATTAAAATCCTGCTCATCTCTGAAGCCTGTCTTCAATCTTTTTAACTGATTCCTCTCCAAAGTTTGTTCATGTGTTGCAGCAGGATATTATCTACATAATGGGCGATTGATACCTCTGGGGGAAGTTGATTGGGTGTTAATTGCAGGAGATTACCTGTGGATACAGGTATGTGTTTTGTCTCATGTCTTATTTAAATGCAAATTGCTTTTGTCAGTCAGAATTTATACTACACCTGCATGGTATATGTGTGTGCACGTTATACCAAAATATTTTTACACAATTTATGATTTTCTGTGAGTTATATGCGTATATACATTTTTTCGAGTTAAAATATGGTACTCAAGTACACAAAAATAAACTCATTTTGAAAATTGACTTAAACTTCTGTATTTTGCTTAAGATTGTACATAGCTGAGAGCAAGACATTAAAATATATATTACAAAGAAGTTTCCTAGAATTAAAAATACATAGGTACTCCAAAACAGTATCAAGGATAGAGGCTTTGAAACTTATCCAATTGGATAAGAAACTTCTTAAAAATTGCATTAACTGTGGCTAGAAAGTGTATAGCTGTTTCGTGGAAATTAGAAACTGATTTGGTATTAGATAGATGGCACGGAGATCACATATAATTTAAGGAATGAAGTCTTCCTGAAAATTTGGTTTCCATATATGCAAAAGATTGGTGTTAAACTTTATAATTACTTACTCAACTTACTTTTAAAATTATAAATTGCTTTTCGTCACTCCCCGGCCTCACCTCACCTCACTTTATTTCAATTTATTTTTAAATTTAAACTATTATTAGTTTAGCTTATTTTATATATAATTTTGTTATATGTTTTTTATTTACTGGTCATAAGTATAGTTGTAGGAGATAATATTTTTAAAATATGATGTAGTTATAAGATATATCCAGTTTTGCTTTGTGATTCTTTTTTCTTGACATTTTATTTCTTCCTTCTATCTATGGGGGAGGGGTTTACTGTGGGAGGGAATGGGCGGAGGGGAAAAAATTATAAAATCATGTAATTTTTTAACTTATAAACTATGGCTATGTATGCATTATTAATTACATGTACCAATAAAACAAAATTTGAAAGGAATAGAGGCTTTTAGTTCTTCCACTAGATCCAAGAACACTCAGACATGCAATCTTGGTTGGAAGAGGATCAAATTAAGTAAACAGGATTTAAAATGAACTAAAAATACTACTAGAGTAAAATACGTTGATTTATAGAAACTGGTGTTACAAACCTCGACATTTTAGTATTGGTTAGATTGATCTGCTCTCATAGAGATAGTACGGTTAGTTTTTCTCAATTGCAATAATGGAGGATGGCCACCAGGGAATATAACGCACCTTCAGTTATATTCCTTGGTATCATTTGGTGTTTTGGCCTTTTAAGCACAAGACACCCTTTGCTAAGGCAGGCCCACCACAGGCTAATCAAACCTAAGTGTCCCATATCCATTTCTCCTCATGGCCATTTGTAAGATCCCCCCTTTTATCTATACCCAGTGACTGCTCGTTTCAGCTGAGTTAGAGAGTGATTTAATTGCCTTCCTGAGAGCCTGGTCTGTGATTCCTAATTCCCTCAGAAGCTTGATCATGGATTTGGCAACAAATCCTCTACAACCAACTTCAACCAGGCACACTTTCACTTTAAGATTAGTATAATATTGTGTCTTCCATTCTTGCGCCTCATCCACAGTACCTTCTCAAGGAACCGTCAGTTCTTTATTAATGCAAACTCTTTCATCTACAAGCCTGCCCTTGACAATGGAAACACTGTGAGATTTGCTTGGTTTGATTTCCATTCATGCCTATGTGATGTTGCTATGAAGCTTATCGAGGAGACACTTACTGCAGGCCTTTGTTGTTGTTAATGTGGTCATGCTCTAATTGGAGGTAAGCATAATGCACTCTTTAGGCACTCCCCTCCTACCACCCAACATGATGCGTGGATAAGCTTCATTGCCATGGTGAAAGCAAGGGGAGAGATGGTGCATCCTGCCATTCTGCCTATTTCCAGCAGCTGCCAAGCAGTGATGTATTCCTGTGTTGTAATGGAGAACTGGAGATACTAAAAATACACTTGGATGAGAAGCACAATGGCCTCTGTAGCTTTGAAGAAGTTGAAGCATCTAATGAGGGACTGATCCAAAGGTATTGGCAAAATCTAAAAATACTACATGCAAGTCTGTTTTCCATCTTGGTTGCTTGTATCTGCTGCCTGATGATGCTAGTGTGACCTAGCATCCTGAGAATCCCCACCCTTCGGCCTTCTGTTCTGATGTATCAACGAAATTGAAGGAAAGGTAATGGGTGTCGTCTACATGGACTTTAGATAGGTCTTTAAAAAGGACCCACGTGGAAGGTTGGTGAAGATGATTCAGTCGCTCAGTACTCAGGATGAGACATGAGGGCTTTTAACACAGAGATCCTGCAATACTGCCATAAAGAAGACCCGGCATTATGCCAACATTGTTTGGTTCAGTGTAACCAACCAAAGCCGGCTTAATGACGGGTCAGTGTAACCAACCAAAGTCGGCTTAATGACGGGTCTGCTTTACACATTATGTGATTTTACACAGCAAGCCAGCATTCCAGGAGCAAAAGAGGTGGGTCATGTAACACAATGGCGTCAGTATCCAGTGTGACGTATAACATAGCGTATTTGACGGCATAAAAGACACACTTTCCCTCCCCCAAAAAATATTCCCTCGGTTCTTCGATGTGAAGTTGAAATTAGGGTGATAATAGTGAGTAATGCCGACAGTTAACTAACACAACAATTAATAGAAAAGCATGGAAAATCGTAGCGGGAGTAAAACACAGGTGCAAAATTTATAAAGGAGCGTGGGAAAATACGTGAACAATTTAATAAAACATACACGCACAATTTATAAAAGAGCATGGGAAAATCATAATAGAAAAAGGGGAGAATGTTAAACAGTACACAATTACTAATTCAAACAGGCACACACATATTCAGTGTATTATGAATGTTTATCAGAACTTAACTGCATAATTATTGTGATTCTACTAAAGAAGCCAAAGAACACAAATGTATTCTTTATTTTAAATAGCTTTCACATTTTGTTACCATAAACTGCAGTCCTTTCTGTGCTGCTCCCTAGTTTAAAATGGTACAATTTGGTTTATATCACCTCTCCTTATTCCTCTGTCAAAATGCTTCATCTGCATTAAATCTCATTTTCAATGTTTACCCAAGTCACCAAACCACCTGTGGCACCTGAAAATTAGGCCCTTATGGACCATTATTTATATTTTGTATTGTGTGCAAATTTTGAAATTGTGGTGTGTGAATATCCAAGTGTGGGCCTATATATCAGATCATAAAACTGCAGCCTGAGAAACATTGCCTATATATGGACTTTTGAGTCTGACAATTCACTGCTGCTGTAACTGATATATAATTCTATGGCACTGTAAGCAATGGACCATGTAGTATTTACTTGGCTTGGCGTGAACATGAAATATAGTGGACATTTATGCTCCCTCCATCCCTTAGGAATCTTAGAAAAGCCCATGATGTGACTTCCAGATCGATTCTCAGTTTATGGGAAACAATCCAGAGAAAGTTCTGCTTAGATCTTGTGATTTTGTAGTGGAACTGTACAAATTGAGGCATTTTGACCCAGTATCCATCTTCAGGGCATTAGTTATAGTTCAGTAAATCATATGGTAGATCAGTGGTTTTCAAATTTTTTCTTTCTACTCACATACCATCTTAAGTAATCCCTTACTAATCACAGACCACCTATGGCACCTCAACTTACTCGTGACCATTCCAAGCAATACCCACAGTAGCGACCTGGCATAGAGCAGTAACTGGGGCTATCATCACAAGGTGGTGGGGGTGCTCTTACATGTCATCAAAACAGTGCACATACACATCCTTTCCTGTCCTGGCCCCAGCTTGCCGGATTGCCCTTTTCACACAGACATTGATTTGGTGTTGTGACTACCTCTGCAGCCGGCTTAAAGGGAGGACTGCAATGACCCCACCCACTCCCATTCCGTGTTCGTACCTTTTAAACGGAAGGCATAGCGCAATAAAGGCGTAACATTCTCACATTGAAGTGGCTGTGTAAAAGGGGCTATGGATTCTGCAAGATAAGCCAGTGAATTGTAGTAGATGATTGCCTTTCTTACTGGAGGCCTGTAACCAGTGGTGTGCCTCAGGGATAAGTGCTGGGTCTATTATTGTTTGCTGACAACAAACCAGGACAAGACTTGCATGGTAAACAACAGTGCACAGCAGAGTGCGGTAGAGTCAAGAGATCTTGAAAGACAAAATCTAATTCCTTAAAAGTCGCACCACAGATAGATCGCGCCGAAAAGAAAGCTTTTGGCATGCTACCCTTCATAAATTGAAGTATATAGTACAGGAGTTGGGATGTTATGATGAGGTTGTACAAGATATTGGTGACGCCAAATTAGGAATATTGTGTGCAGGTTTGGTCACGAACCCACAGGAAAGATATCAATAAGGTTGAAAAAGGTATAGAAAATATTTAAAAACATTGACAGGACTTGATCTGAATTTATAGGGAAAGGTTGAATAAATTGGGACTTTATTCCCTGGAACATCAGCGAATGAGGAGATTTGAAAGAGGTATACAAAATTATTGGGGGGGTGGGGTTATATAGATAGGGTAAATGCAAACATGATTTTTGGGAGACAAGAACTAGAGGATAAGGAGAAATGTTTAAGGGGAACATTTGGGGAACTTCTTCACTCTGAGGTTGGTGATGGTAGAACAGGCTGCCAGTGCATGTGGTGAATGCGGACGGACTCCATTTCAACATTTAAGATAAATTTGGATAGGTACATAGATGGGAGGGGTCAATGGGACTAAACATAATAATAGTTCCACACGGACCAGATGGGTCAAATGGTACTGTAATGACTTTATGTGAAAATTAGACAATTGACAAAAGGCAGAAGTGCAGTCAGATCAAATTGATTGATCCCATTGATCATGGATTTGTTTCTGGATGGGAACAATGATGGAAATTTTAAATAGCTGATCATTGTATTAATGCAAAGAAATGCATAAATATACTAGAACTGTGTTCCTTTGAATACACTTATGGAGAAAATTAAACTGCTGCATTTGCAACCTCCTTTGTTATCAACCAGCACATCAGGATGTAAAATAGCACGATCACATTTCAAGGCAGATAGATTCCCAAAATTACATTAGATACCAGTATAAACTCTTGATTCTTCTCAATTGTCAGCTAATTATTCTATTTATTACTCTCACTATTCTGCTACCTGTTTAGTTCCTGTCTGCTACCTGATGGAGTTCTGCCTGCCTCCTGGTTCCTTAATGCCTGCTGTCTCCAGTTGCGCCTTAATTTTCTGAGAGGCACAGTTTCTGGAAGAAGGAAGGTGAGCACATTATTTTTGAACATTTTTATCAGAGCTATATTGTTATATTAATTATTTTAAATTTCAAAACAAGCAGTTTTGACTAGAATAGTAACTAGTAGTATTTATTCAGAGCACAAAATTGAACAGAATTGTTTCAAATCAATTTAAAAGGGTTGGTTAATTGTTATGAGGTTCTTCTATTTAGCATTGCTTTCGATGATGGATCTACAGTTCTATACTAAGTATGCAGATTATGGAATACTTCATAAAATCTCTGAAATACTTCCAATATTAAAACTAGAATAATTATGCTATTTATCTGGGTACAATACAAATTAAAACACGAGTACAGGATGGAAACAGGTCCTTGGCCCAATTTACCCATGCTGACCAAATTGCTTATCTGAGCAAGTACCATTTGTCAGCACTTGAACCATATCCCTCTGATCCTTTCCTAAAGTTAAGCTTTCATTGTATCTGTACATTGTACTTAAGCAAATAGCAATGAATAGCATTCATTCAATCCACTTACCTGTCCAAATGTCCTTTGAATATAATAACTGTACCACTTTCACTTCCTCTTGCAGCTTGTCCATATATGTAGCACTATCGACAAAAAGGTCGTTCCCTTACTTCCCTTTAAAGCCTTCCCCCGCTCACCTTAAACCTATGTCCTCCAATTTTAAGCTCTTCAACACAAAGGAAAAGACTTGGGAGTCTATATCTTATCTATGCCCCTCATGATCTTGTACATCTCTAAAAGTCACCCCTTAAACTCCAGGAAAAGAAGTCTTATCCAACCTTCCCTTCTAACTCATCATCCTCATGAATTATTTTTGTTCTTTTCTAGCTTGATGATATCCTTCCTCATAGCAAGGCAACCTTTTTTGAACACTATATTCCAAATGTGGTCTTACAGATGCAACATATCATCCCAACTACTGTACTCAATACCATTACCAATGAAGGCAAGCATGCCAAATACATTTTTCATCACACTGTGCACCTGTGTTTCCATTTCAAGGAGTTTTGTTCCACAGCATTCCCCGAGGCTCAACTATTTTTCAAGACCCGCTCTGGTTTGACTTAACAAAATGCAACATTTTTGTGTTCATCCAAATTAAACTCCACTTGCCACTACTTAAGATCTTAGATAGCCTTCCTAATTACCTATACCACCAATTTTAGTGTCATCCACAAATTTACTCATTATGCCACCAATATTCTCATCCAGATCATTAATATAGCCAATTCCTACTACTAATCACTGATCAAAGCCCTCCAGCCTGAAAAAGCAAACCTCCATCTCCATCCTCTGTCTCCTACCTCCAAGCTAATTCTCCATCCAATTGCCTAGCTTACCTTGGATCTCATGTGAGATGCAGAAATTTACAAGAGCAGCAGGTGAGAGGATTTTTAAAAAATTTAATACATCACAATATAACCAATTTACACAAACTTTGTATAAATAAATAAATATATATATATATATGTATATATATATATGGTGACTTTTTATTTTTTCTCCCCAACCCCCCTCCCTTCAACCCCCTCCCTTCAACCCCCCCCCGACAATAACTATAAAGAGGAGACAACAGAACCGAAAGTGAAAATAAAAGAACAAAAAGAGGGAGCATGTCATTTAAATATTGTGTAATTCACTTTTTCCTTATACAGGTACAGGTACACAATCTTTTATCCGGAACCCTTGGGGGACAGTGTGTTCTGAATTTTGGATTTTTCCAGATTTCGGAAAGCGCACCCGAATTGTGCTCCCTATCCACCCCCACCCCCTTCCAGTCACCCGGCAGTCTTCCCCAATGGCTGTCTCCCCCAACCACCGGTCCCCCGACCGCGGTCCCTCAGCCATCTCCCCCGGCTGCAGCCACCCGTCCGCCAGTCCCTCGGCCTCTTGCCCACCACCTCCCCCGGCTGCCTCCTCCAACCGCCGGTCCCTCGGCTGCCTTCCTCGACCGCCGGACCCTTGGCCGCCTTCCTCAACCTCCCGTCCCTCGGCCGCCTCCCCTGACCGTGGTCCCTCAGCCGCCTCCCCAATCGCCGGTCCCCACTTGCCGGACTTTGGAGCTTTCCAGATTTTAGGTGTCTGGATAAAGGATCGTGTGCCTGTTTATACTATTTCACATGAGAAGAGCTGGAGGCCCGAGGTTACGATTACCAATGAATTTTATATAAGGGTCCCAAATTTGTTCATATTGTGCATAATTGTCTCTAAAGTTATAAGTGATTTTCTCTAATGGAATACATTTGTTAATTTCTGTGTGCCACCGCTGTATTTTCAGGGGTGTTTCCATTTTCTAAGTTATCATTATGCATTTTTTAGCCGCTGTTAATGCAATCTTGATAAATAGTTTTTGGAATTTGTTTAAATTTAATTTTAACTCTTTGTCTTTTATATTGCTTAACAGAAATATTTTTGGGTCTTTTAGTATCTTGTTTTTTTCTAATTTGATATAGCATTGAATTTAAATCTTCCCAAAAGGGTTTCACTCTTGCACATGTCCAAATTGAATGTACCATTGTACCAATTTCGTGTCTACAGCGAAAGGTGTAACATATAGTCTGTGAAGCCAATTATATTGTATCACTTAATACCGACCATTTATTCTATTTGTCATGGTGCTCACACATAATTCCTTGCAAGTTTCATTACTTATTTTTATGTTTAAATAATTTTCCTTCTTTTTCTTTGTCTTGTATTTAATTTACATATTTGTAATAAACTTTTTAATTATCATAGTGTTCGCTACTCCCTTCCGGCAACCTTAGATCATTTCCCAGCTTTTCTTTAAAATATGTTTTTAATTGATAGTATGAAAATATTCCATATTTATCTTTTAGCTGTTCAAATGTCAGTAGATTATTGCCCAGAAAAGATTTTTATTCTTGTAATTCCTTTTTTTAACCATTCCTTAAAATATATATTATTCACTGTGAAAGGTATTAATTGGTTTTGTTTTAGCAACATATTTGGTATTTGATAGTTCATTAACTTTTGCTCTAAATGTACTCTAATCCATATTTTTTTAAATATATAGTGTAGTATTGTTAGACTATTATGTTGCACTAACTTCTCATTCCACTTGTAAAGTACATGTTCCAAAACATTTTTCCCTAGTTTATATAGCAACATCCTAAGCCAAGCTGGTTGTTCTACCTTATAAAAATCTGGACAGCCTTATAGTCGTTTTTAAAATTTGTCAACTGCAATTCCCCTTGTTTATATGTCCCTATCAGCTTTTCCAAGGCTATTCTTGGTTTCTTACCTTTCCATAAAAATTTTCTTATCAATTTATTCAATTTTTGAAATAAATATTGTAACGGTGGAAATACATTCATTTTGATACAGTTTACTCTCCCTATTAGAGTTATCGGCAACTCTTTATATTTCTCTAAGTCCTCTTGTATTTTTTCCATTAACGGCTGATAATTTAGTTTAAATAAATGATTTAAATTATTATTATTCTGATGCCCAAATAACATGTTGCCTGTATCTGCCATTTAAAAGGGATTTTTTTTTTACATTGTGTATAGTTTGCCGTATTCATTGGCATACTTTTATCAGAGTTAACTTTGTACCCTGAAATCATCCCATGTTCTTTCAATTTGGTATGTAACCTCTTTATTGATTCTTCAGGATGTGTTAAATATACTGTAATGTCATCTACAAATAAACTAATTTTAAATTCTCCCTCTTTAATCCTCATTCCCTTTATCATTCTATCTGTTCTTATCATGTCTACCAATGGTTCTATTGCCAAGGCAAAAAGAGAAGGTGTTAGTGGGCATCCGTGTCTTGTTGACATACTCAATTTGAAATAATATGAAATATAAACATTGGTTAGCACTCTTGCTTTGGGATTATTACATAGGGCTTTGATCCAATTAATTTTTTTTTGGTAATTTAAATTTCAGTAGTGTTTTAAAGAGAAAGCTCCATTCCAGCCTATCAAAGGCCTTTTCTGGATTTAGAGCTACTACCACTGTTGATTCTTTATTTTCTTGTGCCGTATGTATCAAATTGATAAATTTACATAGATTATCTGCTGCCCTTCTATTCTTAACAAATCCCCAATTATCTGATTTCACCAACTTCTGTAAACAATTCGCTAATCTATTTGCTAGTAATTTTGCAATTAATTTATAATCAGTATTTAATAAGGAAATTGATCTGCATGAAGATGGTGACAATGGGTCTTTCTCTGTTTTCGGAATTATATGATTATTGCCATCTTACAAGATTCAGGTAGATTCTGAGTTTTTTCCACCTATTTTATTACATCTAGAAACAGTGGAATTAATAAGTTGTTTTGTAAAATTCCGTGGGGAATCTGTCTTCACTTGGTGCTATATTATTTGCTAGAGTCATTAACATGTCATATACTTCCATAACCATCAGGGGATTTGCTAATTTTCCCTTGTTATTCCGAATTGACTAAAATTTATCTATTTCTTTATACTTCTCTAGGACCTCGGATTAGTATAATTGCTTATAAAACTTCCTGAAATTTTCATTAATCTCTTATGATTTATATGAAATCTGATTATTTCCTTCCTTGTTGCTACAAGTTCTTGTTACTTGTTCTGTCTTCAACTGCCAAACCAAGATTTTGTGGGGTTTTTCTCCTAATTCATAGTATCTTTGTTTTGTTTGCATTATGCTTTTTTCCACTTGGTATGTTTGTAACCTATCATATTTCAAAATTTTCTGTCAATTGTCTTTTTTTTTCTCTATATCTTCTCCTTTCATTAAATCTTTCTCTAGAATTACTGTATCTTTTTCTAATTTTTCTATTTCTTGGTAATGTTATTTTTTGATTTTAGTTGTATAACTTATTCTTTCTTCTTTGGCTTGGCTTCGCGGACGAAGATTTATGGAGGGGGTAAAAAGTCCACGTCAGCTGCAGGCTCGTTTGTGGCTGACCAGTCCGATGCGGGACAGGCAGACACGATTGCAGCGGTTGCAAGGGAAAATTGGTTGGTTGGGGTTGGGTGTTGGGTTTTTCCTCCTTTGCCTTTTGTCAGTGAGGTGGGCTCTGCGGTCTTCTTCAAAGGAGACTGCTGCCCGCCAAACTGTGAGGCGCCAAGATGCACGGTTTGAGGCGTTATCAGCCCACTGGCGGTGGTCAATGTGGCAGGCACCAAGAGATTTCTTTAGGCAGTCCTTGTACCTTTTCTTTGGTGCACCTCTGTCAAGGTGGCCAGTGGAGAGCTCGCCATATAATACGATCTTGGGAAGGCGATGGTCCTCCATTCTGGAGACGTGACCCATCCAGCGCAGCTGGATCTTCAGCAGCGTGGACTCGATGCTGTCGACCTCTGCCATCTCGAGTACCTCGACGTTAGGGGTGTGAGCGCTCCAATGGATGTTGAGGATGGAGCGGAGACAACGCTGGTGGAAGCGTTCTAGGAGCCGTAGGTGGTGCCGGTAGAGGACCCATGATTCGGAGCCGAACAGGAGTGTGGGTATGACAACGGCTCTGTATACGCTTATCTTTGTGAGGTTTTTCAGTTGGTTGTTTTTCCAGACTCTTTTGTGTAGTCTTCCAAAGGCGCTATTTGCCTTGGCGAGTCTGTTGTCTATCTCATTGTCGATCCTTGCATCTGATGAAATGGTGCAGCCGAGATAGGTAAACTGGTTGACCGTTTTGAGTTTTGTGTGCCCGATGGAGATGTGGGGGGGCTGGTAGTCATGGTGGGGAGCTGGCTGATGGAGGACCTCAGTTTTCTTCAGGCTGACTTCCAGGCCAAACATTTTGGCATAATAAAAACTTATTATTTGCTCTCTAATAAAAGCTTTAATTGCATCTCATAATATAAATTTATCTGTTACAGAATTTGCATTCATATCAAAATATATTTTTATTTGTTGTTCTATAAATTGCCTAAAATCTTGTCTTTTTAGCAGGATGAGATTGTCTCCATCTATATCCTTTAATTGAAGTATCCTCCAGAGCATTGTTCGCCGTAAGGGTGAAGTGATCTGATAACAATTTTGCTTTATATTCAACATCTTGGACTCTCCCTTATATTTGGGCTGAAAGTAAAAACATATCAATCCTGGAATAAGTCTTATGTCTGTTAGAATAATATGAGTAATCTCTGTCTTTTGGGTGTTGTTTTCTCCATATGTCTATAATTTTCATATCTTGCATTGAACTTGATGTAAATTTAGCTGCTTTTTTGGGTATTTTTTCTGATTTTATCTAATAACAGATCAAAGCTAAAATTAAAATCTCCTCCCAGTAAGATGTGTCCTTGTATATCTGCTAATTGTAAAAAAAAATCCTGCATATATTTCTGATTATCCTCATTGGGTGCATATACATTGAATAAGTTCCAGAATTCTGAGTAAATCTGGCATACTATCATAACATATCTCTCAGCTGGGTCTGTAACTAGTTTTTCTAATTTAATAGGCATTTTTTTTATTAATTAAGGTAGCTATCCCCCACCCCAGCCTTTGAGTTGAAAGATGACACTACCACATGTCCTACCCAGTCTCTCTTCAATTTAAGATGTTCTTCTGTTAAATGAGTTTCCTGTACAAATCCTAAATCTATTTTTAATTTTTTTTTAGTGATGTCAATCATCTTTTTCTCTTGATTTGGTTATGTATTCCATTAATATTAATTGTCATAAACTTCAACGTATTTATTCTGTTAGCCTGTAGCAGAACGTGGGGTGGGGGGGGAGGAAGTAGGCAGAATCAGCACTAACAGCTCCAAACTTATGATAGCTAGACACAACAGGCTCCTATCTACTGGAAACTAGCCACTACACCCATGAGGCATAGTGGCTCAGCAGCACCCATAGGTCTATGGAGAAGCCCTGGCCTACTCAACGTGAATGTCATGAGATAATACATACTCCAGATGCCATGACACCAGGTCACCTGTTGTTTGTCTATATCAAGCCTGACAGCACGTCAATAAATGCTTTTCCTCTTCTCTGGCTGAAACCTGAGGCGTGGTCTAGTTATTCATCCTATTTCAACATGATGGCATTCAACATGTCCATAACTTACATCTGCCACTTTGGTGACCCCGACAAGGGTCTAACTGTAGTTAGACCCAGCAATGAACTCTGCAAGCCTGAGCATCGACTGCAAACTTTCACAAACAGCTCACTTGTGGACAACGAACTTTCTCTTCACAAGCCTAAGCAACAACTACAACATTTCTGCAAAACACAGCTTGCTTCCACAAACTGGTCAACTGTAGATTTTACAAACAACTTCAACAGGTCATCAACAAAGCCATCAATCAAGCAAGAGGCATGGTCAACCAAACATACAGCAGGTTTGGAAAGACAAAACTATACGACCTAAACTGTTGTTTTCTGCCTCACAAACTGAGAAACCAGCTGCAACAACTTGGGGAAACTGTTTGTATACTTCAAAAGCTGCATGTAGATACTCGACAAAGCATAGCATAGTAGCCACAGTTTTGCAAAATGTTTACACTCCCTGAACTCCAGTATCTGAAGGGGTCATAAATCAGCAAGGTCTGCTGTCATCAACACAGGTTTTTCAAACTTGCCTCTTCAGACCTTGAGTCATTTGTATCTCAGTAGCTGTGTCTGGAGGGAGCCCCTCTCCCCCCCCACCATCCATGTTTTAACCAGTTACTCCCACAGGGAAGTCTACTCGACCCAGGAACAACAAGTGACCCCTACCCAAGAGAAGAAGCCCACGTTCTGAAGGACAACTATTAATCCCGAGAGAAGATCACACATCCCAGAGGGAAGATTTCCACCCCCTCCCTCCCTGATGGAAGAATCGACCCAGGTATTGACCTGTGAAATAAAACATTTTCTTTTAAAAAGCCACCTCTCTGAGTCCTCGAACTGCAGGCAAAACTCATTGCAACAGGGTTTGGTCTGGTGCTCAACATAGCATTGCTTACACGCTGGGTGGACAGCCAGATTTTTTGCAGCTCTGACAGTTGCTCTGCAGAGCGCCACCTGCCAGCTCCTGTATGACACTACAGATTTTGAGCAGCAATGAACGATTGCTCCGTAGACCGCCACCTACTTGCTCCTGTGTGTCATTGCTGGCTTCAGCTGTTACTAGACTTCCTAAACTTAACTTTTTTCTAGCAGACTTTAGGACTAGCTCTATAAACTCTCACATTTACCAACAACCTGTCTACAGTATGGACTTTTAGTTTCAAATACTGTTCTGAGTTTCTCATGTGCCTTAACTGTAATTGTCTGAAATCAACGTTGACTTTTCACAACTGTCTTTGATTACCTTTTGCAGACCTTAAGTGTCTCATGATTCCTATTAATGAGTGTTGTCGACGATTGGTTTTGGCTCACCAATTGATTGTACACTTCCTTCCCAGCAGCTTTTGTACACAATGCACCAGTACCCTGTATGATTTTATGCAATACACGATGCACCAGCATAGCGCCATGCACACGACAGGTCGGTTTCGCTCTCCCTGCACGGTTCTGCACAGCACGTCGGCATTCACGTCTGCACTCAAACAGAACTGCTGAGCCGGTTGGTCACTTACTGCTGGTTCTTGTGGGGAGCTATGTAGAGGTATGCTTGGGAGGAACAGGCAGAACCAGCACTAACAGCTCCCAACTCATGATAGCTAGATATAACAGGCTCCTATCTACTGGCAACTAGCCACTACACCCATGAGGTATAGTGGCTCAGCAGCACCCGTAGGTCTATGGAGAAGCCCTGGCCTACTCAACATGAATGTCATGAGGTAGTATGTACTCCAGATGTCATGACGCCACATTATATTAAACCTGACAGCACGTTAATAAATGCTTTTCCTCTTCTCTGGATGAAACCTGAGGTTTAGTCTCGATATTCATCCTATTTCAACATGATGTCATATGTCCATAACTTACAGTTGCCACAAGCCCACAATTTTTACATACCACCTTCTCAGATCCTCCAACTCTTTCTCCCACCACATCTCAAAAATTAACATATCTTTCTATACATGCTGACATAAACATCCGGAAAAAAATTAAGAAACATAAAAAGACTAAGAAACTGTAAAAATGAAAATGTAGAGAAAACCTCCCTTATTGAGTTGCCCTTGCTGACCTGCAGGACAACCACAATACCCTTAATTTTGCAGGCTGCAGTATAAACTGCAATTGTCAACTGGTTTTGCAGCAGACTGTCCCTCCCCAGCGCCAGCCCCTCCCCCGGAGAATTTAAAGGATATTTTCTAAACAATGAAACAAAGCTCTCATATAATCCAACTATCAATTAACTGATTAACCTCCAAACATATTTACATATATTTGTCTTTAACTGTCTCAGTTCTGTCGATTACTCTCCTCTTTGTTGAATATTTGTCAGTTGTTCCATGAAGTCTCGAGCTTTTCTTGGGTCATTAAACAGTCTATTTTGTCCATCCGGGATAAATATTTTTAACACTGCCGGGTGCCACAAGACAAAATTGTAACCATTTCTCCATAATGTGTCTTTTAATAGGTTAAACTCCTTGTGTTTCTTTATTAGTTCAAAACTTATATCCAGGTTGAAAAATATTTTATTCCCATTATGTTGCAATGGACCTTTAATTTATTTTGTTCGTCTGGCCGCCAGCTCTAATATTTTTTCCCTTGTCGGATACCTTAATAACTTGACCAGGATGGAGCGTAGTCTTTGCTGTGCCCGCAGCTTCGGAGCCAATACTCTGTGAACTCTTTCAATTTCTATTTCTTCCTGAAGTTCTTCTGTCTCCAAAATTTCTAAGATCCATTGTTTTAAAATCTTTTTATCTCCGTACCTTCCACATCTCCTTTCAGGCCCACTATTTTAATATTATTATGTCTATTAAAATTTTCAAGAATGCCATTTCCTGTGTCTTCGTGACTGCTTTACTCCTTGCTTCCACTTTTTCCTTTAAGACAGCCATTTTCAGTTCCACACCTTTTTCACTCTCTCTTCCACATCTTCATTGTTTTTTCATATCCCTTATTACATTTTCCATTTGTTGAATTTTTATATCTGCTTCTAGTACACATTCTCTATTAACTCTGATTTCTGACATTAATGTTTCCATCGTCTCTCATCTGATTGTCAAAGTACTTTATATTGACTGTTTGTTTTAAGCTTTTACCTTTAACTTTCTTCTGTATCTTCCTTGCCTCTTCCAAGTCTTCTACCTTATGCTCCGTGTCGTCACTTGATGTAGCGTCTGTTTGCAGGGCTGTTTCTCCTGATTTACTCGCTATTGGGCTTGCAGGAACTTGATGCTGATGACTGCTCACTTCAGTGTCCTGACTGGAATGCGTTCTGTGCATGCGCGAGGAATCGCGCATACTCATTGGCTTTCCACTTTCTTTCAACAGCCAATGGTGGAGCATGCCCTGCGACTTCTCGCCCTGACGCTACTCACCTGCTGGCTTCGCAGCTCAGGCTACCTTACTCAGGAGACCTCCTGGTTCCAGTGTGAAGGTAAGGCCTTCTTTTTTGTTTTCTGGCGATTTCTTCGGCTCTTCTTTGCTGTTCGTCCCATCTCTTTCTTTCTTCAGAGCCATTTTCTTTTTATTTCAATGTTTATGTCCTATTTCCTGTATTTTTTAAGTTGCAACTTTGTTTTTTTTCCCACTCTAAGTTATTCTCCAGAGAGGGCTGGTTTCACCCGACCAGCCACCTCTCCATCATGTGACACCCCCAAGTGAGAACAATTGTGAAGGTTGGTGAAACCCTGGATGAACAATGAAATCCAGGACCTACTGAGAGCCACAGGCATTTAGGTCCAGAAATTCAGATCAGTACAGTAGAAGCAGGTATGACCTGCAGAAATCTATCTCCCAGGCGAAGTGGAAATTCAGGATGAAAATGGAACCAACAAAGGACACCCAACAGCTGTGGCAGAGCCTAAATGCCTTAACTTGTTACAAAACCAAATCTGGTGAAATAGCAGATGGTAAAGCTTTGCTCCCAGAGGAACTCAATGCCTTCTAAGCCTGATTTGACGACGGTAACAGTGAAGAACCACCACTCCGCACCCCACCATCGCTTAATAATCCCATCCTGCCTTCAGGAAAGTGAATCCGAGGAAAGCATCCGGCCCAGATGGAGTACCTGGCCCAGCCTTAAATATTCAATGCTGACAAACTTACCAATGTATTCATGGATATCTTCAATATCTTACTCCAGCAGGGCATGGTATCCACCTGTTTCAAACAGGTGTCAATCATACCAGTGCCCTAGAAGAGTGCAGTAACCTGCCTTAATGACTATCAACCAGTAGCATTAACATCAAGAGTGATGAATTGTTTTGTAAGGCTGGTGATGAAGCTTATCAGCTCCTGTCTGAGTGGTGACATGGATACATTCCAGTTTGCCTATCGTAGCAACAGGTCTATGGCAGATGTCATCTCACTGGCTTTAAACAAAGCCCTTGAACACCAAGACAGCAAAGATGCATACATCAGGTTGCTCTTTATCAACTACAGTTCAGCATTTAACATCATCATCTCCTCAAACTGATTAGCAAACTCCAAGACCTGGGAGCTAACACCCCTCTGGGCATGGATTTCCTCACCTCCAGATCACAGTCAATGAAGATTGGTAAGAACATCTCCTCCACAATCTCCATTAGTACCGGAGCACCACAGGGCTGTGTTCTTAGCCTCCTGCTCTACTCACCTTACACCTACGACTGTGTGGCCTGGTACAACTATAACACCATCTACAAATTCGCCAATGATACCACAGTGGTGGGTTGTATAAAGGAAGAGGATGAGTCAGCAAACAGGATGGAGATTAAAAACTTGACTGAATGGTGCACCCACAACAACCTTGTACTCAACATCACCAAAACCAAGGAGCTGATTGTTGACTTCAGGAAGGGAAAGCCAGGGATATACAATCCAGTGATCATTGGGGGATTCGAGATAGAGAGGGTGAGCAAATTTAAGTTCTTGGTAATCACTATCTCGGAGGAACTTTCCTGGACCCAACACACAAATGGCATCGTGAAGAAACCATGTCAGCGCCTCTACTTCCTCAGGAGTTTGCAGAGGTTTGGTATGACACCAGAAACCCTGGCAAATTTCTACAGAGAAGTGGTGGAAGTGTGCTGACCTGCTCCATCACTTCTGGTATGGGGATAACAATACCCCTGAGCATAAAGCCCTCCAAAGGTTAGTGGACACAGCCTGGGAAATCACAGGCAAATACCACCACCCCTCCGCCCCCCCCATTATCAAGAACATTTACAGGGAAAGCTGCTGTCGGAAAGTAGCAGCAATCAAGGATCCACACCATCCAGCACATGCTCTGTTCTCACTGCTGGCATCAGGAAAGAGGTATGGGTGCCACAAGACTTGCACCAGTTCAGGAGCTGCAGCTACCCCTCCACCATCACACTCTTATACAACACTCAATCAGAGACTCATTTAAGGACTCTTACTTGTGGAGTTAATTGATTTTTTAAAATTCTCTCTGTATTGTACAGTTTGTTTACATTCAATATCTGTTTACAGTTCTTTATTTGTTTACATGTATACGCAATGTAGCCTTTTTGCTCCACCAATAAGTGGTAATTCTGCCTTGCCTGCAGGAAAAAGAATCTCAGAGTTGTATGTGAAACCATGTTTGGTCTCTGACAATAAATCTGAAATGTCACTGGAAAGTTAAAGAATTGTCAGGTTTTCACACCTGCAATGTTGTATAGAATAGCACATCTGAGTTTTAGCAAAAATCTGACATCAGCTGCAAGAAAATACAAACCTATTAACATAGTGACACCATATGAGTTAACAGAAAACAAAGTTGAAGTTTAAGTTCCAGTGTCACAAAATACTCTGCAAAAAAAAAAAAAGCAGATTATCTATCCAACATTACATACAAACCCTTCCATCCTGAAGATGGAAATGGAATGGTATTTAGCAGTATAATCATGAGTGTAAGTATGAACTGAATACTCATGGTGTTCAGTGAGATTGAGTTGTTTTTGTTATTATCTTAAATGATTGTGGGTTGCTAGTGAGGACATCAAGAATCCAATTGCAGAAGGGGATGTGCTGAGGTTTAGACCCTTAAGCTTGGGATGAGTTTGCTTGAGTTGATTGAAAGCTTAGCAATTGTCTACCTTAGGTGCCCTTGGTGTTGTGTTCCAGGGCCAAAAGGAGCACACAAGAGATGTCATCTCCTGTGGATCTCTTTGATCAATAGGCAGTAAAGTGAGTTAAGGCTGGCTAGTAGGGGAAGAGGCCCTCTGCTAACAACTTGAGCAGACTATATAACATTATACATCTGGCACAGGCAAAACATGATCCAAGTTTAATAGTTTTACAATGCAGAAAAGGCCTTTGATCGGCTAGAATGGTCTTTTTTGATTAAAGTTTTGGAAAAGTTGGGTCAGACGTTTGTTAATTGGATAAAAACACTGCATGACAAACCACGAGCAAAAGTCAGAACGATTGGACAAATATCACCAACATTCGCCCTCAGAAGGTCCAGCAGGCAGGGCTGCCCTCTGTCTCCATCTTAGGAATTGAAACATTGGCAGAGGCCATCAGAAAAGATCCATTAAAAAAGGGATTCAAAATGGGTCAGAACGAGCACAAGATAAATCTAATGGCAGATGATGTGTTGTTGTACCTGACTGACCCACTCGGATCATTGCTAAAGTTGCTTATCATAAAGGAGGATTATGGTACAATATTGGGCTTTAAAGCCAATATAGAAAAAAACAATATCATGCCACTAAATAAATATGACCACGAAGAATATCAAAGAAACAGCAATTCCAGTTGGCATACAGGAGCTATGAAAGACCTAGGATTTGTGATTGATAGTAACCTGGAAAATATATACAAACTCAACTACCCACTATGCTGGAGAAGATTGAAGGAGACTTAATGAGATGGAGGGATCTGCCCATCACCTTAATGGGAAGAGTTAAATCAATGTTTCTCAACCTTTTTTGCCCTAGGTCCCACTTTAATTTTTCAAAAAAACATATGCCCCATCATTAGTGTAAAAAAGTTATCTATTCAAAAGAAATTTTAATTAAATCATTTACTGCAAGTCTATTTCAATACAATTACGGTCAGGATACACTGGGACACATATTTCATATCAACTACTACTTCAATATGTCAACCACCTCAAACGCACATTCAACAATTGTCGTTACTTCAGTGGAAACCTTGCCCATGACACTGGCTGCAGATTTTTTTGATTTGAGGGACTAATTTTGTTAGTTTCAACCTTAAGTCTCCACATTTTGTCATTTCCAATTGGTTTTTCTTAGCATGTAGTAAATCATAACAGCACTTAAGCCACATTCTACTAAATAAGACGATGGAAAATGTATCAATAGTTCCCTTGCTAAAGTAGTCGAGTTTGGGTATTTCTTTTTGATCTTGTTAGACAGCCACATCATGGTTCCTTTCACTTTGGTCAGAGTTTTCACAGATTCATCATGTTGCAACTCAGGTATTGCACTGGAACTTCAGGTAAGTCCACCAGCAATGGCTGAGTTAACCAAAAGGGAAAAATCCATTGCCTTTAAATCACAAAATCTGTCATTGAAGTCGGACACCAACATTTTCAAATGGTCAACAATAATGTTTGTAGCAGCATTAGTTACCTCACACTTATGCAACCAATCAAATTGACTGAAATTTCTTGCACAAATATTCCTTAAGCATAATTCTAGAAGTGTCATGAATCCAAATATCTTTGTTTTTGCATCAATGAGCATCATATTTGCTACATGGAGTTGCTTGTTCAATATACTTAGTTTCTCAAAAATGTCTGTGAAATAACCATCTGTTGTTAGCAAGAGCGTCATTTCATGTTTGTCCTTCAAAAACTTGCTGAGAAGACCAAACAGTTCCATAAATCTTTTGAAGTAGTTTCCCTTTGACAATCACCTTACTTCAGTGTGAAGCAATAATCTCACGTGTTCTGCATTTTTATCGACACAAAACTGCTGCCTTAAACAGCCATTCACATTTGGCATTAGCTTTGTTGGCATTGATACACGATCACAGAATGCAGTATCTTGTGTAGAACAGGGGAAACTTTTCTGGCAACTAAGTTTTCTCTATGGATAACACAATGCACAACCAACATGTTTGGATTTTCATCCCTCATTAATTTTAAACATCCTGTATTTTTTCCCATCATAGCAGGTGCACCATCTGCAGGATGTTTCCTTTGGTATTTCATTTTCATCCCAAATATTTTTGAGCCTAGTGTCGATAATGGTGTTGTTTCTAAAGATTCACAAAACATCACTTCTTGAAACTCTTCCTGATCAATATATCTCATGCATGCCAATAACAGAGCCTCACTGTCCCATATGGTAAATTCATCCAGTTGTATTGAGAACGTTTGTGCTTTCAACTTCTCAATAAGCTGTTTTTCAACATCTTGGCCCAGGTCATCTATTCTGTTGCAGGCAGTACTATTACTCAATGGCATTGCTCGGACATCTTTGTCTTCATTTTGCAAAACTGTTTTGAGAAACAATGATATTGTGGGTTTAATCAGTTCCTCCCCAGTCTTTTGCTTCCCATGATTTGCTGTTAGCAGAGAAATTTCAATGCTAGCTTCAAGGGTACGATTCAGGGCTGTAGTTTGCACAGCAAATAATGAAGTGATTTTTGATCTATTTTCAAACTTTCCTTTCAGTGATTTAAAATATTACAATTTCAAATTGACATGGTTAGGATGTTTTACCCTCAAATGAGCTTCAATTGATTCATTTGTCAAAGTCTGTTGGCATAATTGGCAAAAAGGTGCACATTTATCGTGTACAGTAGGTAGAAACCCAAACTTCAAGAACTCCACTGAATATTGATGAACCTTTTGCTTGCTTGATATGCTCATTTTGAATATACAACAGCGCGAGCTCCCTGAAACAGATTTATACAACAGCGCAAGCTACCCAAAACAGATTAATCAATATTTTATTATGTTTTAGAATTGAAAAATGTAATAAAAGTAATGATTAAATCAAAGTACACTAAAAAAAACATGAAAAAAAAACTAGCATGATTTCTGACATTTTTTCCTTGCAGAGGTGCATTAAAACTGTGCTAGCCTCGTGCTTTACTTTCTGGGGGTCCCTTTTTTTCGATTTTTGCATCCCCCTTAGGCTGGTGTCCACCCATACCCCCCCAATAATATGCTAATGCACAAAGACACATACAGATACAGGTCACACTCACTACTAAACTAAAAAAGTAAAGGGGTATGTACGGAGACATGATTGTTGAAATAATTTGGAATTTTCGTCCCCAATGAGATAATTTGGTATGGATAATAATAAGACTAGTCAGAAAAAGTATAATTATAATGTTAACCATGGATAACAATAATTGAAATAAGAGAAACAGCGGAAAAACAAGAGAAACATCGGAAGAGCAAAACACATAATGAAAATAAAAAGAACAAAGTGATTTTACTTGGAAGTTACCACAATTGTGTTGTACCGACAGTGTTGCCAAGTTACATTTTTCACTCCAACATAACAAATTTATTTTTTCCAAACTTTTTAATTATTTCCCAAAATATTCCTATGTCCCACTGAAATATTCCAATGCCCCACCAGTGGGGCATATGCCCCATTTTGAGAATCTATGGGTTAACTGCATAAAGATGAAGATGGGGCTCCAATATCTTTTCCAGTCTTTGCAAATTCCATTGCCACAATCCTTTTATAAGGTGCTGAATTATTATCTGAAATGAGAAAATACCCAGAATAGCCTTTAAAAAACTTACATAGGACGGCATCTTGGTGGGGGGGGGTGTCGAAGGTTGCCTGATTTTAAGAAATATTATCTAGCAGCTTAGTCGAGGTTCCTCGCATCCTTCTTGAGGAGGAGGAACCACCCACTTGGGTGCAAATGGGATTATATGGAAAGGGGGAGAGGACTGTGAAGGATTTCATATTCAAATGGGATGCCAAATTAATAGCAAAAAAAAAGATAACCCCATACTGAAACATCTGATTAAAATCTGGCATGAGATCAATGAGTGTATTGGAGAGAAAGTGGAAATATCGCCAAAGGTACCACTAACTCATAATGAATTGATGCCCATGAACATGGGCAAAAAAATCCTGGAGATTTGGCATCGGCAGTGGATCTGATATATTGAGGACTGCTACAAGGGGAGACAGCTTATGTCCTTTGAGTAGCTAAAGGATAAAGATGATTTGTCTTATGGGACCTTTTATTGTTTCCTCCAATTAAGATAATTTCTAAGGGATAGGTGGGGCCCTACAATGACCCCGCCTACACCTAGTGAGGTTGAAGGGTTGCTTCAACTGGGAAACTCACCCAAACTTAGATCAAGAATGTACTCGGTACTCCAGGGTGAAAGCCCCAAGCAGGGACTACACAGATCAAGAGAACAATGTGAGTCAGACCTCGGCATTACAATTTACAAGAGATGTTGGTTGGATTGGTGTAAAGAGAGTGTGCCAACAGTTATTAATTCTAGATACAGACTGGTTCAATACAACTTTCTGCACCAGCTTTATCTCATACCACAAAAGATTCACAAGGCAAAACCAGAGGTGCCGGAGACATGCTTCAGGTGTGGAGTGGAGCAGGGAATATTCGTTCATGCAACATTGTCCCGCACAAAGGTGGCCCCATTCTGGCAGGATTTGGCCGACATACCAACTAGAATAACGAAGGTACACTTTCTGCCAGATCCAGCGTTGTATCTGCTGGGTAACCTAATGGACATAAGCTACAAATTAACCAAATTCAATTCACATTTATTTCTTTGTTCATAGCAAAAAAATGCATAGCAATGACCTGGAAGTCTGACTCCCCTCTTCTTATCAGTAAGTGGATTACCGAGATGCATAGCTGCATTCCCATGGAAAAAATTACGTATAATCTTAGAAATCGGCACAGCACCTTTGTTAAAATATGACAGCCATATCTGAAGTACATGGGAGCACTGCTGTAGCCACACCCCGATTTAAAAAAAACTTACAAAGATCTACCAATAGAATGGTTTAATGAAAGTAATTATATAAGAGGGTGGTTCCACAGTCTCTATGCACACTTACTGAAAGTGCCGACACCACATCCACCCTCTCATTTTTTCTCATTTTTTCTTTCTTTCCCTTGTTTTTTTGGGAGGGGGAGAAATACAGCATGTATGTAGGTAGCTGGAAGATACTGATATATTCTGTAACAGTCAGTGATGTTATTTCCTTGTTTATTGATGAAAAACAAAAAATAAAATATTTTTTAAAAAAAAGGCTAGCTAGCAGGCAAGACTTAATTTAAGCCATGACCAGCTCTCAAAGCTTCCTTCCTTTATTGTGGATGTCAAAGCCACTAGTCAGTGGATATTTAGGCTTTCCTTTGATACTAGTATGATAGTGGCCTTCTGGAAGCAAGTGGGGACTGTGGCATGTAGGAAGAAATTACACATTTCATTGAATACATTCATCAGTTGATCTGCACAAGATCTCATAACACATTCTGGGACTCCATCTGGGTCAGTCGCTTTCTACGGGTTTACCCACGGAAGGTCGGCCTGATTTCAGCTTGTGGTAATTGATATAGTTGTCACTTTCCAGCTGATTTGCTGTTCAAAGCTAGAGTAGAATTTGTTTAACTCACCAGGGATGTTTGTACTACTGAATAAGTGCTGTTAAAGTTTCCTTTGAACTCCATAATAGCATGCATACCCTGTCAAATGTTATCATTTGTCCATGATGTTCCTGGGATTTGAACTTGGTATGGCTTCATTGATAGCCTTGCAGAATTTGTACATGGATTTCTTAGGGAAAGCCAGGTTTCCTGACTTAAGTGCCATTAACCTGCCCTTCAACAGTGAGTCAACCTCCTGGTACATGCATAGTTTCCAATTGGAGAATACCTTTAGTGTCTTCTTGGTCATAGTCTTACTGGTCATAAGTCTGTATCTTACTGATACAGTAAGTACTTAAGATTTGACAGGGATATCAAATTTTCAGTCTTTATTCTATTACGAGCTCCCGTTTTAGTAAAATGGGATTATCATAGGGATAGTATAGACAGGAGGGACTGAATGGTCACAGTTAACACTTAACAAAAGCATAAGTCACAGCCCAGAAATAATTCAATACATTGAAAGAACTAAGGGAAGATTTGTCAGTCTGTTCCAGAATTCGATACATTTGCAAAGACATTGTGATTTTGCAAGGGAGAACCACTCTGACTGATGAAGAGAAAGCAGCTTTTTGAAGCAGCTCTTGTGGCCAGCCATTCTGTGCAATTCAGAGAAAGGATGCTCTGTGAATGATCGCACCTTTTCGGTGGATTGACCTGTGCCAGGAGGGTCTTTTTGCTTTATTTTGATTGTGTCTAACAGTGGAAGTCACTTGGAGAGAGTGCTTCATTTTAAGTGTGACTAGCAGTGAAGTTACTTGGAGAGACTGGTGCCAGGGTCTTGGAAGCTTCGTGGAGGCCATCCAGTTCGAGTCTTGCCTACAAAAGGACCAGGACTGTTATGACCACACCTAAATGGATGGATATTTCTTCAAAGGCAATGCAAGAAGAGTTCACGAGTCTGTAGCACCCACAACTCCAGTCTTCCTATCAGTTCAATGCTTCAACACTGAATTTAAAAGAAGCAACTTTCTAGATTTCAGCCTGGGTATATCTCACATCTCACACACACACACACACACACACACACACACACACACACACACTAGAAAACCTACTAGTTGAGGATAGATTTAATGCTAAGGATAGTTTAAAAGTTAAGACTATAATTTAAAAGTTAGAAATAAAATTAGTGTTTTAAAATTAAACACTATCTGTTTCATTGCCTATTGCTGTTCATTACACGCAGTTCATTCCAAAAGGTATAGAACTAATATGTTGATTAACATATAACAGGCAAAAAGAAAATGAAAATTAGGAGATACATACAAGCGCTGGAGAAACTCAGCAGGTCCCATAGTGTCCATATGAGGCAATGATATATAACCAACGTTTCACACCTGACCCGTTTGTCAAGATAATGTTGCTGATATATCCTTGCCTCCTACGGATACTGTGGGCCCTGCTGAGTTTCTCTAGTACATTTGTGTATTAACTACTATCACAGACTTGTTTCACGAAAATTAGGAAACTTTGTGTGAAAAGAGATGCTAGAGTATGGAATACACTAGAAACCATTCAAAGGGAAAAATCAAATGAACTTGAGCCAAAGACAAGCAAAACTGATTCATTGTATATGACTACCATAAAAGACAGGGTCAGATAGATTGGATTATAAAGCTTTCTTCTTTATTTTAATCTTCTCCAAGCTTGGTCACTGGAAGATATTAAGAGGGCAGAGGAAGAAATGCAAGGATGTGCTCAAAGAAATACAAAATTCCCATTGACTTCTGAGAATCTTTGTCCCATAAAAGTATGATGTAGAGAAGGAGCATTCTTATCAGAATTGAGAATCTCATGGTCAATCATTTGGATCAGAGACCCTACTTGAGAAGGAAACCACTTCATTAACTATCTACCTATTATGTCTGCCACCACCTGGCCCATCAATAGAACAGTTGCCTGTTCCTTCAGATCCCACAAAACTTGAGAAAAGTTAAGTCATCTTCAGTCCAAAGGATATCCAGGAAGACAAAATTTTGACAGTTCGATGGGCTTGCATAGCCAAAAAAAGGAAATAACAAATTGTGTAATTTGCCAATGTTAAACCAAAACTTTAGTATTATGCACAAGTCTATGATATTGCACAAAGAATTCGAACATTACAAAAAGAGATACACTAATCTGATACTTAATTCCCAAGAAAAAATTAAGTACTTTAAATTCATTATTGTACAGAGAAATCATAAATAACATTCAAGACTCTCAATAACATCTGTTGATTTAAATCCCACCAACAATTGCCACAACTCAAGCTGAAAGAATGATACAAACAACTTTTGCTGCAGTAACTTTATGCTGAGAATCATGAACAATTTGAATGACAATGATTAATAGTTGATAATTATTTCTGGTTGAAGCAGGGAGACCAGTTTAATAGAAGCAAGGACATTAAACTTCGAGAGACAACTGTAATTAGTAGCAACAAACAATCAGATGGAGGAATTCAGTGGGAAAAAATGGTGGAACAGTTCATCAAAAAGATTGACCAGCAAATTAATTGTTGCTTCAGATTCCTTGCATCTGTAGTATCCTGTGCCTCTAATTTACGGCTAGCTCACTATTTACTCTAACTTCAGGTTTTTGAGCAAGGATTGCATTAATAGGGCAAACAATTGTACTTGGGATATTGCTTTTGTAGTTTCACGACAGGAGATGCATTCTTAAAAAAATTGTACAGCTAGTATTGTGCAGTGTTTATAGCCATATAGCCGTTTACAGCGCGGAAACAGGCCATGTCGGCCCTTCAAGTCCGTCTATCTATATACTCTGTCACATTTTATCCTTGTCTATAGCTATGCTAAAGCTTAGGAAGTTGTGGTCTCTGTCACAAAAATACTCTCTCACTGAGAGGTCTGTCACCTGATGTTGGATATTCTACATTATAACAAGAGTGCTGATTATCTTACCGTTACTCGTCTTCAAAACTCAAGGCCATCATCTTTATTTGACCGTTAGCTTTGATTTTGCTTGTCCCAACTTGCTGTCATTACCACTAAATTCTCCACAGCTCAATCCAAAGTACTTAAAGATTTACTATAGTAGCTGGTGGTCATCCATTCTGATGACATGTCTCTAATTTACAACACACCAATACACAAAATCTTGAAAATTTATATAATTATATCATCTTTGGTTACAGTTTAGTACAGACCACAAAATCCAAAAGTATCATGTTTGCTTTTGCTATGATTGAAACTAAGTTCTTTAGCAAGTTTTATTTTAAGTAAATATTTATAGTGCTGCATCACCAAACCACACTAAAAAAAAGAGAAAAGGACAGTATTTGACATATCCAACAGGAAGAACACAGTGATTAAGATTCCTTAAGTTCACTCTTTAGCCCTCAAGTCTTGTTAGAGTTACCTCAGATTACTGCACATTCTGGTTTATAGCGCTAAAGAGCAAACCAGTGACAACAAACTCAAGGTACTAACTAGCATAAAAATCATAAATTGTAAAGAGTTCTTTAGTTTATAGTGTGAATTGTATGTAATGTATCTTTCTGAGCACTGTACTTTCTGTGCTCTTAAGTTAAAGAAAATGATTAGAAACTAGTTAGAGATGAATAAAAAAATAAAGAAATTACATCTTAAAAGAAAATAGACTAGAATTTACTTTACCTTTCTTGTTTAGTGGGCGTTTCCGTACACAAACACAAATTCTTTGCTCATCAATCTAAAAGAATAATTAAGTTTTCATTATAGTTTAATAAAGAATATTGAACAATACAGGTTGTATTAGGCATGCTTTTAGGCTATGAAATCAAACTTGTGGACTTCCTCAATGCGGTTAATTAAAATCACTTCAATATAAATATTATACTGCTAATTGAAAGACAATCATAGTCATATTCCCTAACATTGGAGGTGACTGTGCTGGCCACTTTCAGTAGAATTGTTTGGAATTCAATGGCATTTAACCACTGAAATACAAATCCAGGTTTCAACAAATCTGCTATCAAATGTGAACATTCAAGGTTTACCAAAAGATTTGAAAGGCCTAATAAATTAAACTCCTACATCACTGTTTGCTGGGAATGCTGGAAAGACAGCTTCACAGATCTTGAGGCATGACCCAAGATCCTACTAATTTCAAAGGGGCTTGCAGGGCAAAAGGCAAGTAACAGACTAATTTTAAAAATGGTTTCATGTTTTAACTTCGTGTTTTTATGGTTTTTTTTTCCTTTCTTAAAAAGTAATGATAAACTTTTAAAATTATTAGTATTTGAATAGTATGTAAATATCTCTGAACATCACAGAAAAACATTATTATTTAAGATTAACTGCAGCTTTGACAGCCAAAGCCACTAGTTTTCTTCACCGTAAATGGTGTTCAGGGCCATTCTAAGAGCATGACTTCAACAAATCATGTGAGGCCATGCTGTTGGATCCAGATAAGATTGTCTATGCCTGGACAAGGCAAGTGGCGATGGTGCGGTGGAGCATTTCACATTAATTTCAGACTTTAGGTCTACAGATCTGGAAATTGTGAAGTTACACAGAATGAATGCAAAGTTTCAATACTGCTAAAATCAAGCAGGCTGCATTTTAAGACTATATATGTATGGCTTTTTATATCCTCATACAAGTTTATATTAAAGTAGAAACTGAAACATATGCTTGACATTTCAAATATCCTTTTTTGCAATTCAAACAGGTTAATTCTTTTCCAAATATAGATCTTTGATGAGATGACACCTGCATTATGAGAAGATTTTTTATATTGATCCCAGGAACAAAAGGGATCTTTTATGAACAAACACTTAGCAGATTGGTGCTGAACTCTACTTAGTTTAAAAGAAGGCTAGATGAGGAAATTTGCTGTGGAGAAGCAGTAGGTAGGAAGCAGCAGGAGGTCTCAGGATAAAGTGTCAGCAAAAAAAAATCACATATAATAGACAATAGGAGCTGGAGTAGGCCCTTCGGCCCGTCGAGCCAGCACCGCCATTTTACAGATCATGGCTGATCACTTTTGCCCACTAGAGTCTTATCTAACTCTCTTTTGAACATAATCAGCGAATCTGCCTCTACCACCCTCTGTGGCAGAGCATTCCACAGATTCACACTTCTCTGGGTAAAAAAATGTTTTCTCATCTCCGTCCTAAAGGGCCTACCCTGTATTCTTAAATTATGCCCTCTAGTCCTCGTCTCCCCCATCATTGGGAACAAGTAATCCGACTTCACCCTGTCTATCCCCCTGATAATTTTAAAAGACAAAGTTATAATGATTGGGGAAACCTGGGAACCATATATGGAACATGGCAGAAAGAGCAGGCCTAGGACCACCACCACCTAAAATGATAAGATAAACACGATCAGATTTAAATTGAATAAGTAGATGATATGTTGTTTTTGTTTGTATTCCTTTTGTATAAAGATATTGTTTTATTGTATTTTATATGTCCAATATTTACTGTTTTTGGAGGCAGGTGGGAAGGGGGAAGGACGGGATGGGGGAAGGACGGGATGGGGGGGAAAGAAGAAAAAATGTCACTGTGAATATTTAAAGAGATACATCTGTCAATATATTGGTTGATATGGTTCATAGTGCGATAAATAAAGAATTACAAAAAAAAAGGATAAAGTGTCAGCCACTTAAATTGAGATAATGAGGAATTCCATCCCAACCCTACCCAGTGACTTAAAATCTTTGGCATCCTCTAATGCAGCTGGCCTTGGATGCTAGTTTAGAGGGAATTAAAGGTTATGGGGATCAAACTGGAGAGCATGGTTTTAACCACAGTTCACAAGTCATTATTTTATTGAGTAACAGATCCATAAACTGCCATAGCCTCCTTTTTTTTAATCTTAATTTTTTCAAGTTTAAAGGTACCAAACAATATGTTGAAAATAACAAAGTGTAAAATTAATTTGATAATAAATACAAGTTGCTTCTAGAACATCTTTCAACTATAAAATGTACAATTTAAAATGTAGTCTGAATAACTCTAAACACAAAATATACATAAAAGAAAACTCAAAGCAAGATTCTCAGTTTGAGTCATTTTAATAAAACATTCAAAGAGCACTTGCTTAAACTTGTAACTTACTGGATCAGCAGCTGTAAGTGGTCGGTAGTCAAGACTGGATCTAAATTCTCTGATCATGCACATAATTTCCCAGTTTGGATTTGTAGAATCAACGTCCTGTTAAACACACAATTTACCAAAGTGAAACTACAATATCCAGATTTTGACTGCACTGGAGCATTTAATGGTTGGGTTACAAACTTTCTAAACTTTCTACCATTCAGATGGTAATTTGCAAAATTAAAAGCATTGAGAAACCCTTAAGTAAAATATTTGAAAAGGGAAAATGGAATATAGTTATACAAATCACAAGTTTGTGTGTTGTGCTAACCAGGTTTGATCCCTACAATTGGACAACTGAGGTAAAGTTAATAAGAAGCAGAAGAGATTTAAGAATATGTTGCAAGACTGCAGAATTATTCTTAAGAAAACAAACTGAGATTGATTCCTTTTGAAGAAACAAGGCAAGAGTTATTTCAAATACACAGAATTTTGAGAACCCAGGACAGGGTGAACAGGAAGGACCATTTTCCCTGGCAAGAAGGTGGAAGCGCCCTTGGAAAGCTATAATTAACAAGTCTATTGACCCAACATAAACTAATCGAACTAACCCAATAACCGGGTCAAACGACATCCATTAACTCAATATTTTGAAGAATTTTATAACTGGTGTATAGGTTCACCTGCACACACAAAGGTTACTGAACAAAAATGAAGCTGAGCAAAGAAAGAAAGGCAAACCAAGACTTGATCACTGCAAGGATCTGAATTCTACAGCAATTCTGAGGAGCTAAGTTCATAATTGTAATGTTTGTATAAATTGTTATAGGCCAAGCACTATAAAACTTCTTGTTTCATGTGGTTTTTATTTGATTCAATAAAGATCACTATCAACCAAATTTTCAGTAGAAAATTGACCACATGCAATATCTTTTTTTTTGAAAATTTTATCTTTTAATTTGCATCAAGAACAAATGCAGTGCTTATCCGTAATCATACAGAATAATTAAAAACAATGTAAAAGAATACATAATTTTATATTTTCTTCCCCCACCTCCTCAAAAAAGTAAGAAAAAAAGAAAATGCCTCCCTGAATTAATCACACATCCTTCATGATTAATTACATTTCAAATTTACAAATATAATCTTAAACATTAATTAACTAGGGTGAGCTGGAGCAGGAATAGTGGATGCTGTAGATGAACTCTTACCAATAAAATCCATACAAGGTTTCCAAATCCTATAAATTTTTTCTGATTGATTCTGCAAATTATACATTATTTTCTCTAATGGTATATAATTTTGTAATTCCATTTCCCATCTATTCAACCCCACATTATTATCTAATTTCTACATTACCACTATACATTTCTTTGCTATTGCTACACTTAAAAACTTTCTCTGATAAATATTTACTTCAAATCATGAATATCCCCTAACAAAAATATTTTTGGGTCTTTTAAAACTTGCATCTTCATAACTTGTCCCAATAAAATACTTTAATCTTCCCAAAATTTTTCTACTTTTTCACACTGCCAAACTGTATGTAAAAAGGTTCTACCTCTTTATTACATCTAAAACATTGTTCAGAGCAATTACAATTTCCATGTAATTTATGTGGAATATAATATAATTGATGTAAAAAAATGAATTGTACCATTTGATATCTAACAGTAATTGTGTTGGTTACACTTTCATAACATAATTTTGACCATACTTCTTCTTGAATTTGTATATTTAAATCTTTCTCATCTCAATTCAGATTTAAATAGATATTTTTCTGCATAGTCTCTTGCAATTTTATATACATATTAGTAATAAATCTTTTGATAAATGTATCAGTTATTAAATATTCAAATTGACTATGTTCATGTAATCTAAAATTTAGTCCTAACTTTCTTTTTGAATATGATTTAAGTCGATAATAAGTATAATATACCAAATAATACTATTTTTTCTTATCTTTCAATTGGTCAAAAGTAAAAAAAAGAACCCAAAAATCAATCCTTTATTCTATTTATTCCACAGTTATACGAAATTATCAAATAATTGTAAAGGGAATTAAAGGATTTTGCTTTAATAACATTCTAGCTAATTGATAATTCTTCATTCCTGTTTCTACATTGATTCCATTCCATACTTTTAAATATATATTTCAAAATTGATGTATCTATTTTTCCTTTCAACAATTCTTCGTGACGGGGCATGCCACGTGATGACGTGGGGTTCTCTCCAAAAAAGTTTCAAAAAAAGTCCAAAAAGCTGAAGTGATTTAAAAAAACAGAAAGAAAAACTGTCGGAAGGCCTACAGAAAAACACAGAATGCCACCAAAGAAAGTTAAAACAACTACTACTTTTCAAGAAATCGAGCAAAAGGAAACTGATAAAGAAGAGAGGCCTATCTTGAAGAAGGATCCTGGAGCTGTCCAGAAGGTAGGAGCCAAGCCTGGAGCTAGGGAGACCTTGGACATTGCTGTACAAGGTCCCCATGACAATGGCTGCCTGCCACGGGAGAAGGTGACTCTGCGCATGGCCGAGGAGTCACCCATGCACAGAGCACAGAAAAAACTGGAGGCAATTTTTAAAAAAGATCAAGAAGCCTCCAGCTCCAGTGATCAGGAAGAAGAACAGGAAGAACAAGAAATGTACATGGAACAGAGAGTTTTGACTAAAAAAAACAGGAGAAAATGAAAGAGACATATATCTACAACAGAAATGAAGAAACATATGGATACGTTTCAGCAATCTTTAGTGCAATTGACAATGGAAGTGAAAAAGTGTAATGGGAGTATAGTTGAGAATAAGAGCTTTACAAAAAAGGTGGAAAGAATGATGCCACAAATGAAAAATTTGAAGTGGTGGAAAAAATTCAAAATGTTAAAGAACAAATGAAAAAAATTCAAGTAGAAGCGGCAGCAACAAAAGATCAATTAACTAAAAAAAATTTCAGTAGAAGAATTAATATAAAAATTGTTGGACTTAAAGAAGGTAATAAAGGACAAGACATGAAGAGGTTTTTGCAATATTGGATTCTGCAATCTTTGAGGATAACTAAATTTCAAGGAGACATTGAGATTGAAAGATCCCATAGAGCATTACAACCAACAACGCAGCCAGATCAAAAGCCGTGTTTGATACTGCTCAAGTTACTTCGCAACGATGTGAGGGAAAAATCTTGGAACTGGTGGCGAAGCAAGCATAAGAAAGGCAATCACCATCAATTTATAATGGAAATAAGATCTTCTTTTACCCTGACTTAAGTTTTGATTTGTTGAAAAAAAAATAAAGAATTCAATGCTGTTAAAAAGGTGTCAAGGAAAAAAGGTTATGCTTTTGTTTTAAGGTACCTATAAGTATTGAATGTTTTTGTTCCAGAAGGAAAATAGTTATATTATGGTAAATTGTCAGATATGCTCTGAACAATGGGACCTTAATGAATGTGTATGCACCAAATGTAGATGATGATAAATCTATACAAGATGTTTTAATGCAATTATCAAATGCCAAGGGAAAAGTTATATTAGGGGGAGATTTTAATTTTGCTTTAGATCCTATAGTGGATAGAACAGGAGATAAAATGACAAAAAATAAAGTAGCAAAAATAGTAGATTTAATGAAAGATTTAGATCTAGTGGATATTTGGAGAAGAACTCATCCAAATGAAAAGGATTATTCCTTTTATTCATTTCGATACAAAACATTCACGAATAGATAAGTTTCTAACTTCTGCATAATTTCAACATAGTGCAAAGGGTGGAATATCAAGCACGAATTTTAGCCGATCATTCACCTTTATTTTTGTCAATTTTATTGGGAGAAGAGCAAAAGATAGGCTACAGATGGAGATTAAATACAACTTTATTGAAGAAAAACGAATTTTGTGATTTTATGAGACAGGAGATAAAAAAATTTCTTGAAGCCAATAAAGACTAAGTAACAAGTTTACAATATGGGACTCTATGAAGGCATATTTAAGAGGTCAAATAATAAGTAAAGAAAAGTAAAGAAAGAATATATGAAAGAAGTAGACCAGTTAGATAAAGAAATAATGAAATTGGAGAAGGAAATACAAGTACAAAAAGATTAAAGTTCAGGATTTGTAAGATATATTACATCATCTGCAAAAAGACAAATTTTATGTTCTTTATCATTTATCTTAAAGCCCTTAATCTCATTACCTCTACTCATTACCTCAGCTATAGCCAATGCAAATAAAAACGGTAATAATGGACACCTTTTTCTAGAAGATCTTTCCAATAAAAAAGGCTTTGATATTTGTCTATTTGTAATGACTTTAGCCTTTGGGTAATTAGACAATGCCCTAATCCAATTTATAGGAATTCCAAAAACATTCAATACTTTAAATAAATACAAATGCTTTTTCTGCATCTAAAGCCAAAGCAACTGATGGTATTTTCCTTTTCTGAGCCACATTTAACAACGTTAAAAACTTAATATTATCAGCAGATCTACTATTCTTGATAAAACCTGTTTGGTCCATATTAATCAATTTAAGTAAACATTTAGTTATTAATTTAGTCAAAATTTTAACATCTGTATTCAATAATGATATTGGTCTATGTGAAGATGGGAGCAAACGATCCTTTCCTTTTTTGGAATAACTGTTATTAAAGCTATTTTAAACAACTCTGGTAAATCACAGAGATCATTCATTTCATCTAACAATCCCATAAATATATGAATCAATAACTCTTTAAATTCTTTGTAAAACTCCAGAGAGAAACCATCTTCCCCTGGAGCCTTATTATTTGGTAAAGACATCAATATGTCATATAATTCTGTAACTGTAAAAGAATGTTCATTCATTCTTTTCCTCAATATTAATTCCAGCAACAATTTATGATATTCATTTTTATTTATCTCCATCCTTTACTGATTCTGATTGATATAATTTCTTATAAAATTTCATAAAACATCATTAATACTCTGTGTTTATAAATAAGATTACCTGATTCCTCTTTTATGGCTATTATTGTTCTCAATGATTGTTCTGTCTTCAATTGCCATGCTAATACCTTATGGACTCTATCTCCCAACTCGTAACATTTTTGTCGAGTTCGCCTTACATCTCTCTCCATTTTATGTTTGTATTTCATTAAATTTCAGGTTTTTTTTAAATTTAAATACTCCTCGCTTCTCATCATTTACTAGATTCTGTAATTCTTTTTCCAAATTTGTTATTTCATTTTCCAAATTATTAACTTCAGACATTTGTTTTTAATCTTAGCTGTATAACTTATTATTTGTCCTCTTAAATAAGCTTTCACAGAGACTCAAATCACCAATTTATTGGTTACAGAGTGTTCACTCGTGCCTAAATTTTTTTTATCTCCTGTCTTATAAATCCATAAAAATCTTGCCTTTTTAACAATACAGTATTAAACCTCTATCTCTAACCTCTATATTGCTCTTCTTAGAATAAAACTGACATAACTAAGGCTGAATAATCAGACAATATTCTTACTTGATATTCAATGTTTTGAACTCTTGCTTGTAGTTGAGAGGAGATTAAAAACACATCTATACGTGAATATGTCTTATGTCTAAAAGACTAAAATTAGTAGTCTCTAATACCAGGATGCATCTTCCTATGGACTCACTCATTCTCCAAATCTCCTTGAAATTCAGCCTGACCCAAAGATTCCGTTATCCATCGTTGCAAGTTTTTTTTCAAATCTTGACCTTCATCACCTTCTTTAAGTCCAACAATCTTGATATTATTCTGCCCAATAAAATTTTCCCAAAGTGTCTATTTTTTGCATTAACTTTTAATTCTTGGCAGCAGCTTCAACATGTACTTTCTTCATTTGGTCTTTAATATTTTGAATCTCAAATTTATTTCCTTTAATTTTCCCATCCACTATTTCAAATCTTGTGTCAGCTTGTTGCATTAATCTTTCAATCTTGTCACCATTCTTCTTGTTAATACTTCCAAAGATTGTCAAAAAGAATCTAAAAATCGCTTAATTTCCCCAGAAGATAAAGAAGCTTCTGCACTTTTTTCTGCTTTTTTCTTCATTGTAGGTCATTCTTGATCCTTCCTTTGCTTTTCTTGGTCCTCTTCTTGATCACTGAAGCTGTGAGTATCTTGTATCTTTTTTTTAAAAGTTCCTCTTTCTTTTGGTGTGCTCTGCACATGTGTGAGGAGTCACACATGCACCAAGTCACTTCTTCAGTCGATGTCTGCGGCCATTGTCGGAGGAGACCTTGGGCAGCAGTGCCCAAGGTCTCTCTGCTTCTGGCCTCTCTCCTTTAGATATTACCTTGCAGACAGTTCCAGGATCCTTTCTCAAAGTAGGCTCTCTTCTTTTTCTTGCAGTTTCTTGTGTTGCAATAAGGCCTTTATCCTTCTTTGGTGGCATTGTTAATGTCTTCTATATGTCTTTAAACAGTCTTCCTTATAGTTTCTGTAACTTTTAGGCTTTTTAAACACTTTTTCTCAACTTTTGAGGAGAGCAGGGATTACCAGTCTAACCCCACGTCATCATGTGCCACGCCCCCATGCAACATCTAATTATAATCAGAAGGTTATTTTCAAATATCCTAATAGTTCACTAATGCTTTTCAGAAACTTGACAACCTTGCTGAAACTGGCCTTTTGACTTGAGCTCCAAAATAAATTTGTTGACTCTTCACTGTTGTCAGAAGTGGGAACCAGAAAGTGAGGGCAGAAAATCAAAAGCGTGATGCAATGTGTTATGAGTTTGTGAGGAATGATGGACAGGGAAGGAAACATTATAAATGTGTCTATTTCAACATGAGTATTACTTGGAATAAAGGAGATGAACTTATAGCATGGATAAGAACATGGAACTACGATGTTGTGACCATTACAGAGACTTAGCTAACGGAAGGACAGGATGGACTTATGCAGAAACTGGGATTTAGTTGTTTTTGAAGGAACATATATACCCCAGGTTGCTGTGGGAAGAGAGGGAAGAGATAGCTGGGACATTGGTATGATTTTTGAGTCCTCCGTGGCCACAGGGGAGGTGCTGGAGGATTAGAGAGGCAAATGTGGTCCCCTTGTTTAAAAAAGGTAATAGGGAGAATCCTGGGAATTTTTGACCAGTGGTGTGCAAAATAATGGAGTGTATTATTAAGGATAGGATCTATGATTATTTGGAAAAGTACAGTCTACTCAAGGCTAGTCAGCATGAACTTGTGAAGGGAAAGCCATGCCTCACAAGCCCCATTGTTTTTTGGGAAGGTAACATAAGATATTGATGAAGATAGGACAGTATATGTGATCTATATGGATTTTAGTAAGGTACTTGACAAGGTCCCCTATAAGAGACTCGTTCAGAAAGTTATGAGGCATGGGATCCACAGAGCATTGGCTGTGTGGATTAAAAATAGACTTGCATGTAGAAGCAGAGAGTAGTATTGCACAGAAAGTATTCCGCCTGGTGGTCAGTGACTAGTGGAATTCTTCAGGGATCTGTTCTGAGACCCCTGCTCTTTGTGATTTTTATAAATGACATTGATTAAGAAGCGAAAGGATGGGTCAATAAGTTTGTGGATGATGTGAAGGTTGGTGGAGTTGTAGAGAGTGCTGAAGGTTGTTGTAGGTTACAAAAGGATATAGACAGGATGCAGAGTGTGGTAAAAAAGTTAGCAGATGGAGTTCAATCCAGATAAGTGTGAGGTGATGCATTTTGGAAGGTCAAACCAGAAGGCTGAGTAAAAGGTTAATGGTCAGATACTTAACAATGTGGAAGAACACCTTGGATGTCCAAATCTATGCATCTCTCAAGGTTGCTGCACAACTTGATAGGATAGTTAAGAAGGCTGATGGGATGTTGGGCTTTATTAATAGGCAGATTGAGTTCAAGAGTTGCGAGGTCATGTTGCAACCTTGCATATCTTTGGTGAGACCATCCTTAAGAGTATTGTGTTCAGTTTTGGTCACCTTATTATAGGAAGGATGTGGAAGCTAAGGAGAGGGTGCAGAGGAGAATTATTAGGATCTTGCCTGGATTGGAAAACAAGTCTTATGAGGCAATGTTAGCAGAGCTGCTATTTTTCTCTTTGGAGTGCAGAAGGATGAAAAGAGACAATAGAATTCTACAAGATTCTGAGAGGCATAGATAAGATGGACAGCCAGCACCTTTTTACCAGCGTAGAAATAGCAAACGGCAGGGGACACACCTACAAAGTGAAGGGAGGAAAGTTTTAGGGAAACATCAGGGGTAAGTTTTTTTCAAAAAAAAACACGGTTGTGGGTGCTGGAATGCTGGTGGAGGCTGAAACATTAGGGACATTTAAGAGACTCTTAGACAGGCACGTGGATGAAAGTAAAATGTAGGGTTACGAAGCAGAAAAGGTTTAGTACTTTTTTTGGTAGCAAAATACAGGTTGGCCCAACTTCAAGGGCCTGTACTGTGATGATATGTTCTAAGTTGAAATGAAAATAAGCGGAATATTTTTCATAAATCAGGACACAACAAATATGCTCACGGCACAGCAGATGTTTCAAAATTTTCAAACATCTAGAAATATGTGCAAAATATGGAAGAGGTAGCACAAATTAGTAATGTACAATTATAATTATACTGTTAACTGTCCTTTATCATCATATTTGGTACATCTGTTTCACCAGCAGGACAGATGCAACAGCATTTCAGCAAAATGTGAAGACAAGTGACTATGACTGAGGACTCTGGATTTTGGAGTTCAGGTCCAAAAATATATCAGCAAATATTACTTCTTCACTCATCTATCCTCCCCTCCTGTATCCACTTATTACCTCTTACCTGTCAGCCTTTTTCTTCCCCCTTCCTCCACCCACTCCCCCTCCTTTTCATTCAGAATCTACCAGATTTTCAGCATACTCGAAGAAGGTCTCAGGCCCAAAATGTCAACCGACTTTTATTTTCCACAAATGCAGCTTGACTGCTGAGTTTCTCCAGCAGGTCTGTGCACTACACTAGACTCTAGCACCTGTAGATTTTCTTGTTTACCTCCATTTATTTTCCCTGTTTATGGATGCCTAAAGGCATTCCTTCTCATGTTTCTGGAGTGAATGATTATCCACAAGTTTAACAGTAAGAGACATGGTAGTACACTCTTCAGGTCCCAATTGTAAACAGTTTCTCAGTCACAAAATATAATCATTTTGTTTACTCCATTGGGCGAATCAATTTTAGAATCAGCTAATCAGCTTCATTAGTTTCCTATGGGGTTTAACTTTAATATCTGACCTCTAATGTGGGAACTTGTTAAAGGTGGGGATAGGATCGCAAGATGGCAAGCAGTTTGTGCAAAACATAAATATAAACCTGAGCTCGTTTCTCCCTCATCTCTTGTTGCTGTATCCGACGCTTTTCACGTTTTTCCTGGAGTTTTTCAACTTCTTTAACACAATTTGATTTTCTACGTGCTGAAAGATAAATTGACCAAAGTTTAGTTTGAGAACAAAAAAAAAACAAGTTTTATTGGTTCCAAACTTCTGCACAATTTAAAAAAAAATTTTAAAAAAAACAGGAAATGATGAAAATAGATATAGTAAAACCCTTGGTATCCTGCCCCTGCAGGGATTGGCAGTTACTGGATAAGTACATTTTCCACTTGCTCGAGAATGCATGTTGCGTGAACAGCAAGACATGCCAAGTTTAAATTTCTGTACTTTTTTGTTAACATATTAACGGGGTTTTACAGTAAAAGGTTTTGCATATTTTGCTATGGAACAAAAAGGCACATGGTTTTCGCCACATCAATTTAAATTCATTTTTGAGATATCACTTCCATGACCATTTTGGAAGAGTGTCACAACATACAGTTTCATGGCTTTCAGGGGAAAATTTTAAAGGCAGAGAAACTTTACTCTAAGAGTTAAAGAAAACAATTATTCTGTAGATAATTAAAATTAATTTTATTACTTTTAGGAAACCTTTCTGATATTCATCCACAAAGACAGGTAAAGTATTAATTTAAAAGCTGTCATTTCCTTAATTCCAACAATAATTTCTCCTGTCTCAGACTCAAGAACTCTTGCTAACTTTTCCTATAGAAGTATATCTGCTCACATTCTACATTTTCTTCTGTTATCAATGTCTTGGTCTTCCTTTGCTTAATTCTTAAATTTTCCAAACTGTAATGCTACATAATGTTAAATTAAAGAGAAAGATGCACAATCTTTAATTTTTCCCCAGCCACAGGATTTTATTTTTAGTTAGCCACATTAATTCCTTAAGAATATGTGGCTCATTTAGAACATAGAACACTACAGCGCAGAACAGTACAGGCCCTTTGGCCCTTAATGTTGTGCCATCCTATATATTTTTACCAAAATAAAACTAAACCCTCCCTCCATCATAACCTCAATTTTTCATTCATCCATGTGCCAGTCCAGGAATCTCTTAAATGCCCCTAAAGTTTCAGGCTGCACCCCTGTCAAGGCATTCCAGGCACCCAAAACTCCATGTAAAAAACCTACCCTTGATGTCTCCCTTAAACTTTCCTCCCTTCACTATGTAGAAATGTGCTCTGGTCCTTGCTACTCTTGCCCTGGGAAAAAGGCACTGGCAGTCTACCTTATATATGCCTCTCAGAACCTTATAGATCCCTATTAAGTCACACCTCATCCTTCTAGCCCAAGCTCTGCTAACCTTATCTCATAAGACTTATTTTCCAATCCAGGCAACATACTGGTAAATTTACTCTGCACCCTCTCCATAGCTTCCACATCCTTCCTTTAGTGAGGTGACCAGAATGGAACACAATATTCTAAGTGATTTGTAGTGCTACAACATGACCTCTCCTCTCTTGAACTCAAATCCCCAACTAATGAAGCCTAACATCCCATCTGCCTTCTTAACTATGCTATCAGCCTACATGGCAAACTTGAGAGATGCATGGATTTGGACCCCCCAAAGTACCTCTGATCTTCCACCCTGTTAAGTATCCAACTATTAACCCTGTACTCAGCCTTCAGGTTTGAACTTGCAAAATGCATCACCTACCACTTATTCGGATTGAACTCCATCTGCCACTTTTACACCCAATTCTGCATCCTTTCTATAATTCTTTTGTAACCTTCAACAACCTTTAACACTATCCACAATTCCTCTAACCTTCATATCATCTACAAACTTACTGACACATCCTTTTATTTCTTCATCCCAAAGTGGGTGCTCCCCCACCTGTGGGGGTGGTGGAAATATCCAAGGGGGCGTTGAGGAGAAAGTGGGCGGTCAGGGGTTGGTGAAGAAAAAGGGGGCGGTGAACGTTTGTTTGTTTCTTGATGATGTGCTCTGGACAGGACACGCGCAACATTCATGCTTGCAAGGGCCAAGGCTCCAGGTTTGTAAGAATTTCAAATTATCTTCAGGTTGCCATGTACATTTAAATTATGTGCAAATACACCGATTTCCACCCCCACATGCCCCTCCCATTTTTGGCCCCGATGGCGCAATCGCGGATCCTCGCCCAGCTGCCCACCCATCTAACTCCCAACTGCTGATCCTCACCCTGACCACCCACCCATCCAGCACCCAACAGCTGATCCTCACCTTGGCCGTCAGCCCATTGAGCTTCAGACAGCCCAGTCGCGGTTCCTTGCCCTGACCACCCACCTATCCAGCACCCAACTAGCAGATCCTTGCTCTGACCATCTGCCCATCGAGCTGCAGATGGCCCAATCATGGATCCTTGCCCTGGCTGCCTGCCTATCCACACCCGACGGCTGAACTTCACCCTGACCATCAAGCTTCCGACAGCTGATCCTCACCCCGGCCACCCACCCATTGAGATCCTGAAGGCCCGAAAACAATGTAGTTACAGTTGAGATGAAAATTTAACTCTTTACATTGCAAAATAAATTGGTTTATGACAAGTTTTATTTGTGAAATACATACATTTATATATAGTGTTAGATTAATTGTTGCTTGAAATTTGTGGTAGACCTAATAGCTAAAGGTGCTTGTTCGTTGTATGTGTGTGGTGACCAAGATGTGTGTGTTCGTTGTAAGTGTGGTTTGGGGGGTGGGGGCTAGGGATTGGGGGCCAAGGGGGCGGCAGCGTGAAAAAATTTGGGAACCTCTGATCTAAGCCATTTATAAAAATCACAAAGAGCAGTGATCCCAGAACAGATTCCTGTGGAACTCCACTAGTCATTGATCTTCAGGCAGAATACTTTCTGTCTATTGCAGGTACACAATCCTTTATCCGGAACCCTTGGGGGATAGTGTATTCCGAATTTCGGATTTTTCTGGATTTCAGAAAGCCCACCCGAATTGTGCTGCCATATCCATTCCCACCCCCTTCCAGTCGCCCAGCCGTCTCCCCCAACCGTGGTCCCTCAGCCGCCTTCCCCAACTGCCTGTCCCTCAGCTGCCCAGACATCTCCCCCAACTGTAGTCCATCAGCTGCCCAGCCGCCTCCCCCAACTGCAGTTCCTCGGGTTTCTCCCCCAACCACCAGTCCCGCGGCCACCCGGCTATCTCCCCCGGCCGCCCGGCAGTCTCCCCCGGCAGTCTACCCTGGCCGCGGTCCCTCAGCCACCCGGCAGTCTCCCCGGGCCACGGTCCCTCAGCCGCCCGGCAGTCTCCCCGGCCGCGACCCCTCGGCCGCCTGGCAGTCTCCACCAACTGCGGTCCCTCAGCCACCCGGACATCTCCCCCGACTGCCGGTCCTTTGGCCGCCCAGATGTCTCCCCCGACTGTCCTAAACTTGAACAGTATGAAGCCCACTGTTGTAGATTTTCCCACCATCTCCAGCAGTCTCTCAGTAGTCTCCCCTGACCATCGGACCCTCGGCCGCCTGGACGTCTCCTCCGACCGCCAGTCCTTCGGCTGTCTCCCCGACCGCCAGTCCCTCAGCTGCCCGGCAGTCTACCACAACTGCAATCTCACGGCCACCCGGACGTCTCTCCCGACTGCCAATCCCTCGGCCGCCTGGATGTCTCTCCCGGCCGCCTCCCCTGGCTACCCGGACGTCTCTCCTGGTAGTCTCCGCCCGGCCGCCGTTCCCCACTTGCCGGATTTTGAAGCTTTCCGGATTTTAGATATCCGGATAAAGGATCGTGTACCTGCACTACTATCTGCTTTCCATAGGCAAGCTAATTCTGAACCCACAGACATAGATCCCATGCCTCATTCTGAAAGAGTCTCTCGTGGGGCCCTTGTCAGATGCTTTACTAAAATCTATATACACATCCACAGCCTTACCCTCATTAATTTCTTTCTTACCTCCTCAAAAAATTCAATTAGGTTCATGAGGCACAACCTTCATCTCACATAGCCATGCTGACTATCCTCACGAAGAGTGTATCTCTCCAAATACTCATAAGTCCTGTCTTTAAAAATCATCTCCAATAGTTTGCAAACCACTGACGTAAGAGTCACTGGTCTACAATTCCCACTATTACCTTTTTTTAAACAAGGAGACCACATTTGTGATTCTCCAATCCTTGGGCATCTCCTCCAAGACCAAGGATGCAAAGATCATCGTCAACGCCCCAGCTATCTCTTTTCTCCCTGGGGTATATCTCATCTGGACATGGGGACATCAATCTTAATGTTTTTGAGAAGATTCAGCACCTCCTCTTTCCTAACCTCAATTTGGTCCAGCACACAAGCTTGTTCTATTTCTGTCTTCACCTAGACCAGGTGAATACTGAAGCATATTATTAATTTAGGACCTTTCCAACCTCCTCCACCTCCAGGCACATGTTGCCTCCTTTATCCTTGAGCGGTCTTACCTTCACTCTCTTCATCCTTCTGTTCCCATAAACATAAAATACCTCGGGGTTCTCCTTAACCCTACTTGCCAAAGACTTCTCATGTCCACTTCAAGCTCTCCTAAGTCCTGTCTTAAATTCCTTCCTGGCTACCATATAATGCTCATGAGCACCTTCCTGTTTTTTGCTTCCAAAATATCTAATGTATGCTTTCTTCTTTCTCTTAACTAGCTGTCTCATCTGTTTTGTCAACCAAGGTTCCCTTTTCCTCCTATCTTTTCCCTGTCTGAGTGGGACAAACCTATCCAGAACTCTGCACAAGTGGTCCCTAAACATCCTTTACATTACTTTTGTGCTTTTCCCAGAGAACATCCGTTCCAATTTACTCTTCCTAGTTTCTTCCTCACCCCACCACAATTAGCCGTTCCCCAATTAAACTCTTTCTTATATTGTCTGCTGTTATCCCTCAGGAAGCTATGGTCACTATTACCAATCTGTCACCTGACCAGATTCATTGCCAAGTACTTGATCCAATCTGGCCTCTCTAGTTGGCTGGTCCACATACTGTGTCAGGAATACGATCAATGTATTTTTCAATTTACCACTGCCAACCCGTGTTACTTAACTTCATATTTTGCATCTTTAGATTGGGCCCTAATTTCATATTAAGCCAAATTGAAGGTTGAAAAAAAATTCAACCTATATATTAATTTCTAACATATTCATATTTCTCTTTCCTAAATATGCTTAACTTCATGATTATATATGAACTCTTTCATTGTGAAATTCCAAATTTAATTCTGCAATCTGTCCCTTAACATAAGCTAGAAAACCATCTTCTATGAATCCCATGGCATGTAGAATGACATTGTGCCCATTAGTGAAAATTGGATGCAGGACTGGCAGCTCAATGTTCTGAGATTCCATTGTCTCAGAAGACACGATAGAGCAGGAGGAATGGGATTGTTCGTCAGGAAAAATATCACGGCTGTGCTCAGGCAGGATAGAACAGAGTACTCGTCTACTAAGGCTATGTGGTTGGAGTGGAGGAATGGGAAAAGTATGACCACACTCATGGGGTCACCCAATAGTCAATGAGAAATGGAGGAGAAAATCTGTGGAGAGATAGCGGACTGCTGCGGGAAACATAAGGTTGAGTTAGAAGGGGATTTTAATTTTCCACATATTGACTGAGACTCTCATACTGTAAAAGGGCTGGATGGCTTGGAGTTTGTTAAATGTGTTCAGGAATGTTTTCTAAATCAATATATAGAGGTACCAATTAGAGAGTGCAAAACTAGATCTGCTATTTGGGAATGGAACAGGACAGATGACAGAAGTAGGAGTCAGGCAGTGGTTTTCAAACTTTTTCTTTCCACTCACATACCAATTTAAGTAATCCCTTACTAACCACAGAGCACCTATGGCATTAGGGATTGCTTAAGGTGGAATGTGATGGAAAGAAAAAGTTTGAAAACCACGAGTGTAGGGGAACATTTTGGGTCCAGTGATCACAATCCCACTAGTTTCAAGTTAATTATGGATAAGGATGGGTCTTGTCATCGAGTTTAGATTCTAAATTGGAGAAAGGCCAATTCTGAGGAAATAAGTAAGGATCTAGAAAGTATGGATTAGGATGCATTTGATAAGTGGAAGGTCTTCAAAGACAACATTTTCAGAGTAGAGTTTGTATGTTCCTGTTAAGATTAAAGACACAATTAACAGGCATATGAAACCTTTATACTAACACTGGCAGCTACACAGAATTTGTCTTATCTTCCTTATCACTGATTCACTCCTCCAAACCAAAGTTCCCCATCTGCCATCATACAATGGTCAATGTGCTCATTGTCCCAACAGTCTATGCTGCTCCTTACATAGGCTGTGAGTATGAGGAAATGCATAGGCTGAGGTTCCTCCAGAGAAAACAAGAATCTCCATATTTCCTGACTTCTTATCTGACCAATCCTCCAATACTTAGTTTAAGGGGATGTGTCTGACCCAATGCAGTAAATAAGTGGACTCTGCAAACCATCTGAAACACTGTGTACTTTCATGGTCTAAGTCAATTATAGCAAATCAGTTCTAGCTGGTTTAAAATTCTAAAATCTGCAGACGCTGTGATTGAAGTAAAAACACAATGCTGGAGAAACTCACTTGCTCAAACAGCAAACTTTATATAGCAAAAATAAAGATACATACCAAATGTTTCCTGCCTGGGCCCTTCATGAAGGTATAAGCAAAATGTAGCCAGATACCTAAATAAAATAGTGTGGGGGGGGGGGGGGGGGTGGGGAAGCACAGATCCACAGACAGGAGGAAATGGGTGGATGTGGGAGGGACAGCACACCAACAAACAGGGGGAGGGGTGATGGCTCTGTGAATGGAGAGGGAAGCGGGTGGAGAGCTGGAGGAAAACAGACAGAGGGATGAGGAAGAACAAGGAGTGGTCTAGCAGACGCTGGAGAGTTGATGTTAATGCTATCCGGTTAGAGAGTGCCCATACGGAATATGAGGTGTTGCTTCTCCAATTTATGGGTGGCTTTGGTTTGGCAGTTCAATTGGCAGTGCACAGAATTGAAATGATTGGCCACTGGGAGATACCAGTCATTGATCGGACAGAGCAAACGTGATCAGCAAAGTGATCTCTTAGTCTGTGTCCAGTCTCTTCAGTGCACAGAAGACCATAACTGGAGCACCGGATGCAGTTAATGACTCCCACAGATTCACAAGTGTTGTTTCACTTTGAAGGACTATTTGGGGCCCAAAATGGTGGTGAGGATGGGCGCAAGCATGGCACTTCCTGCAATCACAAGGGAAGGTGCCAAGTGGTTGATTAGTGGGAAGAGATGAGTGAACAAGGGAGTGGTCCCTACAGAAGGAAGAGAGGGGAAGTGGTGTCTGGTGGTGGGATCGTTGTAAGTGACAGAAATTGCGGCAAATAATAGGTTGGATGCGGAGGCTGGTGGGTGATAGGTGAGGGCAAGAGGAATCCTATTTCTGTTGCCCCTTGGGCCAGGGCAGATGTGTGGGAAATGGAGGAGATGCGGGTAAGAGCTGAGTTGATGATAGTATATGGGAAGATGGAAGACATCTCGGACGATCTATATGAGAAGACCTCATCTTGGGAGCAGATATGACAAAGATGGAGGAATTGAGAGAAAGGAATAGAATCCTTACAAGAGACTGGGTGTGAAGTAGTGTCATCAAGGTCGTTGTGGAAGTTGGTAGATTTGTTTCCCGAGATGGAGACAGAGAGAAAAAGGGGAGAGTGTCAGCAGAGATGGACCAAGTAAATTTGAGTTCGAGGTGAAAGCTAGCAAATTTTGTTTATTAAACTCAGAGACTGCTCATATGCTTTTCACTACAAATGAAAACACAAAAAAGAAAAATAATCACTGCTTTACTCATGGAAGTCCATACTCCTTGAACTCTGAGCTGTGGTTAATCTACCTAAACTTCATGCATTTTCCACTCCCAACAATAAAGAGCAATATACCACCTTCTTAGTGCATTTTGTACAAGCTATATGCAGACATACAATCACATTTCACTTACATGGTGGTGCAAAATCCTTTTTACCAGGCTGCGCCGGAGAGATGTCTGTAGCACTACCATTCTGATGAGCAGCCAATGAATGTTCTGGAAACTGGCTTGGTCTTAATCTTGTTGATGCCACTGGGATAAAAAGAAAAATATTCTTTTGACATTAAAAAAAAATAGTCACTTATTTGGACTAACATTGAGTTTCCCAAGATCAAATCTATTAATTTATAACTGATCTGAATTAGTTTGAACAGGATTTCTTGGACAGAACACACATTCAATCTAAACACAAATTTATGCAAACACAGTCATTAGCTCTTCAGCCAATTCAGTGCATGACAACCTTTTTCCCCCTCTCAACTACATTTGGACCATATCTTTCTTGACCTTGTCCATTTGAGTCTTCAACTGTATTTGATTCCACCACCTCCTCTGGCAGTGCAATCGATATAAATCACTCCCTCTAAAAAAAATTAACCTTTGGACCCCTTTAAAACTCCTTATACTATAGACCTGCAATTTTAATTAAAAAAAGAATCTTGCAATTAAAATTCAAAGTGTTGTGATGGACCCTGCATGGAGATATATAATGGTACATTGTCAAGTATATTCTGAATTCCGGACTTTTTAAAATTTGCATGCTCTAAATGTTGACAATGAGAAATTTATTAAGAAACATTTCTTAATTTATCAGTGGCACATGAAAATATTTTAATAGGAGTGGATTTTAATTTCTGTCTTGATCCATTGTTGGATAGATCCACTCACGTAGCGATGAGAACAAAAGCTACATAGGTATTAACGAGAGACTTGAATTTAATAAATGTATGGACAAGGATTAATCCAAGAGAGAAAACGTACTCATTTTATTCGAGTAGGCATGATTCTCACTCTAGAACTGATTTATTTTTAATTTCAGCATAAATGCAAACTAAGATTCTTGAATTTAATTATAAAACAAGGATCTTAACAGATCATTTGCCTTTATTAATAACAATTGAAATGGCTGACAAGGAGAAAATGATTTATAGATGGAGACTGAATTCACTATTATTGAAAAGAAAATATTTTTGTGAGTTTGTGAGAACACAAATTCGGACATTTTGTCTCTGTAAATGCCATCCGGTTAGAGAGTGCCCATACGGAATATTAGGTGTTGCTTCTCCAATTTATGGGTGGCTTTGGTTTGGCAGATCAATACATACACACATTTTAAAACAGATCTTATTTGAAATACTGAAATTTGAACTCTGTAAATTATGTTTATTATATGGGAAGTGCATCTAAGAGATCGAATTATGTTTTACTTCTAAAATTAAAAAGGAGTATATGAAAGAGATTGATCAATTAGAAGAAGAAATAACAGTTTTAGAAAAGGATCTTCAAAAACAGGTTCTGAAGATAAATGTAGGCAATTAATTAATTTAAAGAATGAGTATAATACATTACAGACTTACAGAGCAGAGAAAATAATTACAAGAACAAAACAAAGATATGAGTTATGTGAATGATCACAAAGTACTTGCTTGGCAGTTAAAAACAGAGCAGATTTTGAGGACAATTAATGTAATTAAAAAGGGCACTAATGTTATTACTTATAAGCCTCAAGAAACAAATGAATCCTTTAAGAATTATTATTCAAAATTGTATAGTTCAGAATCTTTAAGACAAAAATATAATAGATATTTATCAATTAGGTTTAGAAGAACAAATTGAACTGAGTGAGGGAGGCTAGGAGTTCATTACAGAGTAATAAATCTTTAGGAGAGGATAACATAACATATCTTTGGCTTGGCTTCGCGGACGAAGATTTATGGAGGGGGGTAAAAAGTCCACGTCAGCTGCAGGCTCGTTTGTGGCTGACAAGTCCGATGCGGGACAGGCAGACACGATTGCAGCGGTTGCAAGGGAAAATTGGTTGGTTGGGGTTGGGTGTTGGGTTTTTCCTCCTTTGCCTTTTGTCAGTGAGGTGGGCTCTGCGGTCTTCTTCAAAGGAGGTTGCTGCCCACCAAACTGTGAGGCGCCAAGATGCACGGTTTGAGGCGTTATCAGCCCACTGGCGGTGGTCAATGTGGCAGGCACCAAGAGATTTCTTTAGGCAGTCCTTGTACCTTTTCTTTGGTGCACCTCTGTCACGGTGGCCGGTGGAGAGCTCGCCATATAACACGATCTTGGGAAGGCGATGGTCCTCCATTCTGGAGACGTGACCCATCCAGCGCAGCTGGATCTTCAGCAGCGTGGACTCGATGCTGTCGACCTCTGCCATCTCGAGTACTTCGACGTTAGGGGTGTAAGCGCTCCAATGGATGTTGAGGATGGAGCGGAGACAACGCTGGTGGAAGCGTTCTAGGAGCCGTAGGTGGTGCCGGTAGAGGACCCATGATTCGGAGCCGAACAGGAGTGTGGGTATGACAACGGCTCTGTATACGCTTATCTTTGTGAGGTTTTTCAGTTGGTTGTTTTTCCAGACTCTTTTGTGTAGTCTTCCAAAGGCACTATTTGCCTTGGCGAGTCTGTTGTCTATCTCATTGTCGATCCTTGCATCTGATGAAATGGTGCAGCCGAGATAGGTAAACTGGTTGACCGTTTTGAGTTTTGTGTGCCCGATGGAGATGTGGGGGGGCTGGTAGTCATGGTGGGGAGCTGGCTGATGGAGGACCTCAGTTTTCTTCAGGCTGACTTCCAGGCCAAACATTTTGGCAGTTTCCGCAAAGCAGGACGTCAAGTGCAGAGAACAAAACAAAGGACTCTACATCACCTTTGTTGACCTCACCAAAGCCTTCGACACCGTGAGCAGGAAAGGGCTTTGGCAAATACTAGAGCGCATCGGATGTCCCCCAAAGTTCCTCAACATGATTATCCAACTGCACGAAAACCAACAAGGTCGGGTCAGATACAGCAATGAGCTCTCTGAACCCTTCTCCATTAACAATGGCGTGAAGCAAGGCTGTGTTCTCGCAACAACCCTCTTTTCAATCTTCTTCAGCATGATGCTGAACCAAGCCATGAAAGACCCCAACAATGAAGACGCTGTTTACATCCGGTACCGCACGGATGGCAGTCTCTTCAATCTGAGGCGCCTGCAAGCTCACACCAAGACAAAAGAGAAACTTGTCCGAGAACGACTCTTTGCAGATGATGCCGCTTTAGTTGCCCATTCAGAGCCAGCTCTTCAACATAACATATAACATAACAATTACAGCACGGAAACAGGCCATTAGGCCCTTATAGTCCGCACCGAACCAAACACCCCTCTCTAGTCCCACCTCCCTGCACAATGCCCATAACCCTCCATCTTCTTCTCATCCATATACCTGTCCAACCTTTTCTTAAATAATACAATTGACTCCGCCGCCACTATTTCTCCCGGAAGCTCATTCCATACGGCTACCACTCTCTGAGTAAAGAAGTTCCCCCTCATGTTACCTCTAAACCTCTGCCCCTTAATTCTTAACTCATGTCCTCTTGTTTTAATCTTTCCTCCTCTTAACGGAAATAGTCTATCCACATCCACTCTGTCTATCCCTTTCATAATCTTAAATACTTCTATCAAATCCCCTCTCAACCTTCTACGCTCCAAAGAATAAAGACCTAATCTGTCCAATCTCTCTCTATACTCTAGATGCTTAAACCCAGGTAACATTCTGGTAAACCTTCTCTGCACTCTCTCCACTCTGTTTATATCCTTTCTATAATTAGGCGACCAGAACTGCACACAGAACTCCAAATTAGGCCGCACCAACGTCTTATACAATCTCAACATCACCTCCCAACTCCTATATTCCATGCAATGATTGATAAAGGCCAGCATACTAAAAGCCTTCTTCACCACCCTATTCACGTGAGTTTCTACCTTCAGGGACGATGTACCGTTACTCCTAAATCTTTCTGCTCTTCGGTATTCATCAATGCTCTCCCATTTACCACGTATGTCCTATTCTGATTCTTCTTACCAAAATGAAGCACCTCACACTTATCAGCATTAAATTCCATCTGCCATTTTTCAGCCCACTTTTCTAAGCAGCCCAAATCCCTCTGCAATCCTTGAAAACCTTCTTCATTATTCTCTATTCCACCTATCTTAGTATCGTCTGCATATTTACTAATCCAATTCACCACCCCATCATCTAGATCATTAATGTATATAACGAACAACAATGGGCCCAATACAGATCCTTGAGGCACACCACTGGTCACCGGCCTCCAACCTGACAGACAATTATCCACTACCACTCTCTGGCCTCTCCCTTTCAGCCAATGTTCAATCCATTTGACTATCTCAAAATTTATACCTAAAGACTGCACCTTCCTAACTAACCTTCCATGTGGTACCTTATCGAAGGCCTTACTGAAGTCCATATAGACAACATCCTCTGCGCTACCCTCATCCACATTCCTAGTCACCTCTTCAAAAAATTCAATCAGATTGGTCAAACATGACCTTCCTCCCACAAATCCATGTTGAGTACTCCTGATCAGACCCTGTCTATCCAGATGTTTATAAGTACTATCTCTAAGAATTTTCTCCATTAATTTACCTACCACAGATGTCAAACTTACAGGCCGATAGTTGCCAGGCTTCCTCCTTGAACCCTTTTTAAATAACGGAACCACATGCGCAATGCGCCAATCCTCCGGCACTATCCCCATATCTAATGACATTTCGAAAATTACCGCCAGAGCCTCTGCTATTTCCTCCTTCACTTCTCTCAATGTCCTGGGGAAGATCCCGTCTGGTCCCGGAGACTTATCCACCTTTATATTCTTGAAAAGCCCTAAAACTACACCTTTTGTAATCTCTATATTCCCCATATTTACCCAATTTGCTTTTTTTATCTCACATCTCCCAATATCCTTCTCCTTAGTGAATACCGAAGAAAAGAAACTGTTCAATATCTCCCCCATTTCTCTAGGCTCCACACACAGTTTTCCGCTCTGATTTTCTAAGGGACCAATTTTGTCTCTAGCTTTCCTTTTACCATTAACATATTTGTAGAAAACTTTTGGATTAGTTTTCACCCTGCTTGCCATAGTTTCCTCGTACCTTCTTTTAGCTTTCCTAATTCCTCTCTTAAGATTCCTCTTACATTCAATGTATCTTTCAAACATCTCCTTAACTCCATGCTTCTTATATCTAATGTACGCCTCCCTTTTTCTTCGGACCAAGTTTCCAATATTCCTTGAAAACCACGGCTCTCTCAAACCTTTTGCCCCTCCTTTTAACCTAACAGAACATAAAGCTTTTGCACTTTCAAAATCTGATCTTTAAAAGACTTCCATCTCTCTACTACATCCTGCCCATAAAACAAATTTTTCCAATGCACACCCTGCAAGTCCTTTCGCATCTCCTCAAATCTAGCTTTTCCCCAATCAAAAACCTCAACCCTTGGCCCTGACTTCTCTCTTTCCATAATGACATTGAAGCTGATGGCATTATGATCACTGGACCCGAAGTGCTCGCCAACACTAACCTCCGTCACTTGACCCATCCCATTTGCCAACAGTAGATCTAACACTGCTCCTTCTCTGGTCGGCACCTCTACATATTGTTGTAAAAAACTATCTTGCACACATTTCACAAACTCTAACCCATCCAGTCCTTTCACAGAATGTGTTTCCCAATCTATATGTGGAAAATTAAAATCTCCCATAATTACAACCCTGTGCTTATCACAAATATCTACTATCTCCCTACAGATTTGCTCCTCTAGGTCTCGGTCCCCTCCGGGTGGTCTATAATACACCCCTACAAGTGTAACCTCTCCTTTCCTACTCCTCAGTTCCACCCAAATAGCCTCCGTGGATGTGCCCTTTAATCTATCCTTCCTAGGCACCGCTGTAATATTTTCCCTGACAAGCAATGCAACCCCACCTCCTCTTGCCCCTCCGACTCTATCACACCTAAAACAACGAAACCCAGGGATATTCAGCTGCCAATCACATCCCTCCTGCAACCATGTCTCACTAATCGCTACCACATCATACTTCCAAGTATCAATCCACACCTTCAGCTCATCCACCTTTTTTACAATACTCCTGGCATTAAAATATATGAATTTCAGAGATTTCCCAATTTTTAATCCCTGTTTTCCCTCATCTTTAATAACAACATTATTTACTTTTCCTGCCAATTGCCCTTCATCTTCTTCCAGAGCATTTCCCTTCTCTATCACCTGCCCATCCATTTTCAAATACTTACTACAAACTTTCTTTGTTTGCATTCTAACCTTCTCCTTTCTGCTCTGTACTATTTTGTTCCCTCCCCCCAACCATTCTAGTTTAAAGGATCCTGAGTAGCCCTACCAAATACCTCTGCCAGGATTCTGGTCCCCCTGGGATTTAAGTGTAACCCGTCCTTACTGTACAGGTCACATCTCCCCCAAAAAAGGTCCCAGTTATCCAGAAACTTAAAACCCTGCCCCTTACTCCACCCCTTCAGCCACGTGTTAATCCTCCATCTAAATTTTATCAAGAATATCAAGATTTATTATTTCCTATATGGCAGTATTAGATCATGCTTCAGAAACCCACTCTCCCAGAATAATTTCCAATGGCAATAATTACTGTGACACCTAAAAAAGATGGAGACCCTTTAACGACCATCTTATAGACCTATTTCACAATAAAATGTAGATTATAAGATTGTTGCAAAAATTTAGGCAAATAGAATGATTAAACTGCTACCTAAAATAATAAAAATGGATCAGACAGGTTTTGTAAAAATGAGTCAGTCAGCTGAAGATGTGGCCAGATTACTTTGTATAATTCACTTAGCGCAAAAAAGAGATTCGAGTGTTGCAGTGGCTCTAGATACAGAAAAAGTGTTCGACAGATTAGAATAGGGCTTTTGTTTAAGATGTTGGATAAATTTGGATTTGGACCAACTTTTGTAAACTAGACTAGGGCATTATATAATCCTAAAACTAGTGATTAACAAGTAACTGCACCATTTCAGTTGGCAAGGTCAAATAGACACGGATGTCCCTTATCTCCAGCTTTGTTTATTTTGACTATAGAACCACTTGCAGAAGCAATTCTGAGTGATATGGAAATTAAAAGATTTATTGTTAGTCAACAAGAGCATTAAATTAGTTTATTTGCAGAAGACATTTTAAAATATTTGACAGACATCTTTATGAAAACTATATGTTAAATTGGAAGAATATGGAAAAATTTCAGGTTATAAAATAAATTGGGATGAAAGTGAAATTATGTCATTAATGGAAAAGGACTATAGTCAATGCCAAAGGGACATCCAGTTTAAATGGCCAAAAGATGGTATTAAATCTTCAGGAATTCATACAGTTAATAATTTGAAGAATTTATATAAATTAAATTATTTATCATTACTCAAAAAGGTTGAGGAAGATTTTTTAAAATGGATCAATTTACCTACAACTTTAATGGGAAGGGTTAATTGTATTAAGATAAACATATTTCCAAGAATACAATATCCTTTTCAATTACCTATTTTAACCCCTCAAAATTTTAGCAAGAATTGAATAAATATGAAAGGAAATTCTTCTGGGAAGGTAAATGTTAAGCTTTTCTAGAGAAAAGTTAACATGGAAATTTGAACTGGGAGGCTTACAACTTCCTAATTTCAAAAACTATTATCGAGCAGCACAAATTAAATTTTTTAACTTTTTTTTTAAAAAGAAAAACTGGCATGGGTTAAAATAGAATTGAATAAAATAGGAGAGAGAAAAGCAGAAGAATTCATACACAAATGGGACACAAAATTGATATGGTTGGCGTAAAAGAAACACCATTGTTGAAGTACCTGATTAATATTTGGAATAAAATAAATGATGAAATTGAAGAAGAGTAAGGTGCCCTTAACTCAAAACTCTTTCATACCTTTTTCAAAAGATCAGCAATGTTTAGATATTTGGCTTTGTGAGGAGTTTACAAATGTTGAAGATTGTTATGAAAGGGGTCAATTAATGTAATTTGAACAATTGAGAAATAAATATGGAATAACCCAAAATACTCCTTTTTGTTATTTTCAATTGAGAGCATATTTAAGGGACAAGCTAAGATCAACCACATTGTTACGTGGTTGAAATGAAGTAGAAATACTTATTAGGAGAGGACATGTTATGATAGAATATTTGTACATGTATTTGGGAGATAAATTGGTAAAATTAGAGTAGGTTACATACATACATACATACACACACTTTAAAACAGATCTTATTTGAAATACTGAAGAATTCATATTCAATGACTTTACAGAAACTATGGAGAAAGCTATGCACATTTCACAAGTAGGTGCTAATTGAAATGACATGAAATGAATGGACTGGAGACACTCTGGCTGTTGAAAGCTCTTTGAAAGGTCACGCCTGGGTTCTTGTTTACCTAAAAACAATAGATGGGAACAGAAGACTAATTCCTATTGTTTGCTGGAGAAGGAGGGGGTTTTTGCAAGTGAGAGAGAGGGAAGGACATGTGGCTGACAGTGGGATTCAGAGATATAGAGAGAACAGTAACAGCTGAAACAAGCAGGAAAAGCTTGTTGGAACTGAAAAAGAAATTTCAGAGCGGCAGATGGCTGCAAGTGCTATCTGTCTGATGTTTCTCTTGGAATAAGGGGAACAGAAAGGAACTCTGTACTAGCCTGAAAGAGAACCCTGATGGGGCAAGTTTCATCAGCAAGACATTGAGGTGACCTCAGTTGTGGAAATCCTGGAACAACAAATCTCTCTCTGCTAACCTACAAAGAACCTTCCTGAGCAGTAAACATTTACCTTTAGAGCACCAAAGCCTGGTAAACTTTATACATGTTCAATTCTGTGCACAGTATAATGATTGCCTGCCACCAGAGAACTTGGACGAAAGAAAAGTGAGATTGAACGTGAACCAAAAAACTTTTCTTAAATTTACACACACATTACATACATACACGTGTGCTTAGAATTAGAAAAGGTTAAATTGGGTTAGTTAAGTTAATAGAAATAAGTTAAAGTTTGATTCTGTTTTCATGTTTAAAGATAATTAAAAACTTTTGTTTAAGTAACTACTTGTCTTGGTGAATGTCTATTGCTGCTGGGTTTTGGTGTCCTTTGGGCTCGTAACAATGCAAAGAAGTTTACTTTTATAATGTATTCTTTATTACAATCCTGAAAGTTTCATTTTTGTATATAGTTTCTAGTTTGTTTTCTTTTTTGGAATTTGTATTATTATATCAATCTCTGACTACTACATTATTGAGAAAATTTTAAATAATATTCAAAAAAAGTTTTAAAATACAAACTGTAAAAAAATGTTCGTTTTCCCCAATTTAGTTTTATTTGAACAATAAAATTAAATTCTGAATATAAATAACTGTAAATTCAGCTGAAAATAACAGCAAAATTAATACACAGAACAGGAACTCAATCAATTAGACGACACAGTTGGCACAGCAATTAGCACAACGCCTTTACAGCACCAGTGATCAGGACCAGGTTTCGAAACCAATGCTGTCTGTAAGGAGTTTGTACGTTCTCCCCGTATGCATGGGTTCTCCCCGGGGAAGTTTTGGTTTCCTCCCACCGTTCGAAACATACCGGGAGTGAAGGTTAATTGGGTGTAAATTGGGTGGCACGGACTTATGGGCTGAAATGACCTGTTACCATGCTGTATGTCTAAACTTAATTTTAAAATTTAATCATTTTCAGATTAAAGAATATTGGTGGCCAACAACCATTATAGCTATTATCTGACAGAACTGTAAAAGAAATTAATACTCTTGATGCCTTTCCCAAGGAGGCTTCTTCAGCCAAGAAGGACAATAAATTCATTCACATTAACATTGATCAAGACTAGTGAAAAGTTTAAGTTTTCTCTACATGAATCAATGTTGCTCTCAGTGATGTTATTCCTAGGTTTCACTAGCTTAATCAAATTTTGGATCTAATCTTTTGAGGGTTTTAATTTTAAAATAACATAGGCACAATAATGATACACAGGCTATAGTTAAGGCGGATCAAAGAACAATAGTGATAAATGCATCGAGACTGACGTGGTAGCCTTAAATCATGCTCCACCACACATCAAAATTATGATCGATTTTTATACCTTGCTGCCAGTCTCCTGCACTACTCCCATATCCATCAATATCCAGAAACTTAAGTCTGTTTTGAGTGAAATCAATGATTTCTGTAGGTTACAGAATGCCACAGCTTTGAGTCTGAAAGAAGATAGTTCTTCTCATTTCAATTCTACATGGCCTATTCCTAATTCTAGGACTGTGACATCTGCTTCTAAACTCCTCGGATATGGAATGCTTCTTGCATCCAATGAGATCTCCTTTTATTCTTCAAAATTCTCAAGAAAACGTGTCTATGTGGACTTGCATTTTCCACATTATATCATATTTGCCATGTTCTCACCCACTCATTTTGCTTGGATACATCTCCCCTGAGAAATTTACATCCTTCCTGTTCATATTTCCACTTATTTTTGTGCCATAAGTAGCATTTGATCCCCTTGGCCAAATGCCTCAAGCATTATTCCCTGTGGAACACAACTAGTCACATCCTGTCAACTCAAATCAGGCTTGTTTATTCCCACCTCTAATTTTTAACAAATTCTCAGTCCATGCCACTATATTACTCAAATTCCACACCCAACCTCAAGTCTGGAAGCCTTCTGAAAACCTAAATACATCATATCATCATATTCATATTTTACTGAAAATCTGTCAGAGTCCAACACAATATCTGAATATATCATATCCCACTGGCAGAATAGACCAGAGGTACATCACAGTTCCTCACAGGAAGATAGAATAGCTTCAACAAATGAAGCAGCTCCCTATTTACACTTGATGATGCTTTTTTAAAATTCTCCCAAGATTTCTATCAACTAACCCCTGCCACCCCATTATCATACCATCAATCATTATTGCACAGTAGTTACAGTAGGTATCATCTACAGAATGTCCCGCAGTCACTTGCCCAAGCTCCTAAACCCATAACCTTTATCACTGAAAACAAGGACAGGAGGTATCTGGGAACACACACCTGCAGATTATCCTGACTTGGATATATATGGCTAGTCCTTCATTATTACTGGATCATCCAAAAGACAGTAGCTTGCCATTATGCATTCAAGGATAATTATGGACAATAAAAGTTGGCTGTACAAACAATGCTCAGGTCACAAACACGAATTAAAGAAAAATCTAAAGAAGCTCTTACATTTGTCCAGGGAACTCTCTTTCCATGACTCTCTGATTTGCTCATTTCTCCCCATCCACCCCTCCCTGTACACTGGCACTATTCTCACAACTGTAGAAAGTGCAACAATTGTCCTTTCACCACCATCCAGAAACCTAAATATGCTTTCCAGTCCAGGCATATATTCATGTGCACCTCCTTCAACATCATCTACTGCATTCAGTGCATTTGAAGTGAACTTCTCAACATCAGAGTTTCAGTGTACCTAGACAAATGTTTTGCAGAATGACTACACTCTGTCTGCAATGGCCATCTCATAAGAACATAAGAAATAGGAGCAGGAGTAGGCCATCTGGCCCATCGAGCCTGTCCCGCCATTCAATAGGATCATGGATGATCTGATCATTGACTCAACTCCACCTACCTGCCTTTTCCCCATATCCCTTAATTCCTTTTATGTAAAAAAAAACCTATCTAACTGAACATTAAATATATTTAATGAAGTTGCATCAACTGCTTCCCTGGGCAGAGAATTCCACAGATTCACCTCTCTCTGTGAAAACAGTTTTCCTCATCTCCATCTTAAATCTACTCCCCTGAATCTTGAGGCTGTATTCTCTAGTTCTGGTCTCGGCTATCAGAGAAAACAATTTTCCTGCCTCTGTCTTATCTGTCCCTTTCATAATTTTATATGTTTCTATTGTTATGAGCCCAAAGGACCCCAAAACCCAGCAGCAACAGACATTAACTAAGACAAGTGGTTTTCAAAACAAAAGTTATTTTTAATCAACTTCAAACATGAAAACAAAATCAAAATTTAATTTAACTCTATATTAACCCAAATTAACCCCCTTCTAATTCTAAGTGCATGTGTATGCAATGTATGTGTAAATTCAAGAAAAGTTCTTTGGTTCACAGTTCAATCTCACTTCTTCTTCTTCCAAGTTCTCTGGATTCAGACAATTCTTATACTATGCACAGAATTTAACATGTATAAAGTTCACCAGGCTTTGGTGCTCAAAAGGTAAATGTTTACCACTCAGGAAGGTTCTTCTAGGGTTTGTAGAGAGAGATTTGTTGTTCCAGGATTTCCCACAACTGAGGTATCATCACCTCAATGTCTCGCTGATGAAACTTGCCCCATCAGGGTTTTCCAGATGGTAACCTCTTTCTTTCAGGTTATGACAGAGTTCCTTCTGTTCCTCTTATTCCAAGAGAAACATCAGACAGATAGCACTTCCAGCCATCCACTGCTTTTGAAACTTTTCATCAGTTTCAACCAGCTCTTCCTGGCTTGCACTGTGTCACACACACACAAGCTGAGAGGGCTTCTCTTCTCTCCCTCCCTCTCTCTCCAACTGAATTCCAGAAAGCCCCATGTGACTTGCAAAGCCCCCACCTTCTCCAGCAAACAACAGGAGTTCCTTCTTGTGCTCAAATTGTTATCTTAAGTATAAACAAAACCTAGGAGTGACGTTTCTGTGAGCACTTTGCAGAAAGGGTACTTATAGGCAGCCTGACTCCAGCAAGACAATGGTCAAGCATTTTATGAGCCATTAGCACCTACTGGTGAAATAACAGAGATCCTGCAATGTGAATTCTTCAGTCTTTCAAATAAGATCAGTTTTAAAAGGTGTGTATATATGTAACCTACTCTAAATCTTACCAAATTCCCAAAATATTATAATCATAACACTATAATATCTCCTCTCATTCTTCTGAATTTGAGTGAGTATAATCCCAGGCGATTTAGTCTCTCCTCATAGGTCAACCCCCTCATCTCCGGGATCAACCTGGTGAACCTCCTCTGGACTCCTTCCAAGGCCAGTATATCCTTCCTCAGGTATGGAGACCAGAACTGCACACAGTACTCCAGATCCGGCCTCACCAGTACCTTGTATAGTTGCAGCATGACCTCCCTGCTCTTAAATTCAATTCCTCTAGTGATGAAGCCCAACATTCCATTTGCCTTCTTAATACCCTGTTGTACCTGCAACCCAACTTTTTGCAATTCATCCACAAGCACTCCCAAGTCCTTCTGCACAACAGCATGCTGCAGTTTTTCACCATTTAAATAATAATCTGGTCTTCTATCTTTCCTATCCAAGTGGATGACCTTGCATTTATTAGTGTTGTACTCCAGCTGCCAGATCTTTGCCCACTCACCTATCTTAAATATATCCTCTTAAAGCCTCTTCACATCTTGTGTACAATTTGCTTTTCCACTCAATTTAGTATCATCAAACTTGGCTACATTACACTCTATCCCCTCTTCCCAATCATCAATGTAAACTCGAACTCCTGTCTATCCTCATAGGAAAACAACAGCTCATATCCACACCTGAGTAATGTATAACCCAATGGTACAAATACTGAATGCTCCAACTTTAGATCATTTGCACCTCATGTTCCTTTCTCTCTCCTTCTCATGCACCCAGATTTTTTTTGCCCTCCTTCTTATAACATCCCCACCCCCAAGATCCTGTTACTTAGTTTCTTTCCCCTCCCCAACAAGGTTCCATTGCTTATCACCAACACATTAATCTTCTGAGCCTCCTTTTTGTTCCCACAACTGGTTTCATCCGCCTATCATCCATCCCTTATTTGGTTAGTTATTACCTTCTTTGCACCTGCAGCCACTTTTCCACATCACCTTCCAATATCTACCACTACCTTTACCCTCCCTCCATTTTTATTTTATCTTACACTTCTACCTATCACCAACCAGTTGTTGTTTCCCGACTCAATCTACTTTGCTCTAACCATCCATCAGCCCCCACCTCATCTGGTTCCAACTAACATCTGCCAGTCCCTGCCTCACTCCTCCACATCTTTATTCTGGATATCTCCCCTCTATGTGCATGGTCCTGTTACAGGGCATTGACCTGAAACATAAACCATCTCTTTTCCTCCACAAATTCTGCCCAAGTTCTTCCAGCAGTTTGATTTTTGTTCCAGATTAGAGGATCTCAAATTCAAGTTCAAATTTTCTATCAGAGTACATGCATGACTTCATAAACAACCCTAAGATTCTTTTTCCAGTATTCCATGCAGAATTTCCATTATCAGTAACTCTAAAGTGTACTCAAGAAGAAATATACATATACAAATGAAAGAAATGTAAACAAAGAAATATAAGCAAACTGACTGCAATACAAGCTCCGGCCAACACAGGAAATGGCTGACGAACGTGGCAAACGGCAAAGCATCATCTGGGCTGAAACGCCCGTTTCCCAGCAGAGAGGGAAAACTGGCCAATCACTGCCAGTGGATCGCAGGGGGCAGGGCATCAAAGATAACCAATCGGCAGCCAGTCCACTCAAGCCATGCCCCAGTGGTGACGTGGCTGAGCTGACTATAAAAGGCAGAGCTGCCATTGAATAAGCTCAGTGTCGAATACACTCTACTGGTGTGTGTGTGTCTTTCTTCTCCTGCTGATTCGACCCACAGCCTTAGGGCTATAACCGAGAGCTCTAACCTAGCTGTAGCCATAGCGACCTCGCTACACAGTAATAAAAAAATGTGCAAAGTAAGAGTGCTTAAATGAAATTGAGTTTGTTGTTTAGGAGTCTGATTGTGGAGGAGTAGCAACTGTTCCTGAACCTGGTGGTACAAGTCTTGTGGCACCTAGACCTCTTTCCTGAACTCCAGTCATTTCCAATTGCCAGTCCTTTTTTTGGTCAAATGCATCACTTCACACTTCTCTGTATTATTTTGTCAGCCTCTAAAGGTGATCTGAACAAAAAACAAGCCATTAAAGTATTAGTTTACCACCCTTATTTTGACTTGTATTCCCTGTGAACTAAATTGTCAAATAATCAAAAAATTTACTCTAAACAAGGAAATGCAATAATGTCCAAAAATTGCTTAAATAGCTCCAAAGTACAATCAGTACAGTTCTATATGAATTAAAACCAATGTAAGTGATCAGCCATTTTCACAATTAGTGATTACCAACATAATGATCCAATTCAATAGTTATTGAAACAAAAGTACCACTGCTCAGTTTCAAAATTACCTCTGTTATCTTTGGCAGGAGTTTCATTCTTTGCAGCCACAGTTCGGCGATTCTTCAAAATAAAGCACACGCAATGTTATAGCTTTAAAGGTTGAACAGAGAACAGAAAAAAAGTCATAAGCAATTATCAAGCCGATACTTTGTGAATGGTCACATTAATAACTATAGTTTTTGAACAAGAAGGTGAATGGTGGCTGAGGAGAAAGACAGTTACACATGATGTTAAAAGAAACAACAAGACTTTACATGCAAATGATGAGAGAGCATCCCCTGTGAGAAGTCTGTAAACAAGAATAAAACTGACAGATCTTGAGAGAATGCCAGGAACTTCAAAGAATATTAAAAGAATGGTCTCATATGACAAAATGGATATTTGTTGTAGAACGAGGTATGAGAGCGAAGAAAATGACAGAATCATGAAAAAACAAAGTCAAATCTGGTAATGAGCAAAACTGCTCACAAGTCTATGTAGAATAATCTGCGTGGGGAAAAAATAATTTTTGTCTGAAGTTCACAAGAGTAGTGTTGATCATTTCATCTTTGTAGATCATTAATTTACAAGAATGCTACATTACAGAATTAGATTGAGAAGACAGTTCTGGCAGATACAATTTGGCTAAAAGAAAGTGAAAGAATATAAAAAGCAATACATACCCATTTGACCCTTCATACGTGCATATAATTCAGTAAGATCATGGCAAATTATTAATCCAAGTGCCACTTCCCTGTACCAACATCATAGACCTCTAGTCCCTTAATATTTAAGAAAAATTAACATCCTCTTTCTTGAATGCAACTGAGGAATGAGCTTCTGCAGCCCTCTTGGTAACAGAATTATGAAGATTTACTCTTCTTGAAAGAAAAATTCCACCCTAAATGAGCAACCCCATATTTTGATATTGTGAGCCTTGGTTTTAGATACCCAAATGAGGCAAAACATTAATCGCTCATCTACCCTGTCAAGTCCTGTAAGAATTTTGCATGTTACCTGTCAACCTACTAAACATGAAAACATAAGCCCAGTCTGCTTAAGCATTTTTCATCCAATGAATTTACTATTCCTTGCATCAATCTGATAAATTATTGTTGCACTCCCATTATCATATGATCTCTGGCAGCAGGGATGTGGGAAGTCATATGCAAATAGAGCTAAACTCTGATAATACATCTTAAAAGTAGAGAACGTTAAGGGGAAGTTTAATTGAAATGTTCAAAATCATACAAGGTTTCAATAAAACAAGGAGAAACTCTTTCAAATTCTAAAAAGATTCACAATATTTTAAACAATACAACCAGAAGTAAGAGGAAGTTAATATTTCCACCCCCCCCCCCCAACAAAAATGCCAAGAATCTGGAAGAAAAAGCCAGATGGATCCAATACTGACTTTTAGATGGAAATTTGAGGAGCTATGGTGGACAGACAGAAGAGTGGGGCAACTAAGATGGTTCATTCATGTATGTCCTAAATAAATAGTGATATTGCAAAAATTGTGGTTACACAACATCGACCTCATGCCTATGTTGCCTTTATCACCCAATCCACCAACACTGCATTTTGGATGTTCACCAGCTTTGTCATTTACAGGATGCCCTTGACAACTTCCACAATTAGATTCAATACCTGATCTTGCATCAGAGTTTTGCAAATTAGTGTAATTAATAGAAAGTAAACTATTTTGTCTGACTTGTCAGTAATTCAACCACAATTTTTTTTTAAAAAGATGTACTTCCTGCATTTTAGGTAGCGCCATAACAATGGGCCAAATGGCCTCCTTGTCTGCTGTACAGGTCTGTGCTTGGATGACAGCAATAGAAAGATTAATTGACAGTTGAATAAACATTTCGTATCAGTGGGATCATCACTGGTGCTGGTGGGAATCTACCTGATGCTTTAGTCATTCTAAATTTCAATGGACTTGAAGAATATTGTGAATTAATATGATTGTCACTTTTGATTGGGAGTAAAATTAATCTCCAAGACCTGTTAGAGCACAATTTTGTCACATTGCTATTGAAGAAGTACTCAACTTCTATTTTCTTGCTTACAACAAAGTCAAAGGAACTTCTCCCTAGTTTAATTTTACAATTCTCTCCACCTATCATCTGTGTTTAAATCAGAGGAAAATTAATGATATCCAAAATAAATTAATAATATATAAATATTGTTATCGAATTAGCTGACCTTAACAATCTTATTTGTTTTGATTGTAGGTGTTGGAAGTGGGGGTGTTTCAGGGCTTGGCTCGATTTCTTCATCAGGTGCAAGGTCTGGGTTAAGTGCAAAAACACTTTCGAGATCGATCTGTTATTTGAAAAATTGCACACATTATATCCAAAATATTTAAGTTAAACCATGATACCTAACAATAAATGTTGCTATCCAATACATAACCAAGCAAATCACTTAATGCTGACAGATGTTTAAACTGAACTTTGGCAAAGAAGCCAGAAGTCACAATGTGCATATTAACAAGAGAGTTTTTTTTTAATTAACATTTATTAAATTACATACTTTTATGTTTTGTTTTTGTAATTTACAATTTAATGAAAATGATGATTCAAAATTTTGAGCTGCAGAGCTAGTAGCATAGTTACAAAAAGAAAGTGGAACATTTTGATAGTTACACACAAAACATGCGTCATAATGTGGACTCTGAAAAACAATTCTAGGCTTTCCAAGCAACTTCTATGAAAACAAAATTAGAAATCGAAGCATATGCAGGCCAATGAGAAAGGTCATGAATCTGCAACATTATTTATCCCTCCCTGCATTGATGCTGCCTAACCTGTTAAGCATTCCCGGCATTATTTTTATTTCAGAATTTATAGCATTACCCATCTTTTTCTTTCTAATCATGATAAATGCAACAGGGCATCGAGACGATTTCCCATAAATTACCAAATCAATTATCCAACTTTCCAAGGAGTATTGAAATTCCACCTGTGGACTACTTGTCCAGATCACAAACATTTAGTCCTAATCAAGGGGTATCTTGATATTTGTTATCTTCTCCCTGAAAATCCTACCCACAACACCCTCTCCCCCATTCCGTCTCTGAGTTGACTGAAAGACTCGCAATCCTGCTACTTCGACTCTTCTCTCCATCGCTCTTTAAATGGCTCTTTTAATACGACTCCAAGCCCAACACTATTCAATTCTCTTTCAGTAGTATCCAAATTATTCTGACACTCCCCTTTTTTCACATTTTATCATTCCCATACCTTCAAAAAATAGACCTTATTATGCCTTCAAGATACTATCCAATCTCCATGGTCCCTCCTTTATTTTGATTTTCTTTGCTGAAGTCCCCAATATTATTTCCCAAATCACCTTTGTCATTAGTCTATGTGAATTTCTCCCAGCTGGATTAAAGGGTGTCAATTTAAAAGAGGGATGCAGAAAAATTTATTTTGTCAAAGGGTTGTGAGTCTGTGGAATGTTGCCACGGGCAGCTTTGGATGTGAGATCATTGGTGCAGTGGCATACCTAAGGTATGGTAGGCATGGCACGTGCCCTGGGAGCCACTTGAAGGGGGTGGCCTGAGAAGTTTCTATTAAAGTCAGACAAGCCATCCTCAGATAGTGAAAAAAGAATTTTCTTCAGATGTCTTTGATTATCATGGGTGAGAAGCACTGGGATGGCCAGATTGTTAAACTACTTTTATAAATTATTTGGTCAAAATACAGTGCTGGGAGTTACATGATCACATACCTCACAATACCACTGCCAACTGGCAGTAAGACCATTCTTTTGCTTAAACTAGGGAGGTAGTCTAGAATTTTGTGCAAAATCTATATATTTAATGTTCTTTTTAAAAATGCCATTTCCTTATTTTGGAGCATTGTGTAAGACCAGGAAATGTTTCTTCACAAAGAAGGAGGAAAGTGGAGTTGAGGAACAGAAGAGACGAAAGTTGGTGGCAGAGGAAGCCAAGAAGCCAAGCAAGTTTTCATGTCCTTCTTTGAAAATCCCAGAATAAGTAGTTCAGGGCATTCCATAAAATCAACTGCATCTGCAACAAGTTTGTTAAAATCTGAAGGTTGATCAAGTACAAATGATTCACAAGCCCAGGAGGAAGACAAATCAAATAAATCCAAGTACAGCGAAATTAAAAGTGAGGCTGCCACAGAAAACATGGACATGACAGGAGGAGAAGATGATGGTGGTGGTGGTGGTGATGTTGAGTTTATTGACGAGATTTTACCTGACGAGATTGAACCTGACAACAATGAACCTAGTGAACTGGATGGTGTCAAAGAGCCTTGAAATGTCATTCCAGAGTGATTGAACAGCATGACACTGGACTTCTGAAGTTCAATAAAGATACAGGAAAAGCAATTTTGCCAAACACATTGAGAACAGAAATAATAAAGCTGGATTTGAAGTATTTCCAGAACAATAAGGGGCCTTTCCGACCAACAAGTCTGCATTTTGTATCTGTTCTCTTCTCTATTCCCAGTCTGACCATTAATCCTCATTGGAGTAGGAAAGTGGATTCAACCAGTGGAAAGCATGTGAATAGATTCTTTGGCTTGGCTTTGCGGACGAAGATTTATGGAGGGGGTAAAAAGTCCACGTCAGCTGCAGGCTCGTTTGTGGCTGACAAGTCTGATGCGGGACAGGCAGACACGATTGCAGCGGTTGCAGGGGAAAATTGGTGGGTTGGGGTTGGGTGTTGGGTTTTTCCTCCTTTGCCTTTTGTCAGTGAGGTAGGCTCTGCGGTCTTCTTCAAAGGAGGTTGCTGCCCGCCAAACTGTGAGGCGCCAAGATGCACGGTTTGAGGCGATATCAGCCCACTGGCGGTGGTCAATGTGGCAGGCACCAAGAGATTTCTTTAGGCAGTCCTTGTACCTTTTCGTTGGTGCACCTCTGTCACGGTGGCCAGTGGAGAGCTCGCCATATAACATGATCTTGGGAAGGCGATGGTCCTCCATTCTGGAGACGTGACCCATCCAGCGCAGCTGGATCTTCAGCAGTGTGGACTCGATGCTGTCGACCTCTGCCATCTCGAGTACTTAGTGTTCATGAAAATGCCAAGAATCATTGGGAGTGCTTCATACAGTGGAAAGAAATGGGAAGACATTTAGCTGGAAACAGAGAAGTTACTGATGCTGTATTTCAATCATAGATTGAGAAGGAAAAGCAGAAGTGGCATGATATCTTGACGAGAATCCTTCACTGCATAAAATTCCTTGCCATTCAGAACCTGGCTTTGTGAGGACATGGAAGTTACTTCAGCTAGACAATTACTTCAATGTGGGAAATTTCCTTGGCTTACTGAAACTACTGGCCTGTCATAAAAGGACACCTTTTTCACCAGGTGTCCAGAATTAATGAATTCACATGGTGGCGTCCACTGTTCGTCAGAGTTTACTGAGAAACCAAGTCCTATGGTCTCATGTTCAACTCAACTCCTGATCAGGAACATTGTGAGCAGATATCAGAAGTAGTGAGGTATGTGGAAGTTGATTTTGAGAGGAAAACAATTCATGTTAGAGAGTCCTTCCTTGGTTTTATCCAGGTAATATGGAAGGATGTTGAGAGCTTGGTTGAAGACATCTTAAAAACAGCTTGAGAAGGACGAAATGGAGCTACAAGATTGTCAGTCGCAGTGCTATGACAACGCTACTGTGATGGCTGGACATAGAAGTGGTGTTCATCAAAGAATAAGTGAGAAAAACAACCTGGCAGTGTTGGTGAGTTGCAACAATCACTCACTCAACTTGGTGGGTGTACATGCAGCCACACAGGATACAATGATGGTCACATTTTTTGGAACCATAGAAGCTCTCTATGTGATTTTTCTCTTGTCTACTCACCGGTGGGAAAAACTCAAAAAACACCATGCCTGTGATTGCCAGGGGATATGCTCCAGTGAATGTTGAGGATGATGCAGAGGCAGCGCTGGTGGAAGCACTCAAGGAGTTGTTGGTGGTGATGGTAGGTGACCCAAGACTCGGAGCTGTACAGGTGAGTGGTCAGTACATCGGTTCTGTACACACTGATCTTTGTGCTTTTCCTTAGATGCTTGTTGTTCCAGACTCTGTTGTACAGCCTGCCAAATGTGCTGTTTGCCTTTGCCAGTCTGTTGTCAACCTCTTTATCGATCTTGGCATCTGACAAGATGGTGCACCCAGGTAGTGGGGAGGGTGGTACCCTTCCTGAGGTGCGGGCTGATGGAGAATTATTTACTTAGACAGTTAAGATATAAATCTTTGGCTATTCGAGTAATCAAAATAAATATTGTAGGTTAAAAAGTAATGCTTAGGTAGATCAGTCATGATCTTGTTATGACTCAAGGGACTGTTATATATATGCTTTTTTTTAAATTCCAAAACCACAACTATTTGTGTCATTCATTCTCTTCTGGTCTCTACCTTTCACAGACATTACTATACTCACCCCCTTCTCCATCATTCTCTCCTTTTTTTCAATTTCGCTAGCTCAAACTTTTCCCAGCTTTGATGAAAACACATAAACCTGAAATTAAACTCTTCAAAACTTTATTGCTTCCTCTCCACAGATGCTGGGTGATCAGCTGACTCTTTCATTCATTTTTTTTATATTTCCAATTTCCAGTCTCTGTGCCTCTTTATTTCAGATTGCATCTTACTACTGTCAACTTTTGAATGTTTCCATTCTTAAATGAGATTTTTTAAATAGCTTTATATTCTCAAAAAACACTTTAAAATTTCTACAAGGTTATGTGTTTAACATATTGCAGATTTGTTAAAATGCCACTTAAGTATTGTTATTGTAGTATTTTAAAATAATGAATTTGCTATGTCTGTATATTATAAATATGTTCAATTGTAAAATACAATTTTAAACATTTAAATTTTGGGGAAAAATTGGGAAAATTAACATCAACTTCTCTAGTTTCTGTTAGACCACTTCTCCTTCTCCCTCTCTTCCCTATCCCTCTGGCTCCTTAACCCCAGCTCTCCACCCCCTTTCCTCCCCATTTTCTTTTGTACCCACCCTCCCTTATCCACCATTGTCTCTTATCTGTGGGTCTGTGCTCCTCCCCCTGCCCTTTCACCCACCATTTTTCTTCCACGAGTCTGCCTACATCATGCTCAAACCTTGATGAAGGGCTCAAGCCTGAAACGTTGGTTATGTATCTTTATTTTTGCTATATAAAGTACACTGTTTGACCTGCTGAATTGCTCCAGCATTGCATTTTTACTTAAATATTCTAATAACACCCAGTGGCCTAAGCCTGAAGTACCAGGCATATTAAATCCCATAACAGTGTAATGGAATGTTCAAATGTCAATAAATTACTTTTTAAGATATACCATTTCAGTGACCATCCAAAAATAGTTTGTAACAGCAAAATAAAAACATAAATTTATGGAGGGTTTAGCGTACCTCCTTTCCTTTTGTATCTCCATTTTCGATCCATTCCACAGTTGCACTTTCATTATCATCATTTAATGATGTCACCATTGCCTCATGTATCCGTCCTGAAAAATTACATCACACAAAATATGCTCAAAATTTCATAAAATATTTGATGCACAATTTCCTGAGATATCACAATCCACCTGTTGATCAATGAATTGTTCAGTCACGTTGAACAGTGAAGCTTCTACTTCAATACCCAAATTGTACCGAGTTTTTAAAATGTTTTTATTTTTATTAACATTTTTATGTTAAGGTATTGAATTTCATTAGAGTGAAGGCATAGAAAAAAAATGTGTGAACAGAAGTTCAATTGGAATACAAGATATCGATCAAGCAATCTGTTAATAAGCTGTTGTTACTTTAACCAATAGCAAGTGAAACACGAAAGTCTGCAGATGCTATGATTGTAGTAAAAACACATGATTGCTAGAGGTTTCATAATGTCCATAGGAGGTAAAGATATATAACCAACATTTCAAGCCTGAACTCTGTCTCTCCTTCCACATCCAGCTCTACTTTCACAGAACCACCCCCTCCCCAATCAATTCTCACCTTTTAAATTTTTTTTTTAAGTTTAGACACAGTACAGTAACCGGCCCTTTCACCCCATGAGCACATGCTGCCCTAATACACCTAATTAACCTACAACCCCCATACTTTTTTGAAGGGTGGGAGAAAACCGTAGTAGTCAGAGGAAACGGGGAGACAAGAAAACGTACAGACTCCTTAGTCACTGGATTTGAACCCTGGTCACTGGTCCTGTTACAGCATTACGCTAAAATACTCGTATCCATGTCCAATTATCACCTTTTGTCTGTCAGCCTGTGCTCCTCCCCCTGCCCTTTCTTCCCAGTTTTTTTAATTCAAGAGCCTGGCTGCCTTTTGCTCATACCTTGAAAAAGGGCACAGGCCCAATTGTTGGTTATAAATTTACCTCCTATGAACGGTCACTGCGAGACCTGCTGAGTTCCTCCACCATTCTTGTGCTTTAACGAATAATATTATGATGATGTAATGAAAAAAAACAAACACCCATTAAAATCAATTCAATGGTCCAGATCAGTACAGCTGTTACATCACAGTGCCAGCAAGCTGGATTCAATTTGGAGCTTCAATGTTGTTTGCATGCACTCAGTGTTACTGCATAATTTCCTTCAGCTATTCTCCTTTACTCCCATAATCCAGGCATGCAAATCAGTAGGTTAATGGCACTAAATTGCAAATTAACCAATCAAACCACAATCTAAGGATTTGGGGAAGAGGGAAGAGTGACGTCTTGAAAGTTGATGGGAAGGAGGAGCGAATAAAAAGGGATCAACATCAGAATAGTCTAAATGGCTGCTTAATGGTCAGTGAAGATTTGGTGGATCGTCAGAGACCGTTTACACCATAGACTCTCAAGGAGGGGCATGGGAATATTTTGACAGTGTGTGGGACTTAAGAATATTTTAGTGGGCCCTATGAATATTTTGGGAAATAATTAAAAGGTTGGTTTGAAAAAATTAACTTATGTTGGTGTGAAAGATGTGACTTGGCACCACTGTCAGTAGAACACAATTTTGGTAACTTCCGCCTTTGTTCTTTTTATTTTCATATGGTGCTTTGCTCTTCCAATATTTCTCTTATTTTAACTGTTGTTATCCTTGGTTAACATTATATTTTTTATGACTAGTCTTATTATCTATCATCCATTCCAAATTATCTCACTGGCGACAAGGATTCCAAATTATCTCAACAATCATGTATCTGTCCATACTCCTTTACTTTTCAGTTCAGTACTGAGTAAGACCTGTAGCTGTATGTATCTCTGTGCACTAACATATTGATTTGGGGGGAGGAGGTCCGCCCAGGTGCCAGCCTGAGGGGGGCACCAAAAATCAGGGGGAAAAAAAAGACCCCAGAAAGTAAAGCATGAGGAAAGCAGTTTTAATGCAATTTCTGTGAGAAAAAATATCAGAAACCACACTAGTGTTTTTTTTCTTTTTTTTAGTGTCAGTATTCTTCCTTTGATTCTATCATTACCTTTATTACATTTTTCAATTCTAAGACATAATAATATATTGATTAATCTGTTTCAGAGAGCTCATGCTGTTGTAGATTCACATCAAGGTTCGTCAATATTCAGAGGAGTTCTTGAAGCTTGGGTTTATACCTGCTGTACACAATGAATATGCATCTTTTTGCCTGTTATGCCAACAGATTTTGACAAATGAATTAATGAAAGCAGACCTTATTGAAGATTATTTGAGGGTAAAACATCCTAACCATGTCAATTCAAAATTGGAATATTTTAAATCACTGAAAGAAAATTTTGAAAATAGATCAAAAATCACTTACTTGCTGTGCAAACTACAGCCCTGAATCATAGCCTTGAAGCTAGCTATGAAATTTCTTTGCTGATAGCAAAACATGGTAAAATCATATGATTGGGGAGGAATTGATTAAACCCGCAAATATTAATGTTTCTCAAAACAGTTCTGCAAAAGGATGACAAAGATGTCTGAGCAATGCCATCGTGTAATAGTACTGACTGCAACAGAATAGATCAGTGGTTCTCAATATTTTTCTTTCCACTCACATACCACTAAGTATTCCCTATGCCATAGCTGTTCTATGATTAGGAAGGGATTGCTTATGGTGGTATGTGGGTGGAAAGAAAAAGTTTGAAAACTACTCTTTTAATTGTACCTAATTGATTCGTATGTGCACGGTTTCATAACTTCAAAGGATATGGGCTAATGACAATTTTTCTCCAGCAAAATATTTCAGTAAGAATTGGGTCTAGAGCAGAGATTCTCAACCTTTCCTTCCCATTCATATACCACCTTAAGCAATCCCTTTCTAATCACAGAGCACAGATGGCATAGGAATGTGAGTGGAAAGAAAAAGGTTGAGAACATAGGTCAAGATGTTGAAAAACAGCTTACTGAAAAGTTGAAAGCACAAAAGTTCTCAATACAATTGGATGCAGTGTGTAAAAGTAGATCACACATTTTTCTTGTTTATTTTTCATTGTGTGATGACATTGTTTAGTGGTTTTATTGTATTGTATATGTTGAATATTTATTGGTTTTGGAGGGGGGGTGGGAAGGGGGGAGGGAAGGTTGGGGGGGGAAAAAAGGGAGAAAATGCCAATGTATATTTAATGAGAAACATTTGTATACATTTTGGTTGATATGGTTCACAGTAAGAAAAATAAAAATGTATTTTTAAAAAATACAACTGGATGAATCTATCATACAGGACAGTGAAGCTCTGTTATTGGCATACGTGAGATATATTGATCAAGAAGAGTTTCAAGAAGAGATGTTGTTTTTTGAATCTTTAGAAACAACCACTACTGGAGTTGATACCTGCAGCAAGCTCAAAAATTATTGGGATGAAAATAAAATGCCAAAGGAAACATTGTATCTTGTGCTGAAGATGGTGCACCTGCTATGATAAGCTAAAAAACAGAATGTTTAAAATTAATGAATGATGAAAATTCAAACATGTTGGTTGTGTATTGTGTTATCCATCGAGAAAACCTAGTTGCCAAGAAAGTTTCCCCTGTTCTACATGAGATACTGCATTCTGTGATCAAGTGTATCAATGCCATCAAAGCTAATGCCAAATGTGAACGCCTGTTTAAGGCAGCAGTTTTATGTCCATAAAAATGCAGAGCATATGAGATTATCGCTTCACACTGAAGTAAGATGGTTGTCAAAGGGAAACTGCTTCAAAAGGTTTATGGAACTGTTTGATCTCCTCCGCAAGTTGTTGAAGGACAAACCTGAAATGAAGCTCTTGTTAACAACAGATGGCAAAGCTTATGTGAGTTACTTGAGACATTTTTGAGAAACTAAGTACATTCAACAAGCAACTTCATGTAGCAAATATGATGCTCATGGATGCAAAAACAAAGATATTTGGATTCAAGGCACTTCTAGAATTATACTAAAGGAATATTTTTGCAAGAAATTACAGTAAATTTGATTGGTTCAAAAAGTGTGAGGTAACTAATGCTGCTACAAGTGTCACTGTTGACCATTTGAAAATCTTGGTTACCGACTTCAATGAGATTTTGTGATTTAAAGGCAATGGATTTTCCCTCTTGGTTAACTCAGCCATTGCTGGTGGACTTATCTGAAGTTCCAGTGCAATACCAAGAGGAGTTATCTGAGTTGTAACATGATGAATCTGTGAAAATTCTGTTCAAATTGAAAGGAACTATGATGTGGCTGTCTAATAAGATCGAAAAGAAATACCCAAACTTGACTACTTTATACATTTTCCATCGTCTTATTTAATAAAATGTTGCTTCAGTGCTGTTAGTGATTTACTACAAGCTAAGAAAAACCGACTGGAAATGACAAAACGTGGAAATTTAAGGTTGAAACTAATAAAATTAGTCCCTTGAATCAAAAAAAACTGCAGTCAGCATCAGAGGCAAGGTTCCCACTGAAGTGATGACATTTGTTGAATGTGTGTTTGAGATGGTTGACATATTGAAGTAGTAGCTGAATATGAAATGTGTCCCAGTATATCCTGACTGTAATTGTATTGAAATAGACTTGCAGTAAATTATTTAATTAAAACTTATGAAATAATAACATTTCAGCTAATAGTGGAGTGCATGTTTTTTTGAAAAATTTAATTGGGGCCTAGGGCAAAAAAGGTTACCGACTGGTTTACACTCTAGTTATCTATTCTACTCTGGTACTGCGTCAAGAATCCACTTCCAAGGGATGGAATAGAAACGAGTTGGAACAGTTAAATTTTAAACTGTGAATACGGATCACAGATGTGGTGTGCTTCATCTTTTAGCACTGCTACAGTAGCAATCAAAATGAACTTTTTTGTTCATTCTGAAAAATCATAATCAGGAGCTGCAGGTATCTTTCACACAAATGGAGCATAAAATAAATGTTGAAAATACTAGGCCAATGAAGCAACAGCCAATAAAGAAAACAGTTTATTATCATCTGACTGTACATATATAATCAGATGAAACAGTGTTTACCCGGACCACAGTTCACACACAATACACAGTATATGATAATTACATATGTACATGAACATATAATTTAAAATAAATACATTTAAATGTTTTGGGATTTTTTGGATGGTGACAGGATATTTTTCATCAATCTGAAATGCTGCGGGAAGAAGATCAATGCAATTCCCATCATAGCTGACCTGATTTTGATATTCCTGTACTTCCTTCTTGATGGTGGTAGGTCAAAGATGCTCTGTACTGGATGAAAAGAGTCTTCTGTAATTCTTTTAACCCTATTTAAGCAACGCTGCCAGAAAATGTCATTAATAGAGGAAAAGAAGGCCCCAGGGTTCTTCTCCGCTACTTTGACGATAGTCTATATTGTCTTCTCGTCCAAAGCTTTGCATTTACCATACCACACAATGATGCAGCCAGATAGAACAACTCTCAATTGCGCTTCTGTAAAAAGTTGTCAAGATGGGGCCGGTACCTTTCCCCTCCTCAACTGCCTTAAGAAGTATAGGCGCTGCTGTGCCTTCCTGACTAATGAAGTGTTGTGGCTCCTTTATATGCACAGCAAGGAACTTTGTGCTCCATGATGGAATCATTGATGTGCAGTGGAAAATGGTCAGTTTCATCCTCCTTAAGTCCATAATCATCTCCTTTGTCTTATCCACATCAAAACTCAGATTGTTATTCTCACACCATTTTACCAACTATCCAAACTCCTATCTGTAAGACAGCCATTCTCATCATTTTTTTGGCTATGCCCCCCACCCAGGACTCTGCTCAAAGTTTACGGGCCCCCTTCCTTGTCAAATTTTGTTTTCTTCTTTACTTCTCTCCCACCGAGTACATAAAATATATATATATTGATGTTATACGAGGTGAAAAGAAAGCAAGGCTTTTACTTAAATGTTAAGTTGGTGCGAGGTGGGGGGGGGGGGGGGGGGGGGTGTGGCGGGCATAGGATCCCGTGATGATACATGAGGTTTTGCTATCAATCCACACTGACTGTTGTCTTTCAGTCAAGAAGTCCAGAATCCAAATGCAGAGAGAGGTGCTGAGTCCCATCAAGGATAGTTTATCCACCAGCTTCTGAAGTATGATTGTGTTGAATGCTGAGCTGAAGTCAATTAACAACAGTCTAGTGTATGTATGAGGCATTTTTCTCTAGGTGGGTCAGAAGTGAATGGACAGTCAAGGCAACAGCATAATTTGTGGACCAGTCTGCAAAATGGAACAGGTCCAATGTCACTGGATGGTGCAATTTAATGTGTTTGATTACCAATCACTTAAACAGCTCATGATCATAGATGTCAGTGCCACTGGACATAGTTGTTTAATCCAGTTACTGTCACTGTTTTGTCATCAGGATATTGGTAGCTGCCTTGAATCCTGCAGGGACAATGGACTGCTGCAGCAAGATGTTAAAATGTCTGTTAGGATTTCCATCAGCTGGGTTATTTGTTGTGGAGGGGCAGATTGAACAAAACAGAAATTCAGCATTAAAGAGTCAGGGAAGATTGAATGACATTACTGGCAATGGTGTCAGCTGAATGTAATTGGTAAAAAGGGGAAAACCAGTTAAACCAATAATTCAGTAATTTTTGGGCTTGAGAGATGACAGAGTGAGATTTTCCAACTATTGGATATTCTTCTTTGGCTTGGCTTCGCGGACGAAGATTTATGGAGGGGGTAAAAAGTCCACGTCAGCTGCAGGCTCGTTTGTGGCTGACAAGTCCCTCCTAGAAAAACACCAGCATGCTCTTAATACACTTTTTTAAAATGATATTACGCTCTACAGTAGAACAAGACATTCTCCAGTGAACCAAATAAGTTTAAAAGAAGCACAGGAAACAGGGTCCTTCTGAATTTAATATCTCACCATATTCACAGACCATAAACCGCTCATTTTTGCCCTTAGCAAAGTCATGGATCCTTGGTCGGCAAGACAACAACGACATCTGTCCTACATTTTGGAGTTTACTAAGGACATACGTCATATTTCGGGAAAGGACAATCTGGTCACAGATGTGCTCTCTAGATCAAGTGTGTGCCATATTCAAGGTGGAGTCAACATTGCTGAACTGGCTGCGGCACAATCCGCGGATCCAGATATACAGGCATACAGTACAGCTATTATTGGACTCGACATTCAACAGGTGGCACTACCACAAGGTAGTCTAGAACTCCTTTGTGATGTATCGTTGGCCAAACTTCGACCATTGGTCCCATTTTCTTGCCGTCTTTTTGATGACATTCACAATCTATCACATCCATCCATCACGACTTCAGTCAAAATAATCTCAAACAAGTACATGTGGCATGGGCTGAAAAAAGACGTCGCACAATGGGTACGAACATGTATATCCTGCCAATCTGCGAAAATTCAACACCACACCAAGACACCCCTGCAGCCTTTCCCGACAATACGCAGAAGATTTGAGCATGTGCACGTGGATCTGGTTGGACCATTACCAGTATCCCAGGACATGAGGTATATTCTCATGGTAAGAGGCCATTCCATTACCAGTCAGTGATACTGAGGCATGTGCTTGAGCATTCATCTTAAATTGGATTGCTAGATTTGGAGTGCCTACACATTTAACTTCGGACCGTGGACCACAGTTCACTTCAGCGTTATGGGCTTCCTTGGCTCATTTTTGTGGTACACAGATGCACCACACTACTGCGTACCATCCGCAGTCCTACAGCCTGGTGCAACATTTCCATCGACAACCTAAATCCTCACTGAAGGCCCAATTCACCGGCCCCAAATGGGTCAATGAACTACCTTGGGTTCTACTAGGAGTACGAACACTCCAAAAGAAGATCTGTCTGCATCGTCTGCAGAATTGATGTATGGTACATAGGAACATAGGAAGTAGGAACAGGAGTAGGCCAAAAATGGCCCATCGAGCCTGCTCCGCCATTCAATACGATCATGGCTGATCTAATTTATGACCTAACTCCACCTACCTGCCTTCTCCCCATATCCCCTAATTCCTCTATCATGTAAAAATTTATCTAACCAAATTTTAAATATGTTTAATGAGGCAGCCTCAACCTCTTCCCTGGTTAGAGAATTCCAAACATTCACTACTCTCTGGGAAAAACTATTTTTCCTCATCTCAGTCCTAAATCTACTCCACCGAATCTTGAGACTGTGTCCTCTCGTTTTAGTTTCCCCAGACAGCTCAAAAAACCTTCCTACATCTATCCTATCCATACCCTTCATAATCCTATATGTTTCTATAAGATCTACTCTCATTCTTCTGAACTCGAGCGAATACAATCCTAGACGATTTAATCTTTCATCATAAGTCAACCCCTTCATCCCAGGGATCAACCTAGTAAACCTCCTCTGGACCATCTCCAAGCCAGTATATCCTTCCTCAAATATGGAGACCAGAACTGGACACAGTACTCCAGGTGCGGTCTCACCAGTACCTTATACAGTTGCAACATTACCTCCCTACTCCTGAATTCAATTCCTCGAGCGATGAAGGCCAACATTCCATTTGCCTTCTTAATAACCTGCTGCACCTGCAACCTAACTTTTGGCGATTCATGCACAAGCACTCCCAAGTCCCTCTGCACAACAGCATGCTGTAGTTTTTCACCCTTTAAATAATATTCAGCTCTTTTATTTTTCTTGCCAAAGTGGATAACCTCACACTTACTAACATTGTACTCCATCTGCCAGACCTTTGCCCACTCATCCAGCTTAACTATATCCCTCTGCAGACTCTCCACATCCTCATTACAATTTGCTCTTCCACTCAATTTGGTGTCATCCGCAAACTTGGCTACACCACATTTTGTCCCCTCCTCCAAGTCATCAATGTAAATGATGAACAGTTGTGGGCCTAACACTGACCCCTGCGGCACCCCACTTACCACTCTCTGCCAACCTGAAAAACTCCCATTTATCCCGACTCTCTGCCTCCTGTCAGACAACCAATTTTCAATCCAGGCCAATATACTTCCCCGGACTCCACTTTCCTGTAACTTACTGAGAAGTCTCTTGTGCGGTACCTTATCAAACGCTTTCTGGAAATCCAAATATACAACATCAACCTGTTCCCCTCTATCCAACGCACCCATTATATCCTCAAAGAATCCTAACAAGTTTGTCAAACAAGATCTTCCCTTTCTAAAACCATGCTGCGTCTGCCTGATTGAACCCTTACGTTCCAAAAGTTTCACTATTTCATCTTTAATGACGGCTTCAAGCATTTTTCCAACTACAGACATCAAGCTAATTGGTCGATAATTTCCAGTCTTCTGTCTACATCCCTTCTTAAAAAGTGGCGTGACATTTGCTGTCTTCCAGTCTGCCGGGACCTGCCCAGAATCCAAGGAATTTTGGTATATGACCATCAACTATAACTTTTGCAATTTCCTTCAGAATCCTTGGATGCATATCATCAGGCCCTTATGGTTCCAGGAGATATGCACTTCACAAGCAATCCAGACATGGATGTCCTGCAACAACTTCGCAAGGGTATTGCTAACAGCAAACCATCCTCTACCAACTGGCATGGCAAACCTAGGCAACAAGTGCTCCAATCACTATTAAACACTGAATTTGTATTTGTACGGAGACAAGTTCCAGGGGCACTGTTACTAAAACCATATGAAGGACCATTTTGTGTGATTAAGAGAGATGGCATGGTACATACATTAGACATCGGAGGGCATCCGCAGCTATTCAGCTCGGACAGATTTAAACCCGCCCATATGGACCCTACTTCACCAGTTCAGTGCCCTCAACCCTGTGCCTGGTGTCGGGTGAGAGGAGGAGGAGCCAAGAGACAGCATCAGAGGGTGAGTAGAATAAATAGCTGGACTTACCAGGGCTTGGGCTCAGAAAGGTCAGACTCGGGGTCGGAGGAGACAGTGAGTCAGTGCCTGGTGTCGGGTGAGAAGAGAAGGAGCCAAGAGACAGCATCAGAGGGTGAGTAGAATAAATAGCTGGACTTATCAGAGCTTGGGCTCAGAAAGGTCAGACTCAGGATCGGAGGAGACAGTGAGTCAGTTCCTGGTGTCGGGTGAGAGGAGGAGGAGCCGGGAGTTAATTGGGGTAAATTGGTATGGGCTAATAAAAGGAAAGGGAGGGAGAGGCCAGTGAGGAGCAGCGCAGTGAGTGAGTGGCCCAGTGAAGGAGTGGGGTCTTAGGACTTTGGCTCGAGGGCCAAGTGAAGGAGTGGGGTCTTAGGACTTTGGCTCGAGGGACCAGTGAAGGAGTGGGGTCTTAGGACTTTGGCTCGAGGGCCCAGTGAAGGAGTGGGGTCTTAGGACTTTGGCTCGAGGGACTTCGGCAAGAAGGAGCTACTTGTGTGGGAAGGGTATTTATATTAAGAAAGGAGGAAATGGAGTCAGTTGGGGTAGTTAAATGCTCCAGTTGTGGGATGTGGGAAATCAGAGACACCACAGCTGTTTCTGATGACTACACCTGCAAAAGGTGCATCCAATTGCATATAATGAGTGACCATGTTAAGGAGCTTGAGCTGCAGTTGGATGAACTGAGGATCATAAGGGAAGCAGAGGCAGTGATAGAGAGAAGTTACAGGGAGACAGTCACCCCTAGAAGGCAGGAGTCAGGGAATTGGGTGACTGTGAGGAAAGGAGGGAGAGCGCCAGTGCAGAGTACCCCTGTGGAAGTGCCACTCAGCAATATGTATTCTGCATTGGATACTGCTGGGGGGAACAGCCTATCAGGGACGAGTCATTGGGGGTCAGGTCTCTGGCACGGGGGCTGCCCCTGAGGTTCAGAAGGGAAGGAGGGATAAGAACAGGATACTTGTAGTTGGGGACTCGTTAGTCAGAGGGACAGATAGAAGGTTTGTGGGATGAGATCGAGGATCCAGGTTGGTCTGTTGCCTCCCTGGTGCCAGGGTCAAGGATATCTCTGATCGAGTACATAGGGGAAGGAGAACAGCCAGAAGTCGTGGTCCATGAGGGGACAAACGACTTAGCTAGAAGTGGGGATGAGGTCCTGAAACAGGATTATGTAGAATTAGGTAGGAAGTTAAAAAACAGGACCTCCAAGGTAGTAATCTCTGGATTGCTGCCGGTGCCACGCGCTAGTGAGGGTAGAAATAGGAGGATGTGGAGGATGAATGCGTGGCTAAAGAGATGGTGCAGGGGGCAAGGGATAAGATTTCTGGATCATTGGGATCTCTTCTGGGGAAGGTCAGACCTGTACAAAAGGGACGGACTCCACTTGAACTGGAGGGGACCAATGTGCTGGCAAGCAGATTTGCTAGAGCTGTGGGGGAAGGTTTAAACTAGTTTGGCAGGGGGGTGGGGAACAGAGTGTGAGACCAGAGTCAAGGGAGCATGGCCACCTAGATAAGAATAAAAACGATAACAAAGGTAGGATGGAGATTAGGGTAGAAGGTAGAAAAGATAATGTATGTGAGGGTCATTCTCTGAATTGCATATATTTTAATGCAAGAAGCATAGTGAACAAGGTAGACGAGCTTAGAGCATGGACAGATACTTGGGGTCACGATATTGTGGCAATTAGTGAGATCTGGCTACAAGAGGGGCAGGACTGGCAACTTAACGTTCCAGGATATATTTGTTTTAGATGTGATAGATCGGGGGTAAAAAAGGTGGAGGAGTTGCTCTGCTTGTTAAGGAGGACATTACTGCCGTGAGGTGGCAAGATGGCCTGGAGGGATCGTCCAGTGAGGCTGTTTGGGTGGAAATGAGGGGTGAAGGAGGCATGAGGGTGCTAATAGGGGTGTATTACAGACCACCAAATGGGTCAAGAAAACTAGAGGAACAAATGTGTCGAGAGATGACGTATATGTGTGAGAATCATAAGGTAGTGATCATGGGAGATTTTAACTTCCCTCACATTGATTGGGATACCCATACAGTTAGAAGGCTGGATGGGCTAGAGTTCGTTAAATGTGTTCAAGATTGTTTTCTGAATCAATTAGTAGAAGAACCGACTCGGGACAGTGTAATACTGGATCTCCTGTTAGGGAACGAGCTAGGTCAGGTATCAGACATTAATGTTGGAGATCCAATTGGGTCTAGTGATCATAATTCTGTTAGTTTTAAGGTAGTTTTAGGGAAGAGCAAGGAGGGGCCTAAAGTTGAGGTTCTGGATTGGAGAAGAGCAAATTTCGAAGGAATAAGAAGGGATTTGGGGAGTATTGAGTGGGACAGGATATTTTCAGGTGAGGGTGTAAATGAGAAATGGAGGATATTCAAAAAAGAAATTTTGAGAGTACAGAGTAGTTATGTCCCAGTGAGGATCAAAGGAAAGGCTGGAAGTCATAGGGAGGCTTGGTTTTCGAGGAATATTAGAAATTTGGTTAGGAGAAAAAGGGAGGTGTACAAGAGGTATAAAGAGCAGGGAACTGAGAAGTTGAAGGAGGACAACAAGGAGTGTAGAAGGAATCTTAAGAAAGAAATTAGAAAGGCCAAAAAAAGGCACGAAGAGGCTTTGGCAGACAGAGTAAAAATAAATCCAAAGGGTTTCTATAAGTACATTAAAAGTAAAAGATTAGTGAGGGATAAAATTGGACCCCTTGTAGATAGTGAGGGTAGACTGAGTGAGAAGTCAGAGGAAATGGGGAAAATTTTGAATGATTTCTTTGCCTCGGTATTCACTCGGGAAAAAAATATTGAACCAGTTGAGGTAAAGAAAAATAGTGGGGAGGTAATGAAGCATATAAGGATAACCGAAGAGGTAGTGATGGCTGTGTTGAAAAAGATAAAGGTGGATAAATCTCCGGGACTGGACAAAATATTCCCAAGGACACTCAGGGAGGCTAGTGGACAGATAGTGGGGCCATTAACAGAGATATTTAGGATGTCACTGGCCACGGGGGTAGTGCCAAAAGATTGAAGGGTGGCGCATGTGGTTCCTCTGTTTAAGAAAGGGTCTAAATGTAAACCTGGAAATTATAGGCCCGTGAGTCTGACGTCTGTGGTGGGCAAGTTGATGGACAGTGTTCTGAGGGATGGTATTTACAATTATTTGGAGGTACAGGGATTGCTAGGGAGTAACCAGCATGGTTTTGTCAGGGGTAGATCATGCTTGACAAACCTGATTGAGTTTTTCTAGGGGGTTACAAAAAAGGTTGATGAAGGGAAAGCTGTGGATGTTGTCTATTTAGACTTTAGTAAAGCTTTTGACAAAGTTCCCCACAGGAGGCTAGGAAAAAAGGTGGAGGCATTAGGTATAAATGAGGAGGTAGTGAAATGGATTCAGCAATGGTTGGATGGGAGGTGTCAGAGAGTAGTGGTAGAAAATTGTTTGTCCAATTGGAGGCCAGTGACTAGTGGAGTTCCTCAGGGATCGGTCCTCGGTCCACTATTGTTTGTTATATATATTAATGATCTGGAAGTAGGGGTGGAGAATTGGATAAGCAAGTTTGCGGATGATACAAAAATTGGTGGTGTTGTGGACAGTGAGGAAGATTACCGTAGATTAAAAGGTGATTTAGGAAGGCTGGAGGTGTGGGCTGAGTGGGATAAGTGTGAGGTGTTACATTTTGGAAAGGCAAATCTAAATAGGTCATATGCATTAAATGGTAGGCTATTGAGATGTGCAGAGCAACAAAGGGATTTACGAGTTGTGGTAAATAGTACCCTCAAGGCTGATACTCAGGTAGATGGTGTGGTGAAGAAAGCATTTGGAATGTTGGCCTTCATAAATCGGAGTATTGAATTCAAGAGTAGGGAGGTTATGTTGAAATTGTACAAGGCATTGGTGAGGCCAAATTTGGAGTACTCTGTACAGTTTTGGTCACCAAATTATAGGAAAGATATAATCAAAATAGAGAGAGTGCAGAGAAGGTTCACGAGAATGTTGACAGAATTTCAAGGTTTGAGTTAAAGGGAAAGGTTGTGCAGACTGGGGCTTTTTTCTCTGGAGCCTAGAAGATTGAGAGGTGACTTGATAGAGGTGTTTAAGATTTTAAAAGGGACAGACAGAGTAAACGTGGATAGGCTTTTTCAATTAAGAGGGCATGGTTTAAGATTGAAAGGGGAAAATTATAAGGGGAACATGAGGGGAAATTTCTTCACGCAAAGGGTGGTGGGGATGTGGAATGAGCTTCCAACAAACGTGGTCGAGGCGGGATCATTGGTTACATTTAAGGAAAGACTAGATAGTTACATGGATAGGAGAAGACTGGAGAGGTATGGACCGGGCGCATGGACTAGTAGGGCTGAACTAGCCTGTCTGTGCTGTAAGTGGTTATATGGTTAACCCAGGTGACATGGATGTCTGCCTAAGTCAAGCGTATCTGGCATCTTAAGTTATGGTGACGATTCTGGGGGGGGGGGGGGGGGGGGGGTGATGTAGCAGGCACACAGCGCGATATTGCGAACTGCCACCATCAGTTCACAGACTTTGCTGACACATCATGGGCTAGCAGTGCTGGGCTCCAAAGTACAGCGAGTGGATCAGATGAAGCCCCTGCCTAAAGGTGCGGAGCGCTAATGGCTCATAGCTTTAACCAGCAGCTGTTCACTAACGAGCTCATTAACAGGCAGGGAATAAAAGGTCTGTGTATGTCTGGAATAAATCATTCTTGAGTTGACTCCCTTTGTGTGTGTTTGCCTTTATTTAGTAGCATTTACCGTAGTAGCCGCTACAAGAGTACATTAATATGAAAGACGTGGAGCTGGAGCAAGCAAACCCTAAAACAAACTAGCACTCTCCAGTGGCATTCATTTTATTTGGCATTCTGCATTGCACATTAGTTTTGTATCTGGTGCAATGCACAAGACTGATAACTAAGACTGTCCTTTTGTACTCCAAAGGGAAGACAAAAATACATTTGAAATGTTGATATAGGAACTATGAACTGAAAAAAATATGGAAACTTAGTTCAATATTTAACATATGGCACAAGTTTATTGTTTCATATTGCCAATCAATATTTATTAATTATGCTATACAGATTTAAATGTTGAGTCAAAGAAACTTCTAATCATTGAAAACTCTCAGAACTATTGCGGAGTAACCGATACCTCCGATGATTGATATACATTATGTCTTATTACAATTTCCAAAATATTAATTATTGCAGCATTACTTTCATGCTCTCAAAATGGAGTACCCACAACTAATTTTCAATTCTCCCCAAAGTATTATTCTTGTATTTACCCTCCTCCATACACAACTCGTATCCTCAGGCTCAACGGTTCCAGATAAAAGTTAAATTGCACTCTATGTTCAACATTATCTCCATCCTTCTGGTTTCTTTCTAAAAAGAATATCAACTAACCTTCAATTTTTCAGTTTATTGAACTTTATAGAAATAATAATTATAATTCAATATCTCCATATTTCAATCCTTTTATTTTATTTCAATGGGAATTTCTTTAGATTTCATTTGCCTCTTGTCTGCCCAACTCAATCTTTTTGCAGTTCATCCTTTTCAGCTGACACTTGCAAATTTAGCCACTGTATTTAAGAATCGTAGCTTCAGATAACTTAGGAATATTTTAAGAAATGATGATAAAATGATATACAGAGCTGGGAAATATGCCATTCAGTTTACAAATCCATGCTGATTATCAAACACCCATTTTTATACTAATCCTACCCTAACTCACTTAAGTCCCCCTGCATTATCATCAATTACTGCCTCAATTCTACCATTATGGTACAAACTGAGGGTAACTTACAAAAGTAAATTATTCCAACATGCAAATTTTTGGGGCATGAAAGAGTTCATAGAGGAAATATGAAGACAACATGGAGATCAGGACTGTACACTCGTCATTGGAGCAAAAAGGGCAGTTTGTTGGTGATAGCAATGCTATTGAATATCATGGATAATGTTTCTTGGAAAGTCCATTGTTGTAAGAACTAAAAAGCATTATTCCTCCCATTTCCACCGTATCAGTTCCCATGTTAAGGCTTTTCATTCCAGGACATCAGAGATGACCCCATCTTCAGTAAACACAGTTTAACCTCAACTGCCTTCAATGCAACTCTCACCCTCATCTCAATTTCCCCCAGTCTGCTCTTGCACCATCTTCACCCCACCCACGACATAACAAAGATAAAGGTTCCCCTTGTCCTCACCTACCACACAAACTTCTGCATCCAACATAATATTCTCCACAACTCCTACCACCTCCAACAGGATCCCACCACCAGACACATCCCGTCATTGGAGCAAAAAGGGCAGTTTGTTGGTGATAGCAATGCTATTGAATATCATGGATAATGTTTCTTGGAAAGTCCATTGTTGTAAGAACTAAAAAGCATTATTCCTCCCATTTCCACCGTATCAGTTCCCATGTTAAGGCTTTTCATTCCAGGACATCAGAGATGACCCCATCTTCAGTAAACACAGTTTAACCTCAACTGCCTTCAATGCAACTCTTACCCTCATCTCAATTTCCCCCAGTCTGCTCTTGCACCATCTTCACCCCACCCATGACATAACAAAGATAAAGGTTCCCCTTGTCCTCACCTACCACACAAACTTCTGCATCCAACATAATATTCTCCACAACTTCTACCACCTCCAACAGGATCCCACCACCAAACACATCTTCCCCTACTCTTTTTTGGTCAGGATCACTCTTTCTGCAACTCCCTTGCCCACTTATCACTTTCCACTAACTGCCCTTCCGGCACTGATCCCTGTGACCACACCAAGTGTTTCACCTGTGCTTATACCTCCTCCCTCATCACCATTCCAGGCCCAAACAGCCCTTCTAAGTGAGCAACAATTCACCCACAAATCAACAGCTTTGATTGTAGTTTTCCCATTTTGTAGTTCAAGAACTACAATGAAAACAAGTTGCGCTTACAATCAGAAATAGCCTAAAAATACAAAGATTACACTGCTGGAGCCATTTGACCTTTTATACTTGCATAACCATTCCAAAACACTATATTCAGATTTTTTTTAACCTCTAACTAATTTCAATTTATTTCATATCTAAAAATCTATGTGTCTGTATTGAATACATTCAATGACCAAGTCTTCAAAACCTTTTTGGTTAGAGAATTCCAAAGTGTCATACCCCTTTGGGTAAAGAAATTTGTTCTCATCTCTGATCTGAATGAACAACCTTTTTTATGAGATTGATAACAGCCACTGCTCTACACCTTTGTACTCAAATGTTAAAAATGGCCATCATACCATTCATCTTTCTCAGCTTGCTGAAACTGCATGATAACCTTAGTATGAAGGCAACCAGATCATTCGGAATATTAACATCTTTCAATCATTCACTACACAAGAACAGAAGATTGCACTTGAGTGTTCAATTTCTATTAGAATCAGATGAACATTGAATTAATGTAAAGCATACCAATTAGAGCAACACTTTTACAGCACGAGCTCGGATTCGAATCTGACACTGTCTATAAGGAGTTTGTATTTTCTCCCCATAATCTACATGAATTTTCCCTGGGTACTCCAGTGTCCTCCCACCTCCAAAAACATATTGGGTTGTTAAGCATAATTGGGCAGCAGGGGCTTCAATGGTCCAACCAGCTTGTACTATGTTGTAAATAAATAAATTACTTTAAAAGGTCCACCCAAGGATTTCCCATGAAGCAGATAAAAGAACAAAGCTACAATGCAATCACATGACCAAACAAGGTCTCAAGTAATGCAGCAGTTCCACGGCCCACAAGGAGTACCTGGTCGGTAAGTACTCCATTTGTTTAAGTCAAAGGATCCAGTGACGGTGCTTCCATCAGTTGCAAATATGTCTTCCCTACGGGATTTTTCATATGCACGCAAAACTCTTTTCCAACATCCACATCAAGCAACAGTGATGGATTTTGTTATTGCTTCCATCATGTCAAGCTATTGGTCGGTCTTCTAATGGATTAATATATTCAGCTGTTAACATAAAAACCCTGCCCAAATTATAAAAATATGGCACTTAATAGAAACGTCACTGCAAATTCCCCAATAAGTAACTTTTACATAGTTTTAGCTCCCTCAGGAAGTTAACTTCCTGAGAGGGGAAACAGGCAAAAGGCATCAGGATACTATAATTATCAATCAATCTAATAAACAACAGTCGACTGATTTTCTTGCTCAAAGTAAACTGGGCAAATTTGTCCTGGACAGTTTTCTACATTGTGTTGAAACAAATGCTTTAACTGGACTGTAACAAATTGACTGGAAGTACATTTAAAGCAGAATACAATTCACCAGTGCCACAAGAATGTATTCTGGTTCCATGAATGATGTTCCTGTGCTTTCAGTCTTACAACATGAAAACATTCTCTTCAGTTCCCACACCAACCAAGATGTCCATCTCATTGGCCCATACCCTTCTAAAGATTTCCTATCCATGTACCTATCTGTATGTCTTTTGAACATTGCAATTGCTCTTTCCTCTACTACTACCTCTGGCAATTTGTTTGATACCCACCACCCTCTGTATGAAAAAATTGCCCTTCAAGTCCCCTTTCCTATCTCACCATAAATTTATACCCTCTAGTTTTAGATTCCCTAACCCTGGGGAGAAGACTGTGACTATTTACCTTATCTATGTCCCTCATGAATTTATACAAGGTCCCTCTCAGCCTCCTATGTTCCAAAGAGAAAAGTCCCACCCTATTCACACCCACCAATTCCCATAATGCTTTCATGACTCTTTCTACACCTATTCCACCTTAATGGCATCTTTCCTATAGCTGGGTGACCAGAGCTGTGTACAATACTCCAAGTGTAGTCTGAAGTTCAAGTTCAAATTTCAAGTCTCACCATCTTCTGTAGTTATAATGTCCCTATTCCTGTACTAAATTCCCTGACCAATAAAGACAAGCATGCCAAATTTTTTATCAGCAGCCTGCCTATATAAGTAACCAATTTCAAGGAACTATATTCCTGTACCAAGTTTCTCTGTTCTACAATACTCTCCACAACACCACCATTTAGAATGGAACTCCTACCAAAGTGCAATACTTTGCATTTGTCCAACTGCCATTCCTTATCCCATTTTTCCAGTTCATATAGATCAGTCATTCCCAAAAGGCAATGTAATAATCAGAGGGGCCAGAGAGAAAAAAGGGGGCAGTCCAAACATTTGTTTGTATCTTCGTGATGTGATCTGGACAGGACATGCGCCACACGCCAGCCACATCAGACACTGTGGGGAGTGGTGATCATCATATTTTCATGATTGCAAGGGCCAAGGCCCTAGGTTTGTAAGCATCACAAGGTATCTTTAATACACATTTAAATAATACAGTATAATAAATATATGATTGGGGACCCCACAATATTTCCTTATGTTTTTCTATAGTGTTTTGCTGTGAATGACATGGTTTTTTACATCTATTTTTTGATTCTCCTCTGCAGCGACACATGATATATTCATTTATTTATATTTAAGTAACATCAGGCACCGTTAACTGATATTTCATAAGTACACAGATACAAGGCAACCGCTCAGGACAGGACTGTTAGGACAGTGACTGACCACGTTATATCAAAACCCATGCTGTTCAAAACAATACAAGGTATACCTGAATTTATGTCTAACTGTAACTTCTAATGTTAAGTAGTTCTTAAGTATTTAATTGTTTAGTTTCACATACTTGTATTATTGTATCATGTATTTTTCCTTGTAATTGCGTTGATATTATATCTCCTTATGTTTTTTTTTCTGCTGCATTTTGTTGCGATTGGCATGATGTTTACAAAGAAATTATATTTTTTGTTGCAGAATAAAACAAGGCCTCAACACATCAAACAAAAATATACTGTTAAAACTGTAGTTACAAGTAAGATGTAAATTTACCCTTTCATATTACTAAATAAATTGGTTTACTATAAGTTTTATTGTGAAATACATACACTTGTTTATAGTGTTAGATTAGTTGTTTTATAAATTTACAGTAGACCTAATACCAAGAAAGAGGCACGTGTTTGCTTATTGTTTATATGTGGGGGAACTAGGGATGTGGCCTGGAAGCCAAGGTGGTGGCAGCTCGAAAATGTTTGGGAACAACTGACCTAGATCCTGCAATTTCAAATAACCTTCTTCACTGTCCACTATAGTAGTGATTTATACCATCAATTTTAGAGTCATCTGTCATTCCCCAACAACCGTGGAGTGGTATGGTTAGCATAATGCTGTTGCACGTCCAGCAACCCAGATTCAAATCCAGCGCTATTTGTAAGGAGTTTGCACATTCTCCCTGTGTCTGCGTAGGTTTCCTCCCACCCTTCAAATCATACAGGGGTTTTAAGTTAATTGTGTCATTGGGCAGCATGAACTCGTGGGCCAGAAGGGCCTCTAACTGTGCTACATGTCTAAATTTAGAAACACATGAAGCAAATCTAAAAGGCAAAATTCTGACTTCTGTATATCAGGATTATGAGACCAAGACAGATCATGCTATTAACAGATGGATAAGAATGGTTGCACTCATTCAGTGACTTTTCCATCAGAGGGAAGGGATGGAGAGAAGGATGATCTTGGAGGCTTTTCCACCCATTGTCTAATTTTCTCCCTCTGTACATGACTGGATGTGGCAGATGGCAGAACTTTGATCTCATTGATTAGTTATGATAACATTTGGCAGTTCATCACAAGATGCTTTTGCAGTGTGGAATCTTGTGTGGCAACCTCACTGGGTGGTTGTTCAATGTTAAATAATAGATGCTGCTGCTCTTGGCTTCCACTTCCATACTTATGAATCAGGATAGAATCACAGATTTTGGGAGTAGGTTTAACTGAAGGAGGTGCCAAAACTGTTACAATTTGTGGCATAATACAATTCTGCTGTAGTTGATGTTTAACAAACATGAAGTCCATGGATGTGGCTTTATTAAGTTGGCACTTAATCATGCCGGATTCAGAAGTGAACAGGCTTACTGATTTATACTTGATCCAGGTTCAGTTTTCTGCATGCAATTATTCTCCCAATCCCCACTTGGTTTATAAGAAAAAGAAAACTTTTTGCAGAACTAGACAAAGATCATGTACTGAGCTGCTTTGCATTGCGTCAAAAAGACTGCAGAATCCATTGAAATAAAAATGGCTGAGACTTGAAGTTTACACTTCAAGGAATGTGCAGAATGATATAACTTCCCATCTAAAGTCAATGAGGATGTAGCTAAAGGCAAATGGTTAACATTGAAGCCTAGTAGCCTCTGTCAATGTGACAAGATAATAATGCAGAAATACAACCTCAATGGAAAGTCAGGTAACTGATCAGGACCAACTCCCCAAGGAACTATCCTACACATAGTAACTATCAGCTAAATTGTGAACTTGTGAGAAAAGCATTATACAAAAATAGTGGGGATGAAATTATTTATCCAGAGAATTTTAGTTGCAAATCTCAATGTTAAATTTCTAGAATAGAATTTGTTCCTTGACCTGGTTGATTGTAATAGTACAGGGTAGGAAAAGGTCAGGCCATAAGATTAGTGTGTAAACAGTTTTCTCACTGATAAACCACAATACTTCATGGACACCCAGTTTTGAGTTGCCGGACCTGTTCAAATTCATGGTAGTGCCACTCAGCTCAAGGGACATCCTTGGAGCAAAGAAACATTACATCTACATCTTTGCTTCTCTCAATGTTTGACAAAAAAAAACTTTCTCATGGAGTATACAGTTATCAACTGAGGGAAAACACTAGATGGAATCAGCATGAAGTTCATTTATGTGAATCTGACCCAACCCCAAGAGATTTCATGGGGTCTAAAATCAAAGTTGACCATTCAAATGTGACAGAACTCTCCCACCTACTCTGGTAAGTTCATACTACCAATGTAACACAATATAATCAGGGACCATGGCTTTCAAAGCTACAATTCTGCTGGTCAATGCTGCCATGTTAAAAACCAGTGCAGAGTTGTAAGGAAAGGGAATTTTACAAGATTTAGTTTGTAGAGAACAGCTTTGCAATGTGAATTCAATGCGAATTCAATGCATTGAATTAAGGTTGATTATCCTGTTTTATTCTCAACATAGTCATTTCATCGATCAAGTCAATAAATTTGAGGCATCCATCATTTAATAATCAAAAATAGGAGATATCAATATTTATGATGAGGATTTACACATGACAGACCAAACATTGGAAGAAATAGAATTTTTTTTTTTAAAAACAGCTTTTAAAAAGTCAATTTTATAGATAATTGAAATCTTAAACTTGCTGAATGTATCGTGGTCCTACCCTAATTACCTCTGTTCTCCAAAAAAAAAATTCTGGTTCCAGATCTATTAGGACTTTTGTTAATCAGTCTTTGTGCATTCTAAAACTGCATCCAAATTCATGCTACCAACACTCAACCTTGACCTCTTCTTCTATTATAAGAGCAATATAAAACTTCTCTTGGAAAGGTTTTTAAATATGATTTAAAAAGTCCAAAAGGCATGCTTTTCCACCTTTTCACCATTTATGACAGCCATCAGCAGCAGCTTTACGCCTATTCAATGGAGCCTCCTTCTTGAAAATCTAACACATTTCTCTTTCCTACCATTCTTCCACAACCTTTCAGAAGCCACAAGGCCAATGTGAAATGTCTTTGATCAAGAGACACAAAATACAAGTTTAATATCTAATTTAAGGAACTTTTTTTTGCTGTATTTAATTTTTGCACATAACATTTAAGCCACAGGTAAGAAATATACTGATATACCAGCCTAGATTAGAACAGAATGTAATAGTTAATTTTTAAAAATATTTTATTTAAATTTTTTTGACCTTGCATACTGTCAAGTACAAAGATAAATCCAGTCATTATTCCATGATAGTTATACCCCAATTCCCCCCCACCAACCCCAAAAAGAAACCCCAAAGAAAAAGATGTGGATATAGAAAAAGAAAAGCAAGCAAAAGATAAAGAAATAAAAAAGAAAGAAAAAGTTGAATCACATGTGGATAGAGTGGTGAAGAAGGCATTTATACATTAGAGTATAGAACACATGTGGGGGGGCTGGTAATCATGGTGGGGAGCTGGCTGATGGAGGACCTCAGTTTTCTTCAGGCTGACTTCCAGGCCAAACATTTTGGCAGTTTCCGCAAAGCAGGACGTCAAGCGCTGAAGAGCTGGCTCTGAATGGGCAACTAAAGCGGCATCGTCTGCAAAGAGTAGTTCACGGACAAGTTTCTCTTGTGTCTTGGTGTGAGCTTGCAGGCGCCTCAGATTGAAGAGACTGCCATCCGTGCGGTACCGGATGTAAACAGCGTCTTCATTGTTGGGGTCTTTCATGGCTTGGTTCAGCATCATGTTGAGGAACCAGTTTACCTATCTCGGCTGCACCATTTCATCAGATGCAAGGATCGACAATGAGATAGACAACAGACTCGCCAAGGCAAATAGTGCCTTTGGAAGACTTCACAAAAGAGTCTGGAAAAACAACCAACTGAAAAACCTCACAAAGATAAGCGTATACAGAGCCGTTGTCATACCCACACTCCTGTTCGGCTCCGAATCATGGGTCCTCTACCGGCACCACCTACGGCTCCTAGAACGCTTCCACCAGCGTTGTCTCCGCTCCATCCTCAACATCCATTGGAGCGCTTACATCCCTAACGTCGAAGTACTCGAGATGGCAGAGGTCGACAGCATCGAGTCCACGCTGCTGAAGATCCAGCTGCGCTGGATGGGTCACGTCTCCAGAATGGAGGACCATCGCCTTCCCAAGATCGTGTTATATGGCGAGCTCTCCACTGGCCACCGTGACAGAGGTGCACCAAAGAAAAGGTACAAGGACTGCCTAAAGAAATCTCTTGGTGCCTGCCACATTGACCACCGCCAGTGGGCTGATAACGCCACAAACCGTGCATCTTGGCGCCTCACAGTTTGGCGGGCAGCAACCTCCTTTGAAGAAGACCGCAGAGCCCACCTCACTGACAAAAGGCAAAGGAGGAAAAATCCAACACCCAACCCCAACCAACCAATTTTCCCCTGCAACCGCTGCAATCGTGTCTGCCTGTCCCGCATCGGACTTGTCAGCCACAAACGAGCCTGCAGCTGACGTGGACTTTTTACCCCCTCCATAAATCTTCGTCCGCGAAGCCAAGCCAAAGATAGAACACAGGAGTTGGGATGTTTTGTTGAAATTGTATAAGGCATTGATGAGGCCAAATTTGGAATACTGTGTGCAGTTTTGGTCACCGAATTGCAGGAAGGATATAAACAGAACAGAGAAGAGGTTTGCAAGAATGTTGCCAGGGTTTCAAGGTTTGAGTTACAGGGAAAGGTTTAGCAGGCTGGGGGGTGATTTGATAGAGGTATTCAAAAGTATAAGAGGAAAAAGTGAGATCGATGGTAATATTCAAGGAAATGTTGGATAGATATATGGACAGGATAGGTGTGGAGGGTTATGGGCTGAATGCAGGTTAGTGGGACTGGGTGGGAGAAGATGTTCAGCACGAACTAGTAGGGCCAAACTGGCCTGTTTCTGTGCTGTAAATGGTTATATGGTTATATGATTGCTGAAAAGTGCTGCACATGCCATGGATCACAAGTTCATAATCTATTTAATTTTCTTTAGAGATGATCAACGCAGGTCGAGGGCTAGGGAGAGCACAACTAAAGTAAATGTTAATTTTGAGCAACTAATTGAAACTTCAGAATTTTGACAATGAGAAAACATGCACAATATTTGCAGTAAAAATCTGTTCATATTTCAGAAATTGAATTTGTTTATATATTTGAACCCTGAAAATACAGTGGAGCCCTGTTATAATACGATAGTTTGGGTCCCAAAAATAATTGCATCGTGAAAAAAGCAGGGTTTCAATAAATCGTTGTAGTTACAGTTGAAATTAAAACAAATTAATTTTTAGTAAAATGACCGTCCCCACTCCTCGTGGCAGCCCCAGACCCCAGTTCCTTGTGGCAACCTGACATTCCTGCGAGCCCCAAGTACCCACAGTTGCTCCTGGCAGCAGCCCCAAGCCCGGGTCCAAGGTATAGGGTTCCACTGTACATTTCAATATTAAAATTGAAAGCAGGATTGTTACCACCCTAATTCTAATGCAATCAGATGGCATGGCCAACACATCAGTGAAGCAAATTTTATTTTATTTTTTTTTTTAAACTGAATGAATTAAACACCACTGAAATTTAGTTTAGGTTTTAACTGGGAGTGATAGCCACATATTTTCTCTGGCCATTAAAGAGTTTCTAAAATGCTGAAATTTAGTACAGGTGCCTAACCTTTTATCCAGGATCGTCAGGAATGGACACCTGCTGTTCTTTGGAATCTTCTGGATTTCAGAATCATTTTAATTTTCAACCCTTTAAGCCTGCTATCCCAAGTCATGATGCCTTCTCCACACTCCCCCCCTCCACTTCCAAGTCGTGCTGCCGTCTCCCTCACCCAAGTCGCGCTCCCATCTCTCCATCCCCTCACCCACATTACGCAGCTATCTTTTCCCATTCGCCCACCCAAGTCGTTCTGCTGTCTCTCCCTTCTCGCCCACCTGAGTTGCGCTACCATCTCTCTCCCCTTCACCTGCCCGAGTCGTGCTGCCCTCACTCCCCCCCCACCTGCCCAAGTCGCGCTGCCATCGGTCTCTCCTCCACCCCTCCATACCAACATGTGGGGAACAGCCCCTTTTTTGGTTCCCGTGCTGGCGCTGGTACAATGGTTTCAGCTGCATTGGGGATTATAGGCAGCGATGACAGCCATTGAACCACTGCCGGGCTGACTGAAAAACGCTGTGATGCTGGACTGGCGTCAGTATACAGCAATTCAGAGGTGCTTATAAAGTAGTGCAATGCAACAAGATACATGGGAGTTGAGAGAGGATCATGTCGTGTCATGTTTGGCGCCAAAATCCATTTTTTTTTATAAGGAAGTGTCACCTACCAAAAGGAATGCCAGTTTTTGGAGGTTGTTGGTTTTCGGAATTCCGGATAAAAGGTTTGGCACCTGTAATGAACAGCACTTCATCAAGCCTTGTTCCAATGTGTAATCTCTTTTTCAGAAGTCATTGGAGGCCAAGGACAACTTGCTTCCACTTCATTATGTGGATAACAAACCAAAGAGGCCAATCAGGGTTCCACATCCTCACCTACTGGTAGCACAGGAGACAAATAAGCTGGTTGGTTATGGGAAGAAGATTCAAGGTTTTCAATCCCAAGCTGGATGCTTCTTTCCCACCTTAACTTGTTATGATCCAGATTCCCACAAGTCAGTGAGGACATTATACATTTTTTAAAAAAGGCTTTAAGAGCATCCATTAAGTTTTTGCCTCCAGATAACCTCTTACTGTGATGAAGCTCTGTAATGTACTCAATTCAGGGACATGTAATACATGGCTCACCCATCAAACCAGCCGAATGCAATTAAACCTTCAAAGCTAGTAAATCATTTTGGAAGAGCAAGTTTGCATTTATGGCAGTAGATCTAGAGGATTTTGGACAGAGTTGACAGCATCCTCTCAAGAATTTTGAGGTGCCTGCAGATGATTCATGTCTCCATTAAGACCAGAGGTTTTGTGCTGAGCGTGAAGTGAAGAATTTTCAACCTATTCTTCAAATGGCCAAAGATTGTACCAACATATCAAGGACAATGACAAATTTCATCAATGATGACCTCCTTCATCAGAAGATAGCTTCCAAATGAAAAGGGGGAGGTGATATTGTGCAACAGAGGAAATAGGAAACTTCATTCTACTGAAAAATACTTTATAAGCTTTAGTAAATTAATTGGTTAAATTGAGCCCAGCCTCCAAACATCAGATTCAGAATTTATTGTCAGGAACAAGACATGAAATTCAGTGCACATGCACATATGTCAACAGTATTTACACAATTAAGCTCAGTAACAGAAGCTGGTGATCTTGTGAGAACTATAGAACATTATAGCTCAGAAAGAGTGCCCTTCTAATCTGTGGTGAACCATTTTTTTCCCCTAGTCCCACTGACCTGCACCCAGTCCATAGCCCTCCGTACTTCTCCGATCTATGTACCTATCCAAATTCTTCTTAAATGTTAAAATTGATCCTGCATTCACCACTTCAGCTGGCAGCTCATTTCTCACTCCTACCATTCTCTGTGTGAAGAGGTTCCCCTCTCATATTCCCTCGAAACTTTTTCCCTTTCTCTCTTAACCCATGTCCTCCAGTTTGTATCTCACCTACCCTCAGTGGAAAAAGCCTATCTACATTTACTCTATCCCCCTCATAATTTTAAATAGCTCTATCAAAAGTCTCCTTTCTTATACACTCCAGGGAATAAAGCCCTAAACCTGTTTAACTTTGAAGTCTGGACAACATCCTCATAAATCTTCTCTGCACTCTTTTTTATCTTATTTGATCTTTCCTGTAGTTAGGTGACCCAAAACTGCACATGATACTCTAAATTTGGCCTCAGCAATGTCTTATACAACTTTAACATAAAATCCCAACTCCTATACTCAATACTTTGATTTATGAAGGACAAAATGCTAAAAGCTCTCTTTACAACCCTATTCAGCTATGACACCACTTTCCAGGTCCCTTTGTCCTATCGCATCCCACAATCCCCTTCCATTTACCCCGTGTATGTCCTTCCAAAATACAACACCTCACACTTGTTTGCATTAAATTCCATCTACAATTTTTCAAAACATTTTCCAGCTGGTCCAGCTTTGAAATCCTTCTTTGGTGTCCACAACACCTCCAATCTTAGTGTCATCTGCAAACTTGCTGATCCAATTTACCAGATTATCATGCAGATCATTGATATCGATGACAAACAACAATGGTCCCAGCACCAATCCCCAAGGCACACCAGTAGTCACAGGCCTCCAAGTCTGAGAAGCAATCATCTGCCACTACTCTCTGACTTTTCCCATCTAGCTATTGTCGAATCCAATTCACTACTTCACCATGAATACCCAGGGTCTGAACCTTCCTGACTAACCTCCCATGCAGGACCTTGTTAAAGGCCTTACTAAAGTCCATAAGACAAAGTCCACAGCCTTTCCTTCTTCAACTTTCCTGGTAACCTCGTAAAACTTTACAAGATTGGTTAAACACAACCTACTGTACACAAAGTCATGTTGACTATCCCAACCAGTTTCTGGCTATCCAAATATTTGTATATCCAATCGCTTAGAACACCTTCCAATAATTTACCTTCTACTGACGTCAGGCTCACTTGTCTATAATTTCCAGGGTTACTTTTGGAGCCTTTTTTAAACAATGGAACAATATGAGCTATCCTCCAATCCTCCGATACCATACCCATGGCTAAGGACATCTTAAATATTTCTGCCAGAGCCCATGCAATTTCTACACTAGCCTCCCTCGAGGTCAGGGGGAATATCTTGTCAGGCCCTGGGGATTCATCTACTTTTATTTCCTTTAAGACAGCAAGCATTTCCTCCTCTTTAATTTGTATAGGTTCCATAACCTCCCTGCTTGTGTTCCTTGCTTGCCACAAGTCTATGCTAATTTCCTAAGTAAATACTGATGAAAAAATATTTCAGATCTCCTTTAGCTCCATACAAGCCGACCACTCTGATCTTCAAGGGGCCCAATTTTGTCCCTTACTATTCTTTTGCTCTTAATATACCTGTAGAAACCTTTAGGATTTTCCTTCACATTGTCTGCCAAAGCAACCTCCTGCCTTCCTGATTTCTTTCTTGAGTTTGTTCTTGCATTTTATTTATACTCCTCAAGTATTTCATTTGCTCCATGTTATTGATACCTCTTCTTGCGAATCAGATCCCAAATATCCTTCAAAATCCAAGGTTTTCTATGCCTGCTGACCTTGCCCTTAATCCTAACAGGAGCATACAAACTCTGTACTCTCACAATTTCACCTTTGTATGTCCTCTACTTACCTCAGACATACTTGCCTGAAAACAACTTAACCCAATCCACACATTCTAGATTCCTTCTCTCTTTTTCAAATTTGGCCTTTCTCCAATTTAGAACCTCAACTTGAGACCCACAACTATCCTTGAAACTAATGGCATTCTGATCACTGGACCCAAAATATTCCCCTACACATACTTCTGTGGCCTGTCCTATCTCACTCCCCAATAGTAGATCTAGTATTGCATTCTCTCCATTTGGTACCTTTATATATTGATTTAGAAAACTTACCTGAACACATTTGACAAACTCCAAGCCATCCAGAACTTTTTACAGTATGGAAGCCCCGGGCAATACATTAAAATTAAAATCTACTATCACAACCTTGTTTCCGGCAGCTGAGTATCTCTCCATAGATATGCTCCTTCAATTTTCATTGACTATGGGACCAGTTGCTCAGCTCCATCCATGTAGCCTCAGTAAACAAGCCATCTGGTCTGTCCTGCCTGAGCACAGCTGTGATATTTTCACTGACAAGCAAAGCCACTCCTCACCCTTTCATCCCCCGTTCTATCACATCTAAAGCAATGGAAGCCCTGAACATTGAGCTGCCAGTCCTGCCCCTCCTGCCACCAAGTTTCACTAATAGCCATAATGTCAAAATTCCATGTGCCAATCGACTCTCTAAGCTTGTCTGCCTTTTCTACAATATTCCTTGCATTGAAATAGATACACCTGAAAACATTTTTACCACATACAACCTGTTGACTTCTAATGGTGCAATTTCACATCATCTTTTCCTTCCTCCACCTGTTCTGGCACTCTGGTTCCCATTCCTCTGCAAATCAGTTTAAACCAACTGAAGCAGTGTGAGCAAACCTTCCAGCAAGAATTTTAGTCCCTCTCCAGTTCAGATACAAAATGTCCTGTCGGAACAGGTCACGCCTTTCTTGGCAGAGAGCCCAATGATCCAGAAATCTGAAGCCTTCCCTCCTGCACCAGGTCTTTAGCCACATGTTAAGCTGCATTTCCTTCTATTCTAACCTTACTAGCGTGTGGCACTGGTAGTAATACAAGATCACAATCTTGGAGGTCCTATCCTTCAACCTAGAGCCTACTTTCCTGAATTCTCCCTGTAGAAATTCCTCAGCTTTCCTACCCAGGTCATTGGTCCCTATATGGACCACAACATCTAGGTGCTCACCCTACAACCTGAGAATGCCATGAACTCGATCTGAGATACCTCAGACCCTGGCACCAGGGAGGCAACATATTTGATTTCTTCCATACAGGTAACATGAATACTTTTACATTTATCCCAAAGGTTAGCTCTATTCCAGCTGGAGTAGGGTTTTAATATTTGTAGTGAGAAAGATTGATTTTAAAAAGTGCTTGGAGCTGCACCAGCCTTGCCAGTCTTCATTATGCAGTGACGGCCCACTCCCCAATAGGCATTCTGACACACAAGATGGCAATTGATTGCGACAATATCACAACTAAATGGTCTTTCTCCCCGAGCCACAGGCCACGTGGCGGGAAACAGCGAGCACTGGCATGAACGGCGATGTATCAGCAGCCGGCAACCCAGTGATGTATTTTCTGCTGGAAGCGGCGGGACAACTAGGCCCAGCAGTCCTTTATAAGGCAGAACAAACCATTCAATAAAGCAGTACCAACTGTACCTATCTCGAGTGTGTGTGTATCTTGCTTCAGCACCCTGCCGTAGCACACACTACATTGGTGACCCCAAATGGTCCAAATGGCATTTTAGATCCAACGATGGAAGATCAAGCAACACTCCACACGGTTTCACTGAAACTACCAACATTCTGGCCTTCGCAGCCGCTGGTGGGGTTCGAGGAGGCAGAGGCCCAGTTGCAGCTCCGGCAGATCACAAGATCACTACGTAGTGAGCTCACTCGACCAGGATACAGCTGCCAGGATCATTGATTTCTTCTGGCAGCCTGCTGAACAAGGTAAAAATGTGTCCTTAAAAGAGCTGTTAACCTGCACTTTTAGGCTCTTGAACTGCAAGCTCGCAGCCCAACTGTTGCACATGGATGGTTTGAAGGACAGGGCACCTTCCGCCCCAATGAGCGACATGTTAGCTTTAACTGATGGGTATAAACCTTGCCAGCTCTTTGGGCAGATCCTCCTGGAGCGACTACCGGAGAATATCCAACTACTGCTTGCCTAGGAGGATTTCAGTGGCCCCAGGAATGTCACAGCACAAGTGAATGTGCTCTGGGAAACAAAAGACGCCAATGTCTTGGTGGAACAAGTTGCAAGGCCTCGCTTGCAGTGGACAACTAGACCACCACAGCCAAAGGATACCCCCATCCATCCACCCCCACCCCGATGCATAGCACTGCTATCACCAGCAGTGGGGTTCAGAGGCCCGTCAATGCCTCCCCTCCCCCTCCCTCACAAGTTCCAGGGAAACACTGCAGCTGACTGTCGTTAGTGGTCGTGGCGGCTGGCCAATGTGACAGCTTCCTCCACACTTGGGGCTCCCTATCAGATTCCTAGTCAACACGGGAGCCAAGATCAGCCTTCTGCCCCCCTCAGCCTCCAACACCCTCAACAGGAAACTGGGCCAATCCTAGAGGTCAGCAAACAATTCCAATATGTTGCACCCACACCATACCTTTTTGCTTCAGGGACAGCCAATTCACATAGACATTCACCCTGGCAGCTGTGCAACAACAGCACTCCTGGGAGTGGACTGCCTCAGGGCTCACTGCTTGTTAGTGGACCTTAAGGGACAGCAACTAGTAAATACCAAGACTTTTCAAACCTTCTCCCGGGGTAGGCCAAACTACCCGCTCCCCACCTACATTTCATCTCTGCCACCAATAACGAGTTGCACACATCCTGGCAGAATTCTATTGCATTGCGGTGCCACAGTTTACCTCAGCAGAACCAAAACACAGTGTATGGCACCATATTCTCACAAAGAGCCCCCTTCTCCACGCCAAGACACCCCATCTCTCCCCCCCCCCCCCCACTGCGAAACAACCTCACAAAGAAAGAGTTCTGAAAGGTAGAAAAGCTGGCAATCGTGCCATGGTCCAACAGTCCCTGGGCATCACTCCTGCACATGGTACCAAAGGCAGCAGGGGGATGGAGGCCTTGTGGGGATTACCACTGCTTTAATGAGGCCACCACACCAGACAAACATCATGTGCCCCACATACAGAACTTTACTCCGAACTTGCGGGAGGCACAGATATTTTCCAAGGTTGTCCTCATCATCAGATCCCAGTCCACCCTGAGGGCATTGCTAAAACCACCATCATCTCTCCCTTTGGTTTGTTCAAGTTCCTTTGGATGCCCTTCAGGCTAAAAAAATGCAGCTTAGACATTCCAGAGGCTGATGGACGTGGTGGGCAGGGATCTCAGGTTTGGGTTCATTTATTTGGATGACATGCTGATAGCCCACCACAACCACAAAGAACATGTGGCCCACATAAGCATCTATGCACCCGCCTCACTAAATTTGGCCTGACCATCAACCAGGCCAAATGCCAGTTCAGGTAAGAGACAATAGACTTCCTGGGCCAGAGGATTAATAGACACAGGGTGACACCCCTGTCCAAAAGGTAGAGGCCATCAGGTGCTTCACCAAGCCACACACGGCGATGGGGCTCCAGGAATTCACCGGTATGATTAATTTCTATCACCACTTCATACCAGCAGCAGTCCACATCATGTGCCCATTATTCTTGATCATGGCAGGAAAAAGAGAGGTTGAGTGGAATGAAGAAGCTTCAGAAGTTTTCCAGAAGGCCAGAGACACTCTGGCCAATGCCATGCTTCTGGTGCATCTACGGACAGACGCCCCGACTGCCCTCATGGTGGATGCATCCACCACAGTGGTCCGGGGGGAAGAGGGGTACTCAACCAATTGGTCGATGGACAATGTCAATCCCTGGCTGCCTTCAGCAGGAATCTCCAGCCCCCCCAAGCTCAAGTACACTCCCTTTGACCGTGAACTCCTAGCATTGTACCTAGCAGTCTGACAATTTAGATATTTTCTGGAGGGGAGGCGATTCAAGGTTGTTACGGATCACAAGCCATTGACCTTTGCTTTTAATGAAGTGTTGAACCTATGGTCAGCCAGGCAGCAAAGGTACCTGTCCTATATATCCAAGTTCACCACAGATATCAAGCGTATCGCCAGAAAGACCAATGTGGTGGAAACACATTATCTTGGCCAACTATCCAGGTGATACAGACCTTATCCCAGGGGGTCAATTACATGGCCCTGGCACAGCAGACAGCCCCCAACATCCCTCCATACAGGACGGCAGTGATGGGACTCCAGCTAGAAGATGTCCGCATCTGTCCCAGCGACCAGATCCTCCTGTGCGACACTTTGACTGGAAAGCCTTGCCCCATCATCCCAGCAGCTTGGAGATGACCAGTGTTCGAGGTGGTGCACCCAGCCACCATTAGGACCACCGTCAAGATAGTAGCCAGTAGGTTCGTTTAGCATAGACTCTGCAAACAGGTCAGGCAATGGGCCAAAAGCTGCACACACTGCCAGTCGTCAAAGGTACAGACACATGTCAAAGCACCGCACCCCCTCCCCCCAGCTATTCGAGCCAGCATAAAGGATGTTCAGTCATGTGCACTTAGACATTGTGGGACCCCTGCCAATGTCACGGGGTCATGACACCTGTTGACATTGGTGGACTGGTTCACAAGGTGTCAGAGGCAGTTCAGCTGGTGGAAACCTCAAAAGATGCCTGCATCAGAGCCCTTATAAAAGCATGGGTGGCACAGTTTGGAGTCCCAGTGCACTCAACAACTGACAGAGGTGCACAATTCACCTCAGGACTCTGGGCAGCCCTGGCCAGCCTCTACCACACAACAGTGTACCATCCCCAGGCCAATCGGTTGGTGGAGAGGTTCCACGCATACCCAAAGGCGGCTTTGATAGTCCAGCTCAAGGGAACAAATTGGATTAATGAACTACCATGGGTCTTCCTGGAGATCCTTACCACTCCAAAGGAGGATTTCAACGCCTTGGCAGCGGAAATGGTGTATGCCACACTTCTAGTCATCCCCGGGGAATTCCTGGTGGTTGCCAGGGACAAGGATGAACCATCAACAGCAACCCATGAAAGACCAAGGGAACAACTGGGCACGCTGGCCCCGGCACAGCCCTCACTGCACAGTCAGCCTAAAACATTTGTCCCAAGGGGCATTGAGAGCTGCAAGTATGTCTTTGTACAACAGGGAGCACACTGAGCACTGCTGCAGCAACTGTACGAGGGGCCCTACCGGGTTATCAGACACAACAAGTCCACACGAGTGCTAAATATTGGCGGTAAGGAAGAGACATTTACTATTGACTGCCTCAAACCAGCACATTTGGACTCCAGTCAACCAATCACCTCACCACCTCCGTGCCACAAATGCAGGCCGCCAAAAACTAGAAACTGCACCCAGATCAACTGTTCTGTTGGGGAGGTGGCAATAGGCATCCTGGCACATAAGATAGTAATCAAACATGGCGATTCCGCAAGGACTACGCCAACTAAATGGTCTTTCTCCCCGGGTCGCAGGCCATGTGGTAGGAAATAGTGAGCACTGATGGGAATGCCGAACTTCAAGCACGTGACATTATTTCTACTTGAAGTGCTGTAAGAAAGGGCAAATCATTCAATAAAGCAGGAGTGTGCTTATGCATGTGCCTTACTTCAGTGCCCAGCCGTAGCACACACTACAATGCACTGATTATGCCAGTGGTGAATTTATTTCTTCAACATGCTCATGAAGAATGGAAAAGGATTTCTGAAGTCTGCCAAATTTCCAAAATGATGCACCACAATCCCTCCAAAGAGTTAACAGCTTTAGTTCGATCAAAAAAAGGCAGCATTTAGTACAGTAGTTAGGAAAATATTAAAATACACATTATACATAATTTTTTTTAAAATTTTTATTTTTCACACCATGAACCATATTGACCAAAATACACATAAACATTTCCCTCTTGAATATACACTGTGTCGTTTTCTCCCCTTTTTCCCCCTCCCTTCCCTCCCTCCTTCCCATCCCCCTCCCTACCCACTAAAAGTTCAACATATACGATACATTAAATCCATTAAACAATGTCATCACACAATGAAAATAAACAACAAAATTGTGTCATCTACTTTTACACACTGGGTCAGTTTATTTCATCTTCTTCTCATTCTGTCATTTTAGGGGGTGGAGGTCCGCGGTAGGACTTCTCTGTTGTGTTCCATGTACGGTTCCCAAATTTGTTCGAATACTGTGATGTTATTTCTTAAATTATATATTATTTTTTCAAATGGAATACATTTATTCATTTATTCAATACATTTAGCCTGCTGCATTCTCAGGCTATCTTCTGATTTCCAGGTTGATATTATACATTTTTTTGCTACAACTAAAGCTATTATAATAAATTTTTTTTGTGCTTCATCCAAATCGAGGCCAAGTTCTTTACTTCTTATATTACTTAGAAGAAAGATCTCTGGATTTTTTGGTATGTTGCTTTTTGTGATTTTATTTAATACCTGATTTAGATCTTCCCAAAACTTTTCCACTTTCTCACATGCCCAAATTGCATGTACTGTTGCTCCCGTTTCCTTCTTACAGCGAAAACATCTATCTGATACTGTTGGGTCCCATTTATTTAACTTTTGGGGCATGGTGTATAGCCTGTGTAACCAATTATATTGTATCATGCGTAACCTCGTGTTTATTGTATTTCTCATAGTTCCGGAGCATAGCTTTTCCCATGTTTCATTCTTTATCTTTATGTTTAGATCTTTTGTTTGGCGTGGAGAGGGGGGCCCTTTGTGAGAATGTGGTGCCATACACTGTGTTTTGGTTCTGCTGAGGTAAACTGTGGCACTGCAATGCAATAGAATTCTGCCAGGATGTGTGCAAACTTGTTATCGGTGGCGAAGAAGAAATGTAGGTGGGGAGAGAGTAGTTGGCCTCCCCCGGGAGAAGGTTTGGAAAGTCTTGGTAGTTACTAGTTGCTGTCTCTTAAGGTCCACTAACAAACTTTTGTTTGGGTTTACAGCTTATTTCCTTGTTCTCTTTCTCTTGCAGTTTGATGTACATGTTTGTTATAAATCTTTTAATTATCATTGTGTCTGTAATCACATATTCAAAACTGCTTCCTTCTGGTACCCTCAGCCAACTTTCCAATTTGTCCTTCAAGTAGGTTTTCAACTGGTGGTATGCAGACATTGTACCGTGTGTTATACCATATTTGTACTTCATTTGTTCAAAAGATAATAATTTATTTCCCGAAAAACAATTTTCTATTCTTTTGATCCCTTTTCTCTCCCATTCTCTAAAGGAAAGGTTATCTATTGTGAAAAGGGTTAGTTGATTTTGCATCAATATTAATTTTGGTAGTTGATCATTTGTTTTTTTCCTTTCTACGTAAATCTTCTTCCAAATGTGGAGCAGATGGTGCAGTACTGGTAAATTCTTACGTTGCACCAGCTTTACATCCCACTTATGTAGTATATGTTCAGGTACCTTCTCCCCTATTTTATCTAGCTCTAATCTGGTCCAATCTGGTTTTTCCCTTGTTTGATAAAAATCTGATAGGTATCTTAATTGTGCTGCTCTATAATAATTCTTAAAGTTTGGTAGCTGTAAGCCCCCTTGTTTGTATCATTGTTAATTTATCTAGTGCTATCCTCGGTTTCCTCCCTTTCCATAAGAATTTGCTTTATTATTTTCTTTAGCTCCTTGAAGAATTTCTCTGTTAGGTGAATTGTTAACGATTGAAATAGGTATTGTATCCTTGGGAAGATATTCATTTTAATGCAATTTACCCTTCCTATCAGTGTTAGTGGTAAATCTTTCCAATGTTCTAAGTCGTCTTGTAATTTCTTCATTAATGGCTGATAATTTAATTTGTATAGATGGCCTAGATTATTATCTAGTTGAATACCTCGGTATCAGATTGCTTGTGTTTGCCATTTAAATGGTGATTCTTTCTTAAACTTTGTGAAATCCGCATTATTCATTGGCATCGCTTCACTTTTATTTGGGTTGATCATGTACCCCGATACGTCTCCATATTCCTTCAATTTCTTATGTAATTCTTTTATTGATATTTCTGGTTCTGTTAAGTACACTATGACGTCATCTGCAAATAGACTGATTTTATATTCCTTCTCTTTTATTTTTATCCCTCTTAATTTATTTTCTGTTCTTATCAGTTCTGCCCAGGGTTCTATAAATAATGCGAACAGTGAGGGAGATAGTGGACATCCCTGCCTAGTTGACCTCCTTAATTTAAATTGGTTTGAGAAATATCCATTTACTGCCACCTTTGCCAATGGTCCCTTATTTATGCTTTAATCCAATTAATATATTTCTCTGGTAGGTTGAACCTCTGTAGAACTTTGAATAAATAATTCCATTCTATTCTCAAAGGCTTTCTCTGCGTCTAAGGCAACCGCCATTGTTGGCATCTTGTTTCCTTGTACTGCATGGATTAAGTTAATGAACTTACAGATATTGTCCGTTGTTGATCTTTTCTTAATAAATCCAGTTTGATCTAGTTTTACTATTTTTGGTACACAGTCGGCCAATCTGTTTGCTAATAGTTTAGCTATTACCTTATAATCTGTGTGAAGTAGAGATATTGGTCTATACGATGCTGGTGTTAGTGGATCTTTCCCCACTTTGGTATTACTGTAATTATTGCTGTTTTGCATGAATCTGGCATGTTTTGTGTTTCTTCACTCTGGTTCATTACTTCCAGGAGAGGAGGAATTAATAAGTCTTTAAATGTTTTTTAGAACTCTACTGGGAGTCCATCCTCTCCTGGCATTTTATTATTTGGTAGTTTTTTTAATATATCCTGTATTTCCTCTATTTCAAATGATTTTATTAATTTGTTTTGCTCCTCTTCTTGCAATTTTGGTAGTTCAATTTTAGCTAGAAGTTCATCTATTTTGTCTTCTTTCCCTTCGTTCTCAGTTCGATATAATTGCTTGTAGAATTCCTTGAAGTTTTCATTGATCTCCATTGGGTTATATGTAATTTGTTTGTCCTTTTTCCTTGATGCCAATACTGTTATTTTAGTTTATTCTGTCTTAAGCTGCCAAGCGAGTATTTTGTGTGTTTTTTCTCCTAGCTCATAATACTTCTGTTTTGTCTTCATTATGTTCTTCTCCACCTTGTAAGTTTGTAGTGTTTCATATTTTATTTTTTTGTCTGCCAATTCTCTTCTTTTTGTTGTATCTTCCCTTATTGCTAATTCTTTTTCTGTACTTGCTATTTCCCTTTCCAACTGTTCTGTTTCCCGATTGTAGTCCTTCTTCATCTTAGTTACATAACTTATTATCTGCCCTCTGATGAAAGCTTTCATTGCATCCCATAGTATAAATTTATCTTTCACTGATTCCGTATTCATTTCAAAGTACATTTTAATTTGTCGCTCAATGAATTCTCTAAAATCCTGTCTTTTAAGTAGCATGGAGTTTAATCTCCATCTATACCTTCTCGGTGGGACACATTTATCCAGAATTTAAGCAACCGGTAGCCTTGAATAACAGGCAAAAAAAATTGCGGCAAATAGTTAAAATATGAAAGTTTAAAATCCGTCACCCCTAGCACTTAGTTCACCAATCAAAAGCAACCGGAAAATTTACTTATCCAGCATCGATCAATCCCCACATGCTGGATACCAGGGGTTTTACTGTACCTCCTTCATTTTTCTAGGACTGATTACATTGGAAAGATCACATCTATCATGCATTTTAATGGATGCAATCCATACTGCAATTCAGGAAGCTGACCTTCACCTACTGGGAGGAGGCAACTGACAAGATCCTCTGCAATTAGTTCAATTGTTTCTTGTTCTTGAAGTTAATATAATTATGAAGTTTCAGAAGTCTCCTGCACATCCTCCTCTTTCCAGTTATAGAAGACAAGAGATGAATTTATATACCAAAACTCCCCTTTGCCGAGCTTAAAATTTTTAGCAAGGATATTCACTGCTCTGAAGAGCATGTTTTACAAGCTAAAAGTTTTCAACTTTTTGATGGAGACAAAGCTCGCTAAGATTACCAGTGGGAGATTGAATCAACAAATCTTTCTTCAACAAAAAAGTAGAATAAAGGAAGGCATAGTTAGTGTAGCAGTTAGCGCCACACTATTACACATCACCCTGTACAAAAACAAAGGCGAGAAATCAGACTGCTCAAACTACAGGGGAATCACGCTGCTCTCCATTGCAAGCAAAATCTTCGCTAGGATTCTCCTAAATAGAATAATACCTAGTGTCGCTGAAAATGTTCTCCCAGGATCACAGTGCAGCTTTCGCGCAAACAGAGGAACTACTGATGTGGTCTTTGCCCTCAGACAGCTCCAACAAAAGTGCAGAGAACAAAACAAAGGACTCTACATCACCTTTGTGGACCTCACCAAAGCCTTCGACACCGTGAGCAGGAAAGGGCTTTGGGAAATACTAGAGCGCCTCGGATGCCCCCCAAAGTTCCTCAACATGGTTATCCAACTGCATGAAAACCAACAAGGTCGGATCAGATACAGCAATGAGCTCTCCGAACCCTTCTCCATTGACAACGGCGTGAAGCAAGGCTGCGTCCTCGGACCAACCCTCTTTACTATCTTCTTCAGCATGATGCTGAAAAAAGCCATGAAAGACCTCAACAATGAAGACGCTGTTTATATCCGGTACCGCACGGATGGCAGTCTCTTCAATCTGAGGCGCCTGCAAGCTCACACCAAGACACAAGAGCAACTTGCCCATGAATTACCCTTTGCAGACGATGCCGCTTTAGTTGCCCATTCAGAGCCGGCTCTTCAGCGCTTGACGTCCTGTTTTGCGGAAACTGCCAAAATGTATGGCCTGGAAGTCAGCCTGAAGAAAACTGAGGTCCTCCATCAGCCAGCTCCCTACCATGACTACCAGCCCTCCACATCTCCATCGGGCACACAAAACTCAAAACGGTCAACCAGTTTACCTATCTCGGCTGCACCATTTCATCAGATGCAAGGATCGACAACGACTCGCCAAGGCAAATAGCGCCTTTGGAAGACTACACAAAAGAGTCTGGAAAAACAAGCAACTGAAAAACCTCACAAAGCTTAGCGTATACAGAGCTGTTGTCATACCCACACTCCTGTTTGGCTCCGAATCATGGATCCTTTACCGGCATCACCTACGGCTCCTAGAACGCTTCCACCATCGTTGTCTCCGTTCCATCCTCAACATTCATTGGAGCGACTTCATCTCCAACATCGAAGTACTCGAGATGGCAGAGGCCGACAGCATCGAATCCACGCTGCTGAAGATCAAACTGCGCTGGGTAGGTCACGTCTCCAGAATGGAGGACCATCGCCTTCCCAAGATCGTGTTATATGCCGAGCTCTCCACTGGCCACCGAGACAGAGGTGCACCAAAGAAGAGGTACAAGGACTGCCTAAAGAAAGCGCTTGGTGCCTGCCAAATTGACCACTGCCAGTGGGCTGATATCGCCTCAAACCGTGCATCTTGGCGCCTCACAGTTCGGCGGGCAGCATCCTTCTTTGAAGAAGACCGCAGAGCCCACCTCACTGACAAAAGACAAAGGAGGAAAAACCCAACACCCAACCCCAACCAATCAATCTTCCCTTGCAACCACTGCAACCGTGTCTGCTTGTCCCGCATCGGACTTGTCAGCCACAAGCGAGCCTGCAGCTGATGTGGACATTACCCCTCCATAAATCTTCGTCCGCGAAGCCAAGCCAAAGATTACAATGCCAGTGACTGGGGTTCAAATCCAGGCTGTCTTCAAGAAGTTAGAACATTCTCCCTGTGTCTGCATGGGTTTCCTCCCACCATTCAAAATAAATGTACCAAGGGTGTAGGCTAATTGGGTGTAATTGGACAACACTGGCTCGTGGGCCGAAAGAGCTCATTACCATGCTGTATTCCAATTTTTTTTTTAATTAAGATTTTAAAAAAGGACAATTTGACTGGATGAATTCTTCCACATTCTTTTCAGGACAGCTGATTGCTTTTTGATGATGTCTCCTCCATTCTTAGCTCTCAAAGGGGTATTTAGGATCACAATACTGAAGAATCCACATGTTCCAATGATCAGTGAGTTGTTGGTTTTCAATGCTCATTTTAACCACTATTTTTTAAGTCACAGGTTTCTTTATGAACCTTTGAACTTCAGGTTAACGTTCAATTGTTTTTTTTCCCCTTTGAGGCATAAAAAACATTTCAAAGCAGGAATAGCACTGTATTTGTAGTGGGCTCCAAAGTTGTTTGTTCCAAAATGGAAATGGTGTTTTCAGGAGTCGAGAATCTATTCACAGGTGCATTTAAAGAGGATTTTTGGCTCTGCAGATACTGCAGAGTTGTATTTGAAAGGTTACCCAAGAAGAACTTTCATTTCAGTGTCTTTGAAATATTTACCACCAAGTTCTTCGAACAGCAGTTATGCCTATATGGTCATTTTGGAGTTGGGCTGATAGCAATAAGTAAGTAATCCATGAGTGTTAAGACCTTCCATGTCCTGAAATTCATTCTGAGCTGTGAAAGATGACTTTTTACAACATCTTTTAATATGGGATGTCATGCTTTAACAATTGCCAAACAGGTTGACAGAGGAAAGTCTTGGTCCAGTAAGTTCACAAGGTGATAAATGGAGATCGTGCTCTTTTGCATGAATATCTGTAGCCACACAAACTCATATTAGTAGATGCATACAAGTTCACAGATGGACATAACCCATTGCTCAAAACAGGGTTGAATGGCCATATTTATTTGAAATTTGGAATAGATTTGAATTTGGTGCAGAATTTATATTGTGGATCAAATTGATCTACAGTTCCCCTCAGGCTTCAGTATCTTCTAATAATCAAAGATCTGATCCTTTTAGATTGTTTTCTCTAACGTGGCAAGGTTGCCTACTTCACCCTTTATTATTTGACATAGTATTAGAACCATTGGCTATAGCATTTCAGAACTCAGTAAATATTTGCAGCATTCAAAAAGTGGACAAAAATCATAGTTTTACTTTATGCTGATTTGTTATTATATATCTTACATCCAGAACGCTCCATACCTGCTATGTTAAAATTATTATCGAACTTTAGTATTTTTTCCCCGTTACAAGCTCAATTTGCACAAAAGTGAACTTTTTCCCTTGAATGGTTTTGTTCCTATCTAAAACATTCCATTTAAAAGAGTGAGGAGATCTTTCACCTATTTAGGGGTTAAAATTACTGACATTTAAAGATCTTTTCAAAGAAAACTTCAGTCCTCTGATTAGACAGGTGAAAGAGACCTTATCTAAATGGTCCCTCCTCTTTATGTCACTTGTTGGTCATCAAAATGACCAAACTAGAAGGGCCTAATGGCCTGTTTCCGTGCTGTAATTGTTATGTTATGTTATTATTATATGTTCTGCCTAAATTTTCCAGGCAATTCCAATTTTTAAACCAAAGAAATTTTTTGACTCGGTTGAATCTATTATATCTTTATATGTTTGGAACAACAAGAGTCCAAAGTTGAATAAATCTAATTTACAAAAATCAATAATAATCAATAAACTATTCTAACAAACTTAAGGATAATATGGACCAAGTGTTTAAAATAGCTCCATTCCTCTTCCATTTGTGCACATCATTCACTTATTCAACATAGTACATAAAGCACATTTATCCAAAGATAAATTAGCTAAGATTTTTCCTACTATCAACCCACTTATGTGACAGATGTTGTAATGGGGTTGCTTATTTTATATGTTTTGGCCCTGTTCAGCATTACATTACAATTGGAAGGAAATTTTTGATGCATTTTCCCGTATTTTCTCGGTTACTTTTCAATCTCATCCCAATACAGCTTTATTTGCTGTGGTGATAGAGAACAGTCGATTATAGGTGTCGGATTGCCAGGTGATAGCTTTTTCCACTTTAATGGCTAGAAAATGCATTTTGCTAAGGTGGAAGGACTCTAATCCTCCCAGCTATGCTCAGTGGATAAACCAAACCTTATCATGTTTGATCCTCGAAGATTAGATGTAATGTTTTGAAAACTGCTTTAATAAAATGTGGCAGGCTTTTAAGGAATATTTTAATGTTTAATGAATAATAGTAGTTTACTATTTTGTATGTAACATTTGTAGTCTCTTCCTGAACTTAATTATTAACATGCAAGGCAATTCACTAACATACTACAGTAAAACCTCATTAGAATGAGGTAGTTGGGGTCCAAGATTTCATACCGCATTACAGCCGAGTCACGGAACAGATGAATATAGGTCATGATTCAGGAAAACAGAATACTGTGACCCAAACCCTATAATAAGACCTTTAAGCTCCACATATTAACATACACATCTTGTCAATGAGTCATAAGAGACCATGTTTGAGTTTGTGGCTGTTCGCCACTGTTAGCCTGGCCTCCTAAAATCAATGTTTGGGGACCACAGTCATCCACGCTATAAGCGATTCTGCGGATTAACGAATCGCGTTCTAACAAGGTTCACTGTATTACCCTTTTTGTGGTTTAAGGCATCCCAGTGGCTTTTTCACTTTTTAAAAAAAAATAAGGGGTATCGATTTAGGATTAGTTAGTTACAGTATTTTTAACTTTTTTTTTAATGCAGGAACAAGAGATATAATATTGAATTCTGTCTATTATTAGCTGCGACGTTCATTTTTATTCTAGGATGCACTGTAATTACTCTGTACATGTACAGCATATTTTCTTACACTTTTCGAAGAATTTTATATTTCATATGAAAAATTCAATAATTTTTTAAAAAACCATTACTTAAAAGTTTTTCCTTGTCCAATTCCACCATTTCCTAGACACTTCTCGTTCTTTCAAACCCTCCCTTCTATTAACCCAACTATTCTTGCCCTCTTTTTCTCTTTCAGACATCCTCATACTCCACTCAACCCTCCTTTAATCTTCCAAAAAAAAAAAAAATCAGAAACCAAACCTAAATCAACCCAGTGTTATCAAAGGGTATAAAATAACTTGTTCTTGTATAGATGCTCCAGAAAAGTCCTTGGCAGTAATTGCACAGCATGTTCACCATTCTCTCAACAGTTGAAATTCACAAACTGGAGGACAGCTCAGTCAATATTTCAATTGATAAATCAGTGACATATCTAGCATTATAATTTTTTTTCCCCCAAAAGAACAGGATTTTAGCAATGAAAAATCTGTAAATCTAACAGTGTACTGGTCTGCTCCAGAGTGATACACTGATTTTGAATCTTAAGTTAAAATGTTATGATTTGTATTCAAACTGATTGATATAAATGATTTGGTACCAACAGACTGTGCGCCAATATTAAAAATTAGGTGTTAATCTTAAAATTATGTGCAATACCATTCTCATGATCTAGTCCAAGGTTACGTAATAAAGCTACAAGTGCTGATATCTCACAATTCAAGAATCACAGATCTGATCACAACCTCATGAGAAGCATATGAATGTTCCTTTCAATATTACGTGGATTTCCTTGACCATGACAATATTACACGTGTTTACAAGAGGCAAGCAACATTCATGCCACACAGGTGCCAAACAATAACTAGCCCCAATGAGGAAAATATCTCATCATCAATTCTTAATATTCAATGGTGATGCTTGTAGGCACAGGAATGTGTTCTGCTGGTTTACAAAACAAAATAAATACATTTGTGCAGTAAGCAACTAGAAAGATCAACATGGTACAGTGAAACCTGTTATAACGCAATAGTTGGGATCCAAAAAAAATTGCATGGTGTTAAGTCAGGGTTCATAAAAAACAGCGGTTTAAAAAAAAAGTACAATACCTGTATTTGCAATCTCTATTTCTTACAATCATCATTTTATTTCTTAAACAAAAAGCAATCAAATGTTCGTTGCTTGAACGCAGCATGCTGCTGGCTGCGAGCAACATCTGGGCTGGAAGATTTTTATGTCGTCCACATCCTGGGTGTCCAGCCAACAAAGGCCAGCTTTGAGGAACCCAATGGCTTCAGACACTTTTGAGAGTGGGGGTGAAGGCTCCTCATTATCATCCTCCTGTGGTTCTGCATCTGGTGCTATTGTAATGTTACGACAATCTCGGAGTCTGTCGGGTGCTCATACGTTGAGCAATCGTCAGCAGAGAACCACTGGTGTAAATCCTCTTTGCTAATTTCAAACAGCCTCTCTGCCTCATCTGTGAAGCCCTAGAATTCTTGCTCATCATCTTCTTCTTTGGTGGATTGTTGAGATGAAAAGGCTGGACCTAGTCCCTTCTCCCAGCATTTTCCCGCACGAGGAGCTGACTGCTGCCCAGCCCTTCCCACTTAAGTGGCAAACTTCTTTAATGTTCATGCTTTTCTGATAGTCTTCCAACATTGCTGATTGGTCTACAATACTACGAATTATTTCACGTCTGTAATTCTGCTTGAACACGGAGATGATCCCCTGATCTAGGGGCTGGATCTTAGATGTAGTGTTCTTTGGGAGGTAAGAAACTTGGATCTTTCTATTGCAGGTTACTAGGTTGGGCAGGACAGTTATCAAGCAAAAGAAGAGCTCTGAGTTCTAGCTTTCACACGCGCAACAGTGCTGATAGCGCTATGCGCATATTCAAATGGTAACAACTCCACATTGACATGGCAGAAATAGCAGGGGAGCAGTTTTAATTTATGTGTTCCAGTCCGTTAACAAAAAAGAACAATGTCACACGATCTTATTTGAACCCCTCACGTCAATGGGCATCATCTTTGCTAGACAGCATGCAATCTGGGATCATCTTGTAGCAAAGACCTGTTTCATCATAGTTGTACACTTGTTCTTCGACTTACTCACCTTCTTCTAAGAGAGTTTTTAGTTTTGTCAGGTATTTGCTGGCAGCAGCACTGTCTGCTGAGTGAATTTCTCCAGCCACTAACATTTGAGAAATCCCATGTCCGCATTTAACCAGTCTAGCCTTGCTTTGCTAGCTTTGAACTGTGAGGTTTCACTGCTGATCAGATGGTCAAACTTTTCAGCTTGAACTTTGAGAATAGGCCCAAAAATTGGAAGGCCTTTTGAGCACCCTTGAACAAGCCACTCATACAGAGAGTCAGAGGGTGACATCTTTGACTGTCTTCATGTTTTTGGCCTTTAGCTCCACCTCTTCCCTGACTTTCCAAAGCAACGCCCGTAATTTATTTTCCTGACATTTCCAGCCACAAAGTGTTGCCAAGATCTCGTGCAACTTAAGTTTGATTTTTATTCTTGATCGCATCAAGTACTTGAAGCTCATCTTTCACAGAAAAAAAGCTTTTTGTTTTTCTAACACTGCATTCCATTTTGAAAAAAATTCACTTCCAGAAAGAGCCAAAAAAGGGTCCTATGGCTTTAAATTAGTGTTCCACTGTACTGTGGCTATGCCAGTCAAACAAAAGAACAAGGAAGTCATTGACTATGTTCAGGGCAATAGCAAGACCTCCCCTGAAAAAGTGCACAGAGATTCCACTCGAGGATACAATTAGTTTAGAATATTCCACCGCTCATTTGCCATCTGTGGGATGAACAAAGGGACAGTAAAATAGGAGTGGCCATTTGTCCCCTTATGCCTGCTCTGCCATTCAATAATGTCCTATCCAAGCTGTAACTTCAACACCATTTTCTACAATAATCCCATATCACTGATTCCCTTAATATCTATTGACTGACATCTTGAATATACCCCAATGACAGCCTGCAGAGCCCTCTTGGAGAAAATCCAAAGATTCACCACCCTCTAAATAAAGAGAATTCTTCTCATTTCAGTCCTAATGGCCAACCACCTGGATCCAGATACCCCAGCTCAGAGAAATATCATGAGTAAAACACAAAAGTCTGCAGATACCAGGATTGAAGTAAAAACATAAACGGTGTACTTTATACAGCAAGGATACATAACTAACATTTAGGGTTTGAGCCCTTCATCAAGGAATGAACAAAACATAGGCAAGCGGCCAAACAAAATGGTGGGGGAGAGGAGCAGAGGAAGGAGCATAGTCCCATACACAGGAGGTAATAGGTGGATATGGGAGGGATGGCACAACAGGAAACAGGGGGTGGGAGGATGGCTCTGTGAAAAGAGAGGGAAAGGGGTGAAAAGCTTGAGGAAAGAGAGGGAGTAGGTTAGCAGAAACCAGATAGGTCAATATAACTGTCATCTGGTTGGAGAGTGCCCCAATTGAAAATTAGGTGTTGCTCCTCCAATTTACAGTGATCTTGCTTTGAACAAACAAGAGGCCACGGACAGACATGTCAGCAGAGGAGTGATGTGCCAAATTGCAATGGTTTGCCACTGGGAAATCCATCATTGATACGGACAGAAAAAGTGATGTCCCATTCTGCACCCAGTCTCTCCAATGTCAGGAAGGCCACAACAGGAGCACCAGACTCAGTTCTGGTGGACATATCTGTCCATGGCCACATGTACTGTCAAACCAAGCCAAAAGAAATAGAAGGAGCAACACCTAAGTTTCCATCTGGGCCCTCCCCAACCAGATGGCATTAATGTCAATGTCTCCAGTTTCTACTAGCTTACTTTCAATTCTCCCTCTCTTCCCTGCCCTGTTCTGTGCAGCTCTCCACCCCCTTCCCTCTCCTTTCACAGAGTCATTCCCCCCCTACCCCGTTTGCTAGTGGGCCCTCCCTCCCTTATCCACCTGCCTGTGGGACTATACTCTCCCCCGCCCATTTCACACACCATTTTGTTTGGACACATGCCTATATTTTGCTCGTACTATGATGAAGGGCTCAAGCCTGAAATGTCAATTATGTATGTTTATCTTTGCTATATATAAAGTACATTATTTGACCTGCTGAGTTTCTCCAGCATTGTGTTTTTACTCTGAGAAATATCATTCCTACTTCTACTGTCAGGTTCTGTATTTTTTTAAATAATTGAAATCACCCCTTTGTTCTGAACTCAAGAAGGTATAAGCTAAGAAAGCACAAAAACTGTAGATATCAGAACCTTAAGCAAACAATGAGATGCTGGGGAACTCAACAGATTAGGAGGCCTCCATGGGTAGAATGGTCAGTCAATGTTTCAGACTAAATTAGGAAAGGGTGATATCAAGTATATCAGGGAGAAAAGAAAAAATGAGCAGGAGAAGAAATTGGAGAGGAGCTGAGATAGGTATTGGGTATAAGGTGGGAAAGCTAGAAAGAGAGAGAACCACTTGTGGGGTGGGGGTGGGGGGGGAGAGATAAAATAAAGAACAGATAGTAAAGACAAGATGGAAACCTTTGAACCAAACAGAGGTGAGGGCTATATATACTCTAATAATAAAAACCTATTTTAATGCTATTAATTTAAAGGCTGTCTAAGAGATACAAGATACATGATACATGATGTTCCTCATTTACATTTGGCCTTATACTGGCAATGGATGAAGCAGAGGACAGATTTGTCTATGTGGGAATGCTGAAGGGAATTGCAATGGTTGGTAGTTCAGAATTCAATCCTACTCCATTGTGAGAGCAAAGTGGTTGGATCAGTGGCTCTCTACCTTTATTCTCTAGGCCCCACTTAAATTTTTCAAAAAAAATATACACCCCACCATTGGTGGAAAAATTATTATATTCATAAGTTTTAATTAAATCATTTACTGCAAGTCTATTTCAATACAATTACGGTCAGGATACACTGGGACACATATTTCATATTCAGCTACTACTTCAATATGTCAACCACCTCAAAAACACATTCAACAAATGTCATCAGTGGGAACCTTGCCTCTGATGCTGGCTGCAGTTTTTTTTATTTGAGGGACTAATTTTATTAGTTTCAACCTTAAATCTCCACGTTTTGTCATTTCCAGTCAGTTTTTCTTAGCTTGTAGTAAATCACTAACAGCACTGAAGCCACGTTCTACTAAATAGGACCATAGAAAATGTATCAATAGTTCCCTTATTAAAATATTCAAGTTTGGATATTTTTTTTTCAATCTCGTTAGACAGTCACATCATGGTTCATTTCAATTTGAACAGAATTTTCAGATTCATCATGTTACAACTCAGATAACTCCTCTTGGTATTTCACTGGAACTTCAGATAGTCCACCAGCAATGGCTGAGTTAACCAAGAGGGAAAATCTATTGCCTTTAAAATCACAAAACCTGTGAGTAACCAACATTTTCAAATGGTCAACAATGATGTTTGTAGCAGCAAGTGTAGTTACCTCACACTTATTGAACCAATCGAATTTTCTGTAATTTTTTGCAAAAATATTCCTTTGGCATAATTCTAGAAGTGTCATGACTCCAACTAACTTTGTTTTTGTATCAATGAGCATCATATTTGCGACACGGAGTTGCTTGTTGAATGTACTTAGTTTCTCAAAAATGTCTGTCAAGTAAACTTGCTAGCAAAAGTTTAATTTCAGGTTTGTCCTTCAACAACTCGCTGAGGAGATCAAACAGTTCCATAAACCTTTTGAAGCAGTTTCCCTTTGACAACCACCTGACTTCAGTGTGAAGCAATATTCCCAGGTTCTGGATTTTTATTGATAAAACTGCTGCCTTAAACAGCCATTCACATTTGGCATTACCTTTGAACATGTTCTACATAATCACAGAATGCACCATCTCATGTAGAACAGGGGTAACGTTCTTGGCAACTAAGTTTTCTCCATGGACAATGCACAACCAACATGTTTGGATTTTCATCCTTTATTAATTTTAAGCATCCTGTTTTTTTTAACCCATCATAGCAGGTGCACCATCTGCAGCACAAGATACAATGTTTCCTTTTGATATTTCAATTTAATCAAAATAGTTTTTGAGCTTGTTGTAGATATCAACCACAGTAGTGGTTGTTTCTAATGATTCACAAAACAGCATCTCTTCTTGAAACTCTTCCTGATTAATATATCTCACATATGACAATAAGAGAGCGTCAATGTCTCAAATGGTAGATTCATCCAGTTGTATCGAGAACTTTTATGATTTCAACTTCTCAATAAGCTGCTTTTCAACATCTATTCCAGTAGTTCTCAACCTTTTTCTTTCCAAAATTAGGATTTTTCTTCAAAATTTGTTTAAAATTCAATTTCCTTTAGATCCAAAAATTTTTTTGTTTGGCTATTTTATTCCATAAGTGGACTTGGGGTTGGATAAGTTTCAGACAGCGTTTATTCGTTTAACATTGACAGTTGCTCGTAAATGTATTGCCATGTCTTGGAAAGATGAAGTGGAGTTAAATGTAATTCGATGGCATAATGAGTTGAAGTTGTGTATTTAAGTGGAGAAAATAACATAATTTACATAATAATTGATTTTTTTTGTTAAGATGTGGACACCATATAGCCACATCTGCGTCAGGTGCACCGAGATGCAGTTCCTTGAGGAGGAGGGAACTGGAGCTGCAACTTGAGGACCTACGGCTGGTAAGGGAGAGTGAGGAGTTGATAGATTCAACTTTCAGGGTCATAGTTACCCAAAGACCAGATGTGTCAGGTAAGTGGGTAACTGTCAGGGGAGGGAAGAAAAATACCAGGAAAATGGAGAGCACACCTGTGAATATCCCTCTCAGTAACAGGTATATTTTGTTGGATGCTGTTGAGGGAGATGACCTGACAGAAGCTGGCAGCAGTGACCAGGTCGCTGGCACTGAGCCTGGCATGGTGGACCAAAAGGTAAAGAGGAATGCAGTGGTCATTGGGGACTCCATTGTCAGAAATACAGACAGGAGATTCTGTGAGCCAGATAGGTATGCCCGCATGGTGTGCTGCCTCCCTGGTGCAAGGGTGCGGGATATCTCAAATCGGGTCCAGGGTATTCTAAAAGGGGAAGGCGAACAGCCTGATGTCTTGGTACATGTGGGTACCAATGACATAGATAAAAAGGAGGAAGTACTGAAAAAGGATTACAGAGAGCTAGGACAGAAACTAAGAAATAGGACAGCCAGGGTGGTGATCTCTGGTTTGCTACCTGGGCCAAGTGCAACTGAGGACAAAAATGGAAGGTTAAGAAAAATGAATGTGTGGCTAAGGGGCTGGTGTAAAGGACAGGGTTTTGGCTTCTTGGATCATTGGGATCTCTTTTGGGGAAGGCATGACCTCTACAAGAAGGATGGGTTACACCTAAACCCAAAAGGGGTCAATATATTGGCAGCTAGGTTTGGGACAGCCGTTGGGTGCGGTTTAAGCTAATTTGGCAGGGGGGTGGGAACCTGTATGATAGGGCAAAGGACAGAAAAGATAAAACAGGAAAAGTTAGGTTAGGCAGCAAAAGTAAAAAATCAGAAAGAGCAAGGAGGGTGAAAAAAACAAATCTGAAGGCTTTATATCTTACTGCAAGAAGCATTTGAAACAAGGTAGATGAATTAGCTGTAGAAATTGAGATAAACAAATATGATTTGATTGGGATTACAGAAACATGGCTGCAGGGTGGGCAAGCCTGGGAACTTAACATCCCGGGGTATACGATATTTAGGAGGGATAGGCAAGAAAGCAAAGAGGGTGGGGTAGTATTGATGGTGAGAGAAGGGACCGACATGATTGACAGAAAGGATATCAACTCGGAAGATGCGGAATCTATATGGGTAGAACTGAGGAATAGCAAGGGGCGGAAAACGTTAGTGGGGGTGGTATATAGGCCTCCAAATAGTAGTGTAGAGGTGAGGGAAGGCATTAAAAGAGAAATTAGAAAAGCGTGCAATAAGGGAACAGCTGTCATCATGGGAGACTTTAATTTGCATATAGATTGGACTAGCCAAATTAGTAAAAATACTGAGGAGGAGGAATTCCTTGAATGTTTACGGGACAGTTATCTAGACCAATATGTCGAGGAACCAACTCGGGAGCAGGCCATTTTAGATTGGGTATTATGCAATGATAATGGGCTAATCAACAATCTTGTTGTACGAGGCCCTTTGGGTAGGAGCGATCACAATATGATCGAATTCTCACTCGACATGGAGAGTGATGAAATTAAAACCGAGACTAAGGTCCTGAATTTAAATAAAGGGAATTATGATGGTATGAGACGGGAGTTGAGTGAGATTGATTGGGTGGTGTTTATGGGGGAGTTGACTGTGGATAGACAATGGAAAGCATTCACAGATCTAATGGAGAAATTGCAAAAATCATTTATACCGGTTTGGCATAAAAATAAACCAAAAAAGGTGACTCAACCGTGGATAACAAGGGAAATTAGAGACAGCATTAGGTCCAAAGAGAGAGCATATCAATTGGCCAAAAAAAGTACCACAACCGAAGACTGGGAGCAGTTCAAGATGCACCAAAGGAGGACAAAGGGATTAATCAAGAGAGCAAAAATAAATTACAAAAGTAAGCTTGCGGCAAATATAAAAACCGACTGCAAAAGCTTTTATAAATATGTCAAGAGGAAAAGATTGGTGAAATCCAAAGTAGGTCCTTTGCAGTCAGAATCAGGGGAATATATAATGGGGAATAAGGAAATGGCAGACCAATTAAATTCTTACTTTAGTTCTGTTTTTACAAGAGAGGATACAAATAACCTCCCAAGGATGTTGGGAAACAGAGACTAATGCAAGGGAGGAACTGAAAGAAATCAGTATCTCTCAGGTCATGGTCTTGGGGAAATTGATGGGATTGAAGGCAGATAAATCCCAAGGGCCTGATAATCTACATCCTAGGGTACTTAAGGAAGTGGCCATTCAGATAGCAGATGCTTTAAGAATTATTTTCCAGAACTCGATAGACTCAGGATCAGTACCCATGGATTTGAGGGTAGCTAATGCTACCCCACTATTTAAAAAGGGGGGTAGAGAAAAAGCAGGGAATTATAGGCTGGTGAGACTTACATCAGTAGTGGGCAAAATGATGGAATCCATTATTAAGGATGTAATAGCGGAGCATATGACTAGCAGAGAAGGGATCGGATGGAATCAACATGGATTTACAAAAGGTAAATCGTGCTTGACAAATCTATTGGAATTCTTTGAGATGGTAACAGGTAAAATAGATGGGGGAGAGCCAGTGGATGTGGTGTACCTGGACTTCCAAAAGGCCTTCGATAAGGTCCCGCATAAACGACTGGCTTCCAAAATCAAGGCTCATGGGATTGGGGGCAAAGTATTGATGTGGATTGAGAACTGGCTGGCAGGTAGAAGACAGAGAGTTGGGATAAATGGCTTGTTTTCTGAGTGGCAGGCGGTGACCAGTGGGGTGCCACAGGGATCTGTACTGGGACCCCAGCTGTTCACAATTTACATTAATGATCTGGATAAGGAGATTGGATGTAATAGCTCCAAATTTGCAGATGACACTAAGCTAGGAGGGGTTGTGTGCACGGAAGAGGGGGTCAGGAAGCTCCAGTGTGATTTGGATCAATTGAGGGACTGGGCAGATACATGGCAAATGCACTACAATGTGGATAAATGTGAGGTTATCCACTTTGGTAATACAAACCGGAGGGCAGATTACTATTTGAATGGCAATAGATTAAGAGATGGAGAAGTGCAGAGAGACCTTGGGACTGTACACCAGTCTCTGAAGGCGAGCATGCAGGTACAGCAGGCGGTTAAAAAGGCAAATGGTATGTTGGCCTTCATATCAAGAGGGTTTGAGTATAGGAACAAGGATACCTTACTGCAGCTGTACAGGGCCTTGGTGAGACCCCACCTGGAGTATTGTCTGCAGTTTTGGTCACCTTATCTAAGGAAGGATGTTCTTGCAATGGAGGGAGTGCAGAGGCGATTCACCAGGCTGATACCTAGAATGGCAGGAATGACTTATGAGGAAAGATTGCGTAAATTGGGATTGTACTCGCTGGAGTTTAGAAGATTGAGAGGGGATCTCATAGAGACCTATAAAATTCTGGCAGGACTGGACAGAATGGATGCAGATGGGATGTTTCCAATGATGGGAAAATCCAGAACCCGGGGCCATGGTTTGAGGATAATAGGCAAACCATTTAGGACCGAGATGAGGAGGAATTTCTTGACCCAGAGGGTGGTGAATCTGTGGAATTCATTGCCACAGAGGGCAGTAGAGGCAGGTTCATTAAATCTATTTAAGAGGGAATTAGATCTATTTCTTCAGTATAAGGGCATTAAAGGTTACGGAGAGAAGGCGGGGACGGGGTACTGAACTTTAAGATCAGCCATGATCTCGTTGAATGGCGGAGCAGGCTCGAAGGGTCCAATGACCTACTCCTGCTCCTATCTTCTATGTTTCTAATATGAATTTAGCATTATTGTAAATTACTGAATGTGTTTGTTTATTTTTAATGTTTCCCTTGAGGGATCTGTTGTGGGAGGGGGTGGGTTTTGTTTTATTATTATTATTATTAGATTACTTATTCTGTAAAATTCTGTTTATTCCTATTGAAAAAATACTAAATAAAGTTTTAAAAATAACTTTTCAATAAGCTGTTTTTCAACATCTTGACCCAGGTCATCTATTCTGTTGCAGACAGTACTATTAATCAATGGCATTGCTCAGACATCTTTGTCATTTTTTTGCAGAACTGTTTTGAGAAACAATGATATTGCAGGTTTAATCAATTCCTCCCCAATCATATGATTCTTCCCATGTTTTCATAGCTAGCTTCAAGGGTACGATTCAGGGCTGTAGTTTGCACAGCAAATAATGAAGTGATTTTTAATCTATTTTCAAAATTCTCTTTCAGTAATTTAAAATATTACAATTTCAAATTGACATGGTTACAATGTTTTAGCCTCAAACAAGCTTCAAGATGGCCTGCTTTCATTGTTTTATTTGTTAAAGTCTGCTGGCATAATTGGCAAAAAGATGCATGTTTATCGTATACAGCAGGTATAAACCCAAACTTCAAGAACTCCACTGAATACTGACGAACCTTTTGCTTGCTTGGTCTGCTCATTTTGAATATACAACAGCGCAAGCTCCCTGAAACAGATTAATCAATATTTTATTCAGTCTTAGAATTGAAAAAATGTAATAAAAGTAATGATTGAATCAAAGGAAGAATACTGACACTAAAAAAAAACATGAAAAAAAACATTGGCACAGTTTCTGACATTTTTTCCCTCGCAGAGATTGCATCAAAACTGCACTAGCCTCATGCTTTACTTTCAGAGATCCCCGTTTTTTTTCTGGGTTTGCCACAGTCCTCAGGCTAGCATCTGGGACTGACCTCCCTCCCCAAAATCAATACACAAGTGCACAAAGATACATACAGATCTCACTTACTACGGAACAGGAAAAGTAAAGGGGTATGGACAGAGACATGATTGTTGAGGTAATTTGGAATCCTCGTCACCAATAAGAAAATTTGGAATGGATGATAAGACCAGTCAGAAAAAATATTTATAATTATAATATTAACCAAGGATAACAATAGTTAAAATGAGAAACAACAGAGAAACATCAGAAGAGCAAAAACACATTATGAAAATAAAAAGAACAAAATGATTTCACTTGGAAGTTACCACAATTGTGTTGGCAACACAGTGCAACTTCCAAGTAAAATCTTTCAGTCACATCTTTCACACCAACATAACAAGTTTATTTTTTTCAAACCATCTTTTTAATTACTTCACAAAATATTCATATATGCTCCACTAAAATACTCTTAAATCCCACACTCCACCAAGATATTGCCATGCCCCACTGATGGGGCGCACCTCCCACCTTTAGAATCTATGGGTTAGCTGAAGTAGTTACCAAATTGTTGGTTTCACTGACATAGGGGAGACCACACAAAGTACACCAAAAGCAGTAGAATAGGTTGGATGATGTGCATATCAAACTCTGCCTGGATTGTGACCCTGGATGGAGTGAGATGGGAAACAACAATGCCAACTACTTCCTTGCAAATAAATTTATCTTAATTGCTTCTGGCACTTCTCTCCCCTTCCTGGACCTCTCTTTCTCCACTTCACATTGTCCACCTATTACAAATCCACCTATTCCCACAGCCACATGAATTATACCTCTTCTCATCGTATCTCTAGTAAAGAATGACTTCTTTTTCTCTTAATTCTTCCCTTTCATCTCATTCCAAGAAATCTTCCACTCTAATACATCGGAAATGTCCTTTCTTTGATAAATGCAAATTCCCGCCTACTGTCTCATAAAGCCATATCTCCTCCATTTCTGTCCTTAGCCTACCTCCCCCAGTCAGATCAAGGATAAAGGCTCTTGTGTCCTCGCATTACACCACATCTGCCAACACATTCAACACTATCCTCCATTTCTGCCAACTTATTTTTGATTTTTTGATTTTTATTTTTCTAAGACTCATTATTACATACATCATATAAATAGTATTTTAAAATTACAGGGTCTCATATGATTGCCCAAATCTCACCTTCCTCCCAACTGCTAACATTAAAAAAAATGTGTCCAAAAAAGAAAGGGTGTTTGAGCATGCTTCATTAATTATCCATATCTTGATCTTCAAGTATTCAATGCTATTAACCCAACCATATTATTTAAATCTTTTTGGGGAAGTTAATTATATCCTAAGCTAGTATGATTCAAATAAGATTGCCATATTTTAACAAACACATTATGTTTCTTTCTAAGATTATAAGTTATCTTTTCCGGAGGGGTTTTAACTTTGCATTTCCATATTCCAGCAAGTAATAAGTCGGGAGCAGTCAGACTTCCATGCAACAGCTGTACATCTCCTGGCTACCGCTAGTGTAATCCTCATGAACTGCATTTGATATTTTGATAGTTTTGTGCCAATAACCATAAGATTATTCAATAAATACAATCCTGGTTCCAATGGAAAATCCACTTCTATAATTTTTGTCAAAATTTCTCCCAAGTCATATCAAAAGGATCTTACTTTCACGTACAGCCAGGTTGAATGTATAAATGTTCCAACCTCTTTACCTTACCTAAAACACAAGTCCGGAATTTCAGATTTTAAACAGTGTAATTTTTTTCTGTATAAGGTATAATTGGTGCATAAAATTGAATTGTACCAATCTATATCTGACATTAAAAAATGATGTTATATTATCAGAGCAAAATTTTAACCAATATTGTTCTTAAATCCTTTTCCACAAGCATTTCTGCCAGCTTCATCGCATTCCCACTACCAACCACATCTTTCTCTCAGGCATATCCAGACAGTTCCTATTGATTTAGAGGTAATCTATTGTAAACTGAGTACTATTTATCCATAAATGATTGAAAATTTACAGGGTATTTTTTGCAGGAATTAATTAATCTCTCCAAGACTCTCTTGTCCACTCTTCCCTCCCCACCCACCTTTCTACTCCTAAGACACTTTCCATTGTAATCACAGAAAGTATCATAAAATATCCCTACATCCCTCCACTCACCTCCATCCAGAGCCACGAACAGACCTTTCATGTGAGGTAGAGCATCCAACCTAATCTACTGCATTCAGTGCACCCAGTATTGTCTCCTCTTCATTAGTGAGATCAAACACAGATTGGATGACTTCTACAAAGAATATCTGCGCTGTCTATGGATCTAAGTTTGACCTTCCACTACCCAATCATTTTAATTTCCTACAGCATTCCCAGACATGCCTGTTTTCTGCCCTATCTCCTGCCAGGATGAACCAAATATAAAATTGAGAAACAACACATCAAATTCCTCCTGTACAGCCTTAAACCCAATAGCATGAATATCCATTTTTTTAAATTTTGGGTTATCCCCACTCCATCTGGTTCCATGGTTTTCATCTCTTCACATATTTCTGTACTTACTTTTCTCTCCAATTTTCCTCTTCCCTCCCCCAGTGGTCTCTACCAGTTTTTCCACCTCTCCCACAATCTATCCAATATCCTATCACCTCTTAACCTCTCCTCTGCTTCTTCCCCCTTTGATATACTTTGTATTACCTCTTCCTACTTTAATCTCAATAAAGGGCCCCAACCTGAAACAATGACTAGCCATTTCCACCCATGGATGCTATCTGACCCACTAAGTTCCTCTGGCATCTAATGCTTTGCAAACGTCAGCTCATTCTCCTTAATCTATCGTGACAATTTCCCCATCCCATGAATCAATCTGGTGAACTTTGTTGAATTCATATGTAAAGAGAAACAGGAACTGTCTACAATATTTCAAATGCAGCCTCAAGGGTTCTACATAATTAATCAAACCATTTCTGCTCTTGTACTCAAATCTACTTGCAATAAAAAGATACTGGACTTCCTAACAGGAGTTCAATAAGAAAGTCTGCAGATGCTGGGATCTAGTGCAGCACACAAATGTGTTGGGAAAAACTCAGCAAGTCACACAGCATCCATAGAAGTAAAGGGTAACCAACATTTCAGGCTTGGCCCCAACGAAGTGCCCAGTTCTAAAATGTTGGTTACCCTTTACTTTAATAGATGCACAATGACCTGCTGAGTTTCTCCAGCTCATTTATGTATTGACTGCCTAACTACTCACTGTAATTGCACGTTAGCTTTCATATTCAAGGATACCAAGGTCACTCGAAGTACCAAAACCTTTCAATCACTCACAATTTAAAAACTGTTTCTATGAAAGCAGATATTTTCCACTTCCAAAATTCTTGTTCATTCATTTAATCTATTTGTACCTCATTGAAATCTCTCTGCATTCTCCTGACAACCCACAGCCATTCAGCAAACTTGATTATATTTTATTCCTTCATACAAATTATACTTTGGGGTTCCAGCATCAAACTCTATGGCTCTCATCTAGTCAGTCTCCCAACTTGAAATTATCAATTATTGCTAATTTTCTATTAATGAATCAATTCACACTAGTGCACCAATGTTCAAATTTATTGTCAGAGCACATGCATAACATATGCAATCCTGCATATGGGCCAGGCAGAATTTCTACTTATCAGTAACTGCAAAGTGTGATGAAGAAAAAAAATATGAATACAAAAGAAAGACATGTAAACAAAGAAAGGTAAACCAAAAATGCATTTGTAATTTTGTCCAATATTGTTTGTGTGGCACCTTATCTGAAAGAACAATAACATCATATCAATGGTGCACCCCTATCTGTGCCACAAGTTATAACCTTGACTGAGTGGGATCAGCCGATGGTCACAGGAGTTCACAAAGGAATCTCACTGAAATGTGAACAATTCAGAAAAGCAGGTTAGGTGAAATTCTGACGGCTATTCTTATTGCATTGTCACAATGGGATGACCCAGTACAAGAACGCATCTGGCTATTTAGGACTGAAATAAGAAATGTCTTTGTTTTGAGGGTTATAAATGTTTGAAATTCTCTATTCCATAGGGCTGTGAATTCATATCATTAAGAATATTATAAGATCAACAATGATTTAGATACCAAGGGATACAACAATCATGTAGGGACATAAAGCAAAGAAAGAAAAAAGCCATGTCTTTGTTGAATGACAATAAGCACCTGCATCTGCTTATTGTTTCAATGTTAAATAAGATTCGAGATGAGCAGCATGGTGGTGCAACATGTAGAATTGCAGCCTCACAATCAGAATTCAATCCTGAACCAGGGTGCATTATTCCTGTGACTTTGTGTTTTTTTTTCCCCAGGTGCTCTGGTTTCTTCCCCTATCCCAATGAGATGCGATTTGGTAAGTTAATTGGCCAGTGTACTCTGTGTGTAAATGAGTGGTAGAATCCAGGGGGAGTTTTTGAGAAGGTGGAGAAAAATAGTGAAGGAAAAATAGGATTAATGTCAAATTAGTGTCAGCACAGGCTCAATCGGCTAAAGGGCCCATTTCAGTTCCATATGTCTCTATGACTCTATACATACTGGATACAGATTTTTGGCTGAAGAAGCATAGTGCCACATTCAGGATACATTTCCCACATGGTTATCAATAAACTCACTCATTTCATAGTTACCATTTAAAACTAACAAACACTTTGAATATGTGATTTTACAATTGAGAGGTTTTAAGGGAAATGAAAATAGAATCAGAACAACGTGTAAACTAATCCCATCCGTTTGGTCACATTGCTTTGTGATGCCTGCGTGAATGCAGTTCTTTCTTCCAAGTAATCACAGAATACTTTTTGAGGACTATAACATTCTACCATCAAAGCAATACATAGGACAAAGCCCAGGGTTAATGACGACATATTATTTAATCGCTACTTGTCCGATGGTGAGAATCTAAACAAAACCCCACCATGTTTCTGTCCAGCCGTCTCCCGCCCAGTGGGAATTGGTACCAGGTGCCCATCCTGCCCAATGCTGTCATGGTACAGGAGATTCACGGCGCATGTGCAATCTGCACCAAGATGGCAGCAACGCATCGTGGGGAGGGAGGGGTTTGACGAGCAGTCCGAACACCAAATTATTTTTAATTCAAAGCTAATTACCAATCACTACGTTCAATTGGAAATGGGTTTAAAAGTATTTGCTTTCTTTCTCTTTCTCCCCCCCCCCACTTATTTTATTCTTTAAAAAAGTCAACGGTCACTGGCAGCTTTCCCGCGTCCGTTTCTGCCTGTACCTCTCGCTGCCCCCCCCCCCCCCCCCCCAACACTCCCCACCCCTCCCGTGCCTCCTACTTCCGCACTCCCGCCGGCGCGCGCGCGCGCGCACGCCCTCCAACGGCTTGGTGTCCGCCCGCGAGGAGCGGCGGCTGACGCCGTTGAGCGGGGCGTTCTGGTGGTGGAAGAATGCCGGCCTCGACGATCCCCGGTGAGGACACCCGGCGCCGTTTCCGAGACAACCAAACAACTGCATGTTTCCTTCCACAAAACACTGGCGACTGAAACCGCTTCCTCTCCCCACCCCATCCTGGGAGAACATTCCAGACACGTTCTCCCCTCCCTCATCGTTGCAAATGATTACTGAAGCGTTTCCCAAACAATGATCTGGAAAAGAGGCGGTCAGGAGGAGGACCCCCCGGCACGGCTTCCCCTTACCATCGCTCCTTTTGATTTCGACGTAAATCCCGATTTGGACCTTCCCAAAATTGACTGCCATACTTTATCGACTACCATTCGCCGCACGATATTACCGTTGATTTTTAAAAAACCGTTTGAGCGTTAATTTTCCTTCAAGTTTCCAGACTCTTTGCTATCTTGGTTCTGTCCTATTGCCGGGTGGCGACCGCCAGAGAGACCGACCAACGCCAGCGGCACTGCGCATGCGCAGGAACCTCGCCTCATTCATCTCATAAACGTAAAGGCAAAGTGGTTTCTTCTGAATCTTCTGATTTGAGGCTACACCGACAAAAAAAAACTATGATGGCTCCCTTCCTGTAACTGATATCAGTGTGGGCAAAGGAGTATTAACAAAACTATTTTTGTTGAGTTTAGAGGGAGAAAAGATGATAAAAGAATAGGGTGTAAGTTGGGTGGCACAGACTTGGAGGGCTGAATTGGCTTCTTACTCTATGTCTAAATTTTAAAAATCATAATTTGGAGAAAGGGTAGGCTATCTGGCACCCAAATCTGCTATACTATTCATCAATTTTTCTGCATTATCTCCATTTTTCATCCTCCAAGATGAGAATGTCTGGGTGAAAAAAAAATGTCCTACCTTAGTCTGAGAGTGACTTCTGGCTCAAGACTCCTCATCCAGGGAAAATAACCTCCCTGCATTCTGCCATCCACTCCAGCCAATAAAATTTATTTCTTCCCACACTGTTTTTGTCGGTTAACTCATCCTCACCCTGCAGGTGTAAATTACCTCCAGATCTATGTGTTCTTACTTTCAACCTCCTGTCTGGAAACTTTTCAAAGGCATTCTGAAACTCAAAATGCATCTCCTGTTTATCTATTAAACTATTAATTTATCTATTAAATCTAATCACTTGATAATCCTTTTCATAAATCCATGCTGACTTTGAGATAATTAAATGGGGGGGGGGGGTGGGGTAAGAGAAGTGAATGCAAAAAGAATGAGAGAAAAGAAAAGATCTCTTGGAAGTTGTTTATTAATATACAGAAAAAGTTATTAAAGATCAAAATGAAACTAATAATGACTGAAAATTGTATTGAAGAAATTAGGAGACCACAAGTCAATGTGTACTGAGATATAAACTACTTTCACATTTAAGAGTGTAGGATAACAAGATAATATTTACAGAATTGGCAGATTGAAAGACAAACGACCGTTGGAATAGTTATCTGTAAGTAATAAGCATTTGGACAATTGTTCAATGGTAGATGGGCTGAGACAAGGTCAGAGGAAGTCGTATAAATAATGTTTTGCATCATAAAGCAGATAGAATTGGAAGAACAATTCAAGCTAATGGCCCTGTAGAGGGCTGTGACTCCTAATTTGAATACCTCTAACTGAGCCTTCACCAGTCAGTCAGACTTACCAGTTTATCAATAATTTCTAACTGAGGAATACACGTGTCATAATCTTCTTGTTCATACAGTCTTCTCCACATTTAATGATGAAGGGTGATGGTGTGATGTATTCAATGTGGCTGTTTACTGAGTCCTTGAATACGGACAAGTACACCTACTTGAAACAGGCACATCGTATGTCATCTGTATTCTCGGACCATCACTGAAAGACTTGCACCTCTGGACCCTCCCTCTTTAGCTTCTGCTTGTTTGTGAAAAGGAGCAGCACAACCCAATGATCTGACATGCAAAAACAGGATAGAATGCTTGGGATTCTTTCTAGATTTGTAGCAGTGGTTCAGGGTGTGGGAACTTCTGGTGGGGCAGGAGATATGCTGGTGAAGTTGAGGTGGGATAGTCTTGGGCATGGCTTGGTTGAAGTCTTAAGCAATTATGAATGCAGATTCAGAATACTTGATGCTTGCTCACAACTTTCCCATTGCATAAAGCATCAAGTAACTTTAGAAATTTTATTGATATCAGCTGTGATGGAATTTGTCGGCAGATGTGGTTGCAACATGTGGGATAATACAGTCATGGGATCTTTGACAAACCAAATCTCTTGCAGCTATTTCTCATTTGAATCAGTAACAGAAATGTTTCAGTGTTAGTCTGAAAACATGACCTGTGAAAAAACAGAATCTTACAACTGCTCTCTACAATGTGGTGACAGAATAAAGTTCAATACCTACCAATAGTTACTTTTCTTCATCCCGCACAGTAAACTGAATTAGGTGGATGGCAATGATTGAAATTTCTGACAATAATATCATGATGTCATTCAGTCAGTTTCATGCATGTTTCCTCAAATGGATAGATTAATTAAAAAGAATTCATAATGTCCTCAGAAACATTATAAATCATTAATAGTTTTCACAACTGATCATTCCTATTGTATATGAATGATATAATGAATTCTAGAGTTCATTAATGATCTGTACCTTAAGTTTAGCTTGTCAGAAATTCAACTTCATATTTCTCCTTAATTTAACTATGTCCACCAAAGAGCAACTGGTTTTAATTTAGTGAGTACGAACAGTCAACATACAGATTTTTTTTTAAATAGAATGGAATTTTATCATATCAAGTTATAGTTGTTAATGAACAAAGAATCCAAGTTCAGGACGTCACTTCAGGAGTTCCTTTGGATTGTGTCCTGGCCTTAAACATTTTAAGCATTTTCATCAATGATACTCCATCATTAACTCAGAGCAGCAAAGTTTGTTGATGATTGAACAATGTTCATTTTCATTTACAACACTTCAGTTAAATGAAAAGGCTTCTGTCTATATGCTGGAAGACTTGGAGAGCAATCAGACAAATTACAGCACAGTATGGGCCTATCAGCTCATGATGTTGTGCCTACATATACAGTGTATATTTAACTAATCCATATCAATCCCCTTCACAACCCATGGCCCTCCATTTTTGTTACATCTAAGTGTCTTTTAAATGTCCCTATTGTATTAGTCTGCACCACCACCTTCACTATTCTTCATGCAAAAAATCTACTTTGGAGGTCCTTGTAAATCTTTTCTGAGCCTTCATCCTTCTTATAATAAGTGACCACAGTTGAACACAATACTCTGTGTAGTCTAACCAGAGTTTAAAAGAGCTCTTGAACTCAATCCTCTGACTGATAGAGGCTAGGAGACCAAAAACCTTCTTAACCCACCAATCAACTTGCACGACTACTTGGACCCCAAGATTGCTCTTTTCCACTACACTGCTAAGAATCCAGTCATTCATCACTCTCTGTTCAAGTATCTCAAATTCAATCTTCCACAATGTACCACTTCACACTTTTTTTGGATTGAATCCAAACTTGGATTCACCAAACTTTGCAACAACTATCTCCAACAATAGAGTCCAACCATCTGCAGTTGGCATTCAATGTCATTAACATCACATAGTCTGTATCCTGGAAGTCACCAGAGCATGAGTGTCCTGTGGAGAATAATTCAAACATTGACTCCCCAAGGCTCTTCCAATATCTCCAGGTACAAGTGTAATAAAACCCTTGTTACTAAGTTGGATGAGTGTAGTGTCAGCAATTCTCAACAAACTTAACACATCCAGGATAAAGCAGCTGGCCTAACTAGCACCATAATCAATCAGTCTAAACTTTATTCCCTCCAACACAACCGTACAAAATGCACTGCAGTCATTTACATCACTAATTCCCTCATCCATAATCTCTGTCTCCAAGAAGGACAAGGGGAGCAGGTTCTTGGGAACACCACAACTTGCAGGTTCACCTTCATCACACACCATCCTGCCTTAAAGTATATTTGGTTGTTTCCAGGTATAGTCCTGAAACTTGCTTTTGAACAACCCTATTGAAGTACTTCATTGTAATGACTTTAACAATTTCAGAAGGGGAATTAATAGGTGTGTAACCGTTTATCCAGAATTCTGAAAACCAACAACCTCCAAAAACTGGCACTTTTTTGGTAGATGACATCTGCTCATCAAAGATAGTGTTTGGCACCAAACATGATGTGATGTGACCCTCACTCAACTCCCGTGTATCCTGCTGCATTCCGCTACTTTACAAACACCTCCAAATCGCCTATACTGACTCCTATTTAGCATCGCAGTATATTCAGTTGGCCCGACAGCGGTTGCTCAATGGCTGTTCTCATTACCCATAATCCCCCATGCAGTTGAAACTGCTGTACCAGCGCCAGTGCAGAGGAACTGAGAAGGGGTCCATTCTTCTAGCGCTGGTACAGTGGGGGCCATGGGGTGTGAGAGAGAGAGAGATGGCAGTGCGTCTCAGGTGGGCGGGGAGAAAGAGAGACGGTGGCGTGACTCGGGCAGGTAAGGGGGAGAGGCAGCAGTGCAACTTGGTTGGGCAAGGGGGAGACACAGTAGCGTGACAATCAGGCGAGGGGAGAAAGATGGCAGCACAACTTGGGCGGGCGAGGGGAGAGAGACGGCAGCGCGACTTGGGTGGGCTTAAAGGGATGGAAACCAATATGATTCCAAACAATGGCAGGTGTCCGGTCCCATCGATCCTGGATAAAACCTTTAATGGTTAATAAATGCTGATTTTGCAAATAAATACAAATAAAGTGAAATGCCATTCAGTTATAGAAGCAAATTCAACTAATTGAAGTAGTTATCCATTTAATTCAATTGAAGTATAGCTTCCAATTTTTAGACATACAGAGTGATAGCAGGCTCTTTTGGTTAATGAGCCCATGCCACTCAATTGGAAGGACAAACCAGAAGGCTGAGTACAAGGTTAATGGTTGGTTAAGAATGTGGATGAACAGAGGGACTTTTGGGTTCAAATCCATACATCCATCAAGGTCACCATAGAGTTTAATAGGATAGTTAAGAAGGCCTATGGGATGCTGGGCTTCATTATTAGGGAGATAATGTGGCAACACTACAAATTTCTGGTAAGACCACATTTAGAGTATTGTGTTCAGTTTTGGAAGGACGTGGAAGCTATGGAGAGGGTGCAGAGGAGATTTACCAGGATATTGCCTGGATTCGAAAACAAGTCTTATGAGGCAAGGTTAATAGAAATGGGACTTTTCTATCTGGAACATAGAAGGATGAGAGGAAACTTGATAGAGGTTAATAAGATTATGAGCCGCGTAGATAGGCTGGTCAGCCAGCCCTTTTTCCCAGGGCAGGAATAGCAAACACCAAAGGACAAATGTACAAAGTGATGGAAGGGAAGTTTAGGGGAGACATCAGGGGTAAGTTTTTACGCAGAGTTGTGAGTGACTGGAATGCCTTGTCAAGGATGGTGGTGAAGGCTGAAATATTAGGGGCATTTAAGAGGCACTTAGATAGGCACATGGATGAAATTTAAATAAATAGAGGGTTACAGGGTAGGATAGGGTGGGTTTAGTACTTTCTTTAAGGAATATATGGGCCAGCACAACATCAAGGGCCCAAGGGTCTGTACTGTGCTGTAGTGTTCTATGTTCAACACCCAGAACCTTTGTTTTGAATGGTAGGAGGAAACTGGAGGAAATTTGTTTCTGCTGAATTAATCCACTTAAATTACATTTTTTGCATTGAAACCTAATCTGCCCCTTTGTGCCTGTGGACCAACATATCCAGTTCCCCTATGGTTGTTGACTTACATTAACTACAGTTTAGGCAAAATTTACTTTAAAATGCATCCAATGTCTCACCCCTTCAGCCCTATAATTCTCCAAGATCAGAATTCCTCTGATTCTGGTCTTTTGATTATCCTTCAACTTAACATCTCTACTGTTGTGGTAAAGCATTAATTTGCTGAAAATTGTTTCCTTGGAGCAATTTGTTGTGCGCTGTTAACCAGAATCAGACACACACAAGGTAAAGACTGTACAACAGGCTTTAATCCACAAAGACTTCCACAGAGCCAGGCTGGCTGTAGCTGCAGTAACTCTGAGTGAGCTTGGCGAGGCCAGCGCAGGCTTATATCCCAGAAGGTGATTGACACCCGACCGGGTGGGGCTTTATCCCTTCAGCCTGACTGATTGACAGCCGGCCAGGTGTTGTCCTGTCCCCTTAAACTCCTGCAGGTACAGAGGTTTCCCCCTGCAGTAGGCCGGTGGTGTACCATCACATTCACCCCCTTCTTTAAAATTGTCCCGGGGCGTGGGGGGGGGGGGCACAGTAACAAGGAATCGTACCCACTATACACATACAATATTTACAGGTTGAGATGGTCCGACAGCCGCCGGGGTCTCTGTGACCATCGTAGGACTGGCTCCTAGTCACTGGTCAGAGGGGAAGTGGGGGTGGCTGAAGGCAGGGGTCTGTGTGACTGGTGGAGTGCCGCGCGGAGGGGGGGCGCCGAGGTCGACGTATTGGATGGGTGGGGGGCAGGTTCGTTTTCCAGGGCTGAAGCGGGACCCTGGTGGTCAAGGAAGTCCTGTGTGCCCCATAGCTGCCTGGGGACAGGGTTGTATGCCCGGTTGGAGGGTGGCGTGGTATGGTGGGTGCTCCTGCTGGTGCCAGGTCCCTGGTTGAGATGGTGTCCTCCCTGCCACTGCCAAACCTAACATAAGTGTAGTTTTGGTTTGCATGAAGGAGGAAAACCTGCTCTACCAGGGCTTCGACCTTGTGTGTCCGAATGTGTTTACACAAGAGCACCAGTCCCAGGGATGTGAGCCATGCTGGTAGGGACATTCCATTCGCCGACTTCCTGGGGAATGAGAACAGATGTTCATGAGGGGTCTCGTTGGTAGCTGTGCACAGCAGCGACCAAATGGCATAGAGCGTCTTGGGCAGGGCATCCTGCCAGTACTCAACGGTCCACCCTTTTGACCTGAGAGCCAGGAGGACTGTCTTTTAGACCACCCTGTTTTCGTGTTCCACTTGCCCATTGCCTCTCGGGTTATAGCTCGTCGTGCAACTGGTCGCGATGCCCCTCGCCGTCAGGTACTGGTGCAGCTCATCACTCATTAAACTAGAACCCCAGTCACTGTGGATGAAGGCGGGGTAGCCAAACATGGTGAAGATCTGCCCCAGGGCCCTGATGACAGTGGCCGTGGAGGTATCTGGGCAAGGGATAGCAAAAGCGAAGCGTGAGTACTCGTCCACTACCGTGAGGAAGTAGACATTTCGGTTCGTGGAAGGCAGGGGCCCTTTGAAGTCCATGCCGAGACACTTGAAAGGCCGAGTAGCCTTTACAACATGGGCCTAGGGCGAGCGGAAGAAATGCGGTTTACACTCCGCACAGACCCGACAGACCTCGGTCATGTCCCTGACGCCCCTGGTGGTTTACGGGAGGTTCCAAGACTTAATGAAGTGGTACAGCCTGGTGACACCCGGATGGCAGAGGGACTCATGTAATGCCTGCAGCCTGTCGTTGTGCATAGATGCGCAATTGTGAGAGAGGGTATCGGGGAAGTTATTAAACTTCCCGGGGCAGTACTGGATGTCGTAGCTGTAGGTTTCCAGCTCAACTCTCCAGTGCAGGATCTTGTTCTTTTTTTTTTAATTTTTTATTTTTCACACATAAACATTTCCCTCTTGAATATACACAGTGTCATTTTCTCCACTTTTCCCCCCTCCGTTCCCTCCCTCCATCACCCCCCCCCCTCACCACTCACTCAACGTTCAACATATATGAATCATTAAACCCATCAAACAATGTCATCACACAATGAAAATAAACAAGAAATTTGTGTCTTCTACTTTTACATACTGGGTCAGTTCATTTCGTCTTCTCCTTCTGTCATTTTAGGCGGTGGAGGTCCGCGGTAGGACTTCTCTGTTGTGTTCCATGTACAGTTCCCAAATTTGTTTGGATACTCTGATGTTATTTCTTAAATTATACGTTATTTTTTCCAATGGAATACATTTATTCATTTCTATGTACCATTGCTGTATTCTCAGGCTATCTTCTAATTTCCAGGTTGACATAATACATTTTTTTGCTACAGCTAAGGCTATCATAATAAATCTTTTTTGTGCTCCATCCAAATCGAGGCCAAGTTCTTTACTTATTAGAAGAAAGATCTCTGGATTTTTTGGTATGTTGCTTTTTGTGATTTTATTTAATACCTGGTTTAGATCTTCCCAAAACTTTTCCACTTTCTCACATGCCCAAATTGCATGTACTGTTGTTCCCGTTTCCTTCTTACAGTGAAAACATCTATCTGATACTGTGGGGTCCCATTTATTTAACTTTTGGGGTGTGGTGTATAGCCTGTGTAACCAATTATATTTTATCATGCATAACCTCATGTTTATTGTATTTCTCATAGTTCTGGAGCATAGCTATTCCCATGTTTCATTCTTTATCTTTATGTTTAGATCTTGTTCCCACTTTTGTTTGGGTTTACAGCTTATTTCCTTGTTCTCTTTCTCTTGCAGTTTGATGTACATGTTTGTTATAAATCTTTTAATTATCATTGCTTCCCAATTTGTCCTTCAAGTTGGTGGTATGCGAACATTGTCCCATGAGTTATACCATATTTGTCCTTCATTTGTTCAAAAGATAATAATTTATTTCCCGAAAAACAATTTTCTATTCTTTTGATCCCTTTTCTCTTCCATTCTCTAAAGGAAAGGTTATCATTGTGTCTGTAATCACATATTCAAAACTGTTTCCTTCTGGTAACCTCAGCCTGCTTCCCAATTTGTCCTTCAAGTAGGTTTTCAGTTGGTGGTATGCAAACATTGTACGATGAGTTATACCATATTTGTCCTTCATTTGTTCAAAAGATAATAATTTATTTCCCGAAAAACAATTTTCTATTCTTTTGATCCCTTTTCTCTCCCAGCTGCATGGGGAATTATGGATAGGGAAGACAGCCATTGCTCTGTCATGTATTTATAACAGCCAGCACCATGGAAACGGATTAGTTGATTTTGCGTTAATATTAGTTTTAACCATAACCATATAATGTTTATAGTTGATAATTTGTTTTATTCCTTTCTAGGTGAATCTTCTTCCAAATGTTGAACAGATGGTGTAGTACTGGTGAATTCCTATGTTGCACCAGCTTTTCATCCCACTTATATAGTATATGTTCAGGTACCTTCTCCCCTATTTTATCTAGCTCTAATCTGGTCCAATCTGGTTTTTCCCTTGTTTGATAAAAATCTGATAGGTATCTTAATTGTGCTGCTCTATAATAATTCTTAAAGTTTGATAGCTGTAAGCCCCCTTGTTTGTACCATTCTGTTAATTTATCTACTGCTATCCTTGGTTTCCCCCCTTTCCAAAAGAATTTCCTTATTATTTTCTTTAGCTCCTTGAAGAATTTCTCTGTTAGGTGAATTGGTAATGATTGAAATAGGTATTGTATCCTTGGGAAGATATTCATTTTAATACAATTTACCCTTCCTATCAGTGTTAGTGGTAAGTCTTTCCAATATTTTAAGTCATCTTGTAATTTCTTCATTAATGGCTGATAATTTAGTTTATATAGATGGCCTAGATTATTATCTAGTTGAATACCTAGATATCAGATTGCTTGTGTTTGCCATTTAAATGGTGATTCTTTTTTAAACTTTGTGAAATCCGCATTATCCGCAAGATCTAAACATAAAGATAAAGAATGAAACATGGGAATAGCTATCCTCTGGAACTATGAGAAATACAATAAACACGAGGTTATGCATGAATTATTCATTGATATTGCTTCACCTTTATTTGGGTTGATCTTGTACCCCGATACTTCTCCATATTCCTTCAATTTCTTATGTAATTCTTTTATTGATATTTCTGGTTCTGTTAAATATACTATGATGTCATCTGCAAATAGACTGATTTTATATTACTTCTCTTTTATTTTTATCCCTCTTATTTTATTTTCTGTTCTTATCAGTTCTGCCAATGGTTCTATAGCTAACATGAACAGTGAGGGAGATAGTGGACATCCCTGCCTAGTTGATCTGCTTAATTTTAAATTGGTTTGATATATATCCATTTACTGTCACCTTTGCCAATGGTCCCTTAATCCAATTAATATATTTCTCTGGTAGGTTGAACCTCTGTAGTACTTTGAATAAATAATTCCATTCTACTCTGTCAAAGGCTTTCTGTGCATCTAAGGCAACTGCCACTGTTGGCATCTTGTTTCCTTGTACTGCATGGATTAAGTTAATGAACTTACAGATATTGTCCATTGTTTATCTTTTCTTAATAAATCCAGTTTGATCTAGTTTTACTATTTTTGGTACACAGTCGGCCAATCTGTTTGTTAATAGTTTAGCTATTATCTTATAATCTGTGTGAAGTAGAGATATTGGTCTATACGATGCTGGTGTTAGTGGATCTTTCCCCACTTTGGTATTACTGTAATTATTGCTGTTTTGCATGAATCTGGCATGTTTTGTGTTTCTTCACTCTGGTTCATTACTTCCAGGAGAGGAGGAATTAATAAGTCTTTAAATGTTTTATAGAATTCTATTGGGAGTCCATCCTTTCCCGACATTTTATTGTTCGGTATTTTTTTAAATATATCCTGTATTTCCTCTATTTCAAATGGTTTTATTAATTTATTTTGCTCCTCTTCTTGCAATTTCGGTAGTTCAGTTTTAGCTAGAAACTCATCTATTTTGTCTTCTTTCCCTTCGTTCTCAGTTCGATATAATTGCTTGTAGAATTCCTTAAAGTTTTCATTGATCTCAGTTGGGTCATATGTAATTTGTTTGTCCTTTTTCCTTGATGCCAATACTGTTATTTTAGTTTATTCTGTCTTAAGCTGCCAAGCGAGTATTTTGTGTGTTTTTTCTCCTAGCTCATAATACTTCTGTTTTGTCTTCATTATGTTCTTCTCCACCTTGTAAGTTTGTAGTGTTTCATATTTTATTTTTTTGTCTGCCAATTCTCTTCTTTTTGTTGTATCTTCCCTTATTGCTAATTCTTTTTCTGTACTTGCTGTTTCCCTTTCCAGCTGTTCTATTTCCCGATTGTAGTACTTCTTCATATTAGTTACATAACTTATTATCTGCCCTTTGATGAATGCTTTCATTGCATCCCATAGTATAAACTTTTCTTTCACTGATTCCGTATTAATTTCAAAGTACATTTTAATTTGTCGCTCAATGAATTCTCTAAAATCCTGTCTTTTAAGTAGCATGGAGTTTAATCTCCATCTATACGTTCTTGGTGGGATGTCCTCCAGCTCTATTGCTAATAACAGGGGTGAGTGATCCAATAACAATCTAGCTTTATATTCCATTTTCTTAACTCTCCCTTGGATGTGGCTGACAACAGGAACAGGTCTATCCTTGAGTATGTTTTATGTCTACCCAAATAATATGAGTATTCCTTCTCCTTCAGGTGTTGTCTCCTCCATATATCCAAAAGTTGCATTTCCTGCATCAATTTAACCATAAATTTGGTTACTTTTTTCTTTCTGCTAGTCTTTTTTCCAGTTTTATCCATGTTTGAGTCCAAATTAAGGTTAAAGTCCCCTCCTATCAGTATATTCCCCTGCTTATCTGCAATCTTCACAAAGATATTTTGCATAAATTTTTGATCCTCTTCATTAGGTGCATATACATTGAGCAAATTCCAAAATTCTGAATATATCTGACACTTTAATCATTACATACCTCCCTGCTGGATCTATTATTTCCTCCTCTATTTTGATTGGTACATTTTTTATTGATTAATATAGCTACTCCTCTGGCTTTTGAATTATATGATGCTGCCGTTATGTGCCCTACCCAGTCTCTCCTTAATTTCTTGTATTCCACTTCAGTTAGATGTGTTTCTTGCACGAATGCTATATCAGTTTTTTGTTTCTTCAGTAAATTTAACAGCTTCTTCCTTTTGATTTGGTTATGTATTCTGTTAATATTTATAGTCATATAGTTCAACATGACCATTTCATACTTTGTTTACCTTTCATTTCCGCTTCCTCATCACCACCTTTCCTCCTTAGGATCTTGTCGTTCTTAAACTTGCTCTTGTGGGTAGTGTTAAACATGAATGCCATGGCCCGCTGGTCCGTGAGGAGGGTGAATGTCCTGCCAGCCAGGTAGTGGCACCAGTGGTGGACCGCTTCCACAATCGCCTGGGCCTCCTTTTGAATGGTGAAATGCCCTAGCTCAGAGCCATGGAGGGTCCTGGAGAAGAAAGCGACAGGGCGCCCCTCTTGGTTCAGGGTAGCGGCAAGGGTTACCTCAGAGGCATCGCTCTCCACCTGGAAGGATGAGTCCTCATTCACAGCCTCCATCGTGGCATCCGCCATGCCTTGCCTGATGCAGATGATGGCTGCCTGTGCCTCGGGAGGGAGGAGAAAAGTTGTACCTTGGGCCAGTGGGCGGACCTAGTCCGTGAAGCAAGGGACCCACTGCAAGTTATAAGAGAAAAAGCCAAGGCACCTGCAGAGGGCCTTTAGCATGGGGGGGGAAGAGGTAACTCCATTAAGTGCGCATCCCTTCTGGATCTGGGCCAACGACTCCATGGGCCACGATGTACCCCAGGATGGTGAGATGGGTGGTGCTTAACACACACTTCTCCTTGTTGTGTGAGGTTCAGCTCCCTGGCCATCTGGAGGAATTTCTCCAGGTTAGCCAGGTCACGACCGCAGATAGTGACATTATCCAGATACAGGAACTTCGCCTTCAGCTTGTGCCAGTCTACCATGCGATCCATCTTCCGCTGGAAAACGGAGTCCCCGTTCGTGACTCCAAAGGGAACTCGGCGGAAATGGTAAAGGCATCCGTCCGCCTCAAAGGCTGTGTAGGGCTTATCCTTTGGGTGGATGGGGATTTGGTGATACGCCGACTTCAGGTTAATCTTGGAGAAAACTCTGTAGTGGGCTATCTCGTTGACCATGTCGGCGATCCTCGACAGGGGGTAGGCATCCAGCTGGGTGTACCGGTTAATAGTCTGGCTGTAATCCACAATCATCCTTGGCTTACTTCCCCCTTTGACTTGGGCACTCCAAGGGCTGTTACTTGGCTTTATGACATCTTCCGCTAGGAGTCGCCACATCTCCGCCTTGATGAAGTCTCTGTCTGCAGCACAATAGCGCCTATTTTGGGTGGCAATCGACTTGCAGCCTAGCGCAAGATCTGGAAAGAGTGCTGGTGGGGTGATGCGCAGTATGGAGAGGCCGTAGGTTGGCCAGGGCTGGTAGTTTTGCGTGCTGTGTAACATGAGGTTGGGGCCCCCCAAAGGCAAGGGTGACACCCTGCAGGTGGCACTGGAAATCTAGGCCCAGGAGGGGTGGTGCGCAGAGTTTGGGCATGACCAGGAGCCTGAACCCTGTGTAAGTCTCCCCTCCCACAGATATATCAGCTGAACAGTGCCCTAGGGTACCAACAGTCTTATCCTTGGTGGCGAGGGCGATCGAACAGGTGGTCGGGTGGACTTTTAATCTCAGGGAGTGGGCCATGCTCAGGTGATTGAAGCTCTTGGTGCTGCCACTGTCGAACAGGCACTTCGTTACCTGCCCGTTGACTTGCATATCCATCATAGAGCGCCCGAGGTTGTGAGGGATGTCCCTGATCAGCGTGCTGGTGGCCAGGTCCATCTTGGAGTCGGAGTCATTGCTCTCCGGTTGTGCACAGCGATTTATGGCATCCAGAGGCATGGGGAGTGTCAGTAAGGTGCCCATGTTGACCACGTCGACATCAATCGTGGGGTGTGGCATGCAGTAGCCGATGGCATCCAGAATGCGTGGGGAGCATCAGTAGGGCAACCTGGTCATCGCCTGTGTTGACCACATTAACATCGGTCGCGGGGTGCGGCTTGCGGCAGCCGTTGACACCCAGAGGCATGGGGAGCGTCGGTAGGGCGGCCTGGTCACCTCCCGTGTTGACCATGTCATTCTCAACATTGTCGGGGGCCCTCTGTGTCGGCCGCTGACTGGCCCAAGATGGCGGCGGCACGAGGGGGCCCGCAGTGTGGCTGGCCTCCATCCCCAGCTGTGTTCGTTGCACCAGGTGAGGTGACGTCATTGCATCAGCTGGAAGTGACGTCACGCTGTGAGCCATAAGTGATGTCGCTGTAATTCTTGGCGAGTGGCGCTGGCGAGGCCGAGGGCTGGTCCAGGTGCTTGGGGCACATGCTGTGATAGTTGCTGGTGGGGCTAGATGTTGCAGCGTCGAGGTCAGAGAAGGCGGAAGTTGTAGCGGGGACAATGGCGCCACCCGGCACGCGCATGTGGAGGGGTCTGCGGGGGAGGTGAGGAGGTCATAGAGGGCCACTGAACTGCTGGCTGGTTTTGAGAGGCACACTTTAGCGAAGTGGCCTTTCTTGCCGCATTGGGAACAATACTGTTTCCTAGCTGGGCAGTTTTGGCGTGATCGTCGGTCTGACCCACACCAGGACCTACAGTACTTACAGAGGCGCCTGCCGCATTGACGGTTTCCTCCCCAGCTCGCTCTGGGGCTGCAGCGGCAATGTGAGAGGGCTATGAGGGAGCCTGGGGGATCCTGGAATCGAAGGCTTCAATGTGCAGGGCTGCCGCTTCCAGGGTTTGGACCACATCCACTGTCTTGGTTAGGGTGTAGATATTGTCTACCAGCAGCTTCAGCAAGATGGCCCTTGAGCATAGCCCTCGGACGAAGGCATCCCGGATCAGCCTCTTGACCTCCTCTGCACCTAGCCCAGGTTCAGTCAGACACGGTCGGGCCAACTCTCCCAGGTGTCCCAGGTAAGACTCAGACAACTCCCCTGGTTGCTGGGCTCGGGTGCTGAGGAGGTACCTTGCACAGACTGCCTTCATGGGGGGTTTGTACAAGTTCTTGAGAGTGTCCATTGCGCTCTTGTACGTGGAAAATCATTTGGTTGCCTGGAAGGTGTGGGGACCCAACTTTGACCAGAGTAGGACCAACCTCTTCTGATATGAGTCCAGGATGCCGCCTTTATGTGCCTCGACGATTGCCTTGACCACGTGCTGCTAGATCCTGAAATGTGTCTGGGCTTCCGGGTGGCGTGGGTCAACTTCAAGGCTCCCTGCGCTCAGGAGTTTTTCCATGGTAGCCATGGGAAAATTTTGTGGATTAAATTGTGGTGCGCTGTTAGCCAGAATCAGACACACACTAGGTAAAGACTGTACAACAGGCTTTAATCCACAAAGACTTCCACAGAGCAAGGCTGGCTGTAGCTGCAGTAACTCTGAGTGAGCTTCGGGAGGCCAGCACAGGCTCATATCCCGGAGGGTGATTGACACCCGACCTGGTGGGGCTTGATCCCTTCAGGCCGACTGATTGACAGCCGATACAGAGGTTGCCCCCTGCAGTAGGCCGGCGGTACATTCCTGCAGGTACAGGTGTTGCCCCCTGCAGTAGGCCGGCGGTACATTCCTGCAGGTACAGGTGTTGCCCCCTGCAGTAGGCCGGAGGTGTACCACCACACACTTTACCTTTTTTTCTTCTTCAAGATGCTCTGAAGATATTAAATAAAATCACAAAAAGCAATATACCAAAAAACCCAGAGATCTTCCTCCTAAGTAAAATAAAAAAAAAAGAATTTGGACTCGATTTGGATGGTGCACAAAAAAGATTTGTTATGATAGCCCTAGCTGTAGCAAAAAAAAGTATTATGTCAACCTGGAAATTAGAAGATAACTTGAGAATACAACAATGGTATATAGAAATGAATAAATGTATTCCATTAGAAAAAATAACCTATAATTTAAGAAATAACATAACAATATTTGAACAAATATGGGAGCCATACATGCAAAATCTTCGCTAGGATTCTCCTAAATAGAATAATACCTAGTGTCGCCGAGAATGTTCTCCCAGAATCACAGTGCGGCTTTTGCGCAAACAGAGGAACTACTGACATGGTCTTTGCCCTCAGACAGCTCCAAGAAAAGTGCAGAGAACAAAACAAAGGACTCTACATCACCTTTGTTGACCTCACCAAAGCCTTCGACACCGTGAGCAGGAAAGGGCTTTGGCAAATACTAGAGCACCTCGGATGCCCCCCAAAGTTCCTCAACATGATTATCCAACTGCACGGAAACCAACAAGGTCGGGTCAGATACAGCAATGAGCTCTCTGAACCCTTCTCCATTAACAATGGCATGAAGCAAGGCTGTGTTCTCGCACCAACCCTCTTTTCAATCTTCTTCAGCGTGATGCTGAACCAAGCCATGAAAGACCTCAACAATGAAGACGCTGTTTACATCCGGTACCGCATGGATGGCAGTCTCTTCAATCTGAGGCGCCTGCAAGCTCACACCAAGACACAAGAGCAACTTGTCCGTGAACTACTCTTTGCAGACGATGCTGCTTTAGTTGCCCATTCAGAGCCAGCTCTTCAGCGCTTGACGTCCTGTTTTGCGGAAACTGCCAAAATGTTTGGCCTGGAAGTCATCCTGAAGAAAACTGAGGTCCTCCATCAGCCAGCTCCCCACCATGACTACCAGCCCCCCACCCCCCACACCTCCATCGGGCACACAAAACTCAAAATGGTCAACCGGTTTACCTATCTCGGCTGCACCATTTCATCAGATGCAAGGATCGACAACGAGATAGACAACAGACTCGCCAAGGCAAATAGCGCCTTTGGAAGAGTACACAAAAGAGTCTGGAAAAACAACCAACTGAAAAACCTCACAAAGATTAGCGTATACAGAGCCGTTGTCATACCCACACTCCTGTTCGGCTCCGAATCATGGGTCCTCTACCGGCATCACCTACGGCTCCTAGAACGCTTCCACCAGCGTTGTCTCCGCTCCATCCTCAACATTCATTGGAGCGACTTCATCCCTAACATCGAAGTACTCGAGATGGCAGAGGCCGACAGCATCGAATCCACGCTGTTGAAGATCCAACTGCGCTGGGTAGGTCACGTCTCCAGAATGGAGGACCATCGCCTTCCCAAGATCGTGTTATATGGCGAGCTCTCCACTGGCCATCGAGTCAGAGGTGCACCAAAGAAGAGGTACAAGGACTGCCTAAAGAAATCTCTTGGTGCCTGCCACATTGACCACCGCCAGTGGGCTGATATTGCCTCAAACCGTGCATCTTGGTGCCTCACAGTTCGGCGGGCAGCAACCTCCTTTGAAGAAGACTGCAGAGCCCACCTCACTGACAAAAGACAAAGGAGGAAAAACCCAACACCGAACCCCAACCAACAAATTTTCCCCTGTAACTGCTGCAACCGTGTCTGCCTGTCCCACATCGGACTTGTCAGCCACAAACGAGCCTGCAGCTGACGTGGACATTTACCCCTGCATTAATCTTCGTCCGCGAAGCCAAGCCAAAGAAGAAGAAAACATGAAACATAATAGAGAAAACCTACCGTGGACATCTACCACCTAAAATGACAGAAGGAGAAGAGAATGAAAAGAACTGACTCAGTGGAATTTCTTGTTTATTTTTATCGAGTGACAACATTGTTTGACGGGTTTAATGTATCTTATATTCTGAACTTTAAATAAATGGGAGGGGAGGTAAGGAGGGAGGGTGGGGAGGAGGAAAGCGGGGGAGAAAATGACACTGTATATATTTAAGAAGGAAAATGTATGTATCTTGATCAATATGGTTTATAGTGTGAAAAATAAAAAAATTTTAAAAAAGAAAAAAAAGATGCTCTGAAGAGACGTAAAAATTAAGAATGAGATTTGAGACTTGATACGCACTATTAATTACTCTAAAGACTGAGTGAGGAATGATAGGCTTTAATACACATTAGATTTCGGCTAGCCCAACTACATGTGCTCGAATGAATGCAAGGGGGCAAGGCGGGTGACCTTTATGGCCAGGTCACAGGGTGAGGGGATACATGGGGTCAAGTCATCAGTCAGCGGGCCAGCCACTTATGTACAGAGTGACAGCAGTAAATACATATCATTACATTCATCCCCTCTTTAAAAAAACAGGACCCAGTCCTGGAGGTTCAGTCAGTCAGGTGGCTTCCTCTGCATCTGTGACCTGCGCTGCTCCATTGGGGGTGTACTGGTTGGCTCCGTTGCAGGTCAGGTGTCTTGAGGTGGGAGGGCAAGGCTGTTGCCATAGAGAGTGGGGTCTGGTTGTGCGTGCCTGGGGGACATTGATAGCCTGTACCAAGTCTCTGTAGGGGTGGATGTGTATGTATGTGATGTCGGGGCTGGGGGTAGGTGGGTGACTCTGACACGTGCCAGGTCCCAGACCGGGACTGTGTCCTCATGGCCATCAGGGTACTGGACATATGCTTATTGTGGATTTGCATGCAGGAACTGCACCTCTTCCACCAACGGGTTGGTCTTATGGTCCCTCATGTGCTTCCTTAGCAGGATGGGTCCAAGAGATGATAGCCAGGGTGGCAGAATGGTTCCGGTTGCTGACCTCCTTGGGAAGGAAAACATGTGTTCATTAGGGGTCATATTTGTAGCAGTGCATAGGAGGGATCAGATGGCATGGAGTGCCTCTGGCAGGACTTCTTGCCAGTGAGATACCACCAGGCTTTTTGACAAGAGCCAGTAGGATTGCCTTCCCTATGGTGGCATTTTCTCGCTCCACCTGGTCACTTCCCCTTGGGTTATAGCTCGTAATCCTACTAGTGGCTATACCTCTAGCCAACAAGTATTGCCGCAGCTCATCACCATGAACAAGGACCCCCAATCACTATGAATATAGTTTGGGTACTTGAAGAGGGTAAATATGCTGCAGAGTGCCCTAATAACTGGCAGAGGTCATATCAGGACAGGGGATGGCAAATGGGAATCTGGAGAACTCGTCTATGACATTGAAGTAGATGTTCCTATTGGTTGAGGGCAGGGGTCCCTTGAAATCGACACTCAGCCGATCGAAGGGGAGTGTGGCTCTGATAAGGATTTGGTTGAATGCCGCCTAGGCTTCTGCCGATAAGGGGAACCTTGTGGACCTTACTAAGGGGTAGGCTTTAATTGTGCACCCACTGGGCATAGTAAGAAAAGAACCCCAGGCATCTTTTCAGTGCCTTGAGGATGTGTGGTTTTGGGAGCTCCATAAGGGAACGCATGCGGTTGGGGTCGGGGGCAATGACACCATGTGCCATGATGCATCCAAAGAGGGCCAGGTGAGTGGTACCAAACACATATTTCTCCTTGTTGTAAGTCAGATTCAGGGACTTGGCGGTACTGAAAAATTTTGCCAGCTTTGTGTCATGGTCCTGCTGGTCATGGCTACAGATGATGACATTGCCAAGGTAGGGGAATATCACTGTCAGTTTATGCCTGTCTACCATCTGATTCATCTCCATTTGGAACACTGAGACTCTAAAGGGGACCCTGAGGAAGTGATAAAGCTTGCTATCTGCTTTGAAGGCAGTGTATTTGTAGTCTCCCGAGTGAAGGGGGAGTCGGTGGTATGCTGATTTCAGATAAATTTTGCAGTACACTTTGTACTGGGCTTTTATTGACCATATTGGCTATCCGGGGGATATGTCAAGCATCTAGCTGGGTGAAACAGTTGACCATCTGGCTGTAATCTATCACCATGTGGGGTTTGCTTCTGCCCCTGACCACCATGACCTGGGCTCTCCACGGGCTCAAAGTGGAGTCGTTGCACCTCTGCCAGGAGTCGCTGCACCTCGGACTATATAAATGCCTGATTCTCGGTACTATAGCGTCTGCTTTTCATCACAATGGGCCAAAAGTCCGGGGTCAGGTTCTCGAATAGTGACAGAGGAGATATGTGGAGGGTGGAGAGGCTACAAGTGGTGACTGGCTGTTGGGGGGAGGGGGTTGCAATTTGGGGATTGTGTACCATTATGGGCGGTTGCGGTCCTCTGAGCAGCATCGTTACACTCTTAAACTGGCTCTGGAAATAGAAGCCCACGAGTATTGATGCAAAGAGCTGTGGCATCACAAGTAAATGTAAGTTATCATAGCATTCACCCACCCCCCCCCCCCCCCATTGTTAACGACACTACACAGCACCCCTGGATCTCCGCAGATTGGTCCTTTGTGGCCATAGAGATGGTGCTACTCGTGGGTCTGACAAAGAGAGAGAGTTTCTGGGCAGTGTCCAGGTGGATAAAGCTCTCTGTGCGCCCACTGTCGAACAAGCAGTTCATCCTTTTTCTATTTACTTCAATCTCCATCATCAAATGGGTGATTGGATGAAGTCTGCCTGGTTCTGGGTCATGGAAGCTAGGATCAGGTTGTTGTCATTGCTGTCAGGGGGAGGCCCGATTTGTAAGATAGTGGCCTTCATGTTCACCATGTTGTCGCATTGGAGGAAGAAGGAGGTAGTGACATCTACCGGGCGGCGGAAGGTGGAGATGGCGTCACCCAGCAAGGCAGAGGAGATGCTGGATAAGATGGCGACTCCCGGGTCGTGCATGCGGTTGAGCCATTCAGGGCTAGACGTGATGTCAGTGACGCACTGCTCGCTCGGGAGGGTTTGGATGACTTTCAGACATGCTTTCTTTCCGCATCTGGGGTGCTTCAGCTGGACGCAGTAATGGCACATTGGGTGTCCGATTATGGCGCCGGCAGTGGTGGGGTCGTGGCTCTCTATCACAGAGTCCATCTGTGATGCTGGCTCCCACCATAGCGGTGCTAACTGTCCTCACATGGAGGCCCTGTTCTTACCAGCGATCTCGTCAGCATTGCATTGGGCCGAGTCGAAGGTTCTGGAAAGCTGAAAGGCTCTCTTCAGGAGCAGCTTTTCTTCCTTGAGCAGTCGCTGACGAATGTAGTCAGACCTCACTCCAGCCACATAGGCATCTCGGACCAACTCCTCCACAAACTGGGCTACGGGCACAAGGGCTGTAGCAGTGCCCCAGCAGTCTCTCCCCAGGTCATAGAGCACTTGGAGGAACTCATCCATGGACTCACTGAGTTGCTGTCTCCTCGAAGCCAGCCGGTACCGTGAGTACACTTCATTCACCCGGGGTTGGTAGAGGATGTGGAGCTCAGCCATGGCTTCTGGGTATGCTCGGTGGCAAACTCTAGCTTGCAGCACCTTGAGTTTCTTTTCATCCAAGTCCACCAGGCCCGCTGCAACTTCGAGGAAGTTTATGAAGCAGGCAATCCTCTGCTCGTACCATTCAGCAGCTCTGGGAGTCTGTGGATCGATTTCGAGGAGGTCGAGTCTCAGCAGCTTGTCCATCCCATGTGGAAGATTAATGTGAATTAAACTGATACGCACAATCAAGGACTGAGTGAGGAATTATAGGCTTTAATGCATATTAGATTTCAGCTGGCCCAACTCCATGTGCTCTAATGAATGGAAGGGGGTAGGGAGGTCGACCTTTATGGCCAGGTCTCAGGGTGAGGGGTTACATGGGGTCGAGTCATCAGTGGGTGGGCGAGCCACTTATATATAGAGCAGCAGCCATATGTACATATATACATATCCCTACAGTACTTGCAATGTCCAGACCCCAGCTTTGCTGGCAATTATAATTTAAATGGTGGTGACTTCTCACAGTTCTACTGGAGGTCCTGTTACAGTACAGATCTCACTGCTAAATTGGAGGTTACAGGTGGGCAGCACACTGCAGGTGAGTAAGCATGGGATGGGAACAAGCTGTGAAATTAGATCAGCAAGATCTGGCTCAATAAAGTATGTTGTCATGTTGATATACTATAATTGTATACACTTCAGTTGTCTTGAAACAATAGTCAAAATCATGGTTTTGTTTCTGGTTTCAAAATTGGAGTGAACCACAAAAGTCTGCAGGCACTATGATTGTAGCACAAACACAAAAATGCTGGAGAAACTCAGCAGGTGGTGCAGCGTCCATATTTTTATATCCAACATTTAGGGCTTGAGCCCTTCCTTCTTCAAGATATGACCAAAAATCAGACAGGCACCTGAATAAAATGGCTAGGGGAGGAGAGAAGAAAGGGCAGGTATAGGAGTAAAGGCCAACAGGCAAAAGGTCATAATTAGACATAGGTGGGAGGACAGGAGAGAAAAGGTGAGAATTGATTGGGGGAGGGTGTGGCAAAGCTGGAGGAAAGGAGAGGTAGGGAAAGGGTAAAAGAGAAGGCCCTTTCATTACAGTCAAAAAGCCCAAGTGTAAAGGCAGAGATTCTCCGCCCTTATGTCAGGAGACTTACCTCCATGAATGCGCCCTGGCTGGCTCCAAGGCACCTCTTGCGAGAAGGGTCAGCGGTGGAGTGCAGTGCTCCACCACCCGGCATGAATGTACTGCCACTGCAAGCGACTGGCTGGGGGGGGGTCGGGTTGATGATGTCACTGTGGCGTCGTCAGTCCAGGACCCACCTCACTCACCCCCCTCCCTCCATGACCCCCTCAGGGCAGTGGCCATCAGGGCAGGGGCGGTCAGTGGAGGCTGTCAGGGGGTGACTGGTGCAGGCTGTGACAGCCTCGCTGGCTGCTCCGGCACCTCACCAGGCTACTTTGGCCTTCAGGACTGCTCATCAGCACTGGCTTAATATGCAGCAGACCCATTGTTCTGGAAGATGCAGAGCAGTTCCAGCTGCATGGGGAATTATGGCTAGGGAAGACAGCCATTGCTCTGTCACGTATTTATAACAGCCAGCACCATGGAAACAGTCGCCCTGCCTACAATGGCTCCGGACAACATAACGAGGTGCTGCTCTACATAAAAGCAGTACTGGATCAACCTTTTAAGACTGCTCCATGAACAGATAAGTTTAAAATTTTTATTTGCCTCTGCAACAGCCTCGAAGCAGAGGACCAGCATGAAAACACATAGAGATAGAGCTTGAGGAAATTAGATACTGGGGAAGGAGATAGATGTAGGATGGCCATTTCAAAAGGCGGACATGGTCTTAGGTTACCACATATATACAGAGTGTTTCCAAATCTTGTTTTAATATAAGATTTAAACGGTATTGCAAAAACAACAAATGCAAATACTCTGTGCGTGCGTGCGTGCGTGCGTGCGTGCGTGCGTGCGTGCGTGCGTGCGTGCGTGCGTGCGTGCGTGTGTGTGTGCATATCTTCTTTCTTCTTCTTTGGCTTGGCTTCGCGGACGAAGATTTATGGAGGGGGTAAAAAGTCCACATCAGCTGCAGGCTCGTTTGTGGCTGACCAGTCCGATGCGGGACAGGCAGACACGATTGCAGCGGTTGCAAGGGAAAATTGGTTGGTTGGGGTTGGGTGTTGGGTTTTTCCTCCTTTGCCTTTTGTCAGTGAGGTGGGCTCTGCGGTCTTCTTCAAAGGAGGCTGCTGCCCGCCAAACTGTGAGGCGCCAAGATGCACGGTTTGAGGCGTTATCAGCCCACTGGCGGTGGTCAATGTGGCAGGCACCAAGAGATTTCTTTAGGCAGTCCTTGTACCTTTTCTTTGGTGCACCTCTGTCACGGTGGCCAGTGGAGAGCTCGCCATATAATACGATCTTGGGAAGGCGATGGTCCTCCATTCTGGAGACGTGACCCATCCAGCGCAGCTGGATCTTCAGCAGCGTGGACTCGATGCTGTCGACCTCTGCCATCTCGAGTACCTCGACGTTAGGGGTGTGAGCGCTCCAATGGATGTTGAGGATGGAGCGGAGACAACGCTGGTGGAAGCGTTCTAGGAGCCGTAGGTGGTACCGGTAGAGGACCCATGATTCGGAGCCGAACAGGAGTGTGGGTATGACAACGGCTCTGTATACGCTTATCTTTGTGAGGTTTTTCAGTTGGTTGTTTTTCCAGACTCTTTTGTGTAGTCTTCCAAAGGCGCTATTTGCCTTGGCGAGTCTGTTGTCTATCTCATTGTCGATCCTTGCATCTGATGAAATGGTGCAGCCGAGATAGGTAAACTGGTTGACCGTTTTGAGTTTTGTGTGCCCGATGGAGATGTGGGGGGGCTGGTAGTCATGGTGGGGAGCTGGCTGATGGAGGACCTCAGTTTTCTTCAAGCTGACTTCCAAGCCAATATGTGTGTGCATATACACACATGCATACATACATACATACATACATACATACATATATATGTATGGTAAGCTATGACCATGCTCTCCTCTCCTTTTGGAATGATCACGTGGAATGGGGGGGGGGGGGGTCAAACGCAAACCATAAGTCAATGTTAATACCATCTGGTTGAAGAGTGCCCAGATGGAATATGAGCTGTTGTTCCTTCAATTTGCGGATGGACTCAAGGAAGTGTTGTATAGAGTAGGTGAGCTCTGCAGATTCACAAGTGAAATGTTGCTTTACTTGGAAGGACCATTTGGGGCCCTGAATGGTAGTAAAGGAGGAGGCTTGGGCTCAAGTGTGGCATTTTTTGCAGACAAAAGAGTAGGACCAAGCAGGTGATTGGTGGGTAGGAAGGAGTGGATGAAGGATTAATGGAGGGAATGGCCCCTGTGAAAAGCAGAGAGGGGAAGTGAGGGGAAGATGTGTTTGGTGGTGGGATCACGTAGAAGGTGGGGGAAATGACAGACAATGATAGTTGATTGCAAAGGCTAGTGGGGTGGTAGGTGAGGAGAAGGGGAATCTTGTCCTTGTTGTCCAAGGGGGATGTATGGGTAATGGAGGATATGAGTGAGAAAGTCGAGTGATTCCAGTAGATGGGAAGTCACATTTTTTAAAGAAGGAGGATATCTTGGATGATCTCACATGGAAGACCTTATCTTGGATGCAGATCTGATGGAGATGGAAGAATTCCAAGAAAGGAATGGAATCTTTACAAGGGACAAGGTGTGAAGAGGTGAGACCAGGTAAATGAGTTGATCAATTTGTAGAAAATGTCTATCGAGAATTTGTCTCCCAAGATAGAAATTGAGAAATCAAGAAAGGGGAAAGTGTTGCTAGAGATGGACCAAGTGAATTTGAGTTTGGGAAGGAAGTTGACACCAAAGTGGATAAACATGAGATTGTTGGCAAACAATGTGAAATATATTTTGTCTGGGTTTTTGATGCAACATTTTGTGTGATAAACTGAAAATACCATAGGAGTTACACAATTACTTATTTAAAGGGCCTCCCCAAACTGGTTAATCAAGCATCTGCATGTAATTTCTACAACCCAGAGGGCAATCAGTGACATGTCTGTAGTTCTTCTCCTGCTATTAAGCAAGGATCAAGGATGGTGTGATGCTACTACAGTTTTGATGTTTCTGAGATATCTAATTTGACTCGTCTTATTAATGTTCTAATGACCAGTTAAATGCTCTTTCTCTACTTGACTAGTCATTAGAACATTACAGCTTGGTACAGGCCATTTGGCCCATAATTTTGTGCTGACCTATATAAACCTACTCAATAATCTAAACCTTCCTAACCTCACACCCATAAACCTTTATTTTTCTTTCATCCATGTCCCTACTATACCAAGTAAAGTTATGTTTATTGTCATCTGATTGTACAAGTACAACCCAATGAAACAACATTCTCTGGTTCATGGTACAAAACATGCAGACTTACAACCAGACATAACATACACACAGATGAGGGGCATGGTGTGATGGCGTAAATGGGAGACATGGTAAGACACCTCTCCTGACAGAATTGTTAAAAACCCAACATTAAAAAACTTTTTTGACAGTAAAAAGTATTAAAAAGTTATAAGAAACATTATTAAAATTATCGACAGCTAAAATGAGGAAAACTAAAACAGTGACAGTGAAAAAAATGACTCAGAGACAACAAGCAAGTTTGGAAGAGGTGAGGCCTACCTTTGAATCGGAGCCTGGGGACTTGATTTCGTCTGGTCCATACCCCCAACAGCAACCACACAAAGTGCAGCTGACTCCGGCCTCAACTCCTTGGAGAACCAGGGGTATATAAAGGGGGAGGGTTTATTGAGTAAGGGGGGAATAGAGGGATTTTTCTGTCATATGCCATGTATACTTATTAATATATATTTTGTATTAAGTGTTTATTAACTTTATGTATCATGGTTTTTTTTAATTTTTAAAAAGGTATTAAAAATATACACACAGACAAGCAATACATTTGCAGGACAAGTATTTCATCTATATAAATAAATTTTGTTTTGTATATATGAGAGTCTAGGATTGTAAGTGTGAGCAGTTCCTTTGGTTATTCAGCAGTCTCACTGGCTATGGGAAGAAGCTGTTCCTCAGCCTGGTGATGCTGGCACTGATGCTCTTGTATCTCCTTCCCTACAGGAGCAGCTGAAAGATGCTGTGTGCAGGCTGGAAGGTGTTCTCAATTATTTGGTGTGCCTTCTTCAGACAATGATCCCAATAGATTTCGTCGATGGGGGAGGGGAAACTCCAGTGATCCTCTCTGCTACTCATGGTCCTGTGGATTGACCTCCGATCCATTTCTCTGCAGCAACTATACCACACTGTGATGCAGCCAGTCAGGACACTATCGATAGAGCTCCTATAGAAGGTTGACATAATAGTAGCTGGTAGCCTTGCCCGCTTCGGTCTTCTCAAGCAGTGCACTATTGCGCCTTTCTAATAAGTGAAGAGATGTTGAATGTCTACAATAAGTCATGAATTAAGTGAACTCCAAGGAACTTGGTGCTCTCCCCTCTCTCTACTACACAGTTGTTGATGTGTAGTGGAGGGTAGTTACTCCTGGTCCTCCTGAAGTCCACAATCAACTCCTTCATCATGTCCAAGTAAAGACTCAGGTGGTTACTCTCGCACCATTTCACGAGATCTTCCATTTCTTCTCTGTAGTTCAACTCATAATTGTCCCTGATGAGGCCATCTACTGTTGAGTCATCTGCAAACTTGATGATACTGTTGGAGCTGGATCTGGCGATGCACTCATGGGTGAGTAGCCTGAGCAGGAGTGGGTTGAGCACACAGCCCTGAGATGTGCCAGTGCTCAATGTGATTGTTGTGCTTGACATTCTTTCCATTAGGAAGTCCATGATCCATTTACAGAGAAGGGTGTTTAGTCCCCACAAGATAGCTTCTCCACCAGCCTCTGGGGAATGATTGTATTAAATACTGAGCTGAAGTCAATGAACAGCAGCCTGGCATATGAGGTGTCATTCTCCAGGTGGGCCAGGACAGAGTGAAGTAACAAGGCTATAGCATAATTTGTAGGCTTCTTCTATAGGTGAATTGAAATGGGTCCAGTGTCTCAGGATGGTGTGCTTTGATGCATTCCATCACCAGATGCCAGAAGCATTTCATAATGGTGGAGGTCAGTGCCACAGAGTGGTAGTTATTGAGGCCTGTTTTTGTTCTCCACTTGGATATCGGGATGATATGGGAATGATGGACTGCTGCAGTGAGATGTTGAAGATGTCTGTGAAGACTTCCGCCATTTTGACTGCACAGTCCTTCAGTACCTGACCTGGTATGTTGACTTCATAATGGTGGAGATCAGTGCCACAGGGGTAGTCCTTGAGGCCTGTTATTGTCGTCCTCTTGGGTACTAATATGATGGTGGCTGTCATGAACCCCACGGGAACAATGGCCTGCTGCAGTGAGGTGTTGAAGATGTCCATGAAGAACTCGGTCAATTGGTCTGTGCAGTCCTTTAGTACCCAACCAGGTATGTTGGGTACCACCCTCCACCACCACCACTCCTGGCAATGATTTACAGGTACCCACTACATTCTGTTTATAAAAAAACTTATCTCTGATATTTCACCTAAACTTTCCTCCCCTCACCTTAAACTGATGTCCTCTGGTATTTGCTAGTCACCCTGGGATAAAAGTGCTCGTTGCCTATCGTGTTATGCCTCTCATAATTTTGTGCACCTCTATTTAGTCATCTCTCATTGTTCTTTGCTCCAAAGAGAAATGCCCTAGCTTTTATTAACTTTGCCCCATCAGACATGTTCTCCTAATCCAGACCACATCCTGGTAAATCTCCCTTGCATGCTCTCCAAAGCTTTCACATCCTTCCTGTAATGAGGTGACCAGAACTGAATACAATATTCCAAGTGAGGTCTAAACAGAGTTTTAGAACTGAACCAGAGATCATGGTCATGGATCAGAGATTTTGTACAAGACAGAAGGGATATTGCATTTTTCTCCAGGAAGTTTGAATCTTTTGCTCTATCCACCAGGTAATCTTTTCCCACTTCAAAATTTAGAAGGTAAAACCTATTTAGGTTTCTAGTGTCAAGCATGCCCTGTTGTGTTTGCTTTATCAACCTGTTTTGCTATCTTCCTCATTCTTATAGAATGCCATTGTTTGTATTTTTAGCGCTTATTTGTTTTTGTGGACCAATTCTGTTTGGTCTATTTTGCTTCAGTGAAAATATCCAAGCTGTTCTGAAATGGACAGAATTAAGCAGAATAGTTGCCCTGATTACAAAAACAGATTTTCCAAGTTCTGATATGATGTGATTGAGCTGAATGGTCGCGAAGATGATGTATACAGGTTTTCCAACCCTCTATATTCAAGTAATCTGAGGTTTAATTGCTTGGACCGTTCCTTGTCATGTGATCTTGGCTTAATGAAGAAGGCAATAAATTAAAGGCTTATTACTGAGCACAACATATTCCCGTTCTTTCCTAGCAAGATGAAGTTATCTGAATGGAAGTTCAATAGTATTCAGCCTTTCAGACTAACCATTAAAATATTGTGCAAACACAGATGCAGATCTTTATCATTCCTGTTAAATGATATGTGCAGATAGAATTGTGATTCTTTATTAACATCATTTTGATTTTTATTTACCATTAGTGTTGATGCAGTAAAACAATGACAAGATCCATTAGAATGGACTGAAGGATGACCTTTGGATGATAGCATTAAGAATAATGGTTAAAAAAGTCTATTGGGTTGATAAGTGTTTTGACTGTGTAACTGGGAGCAGTATCAATAAATGTCTAGGTCACTCACTTACTTAAATTCATAATAAATTAACATGTATTTGACCAATTTTCAGAAGCTTTGGCTCTGTGTTAAACACAGCTGTATTTATTCAGCTGTGTACATCATTTTGTTCCAGTAAAGCCACCAGGCCATAATGTGGAGAGATAACACATGGCAAGGTCTTGTCTGTGTTTGACATATGCAACCTAAACTAAGAGAGCAGGTAATCTCAGTGTCACCTGTCCTGGGTCACAATCCCGTACAATCTACCAGAGATGGGGTTGTTTATATTGGCTGAGAATAGGAAATACAAACTGACATTACCCAAATTCATATTGGAAGAATGATTAGATTTAAAATGAATTTGTCTGTTTTCATGGCCTTTTTTTCTGGTGAATTTGAACATGCTCCTTTTAAGTTGTTAGCTCATACCATAGACATTGCATTACTTTTTAATCATAAAAAATGAATATTTTTTGAAGAGGAGAAATAAATGTAAAATAGTAGAAAGTAAAAAATCATATATGCAGACATTTTCATTCATTATGGTCAGGAAGATCAGAACTCATGTTGAAGTGTCCAAGATCATTCAAGTCTTGAGCTTCCCTTCAGGCAACTGCAAAATGTTCCTGACAGTGCTTCGACTTTGAATTTCTCACATTTCCAAGTGTTTGAGGTGGGAAATCTGACCACTGAGTCTATGGCTAATAGGCCTAGTACAGGTTCAGCAACTCCGTTTTCAAAGGAAAGATGTGGTTAAGAGGGAGAGAGTTAAATTTCTGACATTTTGAATCAATTAAGTTAACAAATATATAAACTTTCTTTTTAGTGGAATACCAATCCTCATCTGAGAATGTTATATTGAGATCATGTTCCCAATCATTTTTCATCCTAGCTATTGAGGCTGATCTTAAATCCAATAAATCATTATAAATACATGATATCAATCCACCATGAACAAACTGTAAGTCAAAAAATATATCAAGAATATGAAGCTTATGAAAGAACATGTTGTAGTATTAGTTAAATACATTAAAATACTATTGGGATGGTTAACACTTTCCATTACAATGATTAGACATATTAATTCAATTTAAATGAGTATTCTACCTAAATTTTTATACTTTTTTCAATCCTTACCAATTTTTATCCCCAAATCCTTCTTCAATTCATTAGATTCGGTTATATTTTTTCTTATTCATGACAGGGAAAACAACCACATTTAAATAAAGCCCATCTTAAAATGTCAAAATAATTTTGGGGGATTTTAACATGTAAGGGGATTGGGAATGTCAGGAAGGTACTGGATCTCAGGAGAAATTTTGTAGAATGCCTACAGGATGGCTTTTTGGAGCAGCTTGATGATAAGCCCACCAGGGGATTAGTGGTTTTGGATTGGGTGATGTGTAATGAACCTGAGGTGATTAGGGAACTAAAGGTAATGATGCCCTTAGGAAATGGTAATTATAACAAATTCAAAAAGGAAAAGCTGATATCAGGTGTGTCAATATTTCAGTGGAACAAAGGGAATTACAATGGTATGAAAGGAAGTGCCCTAAGCTGACTGGAAAAGTAAGCTAGATGGAGGGATGGCAGAGTAGAATTTCTACAAGAAATAAAGAAAGCGCAGGATAGATATATTCCAAGACAAAGGAAAATTATGAATGGAAAATTGGCACAAACGTGGCTAACAAGAGAGGTTAAGGGTAAAATAAAAGCAAAATGGAGGGCATATAAATAAGAAAAAATTAGTGGAAAAACAGAGGACTGGGAAACTTTTGAAAACTTACAGAAAAAGACAAATAAAGTCATTAGGGAAGTTGGCAAATAACATACAAAAGGTTACTAAGAGTATTTTTTAATATGTAAAGAATAAAAGAGAGACATGGGTAGATAAAGGACCAATTGAAAATGATGCTTGAGAAATTATAATGGGTAACAAAAAGATGACAGAGGACCTAAATGAATATTTTGCATGTCATCACTGAGGAAGACAATAGCAATATATTTGATAGTCAGAGGTCTCAGGGAATATAATTAAGTACAGTCAGGATTACTTAAGAGATAGTGCTTAATAAGATGAATGTACTAAAGATAGATAAGTCCCCCAGGCGAGATGACAGGATCTGAAGGAGGTGGCTTTGGAGATCGTGGAGGCACTGGAATTGATTTTCCAGAAATCAATAGACTCTGGTGTGGTTCCAGAGGATTGGAAGGTCACAAATGTAGTTCTGCTGTTTAAAAAAGGAGGGAGCAGAAAAAAGAGAATTATAGGCCCATTAGTCTGATGTCGGTGGTTGGAAAGTTATTGGAGTCGATCCTCAAGGATGAAGTCATGAAATACCTCGAGATCCATTGCATGATAAGTCCAAGCCAACATGTTTTCATGAAGGGAAGATCCTGCCTGACCAACCTAATGGAATTTTTTTGAGGAAATCTTAAGTAGGATGGATGTTGTGTATTTTGATTTTCAACAGGCCTTCAATAAGGTACTGCATAAGAGGCTGCTTAATAAGAAGAGAGCCCATGGAATTACAGGAAAGAAGGTAGATTAGGTAGAGCATTGGCTCTAAGGCAGAAAGTGGGAACAAAGGCTGGTTGCCAGTTACTAGTGGTGATCCACAGGAGTCAGGTTGGGGCCGCTTCTTTTGAGATTATGGAGAGAATGGTTTGTGGTGAAGTTTGCAGATGACACCAAGATAGGTGGTGGAGTAGGAAATGTTGAAGAAACCAAAAGGTTGCAGAGAGACTTCAACAGCTTAGGAGAGTGGGCAAAGAAATGGCAGATGAGATACAATGTTGAGAAATGTGCAGTTGTACATTTTGGAAGAGGAAATAATCAGCCATATTGTTATTTGGATGAAGAGAAAATTCAAAATTTGGAAGTGCAAAGGGACTTGGGGGGTCTTCATGAAGGATAACCTAAAGGTTAACCACCAGGTTGGATCGACAGTAAAGGAAGCAAATACTATGTTTGCATTAGTTTCTAGAGGAATAGTGTATAAGAGTAAAGAGGTGTTGATGACACTCCATGGGGCACTGGTGAAACCTCATTTGGAGTACTGTGTGCAGTTTTGGGCCCCTTATCTTAGAAAAGATGTAATAATGTTGGAGAGTGTACAGAGAAGATTTACCAGGATGATTCTGGAAGGGCTAACATATGAGGAACGTTTAGCAGCTCTTGCACTTTACTCATTGGAATATAGAAAAATGAGATGGGATCTCATAGAAACATTTCGAATACTGAAAAGATTGGACAGAATTAGATGTGAATAAAATGTTTCCCTTGGTGTGTGAATCCAGGACAAGAGGGCACAGTCTTTGAATTAGAAGGTACCCATTTAAAACAGAGATAAGGAGAAATTTCTTAGCCAGAGGGTTGTGGATTTGTGCTGAAACAAGCCATGAAAGACTTCAACAATGAAGACGTTGTTTACATCCGGTACCGCACGGATGGCAGTCTCTTCAATCTGAGGCGCCTGCAAGCTCACACCAAGACACAAGAGCAACTTGTCCGTGAACTACTCTTTGCAGACGATGCCGCTTTAGTTGCCCTTTCAGAACCAGCTCTTCAGCGCCTGACGTCCTGTTTTGCGGAAACTGCCAAAATGTTTGTCCTGGAAGACAGCCTGAAGAAAACTGAGGTCCTCCACCAGCCAGCTCCCCACCATGACAACCAGCCCCCCCCCCCCACATCTCCATCGGGCACACAAAACTCAAAATGGTCAATCAGTTTACTTATCTCGGCTGCACCATTTCATCAGATGCAAGGATCGACAACAAGATAGACAACAGACTCGCCATGGCAAATAGCGCCTTTGGAAGACTACACAAAAGAGTCTGGAAAAACAACCAACTGAAAAACCTCACAAAGATTAGCGTATACAGAGCCGTTGTCATACCCACACTCCTGTTCGGCTCCGAACCATGGGTCCTCTACCGGCATCACCTACGGCTCCTAGAACGCTTCCACCAGCATTGTCTCCGCTCCATCCTCAACATTCATTGGAGCGACTTCATCCCTAACATCGAAGTACTCGAGATGGCAGAGGCCGACAGCATCGAATCCACGCTGCTGAAGATCCAACTGCGCTGGGTAGGTCACGTCTCCAGAATGGAGGCCCATCGCCTTCCCAAGATCGTGTTATATGGTGAGTTCTCCACTGGCCACCGTGACAGAGGTGCACCAAAGAAGAGGTACAAGGACTGCCTAAAGAAATCTCTTGGTGCCTGCCACATTGATCACCGCCAGTGGGCTGATATCGCCTCAAACCGTGCATCTTGGCGCCTCACAGTTCGGCAGGCAGCAACCTCCTTTGAAGAAGACCGCAGAACCCACCTCAGTGACAAAAGACAAAGGAGGATAAACCCAACACCCAACCCCAACCAACCAATTTTCCCCTGCAACCGCTGCAACCGTGTCTGCCTGTCCCGCATCGGACTTGTCAGCCACAAACGAGCCTGCAGCTGACGTGGACATTACCCCTCTATAAATCTTCGTCCGTGAAGCCAAGCCAAAGAGAAGAAGAGACAGCTGTGGAGGATGGTTCATTGGGGGAGTTTAAGGGGGAGATTGATAGATATCTAATTAGTGAAAATATCAAGGGGTATGGGGAAAAGTCCAGAACTTGGAACTAGATGTGAACACAGTTTAACTCAGGGTGGATTTGCAGAGAAGACTTAATGGACTGAATGGCCTACTTCTGTTCATTTTTCTTGTGATCTTCAGAAAACTATAAGGAATGGGATTTGCGGGGAGGTTCTCACTTCCATATTTTTGATTCTATTATTGGGTCATTAATATATACAGTTTACTTTTATTATTAAAATTTGATAAATCAGTAGGTCTCCCTTCTCGGGTAGAAATGGAACTGATATTTTCTGGTAAATCATCTATGTTGGCAATTTCAGGTTCCATTTAGAAACATAGAAACATAGAAGATAGGAGCAGGAGTAGGTCATTCGACCCTTCGAGCCTGCTCCACCATTCAACGAGATCATGGCTGATCTTAAAGTTCAGTACCCCGTCCCCGTCTTCTCTCCGTAACCTTTAATACCCTTATACTGAAGAAATATATCTAATTCCCTCTTAAATATATTTAATGAACCTGCCTCTACTGCCCTCTGTGGCAATGAATTCCACAGATTCACCACCCTCTGGGTCAAGAAATTCCTCCTCATCTCGGTCCTAAATGGTTTGCCTATTATCCTCAAACCATGGCCCCGGGTTCTGGATTTTCCCATCATTGGAAACATCCCATCTGCATCCATTCTGTCCAGTCCTGCCAGAATTTTATAGGTCTCTATGAGATCCCCTCTCAATCTTCTAAACTCCAGCGAGTACAATCCCAATTTGCGCAATCTTTCCTCATAAATCATTCCTGCCATTCCAGGTAACAGCCTGGTGAATCACCTCTGCACTCCCTCCATTGCAAGAACATCCTTCCTTAGATAAGGTGACCAAAACTGCACACAATACTCCAGGTGTGGTCTTACCGAGTCCCTGTACAGCTGCAGTAAGGTATCCTTGTTCCTATACTCAAACCCTCTTGATATGAAGGCCAACATACCATTTGCCTTTTTAACCGCCTGCTGTACCTGCATGCTCGCCTTCAGAGACTGGTGTACAAGTAACCCTAGATTTCTCTGCACTTCCCCATCTCTTAATCTATTGCCATTCAAATAGTAATCTGCCCTCCGGTTTGTATTACCAAAGTGGATAACCTCACATTTATCCACATTGTAGTGCATTTGCCATGTATCTGCCCAGTCCCTTAATTGATCCAAATCACACTGGAGCTTCCTGACCCCCTCTTCCGTGCATACAACCCATCCTAGCTTAGTGTCATCTGCAAATTTGGAGCTATTACATCCAATCTCCTTATCCAGATCATTAATGTAAATTGTGAACAGCTGGGGTCCCAGTACAGATCCCTGTGGCACCCCACTGGTCACCGCCTGCCACTCAGAAAACGAGCCATTAATCCCAACTCTCTGTCTTCTACCTGCCAGCCAGTTCTCAATCTACATCAATACTTTTCCCCCAATCCCATGAGCCTTGATTTTGGAAGCCAGTCGTTTATGCGGGACCTTATCGAAGGCCTTTTGGAAGTCCAGTTACACCACATCCACTGGCTCTCCCCCATCTATTTTACCTGAATTCCAATAGATTTGTCAAGCACAATTTACCTTTTGTAAATCCATGTTGACTCCGTCCGATCCCTTCTCTGCTAGTCATATGCTCCGCTATTACATCCTTAATAATGGATTCCATAATTTTGCCCACTACTGATGTAAGGCTCACCGGCCTATAATTCCCTGCTTTTTCTCTACCCCCCTTTTTAAATAGTGGGGTAACATTAGCTACCCTCCAATCCATGGGTACTGATCCTGAGTCTATTGAGTTCTGGAAAATAATTCTTAAAGCATCTGCTATCTGAATGGCCACTTCCTTAAGTACCCTAGGATGTAGATTATCGGGTCCTTGGGATTTATCTGCCTTCAATCCCATCAATTTCCCCAAGACCATGTCCTTAGAGATACTGATTTCTTTCAGTTCCTCCCTTGCATTAGTCTCTATGTTTCCAAGATCCTTGGGAGGTTATTTGTATCCTCTCTTGTAAAAACAGAACTGAAGTAAGAATTGATCCTTTTCATTTTCTAAACTGACACATAATTTAGATAATGAGAAATAGGTTAAGAATATGGGCTCAATTTAGGAATTATTTTGGTTACAACAGTTTTCCTTTGGTTAGTTTTATTATAGATAACCATCTTTTCCCACCCACCATTTCAGATGCAGGTTTTAAGGAATGGTACTGATTAGGCATTAAAAGTTCTATATATTTATTTAGTCAAGATAACTTTGCTTCTTTTGAACAATTGTCAGTTCAATTTAATCTCTCTAATAGACATTTTTTAGATAATTGCAAGTTAGGGATTTTGTTCAGTCTAAACTACGTGATTTTCCTCGAATTGCGTGCATTTTAATATTGAGAAAAGACAGAGACAAAAGCAAACATTTAGATTGCTCTTCAGCTTTCATAGCCAATATGCTTGTCAAAATATTTTTGATTGGAATTTGAAGAATGAAGATATCTTAAGGATTGTAAGGCTGGAGGAAATTACAAAAGTGGGAAAAAATAAAGCCATAGAGGATTCTGACGTCTTCCAAATGCAGATTCATCTTGGATATAAAAAATATTTTGGTCTTGAAAAAGACACCAGATTTGGGTTTCAACTCAAACTTGTAAATTCCTTTGAATATAAGCAACTTAAATTTAGGAATTCACTTGAGTAAGGATACAAGTGAAAATCCCAGTGATGCTTTGTGACTTCAATAAATGGTACGAGCTGAGTGTTAACAGACCCAGAGTACAAATCAGAGGCAGTAGTTTATGTTGTCTATAGGATGCTCTGCAACAATTACACAGGATCTTCCAAAATCATGGGCTTTATCAACTAGAAAGACAAATGCAGCAAAAGCAGAGGACACAATCAAAAAGAGATGGCCCTCCAAGTTACACATCATCCTGATGTGGAAATATATTGCTGTTCCTTCATCACTACATTAAATCCTGGTAATTCCTTCCTAACAGCAAGGTGGAGAAAATCCACACCTCAAAGTCTGCAGATGTTTAAGAAGGCAGTTCACCATCACCTTATCAAGGGTAATTAGGGATGATCAATTAAGTGCTGGCTCAGCCAGCAAAACCCACATCCTTTCAATGTACAGTACGAGTATATAAAAGTAATCTTTCTAAAGAAGTTTCTGGTGTAATTCAGGTCAAATTTGCACATTTGAAATAAAAAGCAGGAATAGTGAAAATACATTTCTACTAAACATTATGTGAATGGTCATAACAATTCTGCAAAAACCTCATACAATAAAAATAAATTGAATCTCCTTTTCAATATTAAAATAATGGCTTTTATACAAAAAAAAAGCATCAATTCCTGTAGATTAGCTCAGTTAAAGTGCAGAAAGAGTGGCTCAAAGATTTTAAAATTGAAATTTTGCTCTGTATTGAGTTAATTGACAGATCTCAGCACTGTATGTACATACTGTGGTGGAACACTGTATTGCAGTCATTGTACTGGATGGCCTGCTTCCAATACTGTAACTCTTCCCCTTCCAGGATCTCTAATAAAAGCAGTATCGCCCAATCCCCCTCCCTCAGTACTGCCTTGGAATCAGGCCAACAGCATGTCAAATATGACTGTAAATTTATAGTAATTAAAGCCCATTAATTTTAACTTCTAGCCTGATGGGTCTAATCGATAGCACTACAATTTAATCTATGTGCAATGGACAAGGCTATTCAAGCAGAAAAGCTGGACACTGACCTCAGGTATCCAGAAGCCTCTGTTAAATTTGATCATTAGCTGCACTGCCTGAACGCCTTCATGAGGTGACACAACATCCGGAACGAGGTTGATAAGAGAGGCCTACAGGTCAGCCACCACATTTTTCAGATGATTAGAGACTGTGAGACTTACTCAGCTGCTATGGGGCTCCTGCAGAAGTAGTATCTGGCCCCGAAGAACATGATCTATGCCAGATAACTCATGGCAGCTGTCGACAAGCACCTGGTGAGTCTGTAGACAAATATATTCAAGCCTTGCGGAAGCTGGGGAGAGCTTGTGGTTACATTGACATTACAGCAGCAGTCTACCAGGAGGAACTGATAAGGGATGTGCCTGTGTGGATGGCCTTAGGTCAGATCATGTCAGGCAAAGGCTCCTGGAGAAGCGCGATCAGACCTGCAGGACGTGGTTGATCTTGCAAAGGCACTAGAGACAGCCCAACAGAATGCAGAGGATTACTCCCTGGCAGCACAGCCACCATGTGGGGTGTTCAGGTGGTGCCATCTTGGGATGCTGTTTCAGCTGCAGAAGAAAAAGACACTAGGCATGGGTATGTAGGTCCAAATATTCTCCTTGTATCCTGGGTAAACTTGTACCTCTCACTTTGTTCATTTTAGATTGGTCACAGTGTTTGAGCTACCGAAAGAAAACAGAGACACATGACTAGAGCACTTCAGTTTATACAAATCTTTATTACAAAATCTTAAGCTGATTTCAAACTACAATATGCAAGCCCTTCCCAATTATACTTATCAACACCTGGATTGGTCCCAACTGCCGAAGCGAGGCAATGACCGCACACTTGTAGTAGGTTGTCAGGGCATCGGTAGCAGCTTCTCCACCTCCCCCAACCAGGACGTTGGTTGGACTCTAGAAGTTCTTCTTCTTCTTGAGAGACGTTTCCACCCCTCAGACAGTCTGAAATTTCAGCAGTGGGACCACGGTTTATATTACCCATTCTAGCTTATCACGTTGAATACAATGATTTACTTATCTTCAAGGCCTCGCCTGACAGTCTATGACCAACAATCCCATCTATCTCAAACAGCAACCGTCTAACAAGCAGGAAGATTAAACATTCTTGGTATCAGATGTCTTTTTGTCAGATAACTGCATCTCTGGGGCCCATGGTGGAATTTAGCTTATGTCTGCTGATTCTCAAAGTAGGTTACTGATGCTCAGCCTTGCATAAGCAAAAGTGTGGTCTAAATCCTTCATTACATAGTGCCACATGCGAACAGCGACCGTCACCATCAAGAACCACATCACTTTTGGTCCCACTTCCAGTCACAGAAAACAGATGGCTGGGCCTGACCACAATGGCCAGGGACAACGTCACTTCCGGCAGCGACTGCGTGCAATCCATGGGGGCAGTCATCTTCATGGAAGACATCTTGGAGGCCATCAACACACACATACAGTAGCAGCAAGTCAGACAATTAACTGATGCTGACATTCATTGTTCTCGATCAGAGCAGACCACACCAAATAGCAAAATCTACCATGGATATTGAGGTAAATGCTGCATTATGAACTGCTTGTTTGACATGGGAACCACCAAAAGCTTCAAACACCTGGGTATGGTACAGCATTGCTCCTTCACAATGTATAGACAACACTTTCCATGTTCTAGTATTTCCCAATCTTAAAATGAAATCTTCAAAGAAATGTGAGGACGATATTCCAAATTACTCTCTTATTAATCCAATATATCAAACTTTTTAGATGCAGCTTTAAATAGCTTTAATTCATTGGTAAAATATATAAACATTTTGCATAACTTTGCATTAAGAGTTTTATAATGATGAACAAACAAAGCATACTGTATTTAAAGATATATTCAACTTCAGATATAAGAAGAAATAAGACAAAATAAGATGACTAAGATTAATTCAAAGAAAAATATCTCAAGCTCACGTTTCCTTCATAGTTCGTCAAAGAATGAGATGCAAGCTCTTGGTCCGCTCAGATATTACAGCATATGACATCATAGTCACTATGGTAATACTACAAACAATGCTCCTTCTGAAAGACATAGGCACAAAATTAACTAAGAATCAAAAACAGAAGGTTTTAACCTTTACATTCTGGCCCCTAATTATTATTATAGACATTAATAGCTAATATATAATAATTACTATTACAGATACAAAAGTAAATATGGTAAGTATAAGATTAGAAATCAAAATTTCTGCTTCTCGTAAAAGACAGATTTTCGTAATAGGTCAATTTAAGTAACCAGTCTTGGTTTTAATCCGCACTTGCCGAACAAAACCTTTCTTGTCTGGAATTGCATCCATGATTTTCCCCAGCAACCAAGAATTTCTTGGTGCAGAATTGTCCATGATAATTACAATGTTTTCACATATAAAATTATGTTTAGCTTTAGACCATTTTTGTCTTTCTTATAATAATGAAAGATATTCCTTAATCCATCTTTTCCAAAATAAATCCGCAATAAACTGCAATTGTCTCCATCTGCGTCTCACATAAGTATCTTCTTTCTGAAATTGATCCGGAGCCATTAAAGGTTTAGATTTAAGAAGTAAGAGATGATTTGGTGTAAGTGCCTCGATGTCATTTAAATCAACAGAAATTTTCGTTATTGTATGACAGGGTTGTGATTGTGGGGGATTTAAATTTTCCGAATATTGATTGGGAAACCCATTCCGTGAAAGGGCTGGATGGGTTGGAGTTTGTAAAATGTGTGCAGGATAGCCTTTTACCAACTAACGAGGGAGCTGTATTGGATTTACTGTTGGGGAATGAGATGGGCCAGGTGACAGAGGTATGTGTCGGGGAGCACTTCGGGTCCAGTGATCATAGTGCCATTAGCTTCAAGGTAATTATGGAAAAGGATAGGTCTGGGCCCCAAGTTGAGGTTTTTGAGTGGGGAAAAGTTAGGTTTGAGGAGATGCAAAAGGATTTACAAGGATGGATTGGGACAATTGGTTTTCTGGGAAGGATGTAATAGAGAAATGGAGATCTTTTAAAGGAGAGATTTTAAAGCACAAAATCTTTATATACCTAGGTTGAAAGGTAAGGTCAAAAGTTTGAGAGAGCCATAGTTTTCAAGGGATATTGGAAACTTGGTTTGAAAAAAGAGGGAGTACTACAATAAATATAAGAAACAGGGAAAAAAAGGAGATGTTTGGGTACTATATTGAATGTAAAAAGAATCTTAATAAAGAAATTAGAAAAGCTAAAAGAAGGTATGTGGTGGCTATAACAACCAGGGTGAAAATAAATCCAAAGGGTTTCTACAAATATGTAAATAGAAAAAGGAAAGTGAGAGACAAAATTGGTCTAATAGAGAATCAGAAAGGACAAATGTGTGTGGAGCCAAAAGAGATGGGGGAGGGCTTGAACAATTTCTTTTCCTCAGTATTTACTGAGGAGAAGGATATTGAACTGTGCAGGGTAAAGGAAGCAATGGGGATATTTTGGAGACTATAGTGATTAAGAAGGAGGTAGCACTGGAGCTTTTGAAACATATAAAAGTGGATAAGTCTCCAGGTCCTGACAGGATTTTCCCCCGGACCTTGAGAGAAGTTAGTGAGGAAATAGTGGAGGCTCTGGCAGTGATTTTTCAAATGCCATTAGAGACGGGTATAGTGCTGGAGGATTGGTGTGTTGCGCATGTGGTTGCTTTGTTTAAAAAGGGTTCGAAGAGCAAGCCTAGCAATTATCGCCCTGTAAGTTTGACGTCTGTGGTAGGTAAATTGATGGAAAGTGTTCTTAGAGATAGTATATATAAGTATATAGAGGGACAGGGACACTCAACACGAATTTGTGCATGGAAGGTCGTGTTTGACCAATCTTGTTGAATTTTTTGAAGAGGTGACTAGGAATGTTGATGAGGGTAGAGCAGTGGATGTTGTCTATATGGACTTCAGTAAAGCCTTCGATAAGGTTCCGCATGGGAGGTTAGTTAGGAAGGCTAAGTCCTTGGGTATTAATTTGGAGATAGTCAAATGGATTCAGCAGTGGCTGGAAGGAAGGTGCCATAGAGTAGTAGTAGATAATTGTTTGTCAGGATGGAGGCCGGTGACAAGCGATGTACCTCAGGGTTCGGTATTGGGACCATTGCTGTTTGTCATATATATTAATGATCTGGAGGATGGGGTGGTAAATTGGATTAGTAAGTATGCAGATGATACTAAAATAGGGGGAATTGTGGATGATGAAGAGGGTTTTCAAAGATTGCAGAGGAATTTAAACTGCTTAGAGGAGTGGGCGGAAAGATAGCAGATGGAGTTTAATGCTAATGCGTGAGGTGCTTCATTTTGGAAAGAATAATCAAAGCAAGACAAATGTGGTAAATGGGAGGGCATTGAAGAATGCAGTGGAGCAGAAAGATCTAGGACTAATGGTGCATTGTTTCCTTAAGGTAGGAGTGCATTGGATAGGGTGGTGAAGAAGGCCTTTAGTATGCTTGCCTATATAAATCATTGTATAGAATATAGGAGTTGGGAAGTAATGATGAAAATGTACAAGGCATTGGTGAGGCCAAATTTAGAGTACTGTGTGCAGTTCTGGTCACCGATTTATAGGAAGGATATTAACAGGATAGAGAGAGTGCAGAGAAGATTTACAAAAATGTTGCCTGGTTTTCAGCATCTGGAATACAAGGAGAGACTGATCAAATTAGGTCTTTATTCCTTGGAACATAGAAGGCTGAGAGGGGATTTGATAGAGGTGTTTAAGATAATGTGAGGGATAGATCGAGTTGATGTGGAAAGCCTTTTCCCATTGAGAGTAGGAGAGAAGGATGCAAGAGGTCATGGGTTGAGAGTTGATGAGCAAAGGTTTAGGACTAACATGAGGGGGAACTTCTTTACTCAGAGAGTGGTTACTGTGTGGAATGGGCTTCTGGGAAAGGTGGTGGAGGTAGGGTCAATTTTGTCATTTAAGAAAGAGTTGGATAAGTATGGATGGGAGGGGGATGAAGAGATATAGGGAGAGTGCTGGTAAGTGGGATTAGAGGAGGGTACTTGGATCAGTGTGGACTAGAAGGGCCAAATTGGTCTGTTTCCATGCTGTAATTGTTATATGGTTATATGTTATAGCTTCAATCTCGCACAATACTGTCTGAAGATTGTCATCATTCAGTGTCTGACTATTCAAAATGGAATAAAGAATTTTCTTGATTGATGTAATCATTCTTTCCCACACACCTCGAAGATATGATCCTGTGGGTGGATTAAATATCCAACTAATTTCTTTTTGAAGTAATGCATCATGAATTTGATGTGGATTCCAGTTTTGAATTACTTTTCTTTACTCTAATTGAGCTCCTGTAAAGTTAGATCCATTATCAGAATGTAATTCTTTTACTTGACCACGTCTGGTGATAAAACATTGAAGAACATTGAAAAAAGAGTCTGTATCAAGCAACGATGCTACTTCATTATGAATTGCTCTCATAGCCAAACAAATACAAATAGCTCCGTATTGTTTTTCAACACTTCCTCGCTTTACTTGTAAAGGACCAAAATAATTAATGTCCACTTATGTAAATGGCGATTCATAAGGCGAAACTCTATCTTGTTGAAAATCTGCCATTTGTTGTTGTCCAGGTTTAACATTTGCACATCGACAATTAACACATTTTGATATCATTCTTTTGATCAATGTTGAAGCACCAAGCATCCAATATTTGTAATATAACGCATGATTACAACCACCATGACCTGTTTTCTCATATATATGTCAAACAATCAATTCAGAAATATGAAATTCCTTAGCTAATATAATTGGATGTTTCAATTCTTCTGGAATTATTGCCCTTTCCAATCTTCCTCCTTCTCTCAATACATAATTTACAAGAATAGGATTTAGCTTGTAAACATGACTTGCCTTTATAACATTCTGATTCTTCTTCAATTTTGATATTAATGAATTTAAGCACTGATGTACTATCAGTCCAAAACATGGAATCTGCTAATTCCATCTGTAATTCTCTTCTTTTTTTTTAAATTTGTTTTATTTTTCACACTATGAACCATATTGACCAAAATACACATTAACATTTCCCTCTTAAATATACACAGTCATTTTCTCCCCTTCCCCCCCCCCTCCCTTCCCTCCCTCCTTCCCACCCCCTTCCCCACCCACTCAACATTCAATATATATGATACATTAAACCCATTAAACAATGTCATCACACAATGAAAATAAACAACAAAATTGTGTCATCTACTTTTACACACTGGGTCAGTTCATTTCATCTTCTTCTCATTCTGTCATTTTAGGTGGTGGAGGTCCATGGTAGGACTTCTCTGTTGTGTTCCATGTACAGTTCTGAAATTTGTTTGAATACTCTGATGTTATTTCTTAAATTATATGTTATTTTTTCCAATAGAATACATTTATTCATTTCTATGTACCATTGCTGTATTCTCAGGCTATCTTCTAATTTCCAGGTTGACATAATACATTTTTTTGCTACAGCTAAGGCTATCATAATAAATCTTTTTTGTGCTCCATCCAAATCGAGGCCAAGTTCTTTACTTAACTTAGAAGAAAGATCTCTGGATTTTTTGGTATGTTGCTTTTTGTGATTTTATTTAATACCTGGTTTAGATCTTCCCAAAACTTTTCCACTTTATCACATGTCCAAATTGCATGTACTGTTGTTCCCGTTTCCTCCTTACAGCGAAAACATCTATCTGATACTGTTGGGTCCCATTTATTTAACTTTTGGGGCATGGTGTATATCCTGTGAAACCAATTATATTGTATCATGCGTAACCTCGTGTTAATTGTATTTCTCATAGTTCCGGAGCATAGCTATTCCCATGTTTCATTCTTTATGTTTAGATCTTGTCCCACTTCTGTTTGGGTTTACAGCTTATTTCCTTGTTCTCTTTCTCTTGCAGTTTGATGTACATATTTGATATAAATCTTTTAATTATCATTGTGTCTGTAATCACATATTCAAAACTGCTTCCTTCTGGTAACCTCAGCCTGCTTACCAATTTGTCCTTCAAGTAGGTTTTCAGTTGGTGGTATGCAAACATTGTCCCATGAGTTATACCATATTTGTCCTTCATTTGTTCAAAAGATAATAATTTATTTCCAGAAAAACAATTTTCTATTCTTTTGATCCCTTTTCTCTCCCATTCTCTAAAGGAAAGGTTATCTATTGTGAAAGGGATTAGTTGATTTTGTGTCAATATTAGTTTTGGTAGTTGATAATTTGTTTTTTCCCTTTCTACATGAATCTTCTTCCAAATGTGGAGCAGATGGTGCAGTACTGGTAAATTCTTATGTTGCACCAGCTTTACATCCCACTTATATAGTATATGTTCAGGTACCTTCTCCCCTATTTTATCTAGCTCTAATCTGGTCCAATCTGGTTTTTCCCTTGTTTGATAAAAATCTGATAGGTATCTTAATTGTGCTGCTCTATAATAATTCTTAAAGTTTTGTAACTGTTTTGTTTGTACCATTCTGTTAATTGTACCATTCTGCTATCCTTGGTTTCCCCCTTTCCATAAGAATTTCCTTAATATTTTCTTTAGCTCCTTGAAGAATTTTTCTGTTAGGTGAATTGATAATGATTGGAATAGGTATTGTATCCTTGGGAAGATATTCATTTTAATGCAATTTACCCTTCTTATTAGTATTAGTGGTAAATATTTCCAATGTTCTAAGTCGTCTTGTTTTTCTTTGGCTTGGCTTCGCGGACGAAGATTTATGGAGGGGGTAAAAAGTCCACGTCAGCTGCAGGCTCGTTTGTGGCTGACAAGTCCGATGCGGGACAGGCAGACACGATTGCAGCGGTTGCAGGGGAAAATTGGTGGGTTGGGGTTGGGTGTTGGGTTTTTCCTCCTTTGCCTTTTGTCAGTGAGGTAGGCTCTGCGGTCTTCTTCAAAGGAGGTTGCTGCCCGCCAAACTGTGAGGCGCCAAGATGCACGGTTTGAGGCGATATCAGCCCACTGGCGGTGGTCAATGTGGCAGGCACCAAGATTTTTCTTTAGGCAGTCCTTGTACCTTTTCTTTGGTGCACCTCTGTCACGGTGGCCAGTGGAGAGCTCGCCATATAACACGATCTTGGGAAGGCGATGGTCCTCCATTCTGGAGACGTGACCCATCCAGCGCAGCTGGATCTTCAGCAGCGTGGACTCGATGCTGTCGACCTCTGCCATCTCGAGTACTTCGACGTTAGGGATGTAAGCGCTCCAATGGATGTTGAGGATGGAGCGGAGACAACGCTGGTGGAAGCGTTCTAGGAGCCGTAGGTGGTGCCGGTAGAGGACCCATGATTCGGAGCCGAACAGGAGTGTGGGTATGACAACGGCTCTGTATACGCTTATCTTTGTGAGGTTTTTCAGTTGGTTGTTTTTCCAGACTCTTTTGTGTAGTCTTCCAAAGGCGCTATTTGCCTTGGCGAGTCTGTTGTCTATCTCATTGTCGATCCTTGCATCTGATGAAATGGTGCAGCCGAGATAGGTAAACTGGTTGACCGTTTTGAGTTTTGTGTGCCCGATGGAGATGTGGGGGGGCCCCCCCACAAGTCGTCTTGTAATTTCTTCATTAATGGCTGATAATTTAATTTGTATAGATGGCCTAGATTATTATCTAGTTGAATACCTCGGTATCAGATTGCTTGTGTTTGCCATTTAAATGGTGATTCTTTCTTAAACTTTGTGAAATCCGCATTATTCATTGGCATCGCTTTACTTTTATTTGGGTTGATCTTGTAACCCGATATGTCTCCATATTCCTTCAATTTCTTATGTAATTCTTTTATTGATATTTCTGGTTCTGTTAAGTATACTATGACGTAATCTGCAAATAGACTGATTTTATATTCCTTCTCTGTTATTTTTATCCCTCTTACTTTATTTTCTGTTCTTCTCAGTACTGCCAATGGTTCTATAGCTAACGTGAACAGTGAGGGAGATAGTGGACATCCCTGCCTAGTTGACCTGCTTAATTTAAATTGGTTTGAGAAATATTCATTTACTGCCACCTTCGCCAATGGTCCCTTATATAATGCTTTAATCTAATTAATATATTTCTCTGGTAGGTTGAACCTCCGTAGTACTTTGAATAAATAATTCCATTCTACTCTGTCAAAGGCTTTCTCTGTGTCTAAGGCAACCACCACTGTTGGCATCTTGTTTCCTTGTACTGCATGGAGTAAGTTAATGAACTTACAGATATTGTCCGTTGCTCGTCTTTTCTTAATAAATCCAGTTTGATCTATTTTTGGTACACAGTCGGCCAATCTGTTTGCTAATAGTTTAGCTATTATCTTATAATCTGAGTTGAGTAGAGATATTGGTCTATATGATGCTGGTGTTAGTGGATCTTTCCCTATTTTGGTATTATTGTAATTATTGCTATTTTGCATGAATCTGGCATATTTTGTGTTTCTTCACTCTGTTTCATTACTTCCAAGAGAGGAGGAATTAATAAGTCTTTAAATGTTTTATAGAATTCTATTGGGAGTCCGTCCTCTCTCGGCATTTTATTGTTTGGTAGTTTTTTAAAATATATCCTGTATTTCCTCTATTTTAAATGATTTTATTAATTTGTTTTGTTCCTCTTGCAGTTTTGGTAGTTCAATTTTAGCTAGAAACTCATCTATTTTGTCTTCTTTCCCTTCGCTCTCAGTTCGATATAATTGCTTATAGAATTCTTTGAAGTTTTCATTGATCTCCGTTGGGTTATATGTAATATGTTTGTCCTTTTTCCTTGATGCCAATACCGTTCTTTTAGTTTGTTCTGTTTTAAGCTGCCAAGCTAGTATTTTGAGTGTTTTTTCTCCTAGCTCATAATACTTCTGTTTTGTCTTCATTATGTTCTTCTCCACCTTGTATGTTTGTAGTGTTTCGTATTTTATTTTTTTGTCTGCCAATTCTCTTCTTTTTGTTGTATCTTCCCTTGTTGCTAAATCTATTTCTGTACTTGCTATTTCCCTTTCCAGCTGTTCTATTTCCCGATTGTAGTCCTTCTTCATCTTAGTTACATAACTTATCATCTGCCCTCTGATAGTATAAATTTATCTTTCACTGATTCCATATTTATTTCAAAGTACATTTTAATTTGTCGCTCAATGAATTCTCTATAATCCTGTCTTTTAAGTAGCATGGAGTTTAATCTCCATCTATACATTCCTGGTGGGATGTCCTCCAGCTCTATTGCTAATAACAGGGGTGAGTGATCTGATAACAATCTAGCTTTATATTCCATTTTTCTAACTCTCCCTTGGATGTGGGCTGACAACAGGAACAGGTCTATCCTTGAGTATGTTTTATGTCTACCCGAATAATATGAGTATTCCTTCTCCTTTGGGTATTGTCTCCTCCATATATCTAAAAGTTGCATTTCCTGCATCGATTTAACCATAAATGTGGTTACTTTGTTCTTTCTGCTAGTCTTTTTTCCAATTTTATCCATCTTTAAGTCCAAATTAAGGTTAAAGTCTCCTCCTATCAGTATATTCCCATGTGTATCTGCAATCTTCAAAAAGATATCTTGCATAAATTTTTTATCCTCTTCATTAGGTGCATATACTGAGCAAATTCCAAAATTATGAATATATCTGACACTTTAATCATTACATACCTCCCTGCTGGATCTATTATTTCCTCCTCTATTTTGATTGGTATATTTTTATTGATTAATATAGCTACTCCTCTGGCTTTTGAATTATATGATGCTACCGTTACGTGCCCTACACAGTCTCTCCTTAATTTCTTGTATTCCACTTCAGTTAGATGCGTTTCTTGCACAAATGCTATATCAATTTTTTCTTTCTTCAGTAAATTTGACAGGCTCTTCCTTTTGATTTGGTTATGTATTCCGTTAATATTTATAGTCATATAGTTCAACATAGCCATTTCATACTTTGTTTACCTCTCATTTCCGCTTCCTCATCACCACCTTTCCCCCATATCCATTTCTGTTTTCTCTTCTTGAACAAACTATAAGACAACACTTCTAAAACAAAATATTTCCACTATTCCCACATTTAAAATTCCCTTAACCCCATATTTCCCCCCCCTCTCTGAGTTGCCCCTTGTCCCTTGCCGGGCAACCACAACTCCCCTCTACATTTGTATTACGAACCCGCTCGCAAGCGTCAACTGATTTTGCAGTGACTGTTATTCTCTCCCACCCAACCCCCTCCAGAAAAGACTTTTATCTTCACATATAACAAAGCTCACCCTCTTATTTCCCCCCTTACTTCCTTTTTTTCCCTTTTCTTCCCCTCCTTAGTTCTTACTTATACATTATTTTTCTTCTTTATATGAAGTTTGTCATCATTCTTGTTCTTGTTACATCTCTTCATCTCTCTTTCTGTTTTGCAGGCATTCTGCAAATTCTCGTGCTTTCTCCGGATCCAAGAACAGTCTGCTTTACTGCCCCGGGATAACCTGTAATTCTCTTCTTAACACAGAGTCCATTTTGCTTGCCATAGTAGTGGCAGTCAATTCCATTCGAGGTATGGTGACTGGATTTAATGGAGCCACTCTGGCTTTTCCCATTACAAATCGACAATGTACTCGCTCTTGGTTATTTTGCAGTACTAAATAGCTGACAGGACCAAAACTACCTTCGCTTGCATCAGCAAAGTGGTGTAACTGAGCAAATGTGACAATTCCAAAGTCTGTAGGTTTAAAACATCTGTTGGGTTCAAAACTTTCTAATATTTCAAGACTCTCAATCCATTTCATCCAATCTTGTGTGATGGAATCTGGTGTAGTTTTATCCCATCCAAATTTTCTTCTGCACAATTCTTGCAGAATTTTCTTGGCTATTAATACTACTGTGGCCAATATTCCCAAACGATCATATATTGAGCATGATCGAAAGAATACCTCGTCTTGTCAAAGGCCGTTCTTTCAGAACAATTTTGATTTTGAAAATATCAGATAGAACACACCATTGCTCTCCTCGAATTCTTTTGACAGGTAGAACGTCACAATCCAAGTCAAGATGTTTTATCTCCTTTGCTTTTTCTGCCTCAGGAATAACAGCCAACGCATCTCGAATTGCTAATCCACTTCATATAGAAAAAACCTCCTTTATTACAGATCTCTTTTAACTCATGATAAAGATCTATTGCTCCTTTTCTGAAGCCACCGAAGTAAGAAAACCATCAACATAGAAATTATTTCTGATGATGCTTATAGCTTGAGAAGTAAATTGCTCTTTATATCTTCAGCAGATTTCTTGAGAGGAAAAATTTGCACAACTCAGTGACAAAGTTATTCCAAATAAATGAACTGTCATTCTGTATTCAATCATACTTTTTACTGAAATTTCCATTAGGCCACCATAACAATTGTAAAATAAAATCATGATCTTCTGATGGTACTTTCACTTGATGAAACATTGCTTCGATATCTGCAGCAATTACAATAGGCTCTTTACAAAATCTTATCAGAACACCTATTTAAATATTGGTTAAGTCTGGACCTTGTAAAAGTTGAGAATTTAATGAAACTACTTGCTCCACAATCAAATACTACACATAGTTTCTCCTTTTGTTGGCGTATAACTCCACGATGAGGTAAATACCATTTTCTTCAATCTTTACATTCCAAGATATCTTCTGATACCTTTTCCACAAAAACCTTAGTTATCATGTCCAACATAAATGTATTCCAAATGAAAAGAAGAATTTCTCTTGAATTTTCTCTTCAAATTCAGCATTTGTTGTTCTGCAATTATTTTGTTGTCTTCATACAAATTTCCATTTTCTTCAAAGATAATGCTATACAATAATGACCATCAACATATTTTACAGATTTTAAAACTAAAGCCAGAAACTGCTTATCCTCCTTCGAAGGTTCTTGAATATCTTTGAGACATTTAGGAAAATCAATTTTAAACTGTTGTTTCCACAGATTATTAAGTTTGACAACTAAAATTCTATTGACATTTACATTCAACGACTCCTGATCTTTATTCATTTTTCCTCCTAATGGTCCATTAATTGTCCATCCAAGCAATGTTCTCACAGCATAAGGTCCGCCATTTTGACTCCTTATTACTTCTAGAGGTGCTAGAGCTTTTGGTACATCTAATCCGATTAACATCTAGATTTTGGCATTGACCTTTAGATGATCCCACTGTTTGATATCATCCAGATAGGGCATATTCTCCTTTTCACAGGCATAGTCTTTTGACTATATGCACTTGGAAGATCACAAAATTCGTTGCCATTCAATCTAGCAATCTGTAAACCTGAAACTAAATTAGGTTTAATGTTCTTTTGATTGTTCATTGTCTTCTACTCGATCCGTGATCTTTTACTATAAAGATAAATTTTATTCATTAATTCAATAGTACAAAATGATGCGGTACTTTCAGGATCAAGAAATGAGTAGGTCTTCAGTTTGAAGTTTCCTTTTTTACCTTTAACCTGCACCAGAACTATTGAGAGAGCTTTGTCACTGGCTCCAGAAACACTATTTGTCTGAATTGAAGCTGAGGCATTCTCTTTGACTGTCTTTAGTCTTGAGCCGCTTTCAGGTGGAATCGCCTGGAGAATGCAGCTCCGGAGCAGGCTGTGGGTGTTTGCGAAGGGATGTTCAGGTGGCAGTGCTGAAGGAGGTGTTCTGCCACCTGAAAGGTCTGAAGTGGGGAGAGGAGCCGCAGAGCAAACGCTGGCTCCCGAGTCTGAGCAGGGCAGCCGTCAGACAGCCCCCTCCTCGCTGCCTGACAGCCCCCTCCTCGCTGCCTGACAGCCCCCTCCTCGCTGCCTGACAGCCCCCTCCTCACTGCCTCTCAGCCCCACAATGGGACTGCGGGGTTGGGGCGGCCGGCGGGGGACTGCGGGGCTGGGTCGGCTGGCGGGGGACTACGGGGCTGGGACAGCCGGTGGGGGACTACGGGGTTGGAGTGGCCGGCGTGGGACTATGGGTTTCAATCGTCCATTGTGTTCGGAGCTGATGTGGGGGCTGAGGTGCCTGAACCTGTGCTAAACATCACTATTTTAAAGCCTAATTTCAAACGAACCAGCGTGGTGATGGAGAGGTCAGCGCCTGACTGCTGAAACGTGACGGAAATCTGTGACCTTGTTTTTCATGCTGAAGCAAATCCGTGGAGGTTGACATTTTCCTTCCACTGTCCCCTCCCAGCCCCATAGTCCCCTGCTGGCCGCCCCAGCCCCATAGTCCCCCGCCAACCGCCCTAGCCCCGTAGTCCCACGCCGGGGGACTGTCAGGCAGCGGGGAGGGTAGGTGGCAGCAGGGGGGAGGGTAAGTGTCCGCAGCAGGGAGGGTAGGTGTCCAGAGCGGGGAGAGTAGGTGTCTGCAGCTGGGAGGGTAGCTGTCACCAGCGGGGAGGGCGGCCGTCAGAGGGTCGCCAGCTGACTGTTAATAGCCTGCCCGCAGCTAGGCACCTGAAAGCTGCTAGCAGCTTTCCCTAAGCTGCTTTCAGGTGCAACGGGGTATTCTTGGAGCGGGATATTATACCTACAGGAGAAGGGTTAGGTAGGTAAACCTCCTGGCCGGGTTCTCCACTTTCAGGTGGCCACACGACAGCTGCATAGGAGTACAATAGGCTGCTTTACAGTCGGGTATTGTGGGCACCTGAAAGTGGCCACCTGTCAGATTGTTTGACTTCCTCCTCAACTTTACTTCATTGAGTATGGAGTAACTTGGGATGCTTTAAACTGCACATATAACAACTGAGTTGTTTATTACAAGTTTTGCTGATGTGTCCTTTACACAAGCAACCAAAACATTCTTCTTTAAAAAGGTTAATTTCTCGCCATATGACATTTTCTCTAATCATGAACATTTTTCTAAAATATGCTTATCTTTGCAATACAAACAGCTTTCCTGAACAGTCTGATCTTACTTTTCCTTTGTTTCCTTGTTCTTTCTTGTGCTTGTATCTTTTTTTTTTCTTTGGCTTGGCTTCGCGGACGAAGATTTATGGAGGGGGTAAAAAGTCCACGTCAGCTGCAGGCTCGTTTGTGGCTGACAAGTCCGATGCGGGACAGGCAGACACGATTGCAGCGGTTGCAAGGGAAAATTGGTTGGTTGGGGTTGGGTGTTGGGTTTTTCCTCCTTTGCCTTTTGTCAGTGAGGTGGGCTCTGCGGTCTTCTTCAAAGGAGGTTGCTGCCCGCCAAACTGTGAGGCGCCAAGATGCACGGTTTGAGGCGATATCAGCCCACTGGCGGTGGTCAATGTGGCAGGCACCAAGAGATTTCTTTAGGCAGTCCTTGTACCTTTTCTTTGGTGCACCTCTGTCACGGTGGCCAGTGGAGAGCTCGCCATATAACACGATCCTGGGAAGGCGATGGTCCTCCATTCTGGAGACGTGACCCATCCAGCGCAGCTGGATCTTCAGCAGCGTGGACTCGATGCTGTCGACCTCTGCCATCTCGAGTACTTCGACGTTAGGGGTGTAAGCGCTCCAATGGATGTTGAGGATGGAGCGGAGACAATGCTGGTGGAAGCGTTCTAGGAGCCATAGGTGATGCCGGTAGAGGACCCATGATTCGGAGCCGAACATGAGTGTGGGTATGACAACAGCTCTGTATACGCTTATCTTTGTGAGGTTTTTCAGTTGGTTGTTTTTCCAGACTCTTTTGTGTAGTCTTCCAAAGGCGCTATTTGCCTTGGCGAGTCTGTTGTCTATCTCATTGTCGATCCTTGCATCTGATGAAATGGTGCAGCCGAGATAGGTAAACTGGTTGACCGTTTTGAGTTTTGTGTGCCCGATGGAGATGTGGGGGGGCTGGTAGTCATGGTGGGGAGCTGGCTGATGGAGGACCTCAGTTTTCTTCAGGCTGACTTCCAGGCCAAACATTTTGGCAGTTTCCGCAAAGCAGGACGTCAAGCGCTGAAGAGCTGGCTCTGAATGGGCAACTAAAGCGGCATCATCTGCAAAGAGTAGTTCACGGACAAGTTTCTCTTGTGTCTTGGTGTGAGCTTGCAGGCGCCTCAGATTGAAGAGACTGCCATCCGTGCGGTACCGGATGTAAACAGCGTCTTCATTGTTGGGGTCTTTCATGGCTTGGTTCAGCATCATGCTGAAGAAGATTGAAAAGAGGGTTGATGCGAGAACACAGCCTTGCTTCACGCCATTGTTAATGGAGAAGGGTTCAGAGAGCTCATTGCTGTATCTGACCCGACTTTGTTGGTTTTCGTGCAGTTGGATAATCATGTTGAGGAACTTTGGGGGACATCCGATGCGCTCTAGTATTTGCCAAAGCCCTTTCCTGCTCACAGTGTCGAAGGCTTTGGTGAGGTCAACAAAGGTGATGTAGAGTCCTTTGTTTTGTTCTCTGCACTTTTCTTGGAGCTGTCTGAGGGCAAAGACCATGTCAGTGGTTCCTCTGTTTGCGCGAAAGCCGCACTGTGATTCTGGGAGAATATTCTCGGCGACACTAGGTATTATTCTATTTAGTAGAATCCTAGCGAAGATTTTGCCTGCAATGGAGAGCAACGTGATTCCCCTGTAGTTTGAGCAGTCTGATTTCTCGCCTTTGTTTTTGTACAGGGTGATGATGGTGGCATCACGAAGATCCTGAGGCAGTTTACCTTGGTCCCAACAAAGCTTGAAAAACTCATGCAGTTTGGCATGCAGAGTTTTGCCACCAGCCTTCCAGACTTCTGGGGGGATTCCATCCATACTTGCTGCTTTGCCACTTTTCAGTTGTTCGATTGCCTTATATGTCTCATCCAGGGTGGGAACCTCATCCAGCTCTAGCCTTAGGGGCTGTTGAGGGAGCTGGAGCAGGGCGGAATCTTGGACTGAGCGGTTGGCACTGAAAAGAGATTGGAAGTGTTCTGACCATCAGTTGAGGATGGAGATCTTGTCGCTGAGGAGGACTTTGCCGTCTGAGCTGCGCAGCGGGCTTTGGACTTGGGGTGAGGGGCCGTACACAGCCTTTAGAGCCTCGTAGAAACCCCTGAAGTCGCCAATGTCCGCGCTGAGCTGTGTTCGTTTGGCGAGGCTAGTCCACCACTCATTTTGGATCTCCCGGAGTTTGCGCTGAAGATGGCTGCATGCGCGACGGAAGGCTTGTTTCTTCTCTGGACAGGACGGCTTTGTAAGGTGAGCCTGGTGGGCAGCTCGCTTCTTTGCCAGCAGCTCCTGGATTTCCTGGCTGTTTTCGTCAAACCAGTCCTTGTTTTTCCTGGAGGAGAAGCCCAGTACCTCTTCAGTGGATTGCAGTATGGTAGTCTTCAACTGATCCCAGAGGGTTTCAGGGGACGGGTCCGTGAGGCAGGTTGCAACGTCGAGCTTTGCTTTGAGGTTTGCCTGGAAGTTTCCTCTCGCTTCGTCTGACTGCAGGTTTCCAACATTGAACCTCTTTCTGGGGGCTTTATTGTTCCTGGGCTTTGGCTTGAAGTGCTTGTATCTGACACAGCAGTAACAAAGGTATTTCCCTTTGGTTTCTGTTGAGACGATAGGCATTTTCAGGTGGTCAATTGCCCCGCTTATAAAGCCGCGCATTTTGGCAATATGCGGCTGTTGGGAAGCCATGTGAATGTGCAGGAGGCGCCTGCAAGGCGAACTTTGTAACCCTCCTCCAAGAGGGATAATCGCCACAGCACAGTAGCCTCCCCAGCCATTCGGGATGACAGTTAGCTGCCGAGCGCCTGACAGCTCCTCTCCCAGCTGCCCCTTCCCCCAGGTCACGACGTTGGGGCAGGGGTAGTTGGCTGGGCTGTCAGTGCGGGGATTGCAGGGCTAGAGTTGCCGGCGGGGGAGAATGGAGGCTGGCCAAAACAATGCCAGTACCCAACTCGGGTGCTGTACTCACTCACTGGCCGCCCCAGCCCCCGTTCTCCCCCGCCGGCCGCTCCAGCTCGCTTTCTCCCCTGCTGGCCACTCTAACCCCTTCTCCCCCACTGGGGGGGGGGGGTGGGGGGGTGGGGGGGTGGGGGCAGAGCGATCAGTGTGGGTACATTCCACAGGGGATTCCCACACGCTGATAGCCCACGCTGGCTGTCCCAGCTGACAGCCAACCATCCTAACTTGACAGCCCAAGGGAAAGGAGCCGGAATGTGTTCAGATGCGCATCCTAGTGCAGCTGTCCCTTCAGGTGGCCAGCGCTGCGCTTTTAGCGCTGCCACCTGAATGGCAAATCAAAGGTGTGCTTTCTCTTCTTCAGGTGCATTCTTAGTGGAGAATACACTTGAAGAACCCTGATGATTTAGACTTCTTTACATCTTAAGGAACTATTCCACAGGGTTAGTCATAGTCATTCGAGCACCAGCAGCGCCACCCGTGGCTCCTTGCTCGAGTAGACTCATTTCTTGTGGCTACGGTACCCATTGACCAGCTCGAATATTAGGTCCGAACCCTTTGGGTATTTCACTTTGACTGATAGATCTTGCAGAAGTCTGAGTTAATGCTTTTACTTTGGCCATCTTCATAATACATTGTTCCTCAAGATCTAGTCTTTTCTTTTCTCTTTTCAATAATACTTTTTGTTCTTCACTAGGCCATTTGTAACTTCAGTTGCTGATTCTTCATTTCAGCTTCCATATCATCTTGAGCATCTTTTCTCCAACCACTCGCGTTGTGCACAGATAGCAGTCAAGTCTGCTTACACCTTAGCTTGCATAGCTGTTATGCTTGAAGCACACAGAGGCTTGCTCTAGATGCCTTTGAAGACTTTGAAGATTTTCCTGTGCTCATAACCTTGGAAATGCTATCATCAGGATTTTCACATCTGAACTTTCAGATACTGTTGATTGAGTCTCTATCTTCAACATTTTGCTCAGTACTGCTCCAATGGGGCTTTGCAACGTACATTCATCTGTTTCAGTTCCACTAGCCTTAAGTTGTCTAATGAGGCCTGCATTGCCTTGATTGTGTACTCTTCTTGCTCGGTAGTTGAAACTGCTTCTTCTATGGTGGCTGGCTTCAATCTCCTGCCAAGCATTGTCAGTTCATCTTGCTGGCTCAAGTCACAAACAGTTCTTTGAGAGAAGCTGTTTGCTTGAGGTCTTTCACCCAATGAGGCTTCTTCTTCTCCATCTTGGGTTCTTCACACTGTAGCCTGCCTCCTTCTAGCTTATCCTGGTTCCTGGGAACTGTAAACAAATTTGTACCTTGCATGGTCCCTTTAAGAGGATGGCTCTGAATTGTCCTGGATCTGTGGTACTTCACACAAGCTGGCTTATCAGGTGTATTAATAGCAAATTCTTCTGAGCTTCCTGCCAAATTCTGGAAACCAGAGCTCTATCTTTTCTTGAAGGACACAGGTGTCTTTCAAGGGTTGATTTGATTTTAAACGCAAAATCAGACAGACACATTCTCATAGAAGCTTCTGGAATATTCTCACAGAAAACTGGACTTCTCATTAAAGTTTAAATGATTTTTGATTTTAAATCAAGTTGAATTCTTTCAGACAAATCTTATGAGCCTTTCTTCCAAACAAAGCTCACAATTATAAATTTTCTTTGAATCAAAATATAGATGACACATTCCATGTTCTAGTATTTCCCAATTTCAAAATGTGTCATCTTCAAAGAAACATGAGGACGATATTCCAAATTACTATCTTATTAATCCAATAAACCAAACTTTGTAGATGCATCTTTAAGTAGCTTAAATTTGTTAATAAAATGGATAAACATTTTTCATAACTTCGCATTAAGATTTTTATAATGATGAACAAACAAAGCATACTGTATTTAAAGATATAACAATATTCAAATTTAAACAGATATAAGAAGAAATAAGAGAAAATAAGATGAATAAGACAAATTCAAAGAAAAGTATCTCGAGCTCACATCTCCTTCGTGGTTCTTTGAAGAATGAGATGCAAGCTCCTGGTCCACTCAGATATTCCAACATATGACTTCATAGTCACTATGGTAACACTACAAACAATGCTCTTTCTTAAAGGCATAGGCACAAAATTAACTAAGAATCAAATACACAAGGTTTTAACCTTTACACAGTGACTCCAGTCAAGTGTAAAATCACATTGGCCTCAAGTCCCATTTGACCAAAATCCAGTGACACTAACCATGGATGGCACAAAGTACAAGAATTTTAAATTGCTCATGATGCCACAACTCTGTGCATCGGTTATATTGGGGCTTGACCCAGTGCCAAACTAAAAGTGTTCAGATGGAATATGACAGGCCCCACCCTCTCATTTTCTGTAATAACCAACTTTTAAACCACCCGCCCATTTTCCTGAACACAGCCAATCATTGACATGACCACCACCCACTGCTCACAACCTGTGGTCTGTCCACCCTCCAGGTCTCACTGCCCCCCCTGTTTGAAAACCTCACCCCCAACTGTAAGCCAGTAGCAACTAAGAACAGGCGATACAGTCCTGGGGACAGAGCCTCTATCAAGGCTGAGATTAAGCACTACTGGCAGAGGGCATCATAGAGCCCAGCACCAACCCTTGGAGAGCACAGTGGTGGTAAAGAGCAGAGATAAGCACAGGATGGTCATAGACTACAGCCAGACCATCAACTGGTTCACCTTCTTGGATGCCTACCTCCTCCCCCACATAGCTGACATAGTGAACGAGATTGCCCAATACTGAGTCTTCTCCACCATTGACCTCAAGTCGGCCTATCACTATCTCCCGATCCAACTGGAGAACAGTCCATACATGGGGTTTGAGGTGGACAGCAGCCTATACCATTTCCTCAGGGTCCCCTTTAGAGTCACGAATGGAGATTTGGTCTTCCAGAGGGCAATGGACCAAATGGTAGAAGACCACCAACTGAAAGCCAAAGTTTCCCTACTGGACAACGTGCCCATCTGTGGCCATGACCTGCAGGACCATAATGCTAACTTGCAGAAAAGTCCTAAGTTTCATGTAGGACCAGAAGAAATGTGTGTTCTGCACTTTGTATCTGGCTATACTAGGGTATGTGATGAAGAATGGAGTCATTGGACCTGACCCTGAGCATATGTGGCCCCTGCTGAAGCTCCCATTCTCCCATAACCTCAAGGCCTTGAAAAGGTGCCTGGGGTTATTTTCATACTATGCACAATGGATCCCAAATTATGCAGACAAAACCCACCCCCTGGTAAAAACTACTACCTTTGCCCCATTAGCAGAAGCCCAAGTGGCCTTCATTTGCATCAAAGGTGACATTGCCAAGATGGCGATGCATGCTGTAGTCAGATCCATCCCATTCCAGGTGGAGACCGATTCGTCCAACTTCACCCTGGTTGCCACGCTGAACCAAATGAGCAGGCTGGCAGGATTTTTCTCCTATACCTTCCAGGGCCCAGAACTTTGGCATTCAGCCATTCAGAAAGAGGCCCAGGTCATAGTGGAAGCTATGGGCCACTGGAGGCATTACCTAGCCTGCAAACTATTCACCCTGCTGACTGACCATCCTGGAGATGCATTTATGTTTAACAACTGTTACAAGCCCAAAGGACCCCAAAAACCAGCAGCAATAGACATTCACCAAGACAAGTAGTTTCTTAAACAAAAGTTGTTTTTAATTATCTTTAAACATGAAAACAGAATCAAACTTTAACTTATCTCTATACTTAACTGACCCAAATTAACCCCCTTCTAGTTCTAAGCACACATGTATGTAATGTATGTAAATTGAAGAAAAGTTCTTTGGTTCACAGTTCAATCTCACTTCTCCTTCTTCCAAGTTCTCTGGTTGCAGGCAATTCTTATACTGTGCACAGAATTTAACAAGTATAAAGTTCACTAGGCTTTGGTACTCGAAAGGTAAATATTTACCGCTCAGGAAGGTTCTTGTAGGGTTTGCAGAGAGAGATTTGTTATTCTAGTATTTCCACAACTGAGGTACCACCATTAATCACCTCAATGTCTTACTGATGAAACTTGCCCCATCAGGTTTCTCCAGATGGCAAGCTTTTTCTTTCAAGCCACCACAGAGTTCCTTTCTGTTCCCCTTTTTCCAAGAGAAACATCAGAGAGATAGCACTTCCAGCCATTCACTGCTCTGGAACTTACACTGTTCAGCTGCTTTCAGTGTCACACACACACTGGCTGAGAGAGCTTGTCTCACCTCTCTCTCTCTCTCTCTCTCTCTCTCTCTCTCTCTCTCTCTCTCTCTCTCTCTCTCTCTCTCTCTCTCTCTCTCTCTCTCTCCCTCCCTCTCCCTCTCTCTCTCTCTCTCTCTCTCTCTCTCCAACTGAGACTCCAGGAAGCCCATGTGACTCTCTCACTTGCAAAAACCCCACCTTCTTCAGCAAACCACAGGAGTTCTCCTCTCTTGGTCAAGCTGTTGTCTTAGTTAAACAAAACCCAGGAGTGACCTTTCTATGAGCACACTGTGGGTACTTTTAACAGCCAGTTTGTCTCCTCCAAACAATGGTCTATTCATTTCATGATGTCATTTCAATTAGCACCTACTTGTAAAATAGGCATAAAATTCTCCATAGTTTCTGCAATGTTCCTGAATATGAATTTTTCAGTATTTCAAATAAGATATGTTTTAAATGTGTGTATGTGTGTAACCTACTCTAATTTTATCAAATTCCTCCCAATATTTATAGTCCATGACACAACAAGCAGTGAGGAAAAATTAAGAAAGACAAGATCCTGAGGTGGAGAATTGAACTGACCACCTACAACTATGAGAGATCTATCATTGAATATCAAATAGGCAAAATGTTGGCAAATATTTCATATTGGCAAGTGTGAGGTCATGTACATGTTTCTGATAACATAGAAGAACTTGTAACAATCCCTCTCACGAGAAACAAGGTATTGGAAAAACCAGAGCAGATAAATCACCTGGATCTGATGGCATTCATCAAAGAGTTCTAATGGAAGTGGTGGCAGAGACAGTGGAACCACAAATTTAAAAATAGAAAAGTGTTATTACAATTGTACATAATGTTGGTGAGGCTGCATCTGGTGTACTGTGTATAATTCTGGTCCTTGTATATAAGGAAAGATATGGTAACATGGGAGCAAATGCAGAATTCCAGAGACAAAGGGGTTCCTTATAACAAATGGTCAAAATGTTATCTCTGTATTCTTAGGTTTATAAAATCAAGAAATAATCTTATTAGATCATAAAAAAAAATCTGGAGTGGGTATGACAGGGTGGATATTAACATTTTTCCACTTGTGGGAGAGTCTTGAATGAGGGGACATAGTTACAAGATAAAAGAGGGGTCATTTAATATTGAGGTGATTTAAAACAGAGATGGCCAGACTCTGGAATTCTCTACCATAGTGCTGAGAAGGTATTTAAAGGAAGAGGTTAATAACATTTCGTAAACCAGAAAATTTAAGGAAACATCAAACTTTACAACATATTAGTTAGCAGGGCAGGCTTGAAGGCCAGGTGGCTTCCTTCTGCTGTGATTTTCTTATGCTTTGCTTTTTCTAATAATTTCTTTGTATATTCTAGTTTCTCTATTTCTGTCTTATCCACCTTCCATTTCTTATACTTCTGCTTTAAACCAGAAAGGGGCTAGGGTCCTCCTTGTCTTTATTCTCACTTTCTGTCTACTAATCTCCATTTTCAAAGGATTATCCTCCACAATTTTCAACACCTCCAATGTAACATTATCACTGGCCATATTTTACATTTACTTCTCCTTTCAGCGCTTTATTTCCTTTACAACATTTCAATCTACTCTTCCATCTCCACCTGCAGCCTATGTCATATCACAGCACGTTCCAATTTGATAAAAGTCGATGCAATGTTTGCCTTTTTACCTCATCCTTTTCTGCTGCCCAGAAATCCAACCACTCTTTTCAAATTAAACAATAATATTCCTATTTTTCCAATGCGATGTACTTAAAATAAAGCTCACAATTTTGCAGAACAGTTCCATTCAGTCTACAAGAGTGACACCAAACATTCAGTTACCCATTATTTTAATCTTTAATCTGACCATTCAACTTATGGCTCCAACAAAGATTTTTTTCATAAACTGGAAGAATGGCACATCATTGGACTGAACAATTTAATAATATCTTTTAATCTCCTCTTCAGTCTTTAGATATTTCCAGCATTCAAACATCTTTCTTCTGATTTTTAGGAAGCCATTCATCTTCTCCTATTCACACTTATCTTGAAAACACCTTGTTATTAAATAGCCTTTATCATTCACTTTCAACCAACAACTCCACCACTTTTATCATTCAGTCTCTCCTGATCTCTGCTGCTCCCCCACTCTTTGTAATGTAAAACCTTTATCATTGACATTTCCCAGTCTATGTAAGTGGGACTGAAGTCTCTTTACCTTGATAATACATGAAAAATATTAATTTGGGATGTTCCTGACATAAGAGGAGCATAGACAAATGAGGGGAGATTTTATTGAAGTATTTAAAATTGAGGGGGATAGCATAGCAATCGCTGCAACCGTGTCTGCCTGTCCCGCATCGGACTTGTCAGCCACAAACGAGCCTGCAGCTGACGTGGACATTACCCCTCCATAAATCTTCATCCGCGAAGCCAAGCCAAAGAAGAAGAAAGGTGAGATACAAACCAGAGGACATAGGTTAAGAGTGAAAGGGGAAAGGTTTAAGGGGAACATGAGGGGACAGAAAGTGGTGGATGTGTGAAATGAGCTGCCAGCTGAAGTAGTGAATGTGGGCTCAATTTTAATATTTTAGAGGAATTTGGATAGGTATATTGGATGGAGGAGAGGTTTGGAGGGCTATGGACCCCGGTGCAGGTCAGTGGGACAAGGCAAAAAAAAAAAGGTTCAGCACAGAATATAATGGTGAAGGGGCTGTAATGTTTCTGAGCTGTAATGTTCTATGGTTCTATACCTTAACAAAACTAATTGTCCTCAGTAGAGCATGATAGATTTGGATAAAACGGGGTGAAGAACTTCAAAATAAGTCACATTTTATTTTTAAAAAATGTGAATGTTGTCAATAAAAGAAGATATATTCTGTTCTAATAAGGTAACTCGTAGATCATATCCTGGGACCATCATGTTGATGCAATTATTAAGAAGGCACGGCAGTAACTATATCTTGTTAGGAGTTTAAAGAGATTTCATATGTCACCAGAGTCTTGCAAATATCTATAGGCAAACCATGGAGAGCATACTGACTGGTTGCATCACTGTCTGACACAGGACAGGAACAGGCTACGGAGGGTTGTAAATTCAGTTAGAGCTATCATGGGCGTTGGTCTTCCCTCCATAAATGCTGCTGAAGAGGTGTTGCCTAAAGAATGCAGCATCTATCATTAAGGACCCGTTTCTCATTGCTACCATCAGAAAGGAAGAACAGGAGTCTGAAGACACTCACTCAACTTTACAAAAACAGCTGCTTTCCCTCTGTCATTAGATTTCTGAAGAGACAATGAACCTATGGACACCATCTCACTTTTTCTCTTTATTCGACTATTTTTTAAAATCTTGTATTTACAAAATTGTAATTTATAGTAATTTTTGCACCTTGTTCTGCATCATACTACTGCCACAAAACAACAAATTTTATGACACTTGCTCATGACAATAAACCTGATTCTAATGCAAAAGGATATAGATGGTTAATGTTTTTCATTGGAATTGCTTTCAAGTCAGTAATTATTTAAGCAATTATAGCTCCATTAACTAAAGGTATCCTGGAATGCTGAACGCGCACTCAGCTTTGACCTTTGTTGTTGGCAACGTGTATCTTCACAGTGGAGGAACAGCTGCAGAATGCTCTCATTAATCTGCAAAACTATTAACCAAATTGAAGGTTCTTGCTAAGCAGGTTTACTACCAAACATATCACAACCAGCAAATAAAAATAGCATAACTAAAATTGATAATCTATAAAAATGTATAGGCTTTTGAATATTGTAAGAATATGTATAGACCACAACTAGTTTGAAAATGCAAGATTAAGAGACCTTCAACTTGTGTATAAACAGGCACACATAGACCTCTCTCTCTCTCTCTCCTTCCCCCCCCCCCCACCCCATTACTCCCTAAAGCCAATTGAAGATATGGGTATAGAATAATAATGTGTTTTCAAAAGGGTATTGAGAGCTCTCAATGTCCACTCTCTTCATCCAACCATCATTGTACAAAACAATGAAAGGTAATTGGAGTTACTCAGGAACACCAGTCTATGAGAAAGAAAATATTAATGACATAATGATATTATTCTATCAGTCAAATATAGATATATCTTCATGGATAAAAATAAGTGACATAATGAAATTAAAATAAATAAGAACAGTAAGAACTAGAGATGTAACTTGAATTAATGAAGACCTACTGCAAAGCAAATAGGAATTTAATTCTTGTTTAATTATCCACAACTGTTAGGAATGTGCCCACTACCCAGTACAAAATTTAATGTAATACTTGTATTGATCTCTCCATGAGCAATAAAACATGCAGTTGTTGCCAATAATATAAACATACTATTGTTTTGTCAGATAAAATTAGAGAGATACCTGCCATATCTCAAGGTGGATCTTACAAAATTGGTGCAGTGCAATGATCAAGTACAAAGTGATTATATTTTAATTTTAACTCTAGCCTGGGACTTTATGTTATAGATTATTTTGAAATGTTGACATTGGCCCTTGAAATGCTTGCATGTCCTCATTATTGAAAACAACCTCGGGACTAAAGTAAAGCTGTATGAACAAAATAAAAGGATGAGTTGGGGGTGGGGGGAGGTAGTGGCAAATTGTTCAGTTATGTTGGCAAAATATTGAAAAGACTAAACAGGTGGATTGGCTACAAATGCTATTAAGATTTGTACATGCTCAATCTTGAACTTCCATAAACAAGTGGAGGAATAGAGGAGATATTTTCCCAGAATAGTAAATCCTGAAAAACATTGCAGTTTACAGTAAAAACTCACATTATCATGTTGATATGTCGACAGTTTAATTGCTAATTTCAGGTTCAGCAAAAGCATCTTATGGGCTCTTATGAATCATTAACTACCAATTATAAAGGAACAAACAAGAATACCATAACTTGTTTGTTTCAGCTGGCTGACCTAGTTTTTATTCTTGATGAAGACCAAGTTTGAATAAAATGCCTTCTTTATAGCTTCTAAATCGAAGCCCTTGGGTTGACCACAAATAATATGTGTCACAGCAAATCAACTAGTTTAAAGGTACAATGGACTTCATGTACAATAAACTTTTCTAATAGTGCTTTGACAATAAATAAGACATTAAAGGGAGAAACTTTATAAAATTGTCAGAAAAAAACAAGGAGCACAAATTTTATTAGCTTCTGCCTGACAATAATCACAAGGTTTAGCTATAATACAGTAGGACAATCCTCCTTGTCGTTGCCACTCTGGTCTTCATTACTGCAATTTTAAATGGTAGACAAAGAGGATATCTTTTGAAGTCAGCTGTTTTTAAAGTTATGCATGTGAAGTAGCATAATTTTAATTTAGAAATTGGGAATTACCATGTTTAGTGCAATATTTCCCACCAGGCAAACTTCAAGAATCAAGGCCAGCAAGAGATGATTAAAAATTTTTTTAAGCCTTGTGCAAGCTTGGAAGTAGGGAATTTTGCACCAATCCCCAACCCACCCCACTGCAACCATAATTGTTCTTGCACTCATTTATCATTCTGAGACTGAGACCATGCATCTCTGTGAGTGATGCATGAGGTGCATTAATGAAAGGCACCATAGTTCTGGATGCTATCTATCAGCAGGAATAATTACTGGAAGAGAGTTGAAATAGGAGGGGAATGACATAAGCTCAAAGTTACTATGTGGAACCTGCAGACTTTTACTTTATTTTAGCTATTCCTGACCAAAAAAAAGACTGCTGTTTAATGAGATGGATCTGAAATCAGAGTGTGCATTCATGGGAATTTAATTTTAACTGCTTTTTAAAAGGAGTGTATTACATGCTCCCATTTTCAATTCATTTTCCATTTGTGTAGGACTGTCACTTTAAGAGAACAAATTTAACAAAGCCCTACGTGCTTTGGAGTTTGACTATGAGCTGTCAGACAGACTGAGGACAGCATGTTCCTAAATTGGATACATATGAAGAGAGAGGAAGTGGCCTGGAAAACCCAGGTGCAGAGACCATGTGACCAACAGATTCAAGACACAAGTACACAATTTGCTCAGGAGCTATCTTAAGGAAGCAGATCTCTTGGAAGAAATACAGTACTGAAGTGGCCTCGTGTGTGGTTATACACAATCTGTCTGATATCCCCATGTTATAGAGGAATAAGTAGAAGCCATTTTAAGGAGACAGCACTTGGAGAAGCATCCTTTGACGGGATACTGTGCTGAATGTGGCCTCGTGTGCTGACAGACAATTTGTCTGATTTCTCCTTGTTAAAGGGGAATGAGTATACAAAAAAAAGGTCACTTTGAAAGGGGACTTGTTGAATCCCATCATGGCAAAGGAAAAGTCACTTCTGAAGGGAATTGTTGAACCCCACTGAGGCTAAAAGTAAAGGACATTGCTCTGGAAGCATCTCGACAAGGATTTAATGAGTTAATAAACTGTCTGTCACTCCAGTCTCTCCTACTTACTTCATGAAATTAATTGCATCTATCTAAAGCCTACGTGTCAATATAGGGTTTTCTGAGACTGAACTTTGATCTGCCTTTCCAGAATAAGCCAGAGCTGTAGTGGCAAAGGCATTCCTCACACACACACACACACACACACATAGTTGAGGATTAAGTGTAGATAAATTTAGATAAGATGTTATATTATTGTTAATTGATAATTAAAAATATTATTTTAAATATAACACTGTCTAGGCTAATTTAATAACAAATATTAAATATGAACATATTAAGCACATGTGTTACGAACCCAAAGGACCCCAAAACCCAGCAGCAATAGATATTCACCACGACAAGTAGTTACTTAAACAAAGGTTGTTTTTAATTATCTTTAAACATGAAAACAGAATCAAACTTTAACTTATCTCTATTAACTTAACTAACCCAACTTAACCCCCTTCTAATTCTAAGTGCACGTGTATGCAATGTGTGTGTAAATTTAAGAAAAGCTCTTTGGTTCACAGTTCAATCTCACTTTTCATTCTTCCAAGTTCACTGGTTGCAGGCAATTCTTATACTGTGCACAGAATTTAACATGTATAAAGTTTACCAGGCTTAGGTGCTCGAAAGGTAAATGTTTACTGCTCAGGAAGGTTCTTGTAGGTTTGCAGAGAGAGAGATGTGTTGTTCCAGTATTTTCACAACTGAGGTACCACCATCAGTCACCTCAATGTCTTGATGATGAAACCTGCCCCATCAGGGTTCTCCAGATGATAACCTCTTTCTTTCAGGCTAGTACAGAGTTCCTTTTTGTTCCCCTTATTCCAAGAGATTATTCAGACAGATAGCATTTCTAGCCATCCGCCACTCTGGAACTTCTGTTTCAGTTCCAACAAACTTCTCTTGGCTTGTTACAGCTTTCTGTGTCACACACAGTCCAAGACATCCTTCTGTCTCTCTCCCTATAAGAGATTCAAACTGCATGTCCTTCTCTCCCTCACTTGCAACACCCCACCTGACCTTCTCCAGCAAACAATAGGAGTTAGTCTTCTGCTCCCATCTGTTGTTTTAGGTAAACAAGAACCTCTCAATGATCTCTGAGTGAGCACTTTGCAGAGGTTAAAAGCCTTGCAAAAAGGTCCAACACAGACAACCTGGCTCTTTCAAGACAATAGCCTATTCATTTCATTACATCATTTCAATTAGCACCTATTTGTGAAATGTGCATAGCATTCTCCATAGGTTCTGTAACACCCGCAAAAGAGGCCGGCCTCCCAAGAATAACAGGATTCCAATCATCGGTTCTGAGTGGGGGGGGTCGTGTGGCAGCCCCTCACAGCCCCCTCAGGGTGCCTAACAAAAAGAAGGATGAAATCGATGATCCAGCCAGCTGCATGAGGCCCACTGCGCTGCCCTCCAATTGGACACAACTAAAGGAGCCTAACTGGCCTATCAAGGAAAGCGGACCACAAATGCACAAATTAGCACTGAGGGGGCTTTGACTATGCCCCTTAGCTTGAGAATAAAAGCAGGGCTGTGAGCCTAATAAAGCTCAGTGCTAACTACACTCAACTGGGGTTCATGTTGTTCTTTCTGGGAACAGTGTGTTCTTTCTGAGCTAAACTGCATACAGCTATAACCTCTCCTGTGCTGTAGGCTCCACAGAACCATAGCTTGTAGCAGCTAGCTACACCACCCACATAGTATGTTAAACAATCCCTTACTAATCACTTTGTACAGATGTCCTCTGGTGTTTGCTACTCCCACTTTGGGAAAAAGTTACTGGGTATGCCTCTCTTATCTATGCCTCTCAGAATCTTGTAGACTATTAAGTCACTTCTCATTTTTATATGCTCCAAAGAGCTCACCTTGTCTCATAAGATTTATTTTCCAATCCAGGCAATAAACTTATAAATCTCCTCTGCGCCCTCTCCATAACTTCTACATCCTTCCCATTATGAATGACCAGAACTGAACACAATATTCCAAGTGGTCTCACCAGAGATTTGTGGAGCTGCAACATGACCTTTTGAATTAAATCCCCCAACTAATGAAACGTCCAGCATCCCATAGGCCTTCTTAACTATTCTATAAACCTTGGCAGAAACTTGAGTTATGTATGGATTTGAACCCCAAAGTCCCCTTGTTCTTCCATACTGTAAAGTATCTGACCATTAACCTTGTTCATGTTTGACTTTCCAAAATGCATCACCTCACACTTACCCAGATTGAACTCCATCTTCCACTTTTACGACCAACTCTGCATCCTGTCTATATCCTTTTGTAACCTACAACAACCTTCAAACTCTATTCATAGCTCCTCAAACCTTCGTATCACCCACAACCCCGCTGACCCATCCTTCCATTTCTTCATCAAGGTCATAAATAAAAATCACAAAGAGCAGATGTCACAGTTCAGATACCTGTAGAACTCCACTAATCACTGACCTCCAGGCAGAAAACTTTCTGTCCACTACTACTCTCTCCTTTCTATAGGCAAGTCAGTTCTGAATCCACACAGCCAAAGTTCCTATGTCTCAAGACTTTCTGAATGAGTCTCTCATGGGTGATCTTATCAAATGCCTTTTACTAAAATCCATATTCACATCAACTACTGCTGCACCTTCATCAATTTCTTTTGTTTCCTCCATAAAAAGTTCAGTCAATTAATGAGGGACAATCTTTCCCTCACAAAGCCATGCTGACTATCCCTGAAGAGACCATACTTCTTCAAATGTTCATAAATTCTATCCTTAAGAATCCTTTCCAATTGTGCATCATCTGAATTTGTTTAAGTGTGCAGAGCTTTGACAACTGCAACGGCACATGTGCCAGAATTACAAGTCTCCACTGCCTTATAAATTCTTTTATGATTAGAGGGAATTGTTGCATTTACATCTTTGGTCTTCTTTGATTTTTTTCTGTGAAATGTTGATGATAGTCTGATGGGGACCTAATCTTCCGCATCCATCTTTTGGTGTACTATTGAGAAGGCTTCTTTGCCCTTGGACACTGATTGCATTCTGTGTGCCCTTTAAATGGCTTCAGTGCAGTTACAAGCTCACGGCTTGTCTGAAACGCCAGAGGGTAGGGGAAATGTGATGGCGCTGCAGATGGAGTAGGTCCATGGCAGGTGTGGCACCCACTCTTCCACCACCACCCCCCCGCCCGCTGAGTTAGTTCTCAAATGGCAGTTTGTGTCCCTTCACCACCCCCCCCCCCCCACGCCATGGTCACCCTAAGGCCCCCCCCCAGATTAGATCTTTTCTGATGCCAACTCTGTGTGCTGGCCTTCATTGTCAGGGGTTTCAGATAATGGTGCAGCTCTATAGAAGTCTGGTTCAACCACACTTTGTGTATTGCGTACATTTTTGGTCACTGTCTCATTACAGAGAGAAAGTAAGTGCTTTGGAGAGGGTGCAGAGGAGATTTATCGGTATGTCGTCTGGATTAGCCAGCAATTTTTTTCCTGGAGTGACAGTGGCAAATGCCTAAGAACAATTGTTTATAGTGAGTGGGTGGAATTTTAGGGGAGATATCAAAGGTAATTTCTTTCTACACACATTTCCAGAGGAGGTGGGGAAGGATGGTACAATAAGGACATTTATAAGACTCTTAGATAAACAGATTGGAGGGCTGTGAGTGTGAGATTAGAAAGGATTCGATTGTCGATTGTTGTGGAGTAGGTTTATATAGTTCAGCACAGCATGGTGGGCCTGCACTGAGCAGTAATTTTCTAAATCTGCACTCCATTTTCTGAGGCTGACATGAAACAAATGTTCAAGAGGGTGAATCTTTGGAAAGCATCCAGCCCAGACATTGTACTGGTTGTGTCCTTAAAAACCTGTGTGGACCAGGTACTGAATGAAGGTTTTGTCAACATTTTCAACCTTTAGCTGCTATGGTGTGAAGTCCCCACCTGCTTCAAAAGGGCATCGATTAAACTGATACCTGAGAAGTGCAAGGTGACCTGTGACTATTGGCCAGTATATCTACTGTGGTAAACAGTTTTGGGAGATTGGTTATTGATCAAATTAAAAACATAAATTTGGAGAAATTCAGCAGTTCAAGCAGTGTCCTTTATATCTTCTTTGGCTTGGCTTCGCGGACGAAGATTTATGGAGGGGGTAAATGTCCAAGTCAGCTGTAGGCTCGTTTGTGGCTGACAAGTCCGATGTGGGACAGGCAGACACGGTTGCAGCGGTTGCAGGGGAAAATTGGTTGGTTGGGGTTGGGGTTGGGTGTTGGGTTTTTCCTCCTTTGCCTTTTGTTAGTGAGGTGGGCTCTGCGGTCTTCTTCAAAGGAGGTTGCTGCCCGCCAAACTGTGAGGCGCCAAGATGCACGGTTTGAGGCGATATCAGCCCACTGGCGGTGATCAATATGGCAGGCACCAAGAGATTTCTTTAGGCAGTCCTTGTACCTTTTCTTTGGTGCACCTCTGTCACGGTGGCCAGTGGAGAGCTCGCCATATAACACGATTTTGGGAAGGCGATGGTCCTCCATTCTGGAGACGTGACCCACCCAGCGCAGCTGGATCTTCAGCAGCGTGGACTTGATGCTGTCGACCTCTGCCATCTCGAGTACTTCGACGTTAGGGATGAAAGCGCTCCAATGAATGTTGAGGATGGAGCGGAGACAACGCTGGTGGAAGCATTCTAAACTGACATTTCGGGCTTGAGCCCTTTGAGGTAGCAGCAAGCAAGGCAAAACTCAGAAGACTGTACAACAGGCTTTATTCCAGTAAAAGTCTAAACACCAGTTCATGCCTTGGTGGTTCCCGTGTGATTGGCTCAGGAGGGGCCAGCTCAGGTCTATATTCAGGTTAGCTGATTGACAGCCGGCCAGATGGAGACAGCCTCCTAGGTCATCTATTCATGTCGGCTGATTGACAACCCCTTAGGTGATTGACAACCCCTTAGGTGATTTTCCTGCAGGTACAGAGATCGCCCCCTGCAGTAGGCTGGTGGTCATATCATCATGCCCTTCATCAAGGTATGGGAAAATGTCGATAGGCATCCAAACAAAAGATAGGGGGAGGGGGGAATGGGTGGTCGCAAGGCAAGAGGTGATAAGTGGAGAGAGGAAGAGAGACAGCAGGTATCAAGGGGAGGAGGGATAGCTAGGTGAATGGAAGGGGAAAGGAGGGAGGAGAACTGGAAAGAAGAAGGGAAGGTGGAAGAGGGAAGCAGCTAGCAGAAACAGGAAAAGTCGGTTAATGCCAACTGGCTGGAAAGTGCCAAGATGGAAAATAAGGTGTTGTTTCTCCAATTTGTAGGTGGTCTTGGTGGGACAATGCATAAGGCCACAAACAGACATATGAGTGTGGGAGTGTGACACAGAACTGAAATGGTTGACTACTGGGAGGTCTCTGTCACTGTTGCAGATGGACCAAAGGTACTTAGTGAAGAGATCTTCCAATTTGTGCCCAGTCTCTCCGATGTAAAGAAGGCCACAAAGGGAGCACCAGATGCAATAAATCAGTCCTGTGAATACATGTGAAGTGTTGCTTCACTTGAAACACCTTTTTGGGGCCCCGGAATAAGGTGAGGGAGGAGATATGGGTGCAAGTATGGCACTTCCTGCAACCACAGGGAAAGGTGCTGGGGGAGAGGGATTGGTGGGGAGGGATGAGTGCACGAGGGAGTCATGGAGGGAGTGGTCCCTATGGAAAGAAGAGAGGGAAGATGTGTCTGGTAGTGATATCTTGTAAGTGCTAGAAATTGTGGAGGATGTGGAGGCTGGTGGAGTGGTAGCTGAGGATGACAGTTGTTCTATTTTTGTTATGTCTGGGGGCAGAGGGGGCCAGGGCAGATGAGTGTGAAATGTAGGAGATACAGGTAAGGGCTGAGTTGATGGTGGTGGAGGGAAAGCCACATTTGTAGAAGAAGACAGACATTTCAGAAGATCTGGACTGGAAGATCTCATCTCAGGATCAGATGTGGTGGAAATAGAGAAATTGAGAGAACCCTTGCAGGGACAGGGTAGGAGGAAGTGTAGTCAAGATAGTTGTGGGAGTTAGTGGGTTTGTAATATATGTCAGTGGATGGAGTCAGAGAGATGCAAGAAGCAGAGAATGTTGTCAGAGATGGACCAGGTTGAGTTTGAGATTGGGGTGGAAATTGGCCACAAAGGGGATGAAGTTGGCAAGCACATCGCTGGTGCATGAGGCAGCCCTGATGTAGTCATAAATATACCGGAGGAAGAGTTGAGGGGTCTTGTCTGTGTATGTTTGCAGCATGGATTGCTTCACAAAGCCCACAAACTGGCAGGCATAGCTGGGACCCGTGCAGGAACCCATGCTACTCCTTTCATTTGGAGGAAGTGAAACAAGTTGAAGGAGAAGTTGTTTAAGTTGAGGACAAGTTTTGACAGGCAGAGGAGGGTGGTGGTAGAGGGTGACTTGTCAGGTCTCTGGTCCAAAAAGAAGAGAAGTGCTTTAAGACCTTCTGTATGGGGATGGAGGTACAAGGACTGCCTAAAGAAATCTCTTGGTGCCTGCCACATTGACCACCGCCAGTGGGCTGATATCGCCTCAAACCGTGCATCTTGGCGCCTCACAGTTTGGCGGGCAGCAACCTCCTTTGAAGAAGACCGCAGAGCCTACCTCACTGACAAAAGGCAAAGGAGGAAAAACCCAACACCCAACCCCAACCCACCAATTTTCCCCTGCAACCGCTGCAATCGTGTCTGCCTGTCCCGCATCGGACTTGTCAGCCACAAACGAGCCTGCAGCTGACGTGGACTTTTTACCCCCTCCATAAATCTTCGTCCGCGAAGCCAAGCCAAAGAAGAAGATGGGGATGGAGGTATAAAGCGATTGGACATCTGTCGTGAAGATGATGCGGTACAGTTTAGGGAATCTGAAGCCATTGAAGAGATGGAGGGCATGTGAGGCATCATGGTTGTACGTGGGAATGGATTGGACCAAGGGAGAAAAGATAGAATCAAGATAAGATGTGTAATGGAGGATTAAAACCATGTACCCAGATGCTTTTTGCTTATGTGGAACTGACGACACTGGGTCCACACGCAGGTCACCTTACTTTCAGAACTAGCAGATGTAATTAAACTCAGCCATGGGGACTTATCTGAAGATACACTTTGAAATGGAATTCCACTGTGAGGCCCAGGGAAGGCAGTTGTCAAATGCAACACTCTGAAATTTACGAATTGGTCACAACCTGTCTTGCTCGAGAAGTTTTAATAAGTCTTTGTATCTACGAGATAAACCAGGAAATTATAACATCCTGGTTCCATAATAATTAATCTTCTAAATAGTAGAATGTAATGTTCAGTTTTGATTTTGACTGACAAATATTAGAAGGAGTAGGCGCATGATTAATTGTTTTTGGGGTATATAAGCCTGTGGTCCTGCTGCAGAAGTTTAGATTCTCCGAGGGGTGGGAACACCCCTTGTCAAGAAGGAAGAACAGCCAGAGTCCAAGCAACGTCCCGGTCGGGGGAGGTGGAGAAGCTGCTACCAGCGCCCTGACAACCTACTACAAGTGTGCAGTCGTTGCCTCGCTTCGGCAGTTGGGACCAGTCCAAGCGTTGATAAGTATAGTTGGGAAGGGCTTGCATATTGTAGTGTGAAATCAGCTTTTGAATTAGTAATAAACATTTGTATAAACTGAACTGCTCTCGGTGTGTGTGTCTATTTTCTTTCGGTAGCTCAAACACTGTGACCAATCTAAAATGAACAAAATGAGAGGTATAAGTTTACCCAAGACAATTGGCGCTGCGAGCAGGATTGGTCTCAAGATGTTTCGCCGAAAGAAAGAGGTGAGCCCTGAGCAGTTCTTGATTCCTGGATGGACTTCCAAAGACGATGGGTTTGGCATGTTGGCCAATACCCTGTCTTTGATGGGACCACCCATTAGTTGGGATGAGAAGTTAGACTCATCAAGTGCACCTCTGGGAGAGCGGGTTGCCACTCTCCTTCGAGAAAGTAAATTTCCTGATAAAAAGGGAACGCTGACGAATGGTTTTTGGTTGCTGGCCACAGCATTACGCCACTCCGTTCAGCGTGAAGCAGAATTAATTCAAAGAGAAGTAGAATCTCAGTGCAAAAGAAAGCAATTAGAGGAGGAGCTAGAAGTCCTGCGACAATGCTGTTCCATGATGAGCGAGATTGTTCGCACCAGTCAGGACAGAGCCAAAGAATGGGAAGATAAGCATGTCCAAATGATTTGCCGTAATATTAAACTCCGGCAGCAGCTCTGTGCAGATAAGGAAAGGCATGGAGTAGAACCCAATCCATATCGTATTCATGCCATGATAAGGAATGGTGACGATCCTGATGTAATTGAGGATTGGGATGGGAATATCTGGAATGACAATGGTAATAATGCAGATACTGCTCAGCATGTGTCTAACATACTACCCTCTCCATCTGCTGTTCACGCCCGCCCTATAAGGCAGCAGATTTCCCAAACAGACAGAAGGGGGGATGATGTAAGGGTAGAGATGGAAGGGATAGATACCCCGGTTTCCCATGTGGACCCAGGGGAAAATACCCAAACCCCTGCTTATGCTCTATGGCCTACTCCCTCTGTTGGATGGCCTCCACCTCCTCCCCTAGACTGGGTGGAGGACCCTGTGAGCCAAAGTGGGAACAGGGGTCGGAAGGAGTCAATGATCCGTGATTTCTCTGTAAAAGAGCTGGCTGCCATTGGAGATCGATTTAGGCAAAAAGCAGGGGAACATCATCCCCAGCTGCTGAGTCCTCCTGGCCCAGCTGTGCTTTCTGCTCCCACTGCTGCTTCTATCGAGCTGGCTTCTCCTGCTCCAGTTACTCATGATGAGGTAAAACAATGGGTTAAACAGGCTCTTAAAGATAACAATAGCATGTGGTCCTGGAAGCCCCCAAACCCTTCTGAAGCCTGAAGGTGTGGGCAGGATTCCCGTGTCTACTCCATCGAGACACGGCGCACACACGGGGATCCGCGGCCCTACATACCGTTAACAATCCACTGGGGTGGGGGTAATGATCGCCAATACTTGGCTTTGGTCGACACTGGTGCAGAGCACTCAGTGATTCCTGGTAATCCCGACCTCTGGACTGGACCGGCCTTTCGAATAGAGTGGTTGGGAGGAGCGGTCACCCTGGCAAAGGAAATAAAAGTCTGTGCCATGGTGGGTGATAGCCTTCCCCTGTCTGGTTACATGCCCTGGTGGCTGCTACTGACGAGTGTATCCTGGGTATTAATATGTTGGCCGGTATGGCCCTTAATACTAGCCAAGGGGGATTTGAATTTGGAATTCGAACTATTACAAAAAAACTAGTAGTGGGTCAGGTTAAGTGGGATCCTGTGATGTTGCCAGCCCCCATGAAACCAGTGTGCATTCCACAATATCGTCTCCCTGGGGGGCAGGAAGAGATTACTGCCACCATCGATGCTCTGCAAGAAGAAGGGGTAGTGAGGCCCGCAACGTCGCCCTTTAATAGCCCTGTTTGGCCGGTCCAGAAGCCGGACGGCTCCTGGAGAATGACAGTTGATTATCGTTTTTTGAACAAACATGCCCCACCACTTGCTTCAGCAGTTCCGGACATTGTCACCCTTATTGCTACTGGGAACTCAGGAACATGGTATGCTGTCATTGATCTTGCTAACGCCTTCTTCAGTATTCTTATAGCTGAGGACTCACAGGATCAGTTCGCCTTTACCTGGAAGGGGCGCCAGTATACCTTCACCCACCTTCCAGTATCGCCTTCCCTCTCAATTCACCATTATATTGATGATGTGGCCTCCTGGAGCCTCTGGCAGAAACAAGAGGGTCGCCGAGTCCCACTGGGATTCTGGTCACGTACCATGCCTGAGGCTGACACTCGTTATTCTGTTTTTGAACAACAGTTACTAGCCTGTTACTGGGCCCTGCTAGAGACTGAAAGAATGACAGGTGATGCAGATGTTCAATTGCGACCTGCACTTCCTATAATGAATTGGGTCCTGGCTAATAATGCTAATCTAAAGATCGGGCGGGCTCAGCAGTCTTCTATTGTTAAATGGAAGTGGTATATTCAGAGTCATGCGACCAGAGGGCCTGAAGGGGTGGGCCGCGTACACGAACAGGTGGCTTACCATCCCAGGTCAGGAACTCACTTATCGGAGGAGGGGGATGGTGCCTCCAGTCAGTGTGCTGAGTTGAAGGCAGTCACTTTACCACTAGATCCCCATGATCACCCTCTTCGCCTGTTTACTGATTCCTGGGCTTTGGCTAATGGACGTGGTATGGATGCCTGATTTGCAAAAGAACAACTGGATGATACATGACCGCCCAGTATGGGGCAAAGAGTTGTGGCAGCTGTTGTGGGATGCTTCCCACCATCGTGAGATAACCGTTTATCACGTTGATGCCCATACCAATATGGCGACTAACATGGCTCAACATAATGCAGTAGCAGATCAGCTTGCCACTATCAGCTGTGCTGATACCGTCCCCCTGGCTCGATGGGCACATGAACAGAGTGGTCATTTGGGGGAGAAGGGATCAGCTATGTGGTCCCGTACACATGCTTTATCCGTCCATCAGGATGATGTCCGCATGGTCGTACGTACATGCCCAGAATGTCAGCTTGTGAAGTTCCATACCGTTCCACCTGGTCCACATGGCCGAATAAAACGGGGTGCTCACTCAGCTGCGGTCTGGCAAATTGATTACATAGGCCCCATGCTAGACTGTATGGGTAAATATTACATCCTAGTAATGGTTGACACCTTTTCGGGCCTGGTTTTTACTTTTCCCACCAAGACGGCTGACCAAGCTAGCACTATCCAAGGACTAAACCATTTGATTTATCGTTATGATGTTCCAGAGGAGATTCACTCTGATAATGGCTCGCACTTCTCCGGGAAAGCAATCTGTGATTGGGCAAATGACAACGGTATTTTATGGGTCCACCATATTCCTTATTACCCGCAGGCTGCCGGGTTAGTTGAACAAATGAATGGCTTACTGAAGGAACAAATTCGTTTGGAAACATCACTGGGGACCCAGAAGGGATGGTGCCATGTGCTGCAGCAGGCAGTCGACAATTTGAATCATTGCCCTTTAAAAGGAGGTACACCTTTCTACCGACTTCTTCACGCTCCTGAATTACAGCCTATTCCAGAGGAATAACAGTCATTGCCCCCCATCCCCGAACTAGAGAATGTTGGACAAAAGGTATGGGTGGCACCACCAGGTAGTGGCCCTCCTGTAAAAGGGGAAATAGTGACACCTGCCCAGGGTAACACTCGGTGGGTAGCTATTGAGGGACAGGATGATTTAGTCTGTTTAAACACTGAACGCTTATGGTATCGTGAGTGACATGTGTCAGGCTTCTTTGTTCCAGGTTCTCCATTTTACACTCCTGGTGATCTGGCTTAACAGCTGCTTTGATGCCAGCAATTGGATTTGTAATGTCGAGGACGTTCCAAGGGAGTTCCCTGTGGGAAACACGGTCCGATGCATTACACCAAGGAAGTCCTCGGTCACCAGCCTCAAGTGCAGCTTATATAAATATGTTATTGTTCAGCATGTTTCAAAATCTGTTCGTTAGCTCCAGTACCTGGGTATTGTGGCCAACAAGGATAATTTGAGCCTTGGTTGGAATCCTTTCTCATGGCTAACTGCTACATTTGGGGGAGTGGGCCACACTATCCTCCGTTGGTTGCTCGCGTCATTGCTTATCTTTGTAATTGTTGTTTTGATTTCTCTTTTTTCGCTCCCTCTGTACTCAAATACTGGTTAGGCCTCGCAAATGACAGATTGTGACCAAGGGGTGGAATGTAATGGAGGATTAAAACCATGTACCCAGATGCTTTTTGCTTATGTGGAACTGACGACACTGGGTCCACACGCAGGTCACCTTACTTTCAGAACTAGCAGATGTAATTAAACTCAGCCATGGGGACTTATCTGAAGATACACTTTGAAATGGAATTCCACTGTGAGGCCCAGGGAAGGCAGTTGTCAAATGCAACACTCTGAAATTTACGAATTGGTCACAACCTGTCTTGCTCGAGAAGTTATAATAAGTCTTTGTATCTACGAGATAAACCAGGAAATTATAACATCCTGGTTCCATAATAATTAATCTTCTAAATTGTAGAATGTAATGTTCAGTTTTGATTTTGACTGACAAATATTAGAAGGAGTAGGCGCATGATTAATTGTTTTTGGGGTATATAAGCCTGTGGTCCTGCTGCAGAAGTTTAGATTCTCCGAGGGGTGGGAACACCCCTTGTCAAGAAGGAAGAACAGCCAGAGTCCAAGCAACGTCCCGGTCGGGGGAGGTGGAGAAGCTGCTACCAGCGCCCTGACAACCTACTACAAGTGTGCAGTCGTTGCCTCGCTTCGGCAGTTGGGACCAGTCCAAGCGTTGATAAGTATAGTTGGGAAGGGCTTGCATATTGTAGTGTGAAATCAGCTTTTGAATTAGTAATAAACATTTGTATAAACTGAACTGCTCTCGGTGTGTGTGTCTATTTTCTTTCGGTAGCTCAAACACTGTGACCAATCTAAAATGAACAAAATGAGAGGTATAAGTTTACCCAAGACAGATGAAACTAGTTTGGTGGGACAAGAGCAAGCAGAAATAATGGGTCTACCTGGTGGTTTTGTTAGTATATCTTGGGTAGGAGGTGGAAATGAGTGGTGCAGGGATAGGAAGCAATGATATTGGCTGCCATGGGGGTGGGGGGGATGTGACCAGAGGTTGGAGATGGTGTTGGAGTCAGTGGCTTGATGTGCTGTGGTATGGTCCTGTAGGAGGGGTAGATAGGAGGAGGTGTTGGAGGGCTGTCGTTTGGCCTCAGCAAGGTAGAGGTCAGTGTGCCAGACCACAACAGCATCATCCTTATCTACGGATCTGATGATGAGGTTGGGATTGTTGTGGAGAGAGTGGAGGGCAGAGCGTCTGAGGAGGTGAGGTTGGAATACGAGAGAGGCATGGTAAGGTTGAGACGGTTGATGTCTCGGCGGCAGTTAAAAATAAAAAGGTCCAGAGTGGGCATCTGGCCAGAATGTGGTGTTCAGGAGGAGGAGGAAGGCTTGAAATGGGAGAAGGTGCCTAGGATTGGGGTGGAGAGTCATAATTATGGAAGTGAGCCCAGAGGTGGAAATGACGGAAGAAGAGTTTGGCATCATAGCATGCGCAGAACTCATTAAGATGTGGGCAGAGGAGGATGAAGGTGGGGCCGCCCCTTGATCTCTGTTGACCCCTCCCTCCCTTCTCCACCTATCACCTCCTGCCTTGCAACCACCCCTTCCCTCCTACTCTTTTGTTTGGATGCCTACCAATATTTTACCATACCATGATGAAAGGCTCAAGCCTGAAATGTCAGTTATATATTTTTACCTTTGCTATATAAAGGACACTACTTGATCTCAAGCTTTGTGTTTTTACTTCAATGACAGTGTCTGCAGATTTTTATTTTCACTATTGAGCAAATTAACCTTGTCTCAGGAAGGACCTGGACCCACTTTAATTCATCAACTAATACAATGGGCAACAGCTGATACCATCCCATTGGCATTCTACTCTGTGCTAGATCACCTGCACCACAGAACGCCTACATCAGCCTGTTCTCCATTGAGTACTGCTCAGCATTTAACACAATCGTATCAGCAAAACATAATCAAATCCAGGGTTCTGAGACTTTGTTTATCCTTTTGCAACTGGATTTTCTATTTCCTCATTGGCAGACCCCTAATCAGTACAAATTTGGAACATCACTTCCTTCTCACCAACAATCAAGGTTAAGGTTAAGGTTAAGGTTGCAGGTTAGTCCCCTGCTCTATTTCCTCTGTACTCACAATTATGTAGCCAAGTTTGGCTCCAACACAATTTACAAATTTGCTGATGAGATATCTGTTAGCTGAATAATGCTTAATGAATAATGAGTCAAAATATAGGATGGAGATAGAGAATCTGGTTGTATGGTGCCAGAAGTGCCATCAATACCAAGAAACATTGTGGACTTTAGGAAGGGAGGCTGAGCAACCATGCTCCTCAAGATATCAAAATTCCTTTATTGTCATGTAATAGTACAAAACATAACATTACACAAAATTGCCTTCTGCCTGCCGTTTGGCAGACAAAGAGTCGCTGTTATGTTTTCGCTGCCCAGTGCCCCTTACACTTTGAGAGAAAGAGAAACAAAGGAGATTCCCTTCAGAGTCATTGAGTGCCGGTGAATTTTCATCCAGCGCTCCTGTAGTCTCTGCAGCTGCGCAAACTCCTATTCGATCCATTGGCAACCTGAGCTCCAGATACAAACTTATGACGTGATCAGGAAACTTTCATCACCTGAGGCCCTTCGTGAGCCCTTCTTGCTCTCAGCACCCTCTTGAATCCTAGCTCCGATACATAATTCTCAAGCGCCAGTGTCCAGTAGCCCTGTCTCCTTTCTCCCAGGTCCACACCAGTGGCAGCACTGCCATTACAGCAGCTCTGGCAACACTGCCATTTTTTTTAACACACACCAATGGAGAGGGTTAATACCTCGTATTTCTGAAGTCTACATATCAGATGACCTCTTCTGGAGCCAGCACAACAAAGCAACTGTGATGAAGGCTCACCAATGCCTCTACTTTCTGAGAAGTTTGAGGAGATTTGGCATGTCATTAAATAGTTTATTGAATTTGTATAGGTGAATTATGGAAATTATACTGACTGGTTTGGAAACTGGAGGGCCCAGTAACCCAGAAATTTGGAAAAAGTGTCAAACCTAGCAAAGTCATTCACGGGCACTGACCTCCTGTCCTTTGAAATCATCTATGTGCAAACATTCTCAAGAAGGCCAGCATCAGAAAGGATACCCATCTCCCTGGTCACAATCTTTTGTTACTGCCCCCTTCAGGCAGATGGTACAGAACTCTGAAGTACAGCATCTCTAGGTTCAAGGACAGATTTTTTTTCCAACAGCAATCTGGCTATTGAACCTCCACATACTTGCCTAACCATAGACTTATCTGGGACCACCAGAAGATTTGTCTGAACCATTAAAACATCATTTTTATTTTCCTATACTAATTGCAACTGTGAATATTTATTAGTCTGTTATATTTACGATCTCTTTTTATTTCCTGGGATTTTATGGTAATTTAATTTATAATGTTGATGTATCTTCTGTGTCCATGCCTGTGTGGCTACAGCAAGTAAGAATTTTGGTGCATTAAACTCTCATTATTATCAGTATCTCAATTATCCTCAGCTTCAAAAACATTGTGATGATGAACTAAGGAGCAAATCACATCTGCATGATGTATTACTTTTTATATTCAGTGTTTTTATAGAGACTTTAATTTGGTTGGATCATGTTCCTGCCCTTGACATCTACAGAAATCAAATGTTGAAAAGGGTGTCCCATAGTTTCACAATAGTAATTATTTGATAGCAACAATGAGACAAAATTATCAGTATCTGCTAGAGGGCGCAATAGCCAAAACTTTCTCAGTATCTGCTAGAGGGCGCAATAGCCAAAACTTTCTCAGTATCTGCTAGAGGGTGCAATAGCCAAAACATTCTCAGTATCTGCTAGAGGGCACAATAGCCAAAACTTTCTCAGTATCTGCTAGAGGGCGCAAAAGCCAAAACTTTCTCAGTATCTGCTAGAGAGCACAATAGCCAAAACTTTCTCAGTATCTGCTAGAGGGCGCAATAGCCAAAACTTTCTCAGTATCTGCTAGAGGGCGCAATAGCCAAAACTTTCTCATAGAGAGATTTGTTTAATTTGTACTTTTGCATTTTGAGAATGTGCAAAACTATGGCATTAAGAGTAATCTGTATATTGAAAAAGAGTTTATATGCTACTTTGATTACTGTTATGTTTCTTTTGAGTTTTCTAGATCTGGTGCCTTTTGATGATCCTATATGGGTTATCCCAAAGTAAAATTATTTTTATAGAATTGAACTGTACTAAGAGTCACAGAGTATTAACAAATGCTTAAAATATTTAAATTGAGGTTTCTGGTGAAGATATATTAAACTAAAATTGTATTGATACTTACATTTATTTTATTTTTCAATTCATAGAAAGCTGGTTTAACTTGGTCAGCTATAAAATTGGCTTAGCAACTGGAGGAGTCCATAAAGGCTAAGAGATGGTAAAAGCGTTGAAAAATATTGCATGGTCAGGGAGAGTGAGGCTGTCAAAGATAGAAGTTATAGCCAGGTGGTCCCACCAGGGCTACGGGAGGAGAATCAGTGGGTTACAGTTAGGAGAGGGAAAGGGAAGAGACAGGTACAAGAGAGGGTCCCTGTGACTGTAGCCCTCAACAATAGGTACTCCTCCTGGAGTACTGTTGGGGGAGACAGTCAAGCTGGGGAAAGCATCAGTGGTGTACCTCTGGCACAAGGTCAGCCTCTGTGTCCCAGAAGGGTAGGGAAAGGAGGAGGAGGGCAATAGTTATAGGGGATTCATAGGTCAGATGGACAGATAGGGGATTCTGTGGATACGATAAAGAAAACTGGATGGTGGTTTGCCTTCCTGGTGCCAGAGTCCGAGATGTAGCTTCTCATGTCCAAGACATCTTAAAGGGGGAAGGTAATGAGCGAGAGGTGATGGTACATGTTGGTTCCAATGACATAGGGAGGAAGAGTGAAGTGGTCCTAAAAAATGAATATAGGGAGTTAGGTAGGGAGCTAAGATGAATGTCTGCAAAGGGGGTAATCTCTGGATTACTTCCTGTGCCACGTGATAGTGAGGGCAAGAATAGTATCAGGTGGAGGATGAATGTGCGGCTAAAGGGGTGGAGTAAAGGGCAGGAATTTGAGTTCTTGAATTACTGGGACCATTTTTTGGGGTAGGTCGGACCTGTACCGAACGAATAGGTTGCATCTGAACCCCAGAGGAACCAGGATCCTGGCAGAGGCATTTGCTAGGGCTACTAAGGAGGCTTTAAACTAGTATGGCTGGGGAAAGGGGTCAATATAAAGGAGAACAGCAAAGAGAAGGTTTGTCGGCTAATAATGAAGGCTTGTAGACAAAGTTTGGGGGTGGAAAGACAGGTGATTGAGAAGGAAAATGATCGATGCAGTGATGGGGGGGGGGGTTTGGAATGATGGTAATAAATAATAGAGTGACCGTAAAGATAGGGACAAACAGAGGGAAAGATGTAGGAAATCTCTGAAATGCATTTACTTTAATGCTAGGAGTATTGTAAGGAAGGTGATGAGCTGAAGGAGTGGATAAACACTTTGCAGAGTGATGTGGTGGCGATTAGTGAGACATGGTTGCAGGAGGGTTGTGACTGGCAGCTAAATATTCCAGGATAGGTATGATAGAATAATTGGAGGGGTAAGAGGGAGTGGTGTGGCATTGCTTGTCAGGGAAAATATACAAGATAGATTGGAGGGCTCGTCAAGGGAGGTGATATGGGTGGAATTAAAAAATGGAAAAGGAGAAGTTAAAATTATAGGGGTGTATTAGAGACCACCTAGTGGGGAGTGAGAAATAGAGGAGCAAATGTATAAGGAAATAGCAGAGATTTGTAATAAGCATAGGGTTGTGTTAGTGGGGGATTTTAATTTTCCTAATCTTGATTGGGAAGCACATTCTGTGAAGGGTCTGGATGGATTAGAGTCTGTAAAATGTGTGCAGGATAGTTTTTTGCAGCAATATGTTGAGGTTCCCACTAGAGAAGGGGCAGTGTTGGATCTACTGTTTGGGAATGATATAGAGCAGCTGACTGAGGTGTGTGGTGGGGAGTACTTCGGATCCGATGATCATGGTATCATTAGTTTCAATATAATTATGGAAAGGGATAGGTCTGGTCCAAATATTAAGGTTTTCAAGAGGGGGAAAGCCAGATTTGAGGAAATGAGAAGGGATTTTGCAAGGAGTGGTTTGGGCTGATTTGATTTTTATGAAGGAGGTAGAGGAGAATTGGAGGTCTTTTGAAGGTGAGATTTTGAAGGTGCAGAATCTTTATGTTCCTGTTAGAATAAAAGGCAGAGCCAAAAGTTCGATCAAGTCATGGTTTTCAAGGGAGATTAGAAAGTTGGCTTGAATTAAAAGGGAGGACTCCATTTAAACATAAAAAACAGGGTATAAATGAGATGCTTGAAAAATACATGGATTGTAAAAAGAAGCTCAGGAAGGAAATTAGGAAAGCAAAAAGAATGTACAAGGTGGCTATAGCAAACAGGGTGAAAGTAATTCCAAGGGGTTTTTACAAATATGTAAATAGCAAAAGGAGAGTGAAGGAAAACTGTGTGTGGAGCTGAATAAGATGGGGGAGATATTGAACAAGTTCTTCTCTTTAGCATTAACTAGGTTAAAGGATATGGAATCGTGTAGGATAAGAGAAGCAAAAGGAGTGATTATGGAAATGTAGGGATTAGGAAAGTAGGGATGTTGGAACTTTTGAAGCATATAAAGGTGGATAAGTCTCCAGGTCTCAACAGGATTTTCCCCAGGACCTTGACAGAAGTCAGGGAGGAAATAACAGAAGCTCTGGCAGTAATTTTTCAAAAGTCACTAAAGTCATGGTGCCGCAGGATTGGCATATCACAAATGTGGTTCCTCTGTTTAAAAATGGGACCAGGTTGTAGGCCCAGAAATTATAGGCCAGTAAGTTTCACATCGGTGGTTGGTAAACTAATAGAAAGTATTCTTAGAGATAATATGTATAAGTATCTAGAGAGTCAAGGAGTGATCAGTGACACCTAACATGGGTTTGTGCAGAGAAGGTCATGTTTGACAAATCTTGTTGAATTTTTTGAGGAGGTGATTAGGAAGGTTGATGAGGGTAGAGCAGTAGATGTTGTCTTTATGGATTTCAGTAAGGCCTTCAATAAGGTTCCACATGGAAGGTTGGTAAGGAAGATTCAGGAACTAGGTATTAATGTTGAGATAGTCAGATGGGTTCAACGGTGGCTAGAAATTAGATGCCAGAGAGTGGATAACTGGTGGATAACTGTCAGGATGGAGGCTGGTGATGAGCGGTGTGTCTCAGGGATCGGTATTGGGTCCCTTGTTGTTTGTCATTTACATTAATGATTTGGATGATGGAGTACCAAATTGGGTTAGTAAATATGTGGACGATACAAAAATAGGGGGAGGTGTGGACAGTGAAGATGGTTTTCAGAGACTGCAGAAGGATTTGGACTGCTGAGAAGAGTGGGCTGAAAGATGGCAGATGGAGTGTGAAGTGCTTCATTTTGGGAAGGATAATCAAAACAAGACATATGCAGTGAAGTGGGGGGGGGGAGGGGATTGAAGAATGCAGGGGAACAGAGAGATCATGGAATAATGGTTCATCATTCTTTGAAAGTGGAATTTCATGTGGATAGAGTGGTGAAGAAGGCTTTTGGTGTGCTGGTCTTTATAAATCAAAGCATAGAATACAGGAGTTGGGAAGTGATGTTGAGACTGTTCAAGGAGTTGGTGAGGCCAAATTTGGAATACTGTATGTAGTTCTGGTCCACAAATTATAGGAAGGATATCAATAAGGTTAGAGAGGGTGATGAAAAGATTTACTAAAATGTTGCCTAGATTGCAAAATCTAGAATACAAAGAAAGATTGATTAGACTGGGTCTTTATTCATTGGAGCATAGAAGGTTGAGGGTGGATTTGATAGAGGTATTTAAAATTATGAGGGGATTGATAGAGTAGATGTGAATAGGCTCTTCCCCGTGAGGTTAGTTGAGATTGGAATGAGGGGTCATGAGTTAAGGGTTAGGGGGCAAAGGTTTAGAAGTTACATGAGAGGGAACTTCTTCACTCAGAGAGCGGTGGCTGAGTGGAATGACCTTCCGGAAGAGGTAGTTGTAGCAAGGTCAATTTTGTCATTTAAGAAAAAGTTGGATAGGTGCATGGATATTAGGGTTTGGAGGGTTATGGGCAGGGTGCAGGTAAGTGGGACTAGAGGAGATCACTTAAATCAGTACAGACTAGAGGGGCTGAGATGGCCTGTTTTCATATTGTAATTGTTATATCTTCTTCTTTGGCTTGGCTTCGCAGATGAAGATTTATGGAGGGGTATGTCCACGTCTGCTGCAGGCTCGTTGGTGACTGACAAGTCCGATGCGGGACAGGCAGGCACGGTTGCAGCGGTTGCAAGGGAAAATTGGTTGGTTGGGGATGGGTGTTGGGTTTTTCCTCCTTTGTCTTTTGTCAGTGAGGTGGGCTCTTCGGTTTTCTTCAAAGGAGGTTGCTGCCCGCCGAACTGTGAGGCGCCAAGATGCACGGTTGGAGGCGATATCGGCCCACTGGTGGTGGTCAATGTGGCAGGCACCAAGAGATTTCTTTAAGCAGTCCTTGTACCTCTTCTTTGGTGCACCTCTGTCTCGGTGGTCAGTGGAGAGCTCGCCATAGAACACGATCTTGGGAAGGCGATGGTCCTCCATTCTGGAGACATGACCCACCCAGAGCAGTTGTGTCTTCAGCAGCATGGATTCGATGCTTGCGGACTCTGCCAGCTCGAGTACTTTGATGTTGGTGATGAAGTCATTCCAATGAATGTTGAGGATGGAGCGGAGACAGCGCTGATGGAAGCGTTCTCCATTGCAGGCAAAATCTTCGCTAGGATTCTCCTTAATAGACTAATACCTAGTGTCACCGAAAATGTCCTCCCAGAATCACAGTGTGGCTTTCACGCAAACAGAGGAACTACTGACATGGTCTTTGCCCTCAGACAGCTCCAAGAAAAGTGCAGAGAACAAAACAAAGGACTCTACATCACTTTTGTTGATCTCACCAAAGCCTTTGACACCATGAGCAGGAAAGGGCTTTGGCAAATACTTGAGCGCCTCGGATGCCCCCCCAAATTCCTCAACATGGTTATCCAACTGCACGAAAACCAACAAGGTCGGGTCAGATACAGCAATGAGCTCTCCGAACCCTTCTCCATTGACAACGGCGTGAAGCAAGGCTGCGTCCTCGCACCAACCCTCTTTACTATCTTCTTCAGCATGATGTTGAACCAAGCCATGAAAGACCTCAACAACGATGGATGGCAGTCTCTTCAATCTGAGGCGCCTGCAAGCTCACACCAAGACACAAGAGCAACTTGTCCATGAACTACCCTTTGCAGACGATGCCGCTTTAGTTGCCCATTCAGAGCCGGCTCTTCAGCGCTTGACGTCCTGCTTTGCGGAAACTGCCAAAATGTTTGGCCTGGAAGTCAGCCTGGAGAAAACTGAGGTCCTCCACCAGCCAGCTCCCCACCATGACTACCAGCCCCCCCACATCTCCATCGGGCGCACAAAACTCAAAACGGTCAACCTGTTTACCTACCTCAGCTGCACCATTTCATCTGATGCAAGGATCAACAATGAGATAGACAACAGACTCGCCAAGGCAAATAGCGCCTTTGGAAGACTACACAAAAGAGTATATGTTAAATGCAGGCAAGCATAGAAACCAAGTAGCACAAGATATTGGGAGATCACTTACAATGATTCTGAGCCAGGGGCCAGTCTATTAGTTGCTGATTAGGCCCAACTACTGTTGTATTATCCTCAAACCTGATTATTCCATTAGAACTGAATCTAACAGTATAATCGTGAGCCAGCAGCGTTAACAGTAGTGGGCTAAGTACACAGCCCTGAGATGTGCCAGAACTCAGCGTGATGGGACTTGAAGTTTTGCTACCAACTCAGAATGACTGTGGTCTTTCATTCAAAAGATCCAGAATCAAGTTGCAGAGAGGGGTGTTGACCCCCAGTGAGGACAGTTTATCCATCGTGCTCTGAGGTATGATCATGTTGAATGCCAAGCTAAAGTCAATGAACAACAGCCTGTCGTAAGAGGCAATATTCTCTGGGTGAGTCAGGACAGAGTGGAGGGTCAAGAATGCAGCATATTCTGTGGACCAGTTTGCACAATAGGCAAACTGGAATGGTTCCAATGTCACTCGAAGGTGCAATTTGATGTGTCCCATTACCATTTGCTCAAAGCACTTCATGGTCATCAAGGTCAATGCCATTGGATTAAAATCATATAGACCAGTTACCATCGTTCTTTTTATCATCAGAATGATGGTGGCTACCTTGAATTCTGCAGGAACAGTGATCTGCTACAGTGAGATGTTGAAGATGTACATCAGCTAGGCTGCACTGTCCTTCAGCACCTGACCAGTTATGTTATCTGGTCCTTGCATGGGTTCACCCTAGATAGGATCCTCCTTACCTCAGCCACAGGGTGCTGTTCTTCAGGGTCAGAAGGGTTTTCTTTGGTATCGCATTGTTATTCTTACCGAATCATGTGTAGAAGGAATTTAACCTGTCACGAAAGCATGCATTATTTTCATGAACCAGTGGAGTTGACTAATAAGCAGTTATGCGCTTTGTGTTGCCGGTGTCACACAGGTGTCTGTGAATTCTCTGTGTGAACCTATGCATAAAATCTAAATTGTTCTAAAACCTCTTTGCTATGATGGAAGACCTGGGGTTGAGACTTATCTTTAGAATCTTGTATCTGATCAATAGCTACTGCTTTGTGTATTAACTTGTGATTGTTTGTGTAATTGGTTTCAGTAAAAATTGGGGTATGGAGGCTACACTTCATTCCTCTAGTTTAATTTGCTCTTGTGAACCATAAGCATACTGCACATTATAAGATATACCCTGTAATTAGATTTTAGGAGTTTATGTTAGGCTAGCAAATCAAATAAATAGCTTTCATTGAAATACGATGGTACACCTTTTTTTTCTACTCACATACCACCTTATATGTCATAGGATGGCACAGGTGTTCTGTGGTTAGGAAGGGATTACTTAAGGTTGTATTTGAATGGCAAGAAAAAGGTTGAAAATCACTGTCCTAGACCATCAGAGCACTCAAAATACATAAAATTAGTGAGAGATTGACAATCATTCTATTGAATGTTAAGGAAGAACCAATTAGAAGCAAATGAACAAGGGGCTCATTTAGGAAAAAGTAGTAATTGAGTAATAATAACAGTTTAATAATCTTTTGTCATGTCGATGCAATGGTTTAGCAGCTGAATTTGGGGCATTGATTAGGAATAGTCAGAATTTGGAATTATTCGTGGGAAATCCAGTCTCACAAATTTCAAAGAGATGACTGAGGATTAACGAAGGCAAGACATTGTTTAATAGACTATAGCATGATCTTTGACAAGTTCAAAAAGCTGGATTACCTGAGATAACACCTTCACAGTGCCAGCGATCGGGACTTGGTTTCGAATCCTGCGCTGTCTATAAGGAGTTTGTACGTTCTCCCCAGGTCTGCATGAGTTTTTCCCGGGGGCTCCTGTTTCGTCCCACTGTTTGAAATGTACCGGGACTTGTAGGTTAGTTGGGTGTAATTGGGTGGCATAGACTCATGGGTTGAAGTGGCCAGTATTTAAATGTAAATTTAAAGATCTAGGGTGAGCGAGCCAAATGGATCCAAAATTGGCTTGGTGGAAAGTATCAGTAGGTGATAGTGATGGGTTTTTTATATGATTGAGAGCCTATGACCAAAGATGTACTGCATAGATTGATGCTTGGTCCACTGCTGTTTGTCATTTAGTAATTATGCGAATGACAATATAATTATGCTTGAGAATGACACTAAAATCAGTGGTATAGAGGAAAGTGAGGAAGGCTATTTAGGAGTACAACTAGATCTACAACAACTGGGGAAATGAGTCAAGGAAAGGTGGATGAAATTTAACTCAAACAAGAGTGAGGTGTTGCACTTTGGTAAGTCAAGTCAGGACAAGGTTTACACAGTAAATGGTAGGGCACTGGAGAGTGTAATAAAACAGAGCTACAGGTAAATAGTTTTCAGAAAGTGGCAATAGTGTGGTGAAGAAGGCATTTATCTTTATTGGTCAGGCCATTAGAGTTAGAAAGTCATACTTACAGCTGTACAAGACTCACAAGAGTGTGAAAGGGACAGAAGGGCTTGAGCTACAAGAAAAGGCTGCATAGGCTGGGATCTTTTCCCTTGAAGCCTTGGAGACTGAGGAGAGATCTTACAGAGGCATGTAAACATAGATAAGGTGAGTGGCTGCAATTTTTTTTAGTGGGGGTTCAAAATCAGGGGTCATAAAATGAAAAATTTAAAGGGGATCTGAGGGACATTTTGTTGACCTGCTAGAAAAATCTATAGGGGTGATAAAATTATGATATTTAAAATACATGCTCTTACATAGGAAAGGTTTGGAGGAGATATATGGGCTAAACACAGGCAAATGGACCAGTTCAGCTGAATGGCCAGTTTGCATGATTGAATTGTTTAAAAAATGTATTTGATTCACTGCTGTCCTTCATGAAATAAAATCTATCATTTTTACCCAGCAAATCCAGATTTTTAATGCGAATTTTAAGTGCCTCCTCAAATTATGCACCAATAGGAATGGCAATGCCAGTGGGATTTGGCTCTCATGACTGTTTGAGACAAATGGCAGAACATGATCTCCCAATGAGCTTTAGGAAGCCTGCAATATCATGAAGAGATGTGACAGTTCGTCAAGAAGTATTGAAGATTAAGATTCTATGGGACAACAATGCAAATTGGTTCAACTTGCAGGCGATACCAAACTAAGTGTCATTCAATAACAGGAAATATACCAAACTAATAGTTTTGTGGGGATCATAACATCAATTCTCAAAGAATGTGTCAAATGCTTTAGACAAAAAAGACCCAAAAGAAGGGTTAGCATTTAAAGTTATTTGTTTCATTTTCTCAAAGGAAAGAATAGAATATAGATTTTCCTTTGCATTAAACACTCTCAGAATGAGATGCAGGGATTTCATAGCGAACTTGCGTCAAAAAGTCCTTCCAGCATGACAACAGATTGTATTTTCATTAGCTTTATACACCCATCTTATTATTTTTAATTTCTTTCTTTATCATGAAGATTGTTTCTGGTATGTAGTATTTTGGGCCCCCAAATCACCTGAAGTTCCTTGATTGTGAATAAACAAATAGCGGTGGCAATCAGGGTCAACTTTGGACCCGATATAATCCCACACACCCGAGCTCCTTTAAATGGGGGGGTTATAGCAGACAGTGACAAGCAGAAGCTCATCTTTTATTGGCGAAGGATTTTCTCGGCTGTCTGATAGTGGCAGTGGCATGGATCTGCACAACCCATCTACCATGTATGTTTCAATTTTTTTGGCACTGCTCTGCTCCAAGAACAGTGAAGTGAGACCTCAATCTCGTCTCACGCGGAAAGATCACACACACATTCGGATCGAAGCGATCAAGAAAGCAGTCTTGGAGCAGCTGACACGCGAAATGAATGTTTCGAGAAGAGAGGAGATGGACAAACTTAATTTGCAGCGTGTGAGGCAATTCAGCCACAATATTAGCATGTCTAATAAAAGATCTCTCAGAAGGAATTCTGCCAGTTCCTTTGTTCTGAAGGGTAAGCGCGCAGTTCCGTTCAGGTTGATGTTATTAATGTGGAGCTTGTCTGCTCAGTAATGGAAGGCTGCCGACGGGCGGGGTGCATCAGAGGTAGCTCTCCAGCGGCGATCACCGTTGAATTCCCACGCCCACTGGCCACCCCAGGATGTGGGTAACAATGTCAACATAGTCACCCACTTTTAAAAAACATGTGCAACTTTGAAAGTGAATGAGCTGCTGTTTTCCAACATTTTGAGTGCATTCTTGAAAAAATTACAACGAATGAGTCGAGAATGCGCTTAAGTAATGAATGGTGATACATTTAACATCGCTCTAAGTGAACAGTCTGAAAATGGCGAATTAATTTGCAGGCAGTTTCTAGATCCCTTTTGCTGCAGCCAAACACCAGAACAGTGGGTTGTCCCGAAGTCAAAGCACATGGTTTTGTGGTTTGGGTACGAAAGTATTGATTTGTATGATTAGGCATTGAATGAGGGACTTGAGTTTCACTTTCTCAGTCGATAGATCCCTGAGTTTTGTGGATACCTGCGATGCCTTAAAAGTTATGAAGAAGCCTTCCTTTTTAAAACAGTGATTATCAATATTGATACCCCCTTTCCTCACTGTATCTCGGTACAATAAATCAATTGATTCAATTAACATCTTCCAAATTTTCATTTCCTTTGGAATCAATTGGAAAAGATTGTGGGTTATGTTAGTCTGGTTGGAGGTTTGGTTGAGGGACAGAGAAGTCACTACATTGATCAGTGCTGGACTCTCAGATGTCCCTTAGTTTCTAAAAATGATGGCTAAAAAGAGTGTAACCTATCTAAGATTGGTGCTCATAGAGTAGAGTGAGAACGTGAAATGAAAGGAGAAGGTAGAGTGATCTAAAGCAGTTAGCAAAGCACTTTGTTTTATACCAATGCAAATATTGGTAGACAGAAGCACCTGGGTGCATTGATTCATAAAAAGGGAACAATAAACATGCAAGTACACCTCACAATTAGGAAGACAAAGAGTATGCAGACTTTTATTGCATGGGGGTTGGAGGATATATCTAAGGAATTCTTGTTGATATGATACAGAGGTTTGGTAAGTACTATATCCAAGGATTGTATTCATTTTATGGTCTGTACATATGAAAGAAGATATAGTTGCCTTGGAGCAGTTCAGGTTTATCAGGTTTATTCTGGGGATGAATGTGTTCTTTGAAAAGAAATTGTCAATTTGGGCTTTACTGACTGGAATTTAGAAGAATTAGAGATTATTTCATTAAAACATACAATATTTTGAAAGGAACTGACAAGGTAGAGACTATGAGTTTGTTTCCTCTGTTTGGAGGATCTAGTACCAATAAGGCGGATCACAGAATGAGGAGGCATTTCTTTAAGCAGAGGGTTTTAAATCATTAAAGTTCTCAGTCGGAGAGGACTGGATGCTCAGTCATTAGAGCCTGGCAATAGAATTTTGAATATTTGGTGTAATGAGGAGATTGAATGAGGCAGGGTAGCTAAAACTATAAAGTTTCAGTGACCTTGGTTCAATCCTGATCTTGAGTACTGTCTGTGTGGAGTTCAAACATTCTCCTGATGACCAATTGAGTGTTTATGGGGGCTCTGGTTTCTTCCAAAGAAATGATAATCAATTGATTGTTTTCTATAAATTGGATCTAATATCAGTGGTTGACATGGGAATTGGAGGGAGTTCATGGGCTTTTGGGTGAGAGCAGGCTGGGGGAAATAAATGGGGGAATAGGAATGATGCCAATGGACCAAATGACCTCCTATGTTTTAAAATAGATGAAGAGATATGACATCTTTTTGAATAGCAGAGTGGGCTCAAGGGGTTACATAGAATACACGAGTTTTCATTTCTGATGAAACTTCATGCAGGGTTCTATGAAATCACGTTCTAGTTCACATTTGTACCTTTAGATTAAATGTTTGGAAATTGAATTTAATGTACGCATCGAACATATCTTTTCAATTTCTAGTCAACTTTGATCTTCACAAAACTCCAAGATTGTTGTAAGCACAACCTTCACAAACTCCCTGTTGACAGAAATTTATCATTTGTGCTACCTCTAAGGCACATTTGATTCCAAACCCAGAGCAATCTTGTTGACTCTGAAATGCCCAGCAAGCCATGAGATTGTACCACAAAAATAAAAACCAGAGAGGCCTACTGGGCAAAGATCTTGGTGTTACAGCTGCAAAACACCAACTACAAGTCACACATTAACCTGATTTACAAATGTACTGATAACCTTTTTTATTGGGTCTTTTTCCTGGAACACTGTACAAAAATCATACGAACACTGTGCTCAGCAGATCAGGCCAAAGAAACAAAAAAAAACCCAGAGGAATATTACAGATGGTTGACCTATAGCAGAACTGGATAATTCTGATAAAGATAGAGCAAGTTATTTGAAGCTATAGAGCTCAATGTTGAGTCTGGAAAACTGCAAAGTGGTAACTATCAGGAAGCTCAGGGTTGGCTCCGCAGATTGAATGTTGATGCTAGGCAATTCTTTCTTTGGCTTGGCTTCGCGAAAGAAGATTTATGGAGGGGGTAAAAGTCCACGTCAGCTGCAGGCTCGTTTGTGGCTGACAAGTCCGATGCGGGACAGGCAGACATGGTTGCAGCGGCTGCAGGGGAAAATTGGTTGGTTGGGGTTGGGTGTTGGGTTTTTCCTCCTTTGCCTTTTGTCAGTGAGGTGGGCTCTGCGGTCTTCTTCAAAGGGGGTTGCTGCCCGCCGAACTGTGAGGCAGCAAGATGTACGGTTTGAGGCGATATCAGCCCACTGGCGGTGGTCAATGTGGCAGGCACCAAGAGATTTCTTTAGGCAGTCCTTGTACCTCTTCTTTGGTGCACCTCTGTCACGGTGGCCAGTGGAGAGCTCGCCATATAACACGATCTTGGGAAGGCGATGGTCCTCCATTCTGGAGACGTGACCCACCCAGCGCAGCTGGATCTTCAGCAGCGTGGACTCGTTGCTGTCGACCTCTGCCATCTCGAGTACTTCGACGTTAGGGATGAAAGCGCTCCAATGGATGTTGAGGATGCTAGGCAATACAGTCACCAAATCAGCCTTTGTTTTCTCTAATGTGCAGGAGTCTACTTTGTGAACACTGAATGCTTTACACTAGATTTAGATGCAAGGTGTTGTCATTTATTGTGTTTTATCAATTTTTTCAAAATACAAATTCTCTGAAGACATCAATTAATAAATACAAATCTGTTATCTAATTAAAGTGTTCAATTATAACCGACTGACAGAGTAAAACTGATATTATGTGTTATTTTACACCAAGAAATTGTGTTAGATATAAAATAATTGGGATTTCAACCAGTTCGTCCCTCATACTACCAGGTTTTTGGTTTTACATGTATTTGTTGAGTGTATTTTTAAATTTAATTTTCTGTAGGAAACAATCAACTTTCTTGATGCTGCCTTATTTTTGATTCATTATATGTATACAATCAAATGAGTGTAATGGTATCACATCTATGGAGAATAGAAGGATGAATTTTCCGGAATCAGCTCAAGAAAGGAAAATTTGGATTGTTTGCCACTATTTGTCTATTTTATATACTTTAACATGCAACCAGACCATTGTATGGTGTTAGGTCTGCTTTGTTCATGAATGAGTGAGACAAACACCAGGCTGAGTCGAAATCAGGGTTCTTTGTTCTTTATTACCGGATTGTAACACTTGCGACTAACAAAGTTAGTCGGAGAATGCATTCTGCCGTTATCAGCAAAATGGTGATTTTTTATACCCTTGGATATGTGCTTAGAACATCATCATATCATTACTTGTCCAATGACTAAAACTGTTGCTATCCTTTCCCTGCTAGCTTCCTGCCTCTCAATCCATCAATGTCTCTCTTATCTTGTAAGTACAAGGATGCATTCACATCTTGTTTCTGCCCCGTACATTCCCATCTCATGATGTTTTACCTAACAGGAGTACAAGGACACCTCCCCTTCTTGTTACTGCCCTGTACAGGGTAACTCCCTACACATTCCCATCTCATGATGTTTTACCTTACAATGGGCAGGTAAAAATCAGTGTAGCTACACTGCATACCAAATTGACTTCTTCAACAGAATGAAGTGGTTGAAAGCAGATTTCTAACCCATTCTTTCTCAGGAGTGAATAGACTCTCACGAGTGAAGAACATAGACAAAAACATTATTGAATAATATGTATTCCTCTTATTTTTGTAATAGGAAACATTTTGGAAAATACAAGTAGAACTACAAGTGACCTGAACAGCAACAAACAACAACTGTACTTTAATATTTCTATTGCTAAGACTATACTTGTCTTTCCTAAAGTAAAGATCTTGAGAGGCGAGCTTAAATTCTTCAAACACATATGTCAAAATGCAAGTTTATATCAAAAGAGGATGGATGGAAACCCACGACTCATAAGAGTCTACACCTTATACAAGCCAGCAACTAAAAAGGAAGAGATACAGTCTCACTTCCTTGGTTCTAAAATCTTTACATTAAATTCTAAAAAGGCTGAAACATTTGACATTCGAAAAACTGTCGAACATTGGATGAATTATCCACAAGAAAATTATGGTCTTGAACTTGAGCTGCTTCCTTGGTCTTCTGATCATAAACACAATTCTGAAGACAAACTATCTATTCAGGTAGAATTAGAAATAGAGGTGCGAAATGCTTTGAAAGAGGTCCGGATACGTCGAGAAAGCTACCCCGAGGACTGCCAGAGAAACCAGATACGTTGTTGTAGGCGATCGCTACATGTGTCTTTTGAGGAGATCGGATGGTCAGATTGGATCAAAGCCCCACTAAGTTACAATGCCTTTTACTGTGATGGCACATGTCCATATAAGTACAAAATTGCCACAATGCACACACTGATCAAATCAAAGATGAATCGACTTTCGAATGGAGCTATTCCAGCCCCCTGCTGTGTTCCTGCATCCTATGAGCCCCTAACCTTGCTCCATTTTAACAGTAATGACAAATTAATTCTTACAGCATTTGATGACATGATTGTTTCCAGGTGCCATTGTTCTTAATTTTATCAACAATATTCTAAGTTAGTTATTTATTGTGATAAATATATTTGTCCTGGTAATTATCATATTCATCCCCTCTAATAGCATCTAATTTTTGTCAACATGTCCGATTAAAACAAGTATTATATGGATATGTCTTTCTAAGCTTTTTTCAGTGCTTCATTATCACTTGGAATATTGTGTTCAGTTCTGATTGCCTCCGGAAGACCATAAGACATAGGGGTGGAATTAGGCCTCTTGTCCATCAAGTTTGCCCCACCATTCCATCATGGCTGATTAACAGACCTCTTTAACTCTCTTCTCATCCCTCTCCCCATAATTCTTGATTCCCTTCCTGATCAAAACTTATACCTCCTGATGCACAATCAATTAACCCAAAGACTGAAGTACTGGAACTGAAGGCTTTTATTAGCTAGAGATGGGCAGCATCTCTTGAATTGCTGGATCACAGTGATCCGGACTCAAACTGGGGGCAGGGTTGTGGCATGACAGCCTTTACGGGGGATTAAGGGGAGGAGTCACAAGCCGGCCAGTGAGAGCATAAAAGGTCAAAGTATTTACATATACAATGGTTTCACCATACTCACCCCCTCTTTTAAAAAGAAGTCCCAGTGGGTGTGTGATGCAGTCAGGCGCCATCATAAATTCAGTCTGTCCGGTGGTCTCCTTTGGCGTTGTAACTGACATACCTCCAGTGGTGTGGTGGCCTCCATCATTTGCAGCTGCTCCTTCTCTGTCTGCCTGACTGAGGTGCTTGGCTGAAACAATGGGGTCGGCGTGTGTGTACCGGCTGGAAGGTTGGCTGAGGAGATGGAGAGCTGGTGGGGGGGGGGTGGGGTGGGGGGTACCCAACTGTCAGCTGAAGGAAGGGGGTGCTCAGATGCTTCCATGCATGCCAGGTCCCAGATGGATACTACATCCTCACGTCCATCCGGGAATGCCACGTAGGCATACTGTGGGTTGGCGTGGAGCAGCTGGTCCCTCTCAACTAGTGGGTTGGACTTATGGGTCCTTGCATGTTTCCGCAGGAGTACTGGCCCAGGGGACGTCAGCCAGGTAGATAGGGTTGTTTCTGATGCCGATCTCCTGGGGAATGTAAGGAGTGTCTCATGAGGTGTCTCATTGCCATATAGCGTAGAGGACCAGTGGGGGACGGGGAGGCCCTTGGACTTTAAGGCCAATAGTACTGCCTTCCAGACTGTGCCATTCTCCCTCTCCACCTGACCTTTCCCTTTGGGGTTGTAGCTGGTGGTACAGCTAGAGGCAATGCCCTTGGACAGCAGGAATTTGTGCAGCTCATCACTCATGAAGGATGAACCCCTTTCGCTGTGGACATAGCAGGGGTATCTGAAAATGGTGGCCTTGAAAAGGGGATGGGCCTTCTCTGTGTAGCTGGGGACCCATTGGGCATAGTAAGTGAAAAACCACAGACACCTTTTCAGGGCCTTGAAGCAGTAAGGAAGGAGTTCTAACAGTGGACGCATACGGTCAGGGTCAGGCTGATGACTCCATTATCTACCAAACAGCCTAGTATAGCCAGGCAATGTGTGCTGAAGGTACACTTCCCTGTGTTATACGTCAGGTTAAGACACTTCATGGTGTGGAGGAATTTTTGGAAGTTCTCGTCATGGTCCTGCTGGTGATGGCTATAGATAGTAATATTGTCAAGGTCTGGGAAGGAGGCCCGCAGCCTGTGTTCATCCGCCATCCAATCCATCTCCCTTTGGAAGACAGGACCTCCCATCATGACACCAAAAGGAACTCTAAGGAAATGGTATAGTTGCCCTTGAAGGCAATGTACTGGCAGTTCTCAGGGTGGATGGGGAGCTGACTTAAACTTGATGGTCAAGAATGGTGATCTGGTTCACCATGTCAGCAATACCATATAACCATATAACCATATAACCATATAACCATTTACAGAGCGGAAACAGGCCATGTCGGCCTTTCGAGTCCGCACCGGTTCACTAGAACAACTCTACTAGCTCAATCCTCCCACTCTCCGCCAATATCCTCCTACCCCCTCACCTCCATGTACACATCCAACCTTCTCTTAAATGACAGAAGGGACCTTGCCACAACTATCGCATTCGAGGTAAGGGGGTAGGTGTCTGTCCGGGTGAACCTGTTGATGGTCTGGGAGTAATCTATGACCATCTGGTATTTCTCCCCGCCACTACTTGGGCTCTCCAGGGGCTCGTATTTTGTTCTATCACCCCCTCACCGAGGAGGCGACACACTTCTGACTTAAAGAATGCCCTGTCCTCGGTGCTGTATTGCTGGATTTTAGTGGCAGCAGTCAGGGGTGAGATTAGGGAGCAGGAGCAAGGGGGATCCAGAGTGTGGAGAGGCCACATGTCGGACGCGGTGGTCTGGCTTGGGGATCCTAGTCGACCACATGGGAAAATGGCAGTAGCCAGTTCACAAATTGCTCATTACAGACTGTGGGGTGGGGGTGCCATCATACTCCATGGTGATGCTCTTCAAGTTTCACTGAAAGTCCACCCCCAAGATGACAGGTGTACAGAGTTGTGGCAGAATAAGGAACGTAAAGTCAGTATATGCAGTGCCCTAGACCTTCATGGTTACTGTGCAGCTCCCTCCCTGTGAGGCTAGGTACATGCTGAATTTCGTGAGCTGCACCTCCAGGGAGTATTGCTGCACAGTGTTAGGATGAATGAAGATTCTCGGTGTTTCCTGTGTCAAATAGGCATGAGGTGGGGTGGCCATTTACCTGGATGCTCATTGTGGCCCTGGAGAGTTGATGTGGTCGGTGTTGATCTAGGGTTACTGCTGCCAGCATCAGCTCGTCATCCAAGGGATTCTGTTGTCTTCTGGTCATTCGACAGGATGGTGGTCATGATGGCATCCCTCGTAGCTCGCACACGACCCTGTTGTTGCTCACCAGAAGAGAAGAATGAGAAAGCAGAGGTGACGTCATTGCTGGAAGTGACAAAGGTGATGACGGAAATGACATCATAGTGGTCGGTGATCTCCATAGTGCGCATGCGTGGGCATTACCATTCCCTGGAAGTAGCGGTCCCCATTCTCACGTGGTGCTGCTGGGCTTGGGGCTTTGCTTTGAATTACAGACCTTGGCAAAGTGTCCCTTTTTTCAGCAATATGTGCAGATGGCATCCTTGGCAGGGCAGCATTTCCATGGAGGCTTGCCCTGCCCACTGAAATAACACGTCGGGAGGTTGTCGATGGCGGCGGAAGTCATGCCTCTGCCATGATCCAGAATTCATCCAGCTCCAGCTCCAGTTCCCTAACAAGGAGTTGCAATTGGATGCACCTCTTGTGATGTCCAGATTTCCCACATTCGGCAATTGAAGCAGACCACTCCCCTAGTTGCCATCTCCATTACCTTATTAAGAAAAGATCTTATCTGACCTATAGCACATCCTCAGCCTCTACACCCCGAAGCTTCTTCAGATTCAGATTTCAGATTTATCGTTAGAGTACATATATGACATGACATACAACTTTGAGATTCTTTTTTCCTGCAGGCGCATCAGAATTACCACAAGTTGGTAGAGCAAAAAATAAACTGTACACAGTGTAAACATGCAAACAAATAAAAGAACTGTAAACAGATTACAAATGTAAACAAACTGAATGTGCAATACAGAGAGAACAAAAGAAAATCACTAAAGTGAAAAGTAAGAGTCCTTAAATAAGTTTGTCGTTGAGGAGTCTGGTGGTGGAGGGGTAGCAGCTGTTCCTGAACCTGCTGGTATGAGTATTGTGGCACCTATACCTCTTTTCTGATGGCAGCAGCGAGAAGAGAGCATGTGCTGGGTGATGTGGGTCTTTGATGATTGTTGCTGTTCTCTGACAGCAGAGTTCCCTGTAGATACAGTCAATAGTGGGGAGAGTTTTGCCTGTGATGTCCTGGGCTGTGTCCACTACCTTTTGAGCCTCTTGAACCAAAATCTCTAATTCTCCACTCCTACACTAGGCTGCTCCACTTCAGCTTCCCTTTTTATTTGGTGCTGGTTTGTATCAACAGACTCTGACCAATCGCCAAGTTTCACATTCCATTTCAATTTAAACTATCCTGAATCAAAGGACAGATGCAGACTCAGTCTTCGTCTCTTCTAGCCAAAGCTTCTTGAGCCAATGCCTCAACTCACCACTCCACCATCTACTTATACCTCTCACTTACTTTAACTGCCCCACTCACACACACTCTCGCTCCAGCTCCTGGTCACTGGGAAAGGAACTTACCAGGAAGGATGTGAAAGGTACGGAGAGGGTGCAATGGAGATTTACCAGGATATTGCCTTTTTGGAGAACATGTCTTATAAGACAAGGTTAACATAGCTAGGGGTTAACTGTTTGGAGCGAAGAAGGATGAGAGGTGACTTAATAGAGGTCTACAAGATTATGGCTAGCCAGCACCTATCCCTAAGGCAACAGTGGCAATTTCTAGAGGATATCTGTATAAGATAAGCAGAGGAACGTTTAGGGGAGATGTCAGGGTTAAGGTTTTTACACAGAGAGTAATGAATGTCTGGAATGCAATGGCAGGGGTGGTAGTGGTGGTGGAGGCTGGTACAATAGAGACATTTGAAAGACTCTTAGGCAGGCACATGGATGCAAGCAAAATAGAGGGTTATTTATGGTGTGAGGTAGGCAGGGTTTAGACTGTTGAGTAGGTTTATTTAGGTCAGCACAATATCGAGGACCAAAGGGCCAAAGGGCTTGTACTGTGCTGTAATGTTCTATATAAATGTTTATTTCTGATTATATACATTTGTAGTTGATAGTGAATTGAAGCATTTAAATAGAGTTTCATAGCTCTCCTGGCACCAAGTCAGATGCTCCAATTGGCCTGATGGTGGAAGCCTCAGGAACAGTGATCGGTGAAGTTCAGGGAGCAGCAGATCGCAGGAAGTTGGCAGCCGCTGGCTTTCTTCAGCAAATATCTGCGGCCTCCAGAACCAAAGTACAGTGCTATTGACTGAGAGCTACTGGTGTTGTACTTAGCCATCCACCATTTCAGGTACTTCCTAGAGGACAGGTCCTTCACTTCTTTCATGGATCACAAGCCCCTGACTTTCGCCTTGGCTAAGATCTCGGACTTCTGGTTGGCCCACCAGCAACGACACCTGTCTTACATCTTAGAGTACACCGCAGGTGTAAGGCACGTCTTCGGCAAGGACAATGTGGTGGCCGACGTACTGTCCAGACAAAATATCCACGTGCTTTCGAGAGGAGTGGACTTCGTGGCACTGGTGGAGGCGCCACAGAAAGATGAGGAGATGCCACAATACAGAACTGCCATATCAGGACTGCAGCTCCAGGACATCCCAGTAGGAACACGTAACACCACCCTCCTGTGCAACCAATCAGGTCAGACCCATTGTCCCAGCGGCTTGGAGATGACAGGTTTTTGACTCCATCCATGGATTGTCTCACCCATCCATCAGGACCATGGTCCAGCTGGTGGCCAGCAAATACATGTGGCATGGATTGCGGAAACAGGTCAGCAGGTGGGTGAAGGCGTGCATGCAGAGCCAAACAACCAAGGTAGAGCAGTACACCAAGACCCCACCTCAGCACTTTGAGTCCGCAGAATGAAGGTTCAACCACAACCAGGGTTTCTGCTCTGTTCATGATGGTCAACCACTCCAGGTGGCCAGAAGCAGAGTCGCTGGCAGACATGTCCACTGCCTCATGCGCCAGGGCCCTCACCTCATACTGGATGGCAGGGTTTGGGTTACCATCCCACATCACATCCGACAGAGGGGCCCAGTTCACCTCCAGTCTGTGGTCCGACCTCACCAGCCTGTGGGGTGCCCAGCTGTATCATACAACAGTTTATCACACACAGTCCAATGGATTGGTGGAACGCTTTGACAGGCACATCAAAACCTCACTCATGACCAGACTCCAAGGACCTAACTGGGTAGACGAGCTACCATGACTGCTATTGCGATTCTGCAGAGCATCCAAGGAGGACCTCAACACCTCTTCGGCTGAACTCTTCTATGGAGCTTCACTGGTGGTCCCAGGAGAATTTGTACCTGTGGTGAATCTCTGCTAAACTGCCTGTTTCCCCTCTGGCAAGCCTTGCTGAACTAACGATGGTTGTGCATTATCTCTACCATTGTCTTTTATTATTGTACCATAGGTTTCTGCTAATAAAAGCAATAAATATTGTTTGACTGCATCGTCTTTGTCTACTTCATCAATTGGCACTTCAGTACCATTCCCAGATGGACAGCAGGATGACTCTGCAGTGTTTCTCAGCCGGCTAAGGGAAAGAGTTGGCAACCTGGCCCCGATTCCACCTTCTAGGCACTGACATGTGAGGATCAACATACCCAATGACCTGCAGGACTCTGAGTATGTTTTTATTCGCAGGGGTCCACATCGTCCACCACTTCAGAGGCCATATGAGGGTCCGTTCTGGGTCATCCACAACAACAGGACCACATTCAAGCTGGAGGTCGGAGGCAAGATGGAGGTCTTCACCACAGACAGGCTGAAGCCGGCACACCTGGACCGGTGCGTCCAGTCGAGACACCAGCACCACACCAAAGAGGCAGGCCACCGAAGGCTGCAGACTTCCTCTGGGCACCAAGGTCAATAACAAAGACAATACCACTGGTTCTTGGGGGGGGGGGTCATGTGGTTGACCACCACCGTGGCGATTGAGCCAGTGCTCCAGGCAGTGAGCACCTCCAAAGGCCAGCAGCCCGCGCAGCAGCACTGGCCCCAACAAGTGAACTGGCAGCTGAGTGACAAGGGCAGCTTAAAGGCCAGTGACCCCAAAATGTCACTGGCCTTGCTGTGAAGCCAACAGACAGGGACAACATGCGGGGAAGAAGGGCATTATTATGCAGGAAAGTACCCGCAGGTGGGAAACCCGCCTTATGCATCTTGTGACGTCAGCCAAGGGGGGCCACGATGGGAACAGTGTAAGTATAAAAGTCGGGCCTGAGCCCTAATAAAACTCAGAGCTTAACCTGACTACACTACGCATGTGTGTCTTTTTTTGAGTAGCATGCGGTGTCTTTAGGTAGAGACATTGAACCTGAATTTAGGATCAGCAGTAAGTCAATGATGTTTCCAGCTCACCTTGGAGAAAACTTCCTTCATTGATGTGGTGAGGAATTAAAAAATGCAGATGTTGAAATCCTGAGCAAACAATGAGCTGCTGGAGAATGCAGTGGGTCAGGCAGCATCTATGGGGAGAAGTGGTTCGTAAAAGTTTTAGTCACCCCTGTAGTAATATGATCTGACATCAAATAATTTTCACAGTGCAGAATGTGAGGCACAATGTGAGAATCAATATTTAATTATCCCTTTAGACATTGCATAGGATAATAAATAAAGATTGGAAAATGCAAATGTGATTCTAAGAGGGCCTGCGATTTCATAAATAAATCTTCCAAAAAATTATTTATTTTGTTTTAGAATCTCCTATTTTTTGAAATATGCATACAAGAAAATTTGTACACTTGAAATTATTTTTAAGGGTAGTTTACATATGAATAATTATGACTGGATCTGCTGGCAAAGAAGCGAGCTGCCCACCAGGCTCACCTTACAAAGCCGTCCTGTCCAGAGAAGAAACAAGCCTTCCGTCGCGCATGCAGCCATCTTCAGCGCAAACTCCGGGAGATCCAAAATGAGTGGTGGACTAGCCTCGCCAAACGAACCCAGCTCAGCGCGGACATTGGCGACTTCAGGGGTTTCTACGAGGCTCTAAAGGCTGTGTACGGCCCCTCACCCCAAGTCCAAAGCCCGCTGCGCAGCTCAGACGGCAAAGTCCTCCTCAGCGACAAGATCTCCATCCTCAACCGATGGTCAGAACACTTCCAATCTCTTTTCAGTGCCAACCGCTCAGTCCAAGATTCCGCCCTGCTCCAGCTCCCTCAACAGCCCCTAAGGCTAGAGCTGGATGAGGTTCCCACCCTGGATGAGACATATAAGGCAATCGAACAACTGAAAAGTGGCAAAGCAGCAAGTATGGATGGAATCCCCCCAGAAGTCTGGAAGGCTGGCGGCAAAACTCTGCATGCCAAACTGCATGAGTTTTTCAAGCTTTGTTGGGACCAAGGTAAACGGCCTCAGGATCTTCGTGATGCCACCATCATCACCCTGTACAAAAACAAAGGCGAGAAATCAGACTGCTCAAACTACAGGGGAACCACGTTGCTCTCCATTGCAGGCAAAATCTTCGCTAGGATTCTACTAAATAGAATAATACCTAGTGTCGCCGAGAATATTCTCCCAGAATCACAGTGCGGCTTTCGCGCAAACAGAGGAACCACTGACATGGTCTTTGCCCTCAGATAGCTCCAAGAAAAGTGCAGAGAACAAAACAAAGGACTCTACATCACCTTTGTTGACCTCACCAAAGCCTTCGACACCGTGAGCAGGAAAGGGCTTTGGCAAATACTAGAGCGCATCGGATGTCCCCCAAAGTTCCTCAACATGATTATCCAACTGCACGAAAACCAACAAGGTCGGGTCAGATACAGCAATGAGCTCTCTGAACCCTTCTCCATTAACAATGGCGTGAAGCAAGGCTGTGTTCTCGCACCAACCCTCTTTTCAATCTTCTTCAGCATGATGCTGAACCAAGCCATGAAAGACCCCAACAATGAAGACGCTGTTTACATCCGGTACCGCACGGATGGCAGTCTCTTCAATCTGAGGCGCCTGCAAGCTCACACCAAGACACAAGAGAAACTTGTCCGTGAACTACTCTTTGCAGACGATGCCGCTTTAGTTGCCCATTCAGAGCCAGCTCTTCAGCGCTTGACGTCCTGCTTTGCGGAAACTGCCAAAATGTTTGGCCTGGAAGTCAGCCTGAAGAAAACTGAGGTCCTCCATCAGCCAGCTCCCCACCATGACTACCAGCCCCCCCACATCTCCATCGGGCACACAAAACTCAAAACGGTCAACCAGTTTACCTATCTCGGCTGCACCATTTCATCAGATGCAAGGATCGACAATGAGGTAGACAACAGACTCTCCAAGGCAAATAGCGCCTTTGGAAGACTACACAAAAGAGTCTGGAAAAACAACCAACTGAAAAACCTCACAAAGATAAGCGTATACAGAGCCGTTGTCATACCCACACTCCTGTTCGGCTCCGAATCATGGGTCCTCTACCGGCACCACCTACGGCTCCTAGAACGCTTCCACCAGCGTTGTCTCCGCTCCATCCTCAACATCCATTGGAGCGCTTACATCCCTAACGTCGAAGTACTCGAGATGGCAGAGGTCGACAGCATCGAGTCCACGCTGCTGAAGATCCAGCTGCGCTGGATGGGTCACGTCTCCAGAATGGAGGACCATCGCCTTCCCAAGATCGTGTTATATGGCGAGCTCTCCACTGGCCACCGTGACAGAGGTGCACCAAAGAAAAGGTACAAGGACTGCCTAAAGAAATCTCTTGGTGCCTGCCACATTGACCACCGCCAGTGGGCTGATAACGCCTCAAACCGTGCATCTTGGCGCCTCACAGTTTGGCGGGCAGCAACCTCCTTTGAAGAAGACCGCAGAGCCCACCTCACTGACAAAAGGCAAAGGAGGAAAAACACAACACCCAACCCCAACCAACCAATTTTCCCCTGCAACCGCTGCAATCGTGTCTGCCTGTCCCGCATCGGACTTGTCAGCCACAAACGAGCCTGCAGCTGACGTGGACTTTTTACCCCCTCCATAAATCTTCGTCCGCGAAGCCAAGCCAAAGAAGAAAAAAAAAAATTATGACTGGATCCATCACTTTGGCCTAAAGTAACAAAAATTATATTTTCAGAAGAACTTATGGTGCTGGTACTTTATATAAAGCTTAAATTAATTATAGTGGAGAAGAGTGCAAAAAGCCTTAAGAGATGTCATCAGTACGGTATCAGGTCCTTCCTCCCACAGAGCCTGCGACAACCTCAAAGCATCCAGAATCAAAAGGAAAAGCAGAATTTATTATCATGAACAAGTCATGAAATTCGATGTTTTGCGGCAACATCACAGTGGAAACATACATACCATAAACCATCTTAAAGGGGGGGCGTGGCAAGATAACGTAGAGTCTAGACATGCAATCTCGACCTCTCTGGCCAGACTTTTAAATACCCATTTTTTAACTCTTTGTTTTTAAGTTTAAACTTTTTAAATTTTAGTTTAAAGTATTAAGGAATTATTATGGCCACTAATGGTAAAAAGACTAAACCTCAAGTTCAAAAAAAGTTACATTTTCGAAGTGCTGAAGATGGGGCATAGACGACTTGATACAGCCCCAGGCTCAATCTCTTCATCGCCTAAATCCCAAAGATCACCTGTGGGGGCTAAAAAAATACCTATTGCTCACCAAATGAAGGATGGCGCTGGAATTACCCGTTCTCCGGAAGAAGGTGCGTGTTCCCAAGAAGTGGACCCTGATTTGGAAAGCCTTTCGATTTCAATGGAGGGAGCATGCAGGAAGATGACTCCATTGTTGGAAATGCATCAGGTAGCATTTCAATCTGAAGAAATCGTATTTCTTCGCGAATTGATGAGAAAACAATGAGATACGGGGGGAGACCAGCGGCGACCCCCTGAGGAAGTTGGGGTGCCATCGCTGGGAGTCCAGACCCGCAGTAAAATTTTTAAAATGCCTTCTGTTAAGTTGCAGCAGGAGATGCAGTTACCTTGTTCTGCCACTATGTCAGAGAGAGCAGAGCTGAGATTTACCGAATCACAGTGTATGCAATTAAATGTTGTTATTCAAGCTGTTATAAAACCTTTGTTGACATCTCAAATGAATGAAATGGTTCAAATGAATGCTGGTATGTTCAGAATTAAATATGGTTAAGACACGTGTGGATGCATCTTATGAAGAATTTAAAAAACTTCAGACTGCTTTTTTGGACTGTAAACAACAAGTGACTTCTAACATAGAAAAAGTGTTGAAGGTGGAAAAATCAGTCATAGAATTGGGAGATCGTGAGAAGGAGCTAGAACGAAAAATAGATTATTTGGAAAATCAAAGCAGAAGGAATAATGTGAAAATTGTTGGTTTGCCAGAAGGTATAGAAGGAGAAGACCCTCTTCGTTTTTTTAAAGACTGGATTCCGCAAATACTAGGGCAAGAATTTTTCTCTGGAGGATTGGCACTGGAAAGAGCCCATATAGCTTTAAGAAGAAAACCCTCAGCTGGTCAACCACCGAGACTGGTAATAATTCGAAGTTTGAGTTATTTGGATAGAGAAGCAATACTTCGACTTGCAGTACAAAATGCGAGACAACGACAAACCCCATTATCGATTCAGAATAGCAGAGTCTTTTTTTTTATACTGATCTGAGTCAAGATGTCATTCAACGTCAACGTCGATTTAATCCAGTTAAAGACGTTTTGTGGCGTTATGGTTATAAGTCTACTTTTCGTTACCCTGCAGTATTGAAGGTGTTTTACGGAGACTAACAATTTCGGCTTTTTGAGACTGATTGTGAAGCAATGATTTTTGCTGATTCATTTCCAGATATAAGAGGACAAAGATGTAGTCCACCATTATCTCCTAAAGAAAAATTTGGTAGCTCTGGGAACGGAAGAAATGGCAGAAATGGGAAAAATGGGAATGGAAAGAGTCTACCTCTGTCCGAAATGGGATCTTCGAGATTGGAATCTTCTGGATGAAAAGAAGAATTTTCTTATTATATTTTTTTTGTTATTATGATATTTTGATGTTATTGATTGTTTGGCTGGGGAGGGAGAGATCTGCACTAAGTTCTTTACTCATCATCAGCCACTGGTGGGTGACCCACACCCAATTTTTGTTTAGGGGATTACTACCTTTTGGTAGTTTTCATTGGGGGGGGGGGGGGAATTTTCTTTTTTCTCCTTCATTATTTATATATTTATTTATTTATTAGTTTTTAATTTGTGATTTTTTTATTGGAGGGCCTATATATATTGATTTGAGTTTTTATATAAAGATATTATTGGTATTTAGTAATAATAGTAGATATGTCAAAGTTGAGGTTTGCTACTTTTAATGTTCGAGGATTAAATAGTCCGATTAAACTTAAGCAAGTCTTGGTGTATATTAAGAAAATTAAAATGAAATATTTATTTTGGATGCATTTTTATGTTTGGGTCAAGCTAATGATAATATTTTAGTTGGTGGTGATTTTAATTGTGTTTTGGTACCTTTATTAGATAAATCTCCGAAGAAAGTTAAAAAATACAAGATGGCAATCCAGGTCCAAGTGTTGATGAAAGATCTTAATTTAGTAGATATTTGGAGACGTCTTAATCCGACAGAGAAAGATTTTTCCTTTTATTCATCTAGACATGAATCGTTTTCAATGATTGACATCTTTTTAGTATCGGCACACTTATAAGGAAAAATACAACAAGCAGAATATAAAAGTAGGGTGATTTCAGATCATTCTCTGTTATATTTTACATATGAAACTTTTGAGAAAATTCAAATAGCTTATCATTGGAGATTTAATACAATGTTGTTAAAAAAATTGGAATTTATTGATTTTTTGAAAAAACTAATTTTTTTTGGAAAGAAAATTCTAATTCTGTTCAAAGTAAGTTTGTATTATGGGATGCTATGAAAGTCTATTTGAGAGGACAAATAATTATACTTCTAAAATAAAAAAAAGAATCGATTAAATCAGAGTCTTGAATTAGGGAAACAGATCGATGAGTTAGAAAAGGAATTTCGGAAAGATGCTACAGAAGATCAGAAAATAGAATTATCTAGGCTGAAATTGAAATAATACTTTGCAATCTTATTGATTTGAATGTGCGATTAATAGGACTAAACAACTTTATTACGAATGGGGAGAGAAAGCACATAAGAACAGATATCGAGGACTATTAATGCTGTTAGACTGAATTCTCTTATTACTTATAAACCTCGTGAGATTAATGATGAATTTTATTCATTTTATAAAAAGTTATATACATCTGAAGGAAAACAGGAAACTGGATCGATTGATCTTTTTTTAATCGCAGTTGAATTTACCGATATTAGAGGATGGAGTTAGATGAGCCATTTACTGATTCAGAAATTAAAATGGCTGGAAATGCCGAACGGTAAATCACCTGGTGATGATGGATTTTCGGTTGAATTTTATAAAAATTTTTTACGATGATTTATCTACAGTGTTTGGGGATGTATTACGTCAAGTTAGAGATCATTATGATTTACCTGAGTCGTGTTCTAGTGCTTTAATTACAGTAATTCCTAAAAAAGATAGAGTTCCTTTGAAAGTATCTTCATATAGATCAATTTCATTGTTAAATGTAGATTATAAAATAATAGCTAAAATATTAGCGAATAGATTGGCTAAATTTTTACCAAAGTTGATTCATATTGATCAAACAGGTTTTATAAAGAATAACATTTTGCACGTGATTTGTTTGATTAATAGATTTTGACAATCTTTAGATCATCCAATGTTGATATCTTTAGATGCAGAAAAAGCATTTGATAGAGTTGAATGGAATTTTTTGTTTAAAGTTTTGGAGAAATTTAAATTTGGTCCTTCTTTTATTGGTTGGATTAGAGCTCTATATAGTGAATCGGTAGCTAGAGTATTGACAAATGGTTTGATTTTGGAATCTTTTGAGTTAACTCGATCAACTCGTCAAGGTTGTCCTTTATCACCAGCTTTGTTTGCGTTAGTGATTGAACCTTTAGCACAGTTGATAAGACAAAATACACAGATACAAGGTATGAAAGTTTTAGATGAGGAGTATAAAATTAATTTATTTGCTGATGATATATTGGTGTACTTAATAAACCCAGCTCAGTCACTTTTGCATTTGAAGGAATGTTTAATACAGTATGGATGTCTTTCTGGATATAAAGTTAATTCGGAAAAAAGTGAAATATTACTAGTAAGTGAAGGAGATTATTCAGTTTATAAGAATATTATTAATTTGAAGTGGACTGATTGAATTAAATATCTGGATATAATTTTGAATGTTAATTATCAATCTTTATATAAATTAAATTATGCTCCGTTAATGAAAAAAATTAAAACTGATTTGATTAAATGGAAAGATTTACCTATTAATTTAATGGGAAGGATAAATACAATTAAGATGAATATCTTTCCGTGTATACAATATTTATTTCAATCTATTCCGTATTTACTTGATAAATTTTTTTTTCGAGATTTAAATAAAATGGTTAGGGAGTTTTTATGGAGGGGTAAATTTTCGAGAGTAGCTTTGAATAAATTAACTTGGAAATATGAGTTAAGGGACTACGTTTACCACATTTTCAAAATTATTATGAGGCAGCCCTACTTAAATTTATTAGTTCATTGATGGATTTGGTACTGCCTCCAAGTTGGGCTAAAATTGAGATGGCAAGTATTTCTGAATTTGAAATACATCAGTTTTTGTTTAGGTGGAATATAAGTTTGTTACAGCAATATAATGTGCCTATACTAAAACATTTAATGAAGTTATGGATAAAGAAAAATAAAATGAAAGGTTCTAGGGGTAAATTATTGGCTTTGATTCCGTTGTATAATAATCAACATTTCTTTTTCAATACATAATCAAAGTTTATTGCATTGGAGATTTAAAGGTGTGAAAAATTTGGGAGATTGTTTTAAAGAGGGTAAGTTTTTATCTTTTAATCAGATGAGGGAAGATTTTGGTATTGATAAGTATTCTTTATTATCAAATTCGATCTTTGGTAAAATGTATGTTTGGTAGAGATATGATTTTACCTAAAATGACTAAATTTGAGACTTCTCTTATGAAGGGTTATATTTCATTTATGTATCAAATAATACAGGATGGTATGGATAAAAAGGGTTGGGATAGATCTAAAATTAAATGGGAAGCGGATATTGGTTTTACTTTTTCTGAAGAGGATTGGTTAGATATCTGTTATGATAGTGTAACTAGATTGATAAATGCACGTTATGTAATGATTAATTACAATTTTTTACATCAATTATATTTGACACCTGAAAAATTTTAAAATATGGTTTTAATGAATCAGATTTGTGTTTTAGATGTGGTGATACGGTTGGTTCTTTTTTCGTGCTGTTTGGTCATGTATACATATACAATCTTTTTGGAAGAAAATTCAATTGTTTTTAGAATATCTGTATAAGATTAAAATAGTTTTAGATCTATTTTAATAGATCTAACCTCTGAAAGGCTTGGGATTAGATAAGTTTCAGTTTGATTTTGTATATTTAGCTTTATCCATAGCGAAAAAATGTATTGCTAGTACGTGGAAAGATACAAATATGATTGATTTTAATAGATGGCATAATGAGATGAAATATTTTTTAATAATGGAAAAAATCACAAATGTTTCACATGATAATTAGATTTCAATAAGCAGTTGTAGGAAAGATTAGGGTAAAATTCATATATATCATGGAAGAGGAAAACAAGGATGGAGGCTTTGCAACAACAGAGGAATCAAGGCTTATATTCAGGAGATAGTCAAAAGCAACAGATTTGATGAGAAAACATGCAATGAGAATTAAAAAAAACTATTAGCAATAGTATTAGCAAAAAGCATCAAAGTTCTGGAGCAACATGACAGGTCATGCAACATCTGTGGAAAGCAAAAGACAGTCATGAATGACAAAGAGTTGAGACTTGAAACATCATCTGCCCTAGTGCTTTCCATTGATGCTGTGTAACCTGCTGAGATCCTCCAGCACTTATTGGTATTTTTCTAGTTTTCCAGCATCTGTAGATTCCTCGTTAAGCTGCTGAGCTCAGAAACTGCCATACAACAGGACTTAGCTATTTGTGTGCATTGTTTCCCAGTTACATTCTCTCAGTTGGAAAGTAGCGAACGTGCTTCCATTTTTAGAAAACCTCGACTCAGGATAACTTGACATAAAATAGAGCCCACATCTTATCACAGTTATAATAGAGTATGCCTCCCACGCTGTTAGCAGCAATAATGTAATGTGATCTTTTACAAACTTCTCAGCTGTCAGGCTGAACCTGCATTGGGTGTTACTTTAGCAACACACAACATATCTCATTCAATGAAAGAGAGAAGGTGGCTAGGTAAAAGGTAATCTTTCAACATTATTTCTTTAAATTAGTGTCAATGCTTTTCATTGATTTTAGTGCATGAATCTGTCAGTCAGTATTTTAAATGGTGTAAATATTCATTTTTTAAATGAATATAATATTTTTATACATCCAATTGATGTCAAGGATATTCCCACTGAGTAAGACTGATGGCTTTCAAAGCTGCTGAGCCTGGAGATGGGGGTTCGTGGCTGTCAGATTGCTTGTGGGAGTGTAGTCGGCTGCCTGTGTTGAGTCAGTCTGCATGCTGCAATCAGCTATACAGTCTGCCTATAGAAGACTGTTCTGAATACCTCGATGAAGCAAACAACATGTCCCAGAGGCTGACAGAAATCACTTCTAGGATAATCAAAGGTGTGACTTAATAGATTTTTTTTAGCAATATGCTTGCTAGATGTCTAAATGTTATTATGTTTAACAGTAATAAGCTACTTTTATAAGCAAAAGGTAAGGGTAAGCTTCAACCATAATAAAAAGAGCTGTAGTTTATACTGGATGTTAACAACCAGACTTTGTTCTGGGTAATTACTTACATTCTGTAATGGAAGTGATTTTTGTTTCCTTTCATTTTTTTTGTTTTTATTCTGTTCCCTGCCTTGATAGGATTTGGAATAAGTCAGTAGAATATATTAATAACCTCCCTCAATTCTACATTGGTCCTAGGGTCTTGAGTCTTTTGTTTGTCTGTGGTCACACCCACAACTGACTGGAGAAAATATCTTGCATTATAAATGGCTAATGAATAAATAAAAAATTTTTTTTCCCAAATCATTTTAAAATTGTTTATCTCCATACTCTGATTTTTCCAGACCCTTACATATGGATTGGGAAACCCCATTTCCCTTAGAATCTTTTGTTACAAATTCCAGAGAACAGGTTGTAGCGCGATTAATGACTACTCACAGACATGAAGCAAGTATCCAAAGGCTTTATTGATCCGAAGACCCAGTCATGCCACTATATGCTGCTGGCTCACGTCCAAGGCAGGTATAAGGGAAGAGACTAGGGCTTTCGGCCTTTATTAAGGGATCTTATGGGGAGGGGCTACAGGTACAGAAGGTGGGCCAGCTTACCCAGCCCAGTGAAGACATGCCCAGACATGCCCGTAGTACCATCACATTGGTGGTGTTCCACCACATTCACCCCCCATCTTTCAAATGAAGTATGGCAGAGTGATGTAGGGCAATGTGTATCGGCATGTGTCTTGCAGTCTATACAGTTCAAAGCTTCAGCCGCTCCGGCGGTTTTATTCGGTGCTGAGATCTCCAAAGTACTGCTGGCTATATTGTTGGTTCCAGCGGAATGGTGGCTTGTTCACTCAGCTGGGTGTTTGAGGGCTGAAAAGTGTCTTTGTGTACCAGGTCTGTACGGGATTGGGAATTTGTTTGCAACAGTGGGGGGGGGGGGGGGGGGAACAAACTCCAGAGGGGAAACACTCGGGAGGCCGTGTTGGAGGTGGGATCATTACTTCGCCTGTCAGGGTGATCCCTGGGGCTGACTGGTTGCTGCCCAGGGTTATCAGGTGCACCTCCTGTGCTGGGGCCCCCACTCACACCAGGTCCCAGGTGGACACTCTAGCGTTCTGTCTGACTGGGTATCTTCCCAGCTCATACTGGGGGTTCACATGCAGGGGCTGCACTTTCTTGACCAGTGGCTTCGACTTGTGCGTGCTAACATGCTTCCAGAGAAGCATCAGCTTTGGGGTCATCAGCCAGACTGGCAGCCTGGTTCCCGACACTAACCTGCTAGGGAGATGTTGCTTTAGTTGCCTTGCAAAGTAGGGACCAGGTGGCATCCAGCACTTCTAGAAGGACCTCTTGCCACTGGGATATGGGCATCCCTTTCAACTTGAGAGCCAAAAGGACAACGTTCCAGATTGTACCATTCTCCTTCTCCATCTGCCCACTCCCATGGGGGTTGTAGCTGGTGGTTCTGCTTGTAACTATGTTCCTGTAAAGGAAGTATTGCCGCAACTCCTCTCTCATGAAGGTGGATCCCTGGTCGCTATGAACAATGAACATAACTGGGGTATCTGAACAGAGTGAATACTGTGCAGAGTTCTTTAATGACCGTGGATGTGGTCATGTCGGGGCAGGGGATGATGAATGGGAAATGTGAGTACTTGTCCATGATCCTCAGGAAGTAGATGTTCCGATTCAAGGATGGGGTCCATGAATTTGAGTCCATGCTGAGATGTTCGAAGGGGCGAGTGGCCTTGATGACTTTGGCTCTTTCTGGTCTGCAAAATTGTGCCTTGTATTCAGCACAGACCAGGTAATTGTGAGTCAGCTCCCTGACTTCCTCAACTGAGTAGGGACATCACAAAATGGTAGACCCTTATGACCCCTGGGTGGCAGAGGCTATCAAAAAGGGAATGGAGGTGATCAACTGGACAGGGCAGGTTCCCCTGGACATGGCATCGGGTGTGTCATTAAGCTTGCCCGGCTGGTACAAAATCTCATATTTGTAGGTGGACAGCTCAATTCTCCATCTCATGATCTTGTCATTTTTGTTTTTACCCCACTGTTTATTGTTAAAAATAAAAGCAACAGCTCTCTGGTCCATCAGAAGGATATGAATGGTCTGCTGGCCAAGTAGTGCCTCCAATGTTGCACAGCCTCCACTGTAGCTTTTGCCTCCTTCTCGATAGCAGAGTGCCTGGGTCTGGGACCTTGGAGGGTGTGAGAAAAAATGCCACTGGCCTGGCTGTTTGGTTCAGTGTGATGGCCAGAGCGAAGCCAGAGGCATCACTTTCACTTGGAATGGGACAGATTCATCAATGGCATCTCCACCTTGGCAATCTCGTCCTTGATGGCCCCAAAAGCTTTATGGGCTTAAGGTAGTGATTTTCACTAGGGGTTGGGCCTTGTCTAACATAGTTGAGGATCTATTGGGCATAATATGAGAAGAGCCCCGGGCACCTTTTTAAAGCCTTGTGGTTCTATGGCAGAGGTAATTCCAGAAAGGGTTGCATGTGCTTGATGTCGGGGGTGATGGCATCATGTGCCACCATGAACTCCAGGATTACCAGCTGCTTATTATATGTCAGGTTGAGAGACTTTGCGGTGGCCAGGAACTTCTGCAGGTTCTTCTCATGTTCCTTCTGGTCATGGCCACAGATGGTGACATTGTCCAGATATGGATACGTAGCCTTTAGTTCATTGTTATCAACCATGTGGTCCTTTTCCCTTTGGAGCACTAAAACTCCATTTGTGAGGTTGAATGAGACCTGCAGGAACTGGTAAAGTCGACCATTGGCCTCAAACGCTGTGTACGGCTGGTCTTTTGGGTGAATTGGGATTAGGTGGTACTCTGATTTGAGGTCTATGGTAGGGAAGATCCTATACTTGGCGATCTTGTTCACCATATCTACTATGCAGGGCAAAGGTGAACCAGTTAATGGTTCTATCACCAACCGGTACTTCTCCCCACTCTTCACCACCACTACTTGTGCCCTCCAGGGACTGTTACTTGGTTCTATTATGCCGTCCCCCAGCAGCGATTCCACCACCATCTTAATGAATTCCCTGTCCCTGGGGCTGTATCTCCTGCTCTTAGTGGCAATAGGTTTGCAGTTCGGGGTGAGGTTTTGGAACAGCGGAGGTGGAAGGACCTGAAGAGTGGCCAGTCCACAGGTGGGGAGCCCAACCCGGCATTTGGACATGTGATTTGGTCTCTTCAGAGGGAGGGGATGGGCTTCCGGAACTGGTGATTACTGACGGTGTTGGGGGTGGGGGGGAAGGTGAGGCCCATCAAACTGTATCAGCACACCCTTAATCTGGAACTGGAAATCCAGCCCCAATATGACAGGTGCGCAGAAGTGGGGCATCACCAGCAGTCTGAAGTTCTTATATTTCATGCCCCCCACAGTTAGGGTCACAGTGCATCTTCTGCTGATTTCCGCAGAGAAGGATTTTGCGGCTAGTGCTACCTTGCACTTGGCTGGGGACTCAGTCAGGGAATAACGTTTGGCCGTGCCTGGGTGTATGAAGCTCTCAGTGCTTCCCATGTTGAACAGGCAGCCAGTGGTGTGGTTGTTTACCTCGATGTACATCATTGATCACCCCAGGTGGTGTGGTCTACTCTGATCCAGCAAGATGGAAGCCAACTTCAGCTCACTGTCTGAGTCACTGCTGCTGTGACGTTGAGTTAGCTGCCATGAAGATGGCCGTCCCCAAAGATCGTACGCAGTGGAGACCGGAAGTGAAGCCAGATGTGTATTGTCATGTCCTTGGCCTGGAAGTTTGGTTCTCAGCAACTGGAAATGACAACGGAAGTGGGTTGGCCCAATATGGCAACGTGGGTCACGGTCCGCATGCGGCACTGCTAGAGTGTGGCTTAGAATGACATAGTGTCCTTTCCTCTGGCATATTGAGCATGTCGTGCTACAGGTCGGGCAGTACTTTCGTGGATGTTTGCTTTGGCCGTAGTAGTTGCATCTTGTGTGCTTGGCGGTAGCAGTGGAAGTTAAGGGCCTCAAGTCCCAAGATGGCCTCACCTATTTTCCCCACCTGGTGGCCGCATGGCCCAATGAGTAGGCCTCCATCTTCTTTTGTGCCGTTTCCATCACTCGGGGCATCTGCCCACTTCCTGTAGGGACCGATCGCCCTTCTCCAGGAGGCATTCCCATATTTGATGGGAGTGGAATCCAGCGACCAACCTGTCGCCGATTAACTCCTCCTGGTAGGTCATCACAGTTACGTTTCAGCACCCACAGCCTCATCCCAGCTCCCATATGGCCATCGACCGACTCACCCGGACCCTGGCGTCAGGTGCCAAGCTGGAAGCGTGCCTACATCGTGTTCCTCGGAGATCCAAACCACTGTTTGAGTAGGGCCATTGCCTCTTCGTATCTAGTGTAGTCACTAATTCATTGGCTCACAGCTGTGAAGGGAAGGTCATACCAATCACTATTGGCTGTGATTTTGTGGTGCCTCAGGTAGGCCTTCAAACAGTGTAGCCATATATCAAACCTTATGGAGGTCTCTGGTTCCTTTGGATCGATCTTCAGCTTCTCTAGTTGGATTGTCTTATCCATGGCACTTTAAAATTCTGATCAATGACCACTCGCAGACATGAAGCAAGCAGTCAAAGGTTTATTGATCAGAAGACCCAGATATGCCTCTACATGCTGCTGGCTCATGTCCAAGGCAGGTACGAGAGAGGAGACTAGGGCTCTCAGCCTTTATTAGGAGATCTTAAGGGGAGGAGGCTACAGGTATGGAAGGTGGGCCTGCCTGCCCAGCCCAGTGAGGATATACCCAGACATGCCTGCAGTACCATGTTCCACCACACAGATACTTGCAACCCATTGGTCTGGAATGAAAATGAACTTCCAGAAGTGAAAGGACTGTGTTTCAACTTACTTTGACACCAAGTATCCTATGATAAACTACTGTTCACTGTATTATACACAGTACATTGCCATAAGTATTATGTGCAAATATTAAAGCCAATTAACTAATATAGATTAGATTAGATTCAACTTTATTGTAATTGTGCTAAGTTCAGATACAAAGTTAATGAAATACAATTAGCATCCAACCAGAAGTTAAAAAAAAACAGTGCTATATACAAATAACTACATGGGAATAGAAACAAGTGCATTCACCAAACAAACAAATAAAAGTACTGACAATACAATATGGGTGCAGTACCACTCAGCGCTGTGATTTAAGGTTCAGCAGGGTAATAGGGCCACAGCCTTAGGGAATAAGTCTTCTTGAGCCTGTTGGTTTGAGAGCGAAGGCTCCTGTAATGCCTACCAGATGGGAGAAGAGTAAAAAGTCCATAGTTATGGTGAGATGCATCCTTGATGATGCTCCTTTCCCTGCCCAGACAGCATTCCTGATAAATATTCTCAATGGACAGACATGTGAGTGCGGGAGTATGACCCAGAATTGAAATGGTTGGCTAGGAGGTGGTTGTAGTGGCAAACAGAGAGGAGGTCTGCGACTGATCTCTCCAATGTAGAGAATGCCACAAAGGTGCACCCAACACAGTAAACAAGTCCTCTGGATGTACAAATGAAGTGTTGCTTCATGTGAATTCTCTTAAATTCTGGAGCATACAAGTCTGGGAGTTCTAATCTTCCTTCACAAGTTATTCTGCTTATTCCAGATATCAATTGTGGAAAACTTCTCTCAATTACTTCCAAAGCACATACATCCTTTCTAAATAATGAGTGGGTATAGACTACATATCACAACTGTACAAGACATTTCTGAAGCCAAACCCATTAGAGCTGGTGGCCACACAATAGAAAAGACGTGATTGAGTAAAAAATGGTGCCGAAAAGATTCACAAGGATGTTTTCAGGACTGGATAATTTGAGTTATAAGGAGGGACTGGATAACTGGGACAGTTTTCCCTGGAGCAATGGAGGCCTAAAATCATGAAAGACACAGATAAGATACCTCATGGTCTTTTCCCCAGAATATGGGAGTTTAAAACTAGAAAGCAAATGTTAAGGTGAAAAGAGAAAGATTTAAAGGAGATCTGAAGGGAAAGTTTTTCACATGGAAGATTGTGGGTATATCGAATGAACTTCTAGAAGAAGCTGAACTGGGAGTAGAATTATATTTAAAAGTCACTTAGACAGGTACATAGAGAGAAAAGGTTTAGACAGATATAGGGCAAATACAGGCCAATGGGGTTAGTTTAGGAAGGGACATTGTTCAACATGGACTAGTTTGGGCTAAAGACCTGTTTCCATACTGTATAGCTCTATGATCTTACGAATGCATAGTACTACAGATTTGGGGTCACCAAATAACTGAATTATAAGCTCCCTACTTTTATATTTAATTCCTTTGGCAATAAATTACATTTTGTCAACTTTCCTAATTGCATTAATTTCCAGTATGTGAGTCTTGTGAATCATGTACTACCTCTTATTTACCTGATTGATTCTTGATGTCCTCAGGGCAAACTGTTTTGAGTTAACAAGGCAGCTTTGTCATCAATGTCCACATGTCGAGAACACTTGAAATTGAAATTTCAAAATGGCGCATTTGTTTATGGTATTAAAATGCCATCTGGTCTTATATGGAAACAAAACATCCTCATATTTACCTACCTCGAAATATAGATGATCTAAATAAAAAGTGTGAAATAAATCACAAAAATCTGTAGACACCATAGTTGAAATAAAAAGGCAAAAAGCTGGAGAAACTCAGCAGGTCAAACAGTGTCCTTTATGTAGTAAAGGTAAAAATACATAATTGATGTTTCTGGCTTGAGCCCTTCATCAAGGTATGAGAGAATGCCAGCAGGCATCCGAACAAAAGATAGTGGAGGGGTGGGAGATGATAGGATGAGATGATTCACAGTAAGTGTGAATTAATGCTGAAAGTGAGAATCAAAGGTTAATGCAAAATCAAACCTTCAAGCACATATTCATTTCACAATAATTCTTGATCTGTATGCTATCACCTACATAACCAAATTTCGATGGAAAAGTGGAAACGTTCTTATTAGTTTGAAGCCACTTCTGTGTTTATTGCAATTAAAGGTGAGAAATAATGAGATGTATATGGCTGAAAGGTCAGTTCAGTATGTCTACACTCCACAAGCAGAGGTGTGTAATTTGATCCTGGATTTCCTCACCTTAGGACCCCAATCAGTAAGGATCGATAAGAACATCTCCATCAGTAATGGAGCATTACGGGGCTATGTTCTGAGCAGACTACTCTACCCATTTTACACCTATGCCTGTAAGGAACGGATAACAAGATAGCCCTAGCTATTGCAAAAGCCAAGCTGTCTAAAGCCATCAGGGAAGCAGAGCATGCACATAGTCACTTCCTGGACAGCAGGGACAGGCGATGCAAGGGCATCTAAGACATCACCAACCTCAAGGCTACACCATCTGCCTCCCTCCAAGATGTGCTGAACAACTTCTACACGTGTCTTGAGGTGAAAAATGACATGACAACGAAGACCACCCCTCCTCCAAATGATCAGGTGCTGTATCTTGCAGTGGCTGAAGTAAAGAGAGAGTTAGGCAAGGGCAACCCACGGAAAGCTGCTGGCAGAGTGCTCAGGGGATATGCGGCTCAATTAGCAGATGTTCTCACCGACATGTTTAACATCTCCCTGAGAGGCGCCATGGTCCCAACATGCTTCAAATCTGCCAAATTTAAATGAGTGTGAGACACTATTTTGAACCCAATACATGAATGGCATTGTAAAGAAAGCACATCAGTGCCTCTACTTCCTTAGGAGTTTGTGGAGGCTTAGTATGACATCAAAAAACCTGGCCAACTTCGACAGATGTGCAGTGGAAAGTGTGCTGACCAGCTGTATCACGGCCTGGTATGGCAGCTAACAATAGCTCTGAGTGGAAAGACCAGCAAAAGGGAGTGGACACAGCCCAGTACATCACTGGCAAAATCCTCCCACCATCGAGAAAATCTGCATGGAGAGCAGTAGCAATCATCAACGATCTACTCCACCCAGGACATACTCCATTCTCACAGCTGCAATCAGGAAAAAAATTATAGGTTTCACAAGACTTGTACAACCAGGTTTAGCAACAGTTGCTACCCCTCATAATCAGACTCAACAACAAATTCAGGGACTCACTTAAGGACTCTAATGGTGTACATTATTTATTACTTTATTTTTTTCTGTATTGCACAGTCAGATTGTTTACATTTGTCTTTTTGTTTACATTTCTCTTTTTTGTCCATATCTTTTCTTGAGTATAGTTTTTTTATGCTACTGATAAGTAGAAATAATGCCGAACGTGAAGGATAAAGAATCTCAGGGTTGTATGTGATGTCCTATATGTATTTGGACAATAAATCTGAACTTTGAACTTTGTTGTAACTTTGGTGGATTGGGAATGCCACTTAGCACTACAACAATGAAGACGGGATTTTTTTCATGAGATGTGGCGATCACTAACCACACCAGAAATTGTTGTCCATCCTTAATTTTCCATGTACTTGAGGAGGCAGTTCAATATATACCACATCAGTGGACCAGTCATCTATAGGTCAGACTGGGTGCACACTGATGGGTGGGGCATGGCGAAACCTTGATTGTCAGGTGGTGTGTCTTCCGACCAGGTAGAGGGCAGCCACGACCCTCCATAATACACCACCTTAGCAGCAAAGAAACATACGTCAGGATGCTCTTTATCGACTACAGTTCAGCATTCAACACCATCATTGACTCAAAATTGATCGGCAAACTCCAAAACCTTTGCCTGAATACCCCACTGTGTAATTAGATCCTGGGTTTCCTCACCTCCAGACCACAATTAATGAGGATTGGTAAGAGCATCTCCTCTCCTTCAGTACCAGATCACCACAGGGCTGCATTCTTAGCCCCTTGCTCTATTCACTTTGCACCATGACTATGTAGCTTGGATTGCCAATAACACCATCTATAAATTTGCAGGGTAGTGGGTTGTATAAAAGGAGGGAAGTCAGCCCACAGGAGAGAGATTAAAAACTGAATGGTCTACTAACCACTACTTCTCCCCTCAATTTCATAAAATCAAGGAGCTGATTGTAGACTTCAGGAAGCAAAAACCAGAGGTATATAATCCAGTGATCATTGGGGGAAAATCAGAGGTAGAGAAGGTGAGAAAAGTTTAGTTCTTGGGAGTTAGTATCTCAGACAATCCTTCCTGGACTCAACATATAAATGTCATCATGAAGCAAGCATGTCAGTGCCTTTATCTTCTCAGGAGTTTGCAGAGGTTCGTATGTCATTGAAAACCTTGGTAAATTTCTGCAAATGTGTAGTGGAAAGTGTGTTGACTGATTGCATTACAGCCTGGTATATGGGCACCAATATCTCTGAGAGGAAAGCCTTGCAAAAAGTAATGGACACAGCCCACTACATCACAGGCAAAACACCCCACCATCAAGAAATCTACATAAGTGGTTCTCAACCTTTTCTTTCCACTCACATACCAATTTAAGTATTCCCTATGCCATAGGTGCTATGTGATTAGTAAGGGATTGCTTAAGGGGATATGTGGGTGGAAAGAGAAAGTTTGAAAACCATTGTTTTAATCCAATCTAATTGACTCATTATGTGCATGGTTTCATAACTCCAAAGGAAATGGGCCAATGACAATTTTTATCAAGCAAAATATTTCAGTGACAATTGGGTCTAGAGCAGTGATTCTCAACCTTCCCTTCCCACTCACATACCACCTTAAGCAATCCCTTACTAATCACAGAACATCAATGGCATAGGGATGACTTAAAGTAGTATGTGAGTGGAAAGATAAAGGTTGAGAACCTCTGATCTACCTGGAATGTTGCTGTCAGAGAGCAGCAGCAATCATCAAGGATCCAAAACCACTTAAGTCAAACTCTGCCCTCGCTGCCACTATCAGGAAGGAGGTATAGGGTCACAGGAGTCATACCACCAGGTTCAAGAATGACTGTTACTCCTCTACCATCAGGCTCTTAAAAAACAAACTGAATTAGATCCTCATTGAAGGACTTTTACTTTCCATTGTATGCCATTGTATACTCTGTCAATAAATTAGATCTTTGTACCTTGAAAGGATCCCTTGGGATATTATTCACTCTACAGTTTTAGAGGGAGAACTAAAATTGTATGTGTTACAGTTGAGTAAAGAAAACCGGAGACATGAGAGAGGAGCTGGCCAAAGTTGATTTTAAGGGACCCAAACAGTGAAGATGGTAGATCTGCAATGGTAGGAGTTTCTGCATATAATTTGTGAGACACAGGATTGTTTCATCTCAAAGAAGATGCCCTCTATAGGGAAAGTGAGGCAACCGTGGCTCTCAAGAGAAGACAGGTACTTCCTAAAACCAAATGGAAGGACATATGGCATTCCAAAAGTAAGTGGTAAGCTGGAAGTTGGGTAGAATTTAAAAACTAACAGAAGACAACTAAAAAAGAAAGGTGGAGAAAAGGTGAAATTTGAAGGTAGCCAATAATTCAAAAGGCAATATCAAGGGGTTCGTCAGATATAAGAGAAGCAAAAGTGAACACCAGACTACTGTAAAATAACACTGGAGAAGTGGAAATTGGGAACAAAGAAGTGGCAGATAAACTGAATGGGGATTTTGCATTAGTCTTCACTTTGGAAGCCGCCAGTGAAGTGCCAGAAATTCAAGAGTCCATGAGGACAAAAGTGAGTGTAGTCACTATTACTAAGGAGAAGGTGCTTGGGAAGCTGAAGGGGCTGAAGTTGGATTGGTCACCTGAACTGGATGGACTGTATTCCAGGGTTCTGAAAAAGGCAGCTGAAGAGATTAAGAATTCATTCGTAGTGATCTTATTGAAATCGCTAGAGTTGGGAATAGTTTGAGAGGACTGAAAAATTGCAAATGTCATTCCAATTTTTACAAAGGAAGAGAGGTAAAAGACAGGAAATTATAGGACAGATAGATTGATATCAGTAGATGGCAAGATTCTAGAACCAAGATTATTAGAACAATAGAACTATAGAACACTACAGCATAGAAACAGGGCCCTTCTTCCCTTCTAGTCTGTGTTGAACCATTATTTTTGCCTAATTCACTAACCTTCACCCAATCCATAGCCTTCCATATCTTTCCCATTCATATACCTGTCAAAATTCTTCTTAAATATTAAAAATTTATCCCACATTCACCACCATAGCCGGCAGCTCATTCCACACACCCACCACTCTCTGCGTGAAGAACCTCCCCCTCATGTTCCCTTGAAACTTTTCCCCTTTCCCCCTTAACCTTTGTCCTTTAGTTTGTATCTCACCTATTCTCAGTGGAAAAAGCCTATCTACATTTACTCTGCCTCCCTCATAATTTAAATACTTCCATCAAATCTCCCCTCATTCTTCTACGCTCCAGGGAATAAAGTCCTAATCTGTTTAAATTTTTCATGTAACTCAGTTCCTGAAGTCTGGGAAAAATCCTAGTAAATCTTCTCTGCACTCTTTCTATCTTATTGATATCTTTCCTGTAGTTAGATGACCCAAAACTACACACAATACTCCAAATTTCACCTCACTAATGTCTTATTCAACTTTAACATAACATCCCAATTCCTATACTCAATACTTTGATTTATGAAGGCCAATATGCCAAAAGCTCTCTTTACAACCCTTTCCATTTTGTCATCTCTTTCAGGGAATTAGATATCTGTATTCCTAGATCCCTCTGTTCTACCACACTCTTCAGTGCCCTACCATTTACTGAATATGTCCTTTCTTGGTTATTTTCCTTCCAAAATGCAACACCTCACACTTGTCTGCATTAAATTCCATCTGCCATTTTTCCACCCATTTTTCCAGCTGGTCTAGATCCCTTTTCAAGCTTTTAAAACCTACTTTGGTGTCTGCAATACCTCCAATCTTAGGGTCATGTGCAAACTTGCTGATCCAATTTACCACATTATCATCCAGATCATTAGTGTAGGTGACAAGCAACAATGGTCCCAGCATCGATCCCTGAGGCACTCCACTAGTAACAGGCCTTCAGTCTGAGAAGCAATCATCCACCACTACTCTCTGGATTCTCCCATCCATCCATTGTCAAATCCAGTTCATTACTTCACCATGAATACCTAACATCTGAACCTTCCTGGCTAACGTTCCATGTGGGACCTTGTCAAAGGCCTTACTTAAGTCCAGGTAGACAAGATCCACAACATTTATTTCGTCAACCTTCCTGGTAATCTCCTCAAAAACTCTATAAGATTGGTTAAACATGACCTACCACACAGAAAGCCATGTTGACTATCCCTAATCAGTTTCTGGCTATCCAAATAATTGAATATCTGATCTCTGAGAAAACCTCCCAATAATTTACTAACTACTGACATTAGACTCACCTGGTATAATTTCCAGGGCTTTATTTTGGAGCCTTTTTTAAACAATGGAACAGTGTGAGCTACCCTCTAATCCTCTGGCACCCCTGTGGCTAAGGACATTTTAAACATTTCTGCCAGAGCCCTGGGGATTTATCCACCCTTATTTGCTTTAAGATAGCAACCGCTTCCTCCTCTTTAATCTGTGTAGGTTCCATGACCTCACTACTTGTTTTTTTCTTACTTCCCACGACTCTATGCCCTTTTCCTGAGTGAATACTGATGGAAAAATATATTTAAGATCTCCTCCAGCTCGTCTGGCTCCATACATAGTTGACCACTCTGATCTTCAAGGGGACAAATTTTGCTCCTTTTGCTCTTTAATTAAAAAAATATATTTTCATTGATTTTAATAAAGAACTTAGAGTACAATTCAATAAGATAATATGGACAGTTAAATAAACTAAATAAGATATTCTGTATTTCACTAACATATATAAATCGTAAACCATATCCATAATTCATATTCTAAATAGTATATATTTTTTGGGAAAAAAAACTAATAATATAAAAAAAAGAGGAAATAAGAAAAGAGTAGAGGAGAAAAACTCAAACCCTTTACCTAACCATGTTGCCAGATGCTATAAACATTGAAGAATGGCAAATATGTTCACCTTGTTTAAAAAAGGTAATTGTCATGATAATGAATATGCATGAGATGTATGCAGATAGAGGTTGAGCTATTAACCTGACCGGAAGTGAGACGGCATGTGAGCGTTGTATGCAGGCGCGAAATGGTGGAATAATGGAAGCAGAGAAATAAAGACACGCTGATGTTCAACAGGTAAATCATGTGTTGATGGTGCTATCAATTTCACATTTCGGGCCACAAATGTGACATTGGCGATGAGGAGAAACATTTTGGATTTTGAATCCGTGGCTTTGAGCTGGAACGTTTCATCATGGCAGTCACTGGAGCTGAAATTCTAGCACTTCGCGGTGTTCCTCATTTTGACCCGACAGGCGATGCAAGCATTGTAAGCGTGAAGTGGAAGGCATGGCTTGAAGAGTTTGAAGCTTACGCCGACAGTTGTGGCCTATTTCTCGATGGGAGTACGGCGGAGCAGAAAGTGCAGCGGAGGGCGTTACTTCTCTTCACCGCAGGACCTGCAGTTGGGGAAACTTTTAAGATGCTTTTGAATACTGGAAGGAAGGAGGAATACCAGAAAGCTGTAGATGCATTGAATGCACACTATGTAGTGACACCAAATGCCACATTTCAACGCCATTTGTTTCGCAAAACAAAACAGGAAGATGGGGAAACGGTCGCCCAGTACATGACGAGATTGCGACAACTGGCTGTTGGATGCAATTACGTGGCAGATGATTTGGACAACCAGTTATTGGATCAAGTTGTGCAGCACTGCAGATCAGACAAACTCAGAAGGCGATTGCTGGAAAAAGGGGGTGAGTTGAAACTTACCAATGCTTTAGCAATTGCTGCTGCATTAGAAGCTGTTGAGGGGCAATTTCATACCATGAAACTGAAAGTCAACTCAAGCCAGCCCAGTAAAGACAAAGTTGGTCAACAAATAAATAGGCTCTCGCATAGCCATAGCCAGCCAAGAAATATACCGACACATGACTTCGAGTGTTACATATGTGGAGACAGAGGTCATTTTGGAAAAGACCCATGCAGCCCAGCAAAAGGCAAAGTTTGTAGAAAGTGTGGAGGTAAAGACCACTTTGCAAAGAAGTGCAAAAGCAAGTCAAATGCAAACCAGAATGGGAAGAGTACAGCTTCTAAGGGCAAAGCTTGGGGGAAAGGAAAGTCTCCTGGAAAGAAAGGCAATTATGAACAGAGAAAGCAAGGCACTCTTCGCCATATAGAAGGTGACCCAGAAAGTGATGATGATGACAACAACCAGGATGGGCAGAAATACTATCAGTTTACATTGAATGATGACCATCATGAGAAAGTCCCAGTGATAATTGGTGGTGTGACAGTTCCGGTCATTGTAGACTCAGGCAGTGACAGTAATGTAATTGACCGACACTTATGGGAGAAATTGGAAAGAAAAGATCATTTGTACATCAAAGAAGTGTTCAAAGAAACTGTATCCATACACAGCAACCAAGCCATTGCAGACTATTGGATGTTTCACTGCGACTGTTGAAGCTGGTGACAAGCACACCGAAGCAGAGTTTGTTGTCAGAGACGAGAGGGGAGAACCATTGCTGAATAGACGCACGGCGCAAGATCTGGCAATACTTCATATTGGAGCTCATGTCAATTCAGTTCAGTCATACGAGGATATGAAGCAAGAATTCCCCACAGTTTTCCAGGGAGTAGGAAAGCTGAAAGGTCGACAACTAAAGCCAGCAGTGGACAAAACGGTCAAACCCAAGGCGCAACCAATGCACAGAACCCCATTTGGACTTCGTGGGAAAGTCGAGGCCAAAATCAAAGAGTTGATTGAGCAAGACATTATTGAACCTGTAGAACATTCAACGCAATGGGTCAACCCAGTAGTGATCATGCCCAAACCAAATGGTGACATGAGACTGTGTGTTGATATGAGGATGGCCAATGAAGCTATAATTCGAGAACGACACCTCATACCAACAGTAGAAGAAGTACTCCAGGAGTTAAAAACCAGTCAGGTGTTCTCAAAAATCGATTTAAAATGTGGCTATCATCAACTAGAGCTGGACCCAGAATCCAGGCACGTGACAACATTTGTGACTCACTGTGGATTGTACAGGTACAAGAGGCTATCATTCAGCATCAATGCAGCTCCCGAGATCTACCAGTACGAAATCCATCGAGTGATTCAAGGCATTCCTGGAGTCGCCAACATTTCTGATGACATTATAGTCCATGCGGCTACACAGGAAGAGCATGACAGACGGTTGAGGCTTGTGCTATCTAGACTACAAGGGGCAGGCCTTACTGTGAATGGAGACAAGTGCCAGTTCGGTGTCTCAGAGATGGACTTCATGGGACACAGGCTTACACGGGAAGGACTGAACCCAGCTGATGCCAAGGTGAAAGCTGTTACCGATGCACGTGAACCCCAGAATGCAACAGAGATGAGGAGTTTCTTGGGATTGGTCAATTATTGTGCAAAGTTCATCCCTAACTTTGCTACACTGGCAGAACCACTGACGAAACTAACCAGGAAAGGTGTACCATTCCATTTTGGCCCTGAGCAGAAGGAAGCATTCACAGCTCTGAAACAAAGTCTGACGAATGCCGATACTCTTGGGTATTATGATCCGGATGCACCAACCAAAGTCATAGCGGATGCTAGCCCTGTTGGTTTAGGAGCTGTGTTGGTCCAGACGCATGATGAGGGACCAAGAATCATTGCCTATGCCAGCAGATCTTTGACAGATGTTGAAAGGATATATTCTCAGACAGAGAAAGAAGCACTCGGACTTGTATGGGCCTGCGAGAGATTCCATGCATATTTGTATGGCATTGAATTTGAACTCATCACGGACCATAAATCATTGGAGGTGATCTACGGCGCCAGGTCCAAACCGTGTGCCAGGATAGAACAATGGGTGCTCAGACTCCAACCGTACAAGTGCAGAGTAGTCCACATTGCTGGGAAAGCGAACATTGCTGATCCGCTCTCCAGATTGTTGAAAGATGGATGCCCACAATCCAAGTCAGAACTGGGGATAGAAGCAGAGAGCTTTGTATGCTTCGTAGCTATCCAGTCGACACCGGGAGCTGTGACAACGAGGGAAGTCGAGAGAGAGTCCGAACATGACCCAGAACTCATGGAAGTTAGAGAATGTATCCAAAGTGGACAATGGGACAAGTGCACTCACAAGGCATATGTTCCCATTAGAAACGAACTTTGTCACATTGGGCAGAGTGTGTTGAGGGGTTGTAGATTGGTGATACCACAGAGGTTGAGACCGAAGATCGTATCATTAGCTCATGAAGGACACCTAGGTGTTGTTGGTACCAAGCAAAACCTCAGGAGTAAAGTATGGTGGCCAGGTTGTGATAAAGACGCAGAGAAATTCGTCAAAACCTGCCATGGGTGTCAACTCACAAGTAGGAGTAATGCCCTAGAGCCGATCCAGAGTACGCAACTCCCGATAGGACCGTGGATCGATGTAGCTGTTGATTTACTCGGACCTTTACCAACTGGCGAGTCAATCATGGTAGTGGTGGAGAGGGGGAGTCACGTGATGGAGTAGTGGCCGGACGGTGAACTCCAGCCCTCTCCAGAAAAGTCGGAAAAAACAAAGGAAAACACAAAGGCACAGAAATAAAAGTTAAAGAAAAGTGAGTATAAAGGTGGAAAGAAGATGACGACAAAAAAAGAAAAATCGAAATCAACGATAAGAAGAGAGGAAGAGAAGACAACGGAGGAAGAAGGAGAAGGCCTTACCTGTTCGAAGAGGCCCGCGGTGGAGAGAGAAACCCACTCCTTCAGGTCGGTAGAAAGTGGACTACAAAAATGGCTCGTTGAGACGAGTAAAAGTGCGCAACCGCGTATGCGCATGAAAAAAAACACACCGACGGGAGGGGTGACCAGCTGGGGAGTCGATCTCCACAGCCGGCAACGACAGCTGCAGAACACTTGCAGCAAGAAGAGAACACAGAAGACAATGAAAACAAGAAAGAAGAGAAGAAAAGGGCAACAAAGAAACAACAGATGGCCAACCCAGAGGAAGAGGAAGAGGAAGAGTACAATGAAATAGAAGAAGAAGGGAAAGGCAAGATAAAGGATATACTTTCTCTTATTAAAGAATACATGGAGTCATTTAAAGAATGGCAAACACAGGAATTTAATGATTTAAGAAGAAGAATAAACAACACAGAAGAGAAAATGAATAAAATAGATATGACCTTAACAGAAATGGGAAAGAAAATGGACAAGATGGAAGAGCGGGAAGCAGCAGTAGAAATGGAGGTAGAGGACTTAAAAAAGAAATTAGAGGAATCTAATAAAAAAGTTATAGAGACACAAGAACTGTTAGCTCAGAAAATAGATATAATGGAAAATTATTACAGAAGAAATAACATAAAGATAGTGGGCCTTAAGGAAGATGAAGAAGGCAAGAATATGAGAGAGTTTATAAAAGATTGGATCCCTAGGATCCTAGGATGTCCAGAACTACAGCAAGAAATGGAAATAGAAAGGGCACATAGAGCATTGGCCTTTAAACCACAACCACAACAAAAACCAAGATCTATTTTAGTAAAATTCTTAAGATATACTACAAGAGAAAAGGTACTGGAGAAGACAATGGAAAAAGTAAGAGAGGGCAACAAGCCACTGGAGTACAAAGGGCAAAAAATCTTCATTTATCCAGATATAAGTTTTGAACTCCTAAAGAAGAGAAAGGAGTTCAATACAGCAAAGGCGATTTTATGGAAGAAAGGGTATAAATTTATACTAAAGCATCCAGCGGTATTGAAAATATTTATTCCAGGACAACAAAACAGACTATTCTCGGATCCAGAAGAAGCACGAAAATTTGCAGAACAATTACAAAATAGACTGAGGGATGAAGACGTGTAATGAGAGTAAAAATGACCACGATTTATATATATGTGGGTAAAGAGGTATAAGTGTGTATATGTATAATGTGCATATGTGAATGTATCCGTATTTAGAGGAAAATATAGATAGTATAGACAAGAATTAATAAGGGAAGGAAATGGAATAGAGGGAATAAGGAGGGAACTAAAAGAGTGACCTTTGTTACATATGAAAAGTGAAATCTTTTCTGGGGGGCTGGGTGGGGAGGAGTTGCGGTCACTGCAAAATCAGCTGACGCTTGCGAGTGAATTCGCAAACCCAAATGGAGAGGGGAGATGTGGTTGTCCGACAAGGGATAAAGGACAACTCAGGAGGGGAAGGGGAGATTGGGGCGAAAGAAGTTTTAAATAGGAGAATAAGGAAAATGTTTGATGTTTTAGGAATGTTGTCTTATAAAGGGTTTAAAATAAGAAAACAGAAATGGAAAAGGAGGAAAGGTAATGATGGAAAAACGGAAAGGGAAGATAAAGAAAGTATAAAATGGCTACGTTGAACTATATGACTTTAAATATTAATGGAATACATAACCAAATTAAAAGAAAGAAACTGCTAAATTTACTGAAAAAAGAATAAAATTGATATAGCATTTGTGCAAGAAACACACTTAACTGAATTGGAGCACAAGAAATTAAAGAGAGATTGGGTAGGACATGTAACAGCAGCATCGTATAATTCAAAAGCAAGAGGAGTGGCTATATTAATTAGTAAAAATGTGCCATTTAAAATAGAAGAGGAAATAATAGATCCAGCAGGGAGATATGTAATGATAAAATGTCAGATATATTCGGAGTTTTGGAATCTACTCAATGTATATTCACCTAACGAAGAAGATCAAAAGTTTATGCAAGATATCTTTTTGAAGGTAGCAAATACGCAAGGGAACATATTAATAGGAGGGGATTTCAACCTGAATTTGGATTCAAATATGGATAAAACTGGGAAAAAAATTAACAGAAAGAACAAAGTAACCAAATTTATAATTAAATCAATGGAAGAAATGCAACTTTTGGATATATGGAGGAAACAACACCCAAAAGAAAAGGAATATTCATATTACTCGGCTAGACATAAAACATACTCAAGAATAGACCTATTTTTGTTATCAGCTAGTATGCAAGATAGAATAAGAAAAACAGAATATAAAGCTAGAATACTATCGGACCATTCACCCTTAATATTGACAGTAAAGCTTGAGGACATCCCTCCAAGAATGTATAGATGGAGATTAAACCCCATGTTACTTAAAAGGCAGGATTTTAGAGAATTTATTGAAAAACAAATAAAAATGTATTTTGAAATAAATACGGAATCAGTGGAAGATAAGTTTATACTATGGGATGCAATGAAAGCATTCATTAGAGGGCAAATAATAAGTTATGTAACCAAGATGAAGAAGGACTATAATCAGGAAACAGAGCAGTTGGAAAGGGAAATAGTAAATATAGAAAAAAAATTAGCAATGAAGGAAGATACAACTAAAAGAAGAGAATTTGCGGATAAAAAAATAAAATATGAAACACTACAAACATATAAGGTGGAGAAGAATATAATGAAGACAAAACAGAAATATTATGAACTGGGTGAAAAAACGCACAAAATCCTAGCATGGCAGCTTAAGACAGAACAAGCAAAGAAAATGGTATTGGCATCAAGGAAAAAAGACAAACAAATTACATATAATCCAAAAGAAATTAAGGAAAACTTTAGAGAATTCTATGAACAATTATACCGAACTGAAAACGAAGGGAAAGAAGGGAAAATAGATGAATTTCTGACTAAAATTGAACTACCAAAACTACAAATAGAGGAACAAAATAAATTAACAGAACCATTTGGAATAGTAGAAATACAAGAGATAATAAAAAAATTACCAAATAATAAGACACCAGGAGAGGATGGATTCCCAATAGAATTCTACAAAACATTTAAAGACTTATTAATTCTGCCCCTCCTGGATGTAATCAACCAGATTGATGAAACACAAAGCTTACCAGATTCATGTAAAACAGCAATAATTACAGTAATACTAAAGCAAGGGAAAGATCCACTCTCACCAGCGTCATATAGACCAATATCTTTACTAAACACAGATTATAAGATAATAGCTAAACTATTAGCAAACAGATTAGCAGAGCATATACCGAAAATGGTAAATTTAGACCAAACTGGATTTATCAAAAAAAGACGCACAACAGACAATATTTGTAAATTTATTAACTTAATTCATGCAGTAGAAGGAAATAAAGCACCTACAGTAGCAATTGCTTTAGACGCAGAGAAGGCCTTTGACAGAGTAGAATGGAATTATTTGTTCAAAGTATTGCAAAAATTCAGTTTACCGGAGAAGTATATTAATTGGATTAAAGCATTATATAAGGGACTGTTAGCGAAAGTGACAGTAAATGGACATGTATCAAAGCAATTTAACTTCAGCAGGTCAACGCGGCAGGGATGCCCACTATTGTTTGCGTTAGCTATAGAACCACTAGCAGAATTGATAAGAATAGATAATAATATAAAAGGAATAAAAATAAAAGACAAGGAATATAAAATCAGTCTATTTGCGGATGATTTTATAGTGTACTTAACAGAACCAGAACTATCAATAAAAGAATTATATAAGAAATTGAAGGAATATGGAGAAGTGTCAGGTTACAAGATAAACGTAAATGAAAGTGAAGCAATGCCTATGAATAATGCAGATTTCTCAAAATTTAAGAAGGAATCTCCATTTAGATGGCAAATGCAGGCAATAAGATACCTAGGTGTACAAATAAACAAAAATCTCGGCCAACTATATAAACTCAATTATTATCCACTAATGAAAAAATTACAGGACGATTTAGAGCATTGGAAAGATTTACCACTAACACTAATAGGAAGGATAAACTGTATTAAAATGAACATTTTTCCAAGGATATTATACTTATTTCAGGCATTGCCAATACAACTGACAGAAAAATTCTTCAAGGAGTTAAAGAAAATAATAAGGAAATTTTTATGGAGAGGGGGGAAACCGAGGATAGCACTAGATAAATTAACAGAATGGTATAAACAAGGAGGCTTACAACTGCCAAACTTTAAAAATTATTATAGAGCCGCACAATTAAGATACCTATCAGATTTTTATCAAACAAGGGAAAAACCAGACTGGACGAGATTAGAATTAGATAAAATAGGGGAAAAGATACCTGAACACATATTATATAAATGGGATGAAAAATTGGTACAACATAGAAGTTCTCCAGTATTACATCATCTCCTCAATATTTGGAAGAAGAATCATGTAGAAAGAAATAAAACAAATGATCAATTACCAAAACTAATATTGACGCAAAACAAGTTACTCCCTTTTACAATAGATAACCTTTCCTTTAGAGAATGGGAAAAAAAAGGGATTAAAAGAATAGAAAATTGTTTTTCAGGAAGTAGATTCTTATCCTTTGGACAAATGAAAGATAAGTACAATATAACTCAAGATACAGCGCTGGCATATTACCAATTGAGATCCTACTTGAAGGATAAATTAGGAAGCAGTTTGAGTTTGCCAGAGGCAAGTAACCTTGAATATGTGATTACAGATACAATGATAATCAAAAGATTTATAACAAATATGTATATTAAACTGCAAGAAAAGGAGAATGAGGAAACAAATGGTAAAACTAAACAAAAATGGGAACAAGATTTAAATACAAAGATAAAAAAGGAAACATGGGAGAAATTATGTTCTGGAATGATGAGAAATACAATAAATACGAGGCTACGTATGATACAATATAACTGGATACACAGACTATACATTACACCTCAAAAGTTAAATAAATGGGACCCAACAGTATCTGATAGGTGTTTTCGATGTAAAAAAGAAATGGGAACAACAATTCATGCAATCTGGACATGTGAGAAAGTAGAAAAATTTTGGGAAGATCTCAATCAGATATTAAATAAAATAACAGAAAACAATATACCAAAGAATCCAGAGATCTTTCTCCTAAGTAACATAAAAAACAAAGAATTTGGAATTGATTTGGATGATGCACAAAAAAGATTTGTTAAGATAGCTCTAGCCGTAGCAAAAAAATGTATTATGTCAACCTGGAAATTGGAAGATAATTTGAAAATACAACAATGGTATATAGAAATGAATAAATGTATTCCATTAGAAAAAATAACATATAGTTTAAGAAATAATATTGAAATATTCGAACAAATATGGGAGCCTTACATTAAATACAATAGCGAAAACCTACCGGGGACAATCATTACCTAAGTTGATGGAAGGAGAAGGAAAGAAAAGAATGGATTCAGTAGAATTTCTGGTGTATTTTTGTTGAGTGACAACATTGTCTGACTGGTTTAATGTATCCTAGATTGTATACCTTAAATGGATGGGAGGGGTGGGGTGGGGGGGGGGTGGGTTGGGAGGAGGGAGGGGGGTGAGAAAATGTCACTGTATATGTGTGAAAAGGAAAAAGTGTGTATCATGGCTAATGTGATTTATGGTGTGAAAAATAAAAAATTTAAAAAAATAAAAAAAATCATGGTAATGGTGGACTACTACAGCAGATACTATGAGTACTCTGTGATGAGGTCAACGACCACTGAAAAAACGATACAAGCATTGGCAGAGATCTTCGTGAGACATGGATTGCCTGTTACGCTATACTCTGACAATGGTCCACAGTTCATCTCAGAGGCATTTGCTGAAAATATGAAGACCACAGGCATCCATCGTCACAAAGTAACTCCTAAATGGCCGCAAGCCAATGGAGAAGTAGAGAGACAAAATCAGTCCATCGAAAAACGACTATGGATCGCTCATGCAGAAGGACAGAACTGGAGAGAGGCATTGCTATCCTATGTAGCTGTCTATCGGGCAACCCCTCATGCAACCACAGGATAAAGTCCAGCAGAAGTACACTTCGTGAGGAAAATCCGCACAAAAATGCCCGAACTGAAGGAAATCAGGGATGACCAGGAGATGAGGGACCACGATGCTGAAAAGAAGGGGGCAGCAAAGATGGATGCAGACTCGAGACGTGGGGCCATGTACTCAGACATCATGCTCGGAGATAATGTTCTTGTGAGGCAAGAGAGTGGTGGTAAGCTAGACACACCTTATTACCATCAACCCTACACTGTTGTATCCAGAAGCGGCAGTATGGTGACAGTCAGGTCTCCAGCTGGAGTCCTCTACAAAAGAAACGTGTCTGGTGTCAAAAAGTACCAATCCAGAGCGGCACCGAGTGAAGTGGTTGGAAATCCAGTACGAGTTGCTCAACCTGAGGGACCAGACGACGTTCCAGAGGTAACCATATAACCACTTACAGCACAGAACAGGCCAGTTCGGCCCTACTAGTCCATGCCGTAGCAAATCCCCACCCTCCTAGTCCCACTGACCAGCACCCAGTCCATATCCCTCTAGTCCCCTCCTATCTATGTAACGATCCAGTCTTTCCTTAAATGTAACCAATGATCCCACCTCGACCACGTCTGCCGGAAGCTCATTCCACATCCTGACCACCCTCTGCGTAAAGAAATTTCCCCTCATGTTCCCCTTATAATTACCAGTTTTCCCGATGAAGTGGCCAAAGTACCAGAAACATCAGAGGCCGTAGCGAGCAGTGTTTCCGGTGCTGAGGGTGAGCAACCAAGTAATGACAGTAGCATTGCAGGAAGGCCGAGACGGGACAGGAAACCACCTAAGCGAATTGAAGATTTTGTGCCATATTTCTAATCGTGCCCGCATTATCATGAAAGTGAAAGTTTGTTATAGTTGGAATGAGTTTCAATGGAAAAAAAAAGTGCATTGATTCTGTGGAAGCGCAGTAATGATACACGCCAAGGAAAAGTGGAAATGTGTGATGATTGTGAAAAAAAAAGAGAAATAATGAAAAGGGTGTACGCCGAACGCTGCCTTTGTGAAACACGCAGTGAATGCATATCTGTGGATGTCAGGAAGGAAACCATCGCGAACTCCGAGAAAGAGACCTTTGCGAAGTTGTGCTATGATTACCTGGATCATCGCTGTTTTGTTGTGTTTAGCGTTATTAGAAAAAGAAAACTGTGCGCCCAACATTTATTTTATACTTGACGTGGTTTGACTTTGGACCATCAATAGAAGTAACCAACAATCAGAAGTATTTTGATGCTGGAAGAGGAATGATGCGAACATTTGAACAGTGATTTTGATAAATACATCATAAAGTACATGTATGAGTGCTGTAAGAATTGCATTTTTGTTTTGGTCGACTATTTGGTATTAAATGAAAAAAATGTATAATTTTAAACGTGTACATTTTGCATATGAGGTGACCATTGTATTCGTATAACTACAGAAGAAATGTTGAGCCATTATATTACATTTGGTTATAACATGGTTACGTTACATTTTGTGAAGAGGGAACTTGATGTTGCTTTTGTTGGTTTGAAGGCAGAAAAATGCTATTGATAGTGTTAAAGTGTTTGCACTTAAACAGAAAGAAACACAGCAATGTATTATGTTCGGTGATATTCATATGAGATATACACTTAGATTGAAAGGTTAAGACACATAAAGATATAAAGTTTATTTCCGGTGAAAGGAGGGATGTCATGATAATGAATATGCATGAGATGTATGCAGATAGAGGTTGAGCTATTAACCTGACCGGAAGTGAGAGGGCATGCGAGCATTGTATGCAGGCACAAAATGGTGGAATAATGGAAGCAGAGAAATAAAGACACGTTGATGTTTAACAGGTAAATCATGTATTGATGGTGTTATCAATTTCACATTTCAGGCCACAAATGTGACAGTAATAGGGAGAATTCTTGGAATTATAAACCCATGAGTTATACATCAGTGGTGTGCAAACTAATGGAGAGGCTTCTTAAGAATTCTTATAAGCATTTGGAAAAGTACAGTCTACAAAGATTGAAGGAGTTGTGGATAGTGCTGAAGGCTGTCATAGATTACAAAGGGATAGAGACAGGATGCAGAGATGGACAAAAATTGGAAGATAGCGTTGAATCTGGATAAATGTCAGGTGATGCATTTTGGAAGGACAAACCAGAAGGCTGAGTACAGGGTTAATAGCCAGTTATTTAAGAGTGTGGATGAACAGAGGGACCTTGAAGTCATACATTCATACATCCATCAAGGTTGCTGCACAGGTTGATAGGATAGTTAAGAAAGCCTGTGATGCTGGGCTTTATTAATAGGGGGATTGAGTTCAAGAGTCAAGTCGTCATGTTGCAAGTCTACAAATCTCTGGTGAGACCACAATTAGAGTATTGTGTTCAATTCTGGTCACCTCATTATAGAAAGGATGAGGAAGTTATGGAGAGGATGTAAAGGATATTTTCCAGGATGTTGATTGGATGGTAAAATAACTCTGATTAGGCAAGGTTAGCAAAGTTGGGACTTCTCTCTTTGGAATATAGAAGGATGAGAGGAAACTTATTAGAGGTTTACAAGATTATGAGAGGCATAGATAGGGTGGACAGCCAGGGCCTTTTTTCTATGGCAGGAATAGCAAACACCAGAGGACATACGTACAAAGTTAAGGGAGGGGAGTTTAGGGGAGACATCAGGGGTTAAAAATGTTTACAGAGTTGTGGGTGCCTGCTATGCTTTGCCAGAGATGGTGGTGGAGGCTGAAATATTAGGAGCATTTAAGAGATTCTTGGACATGTACATCAATGGAAGAAAAATAGTGGGTAACTGGGTAAGGATAGTTTATTTTTTTAAGGAATATTTGAGTTGACACAACATTGAGGACCAAAGGGCCTGTAGTGTGTTGGATATGTTCTATATTCTATGAAGGGTGGAAGACTTTGACTTGAATTATATGGGAGCCACCTGACCTCAGAATACCTGTTTAAAATAGCCTGGTACTACTATAGTCACAGTGCAGGATACATTGCTCAGGAATGTGAGCTTCTGAAGAAACTCCCAATAAAATTTTGTCTCAAGGAATAAGTAGCTCCTGTTTTCTCGATACAAGAAGACAAAGAATGGCACAGTCACGCTGGGGTGCCATCCACAAAGTAGGATTGGATAATGAGGTAATGGAAATAGAATGGCGAACTATACATTGCTAACCTGGGGCAGGTGATAAAGACAGACCATCTGAGGACATCTAATTGAATGAGAAAATAACTATTATATACATATTTAAACTGCAGGGCAGGTCTGACTTGGGACAGGAATTGTGACTGAAATATCTCAACCACTTTTGGTCAAGTGAAAATAAAACAGCACTTACACTCTGATTTAAGGGAGCCCATAAAGACCTCCAGTTCATGACAATGAAGGAAACGGTTCTGTCTCCTTTCATGATTCATGGCCATGTGTGTGCTCGAAGGATCAGGGAGGAGATTTGACTGAGTCACTGAGATTTATGGACTGATTTTGAAAGGATAATGGCATTGGGCAATGAAGTGATCTGGGAAGCACCCACACTGGGGATGACCTGGCAAACCACTGGCTAGTGAGACTAGGGTGACTTCAAGAAATCTCCTGCCAGTAGGCTAGCATGGCAGGCGACAGTTTCAATCAAATAATCAAGGAAAGGTTCAAAGTCTACAAAACAACTATCTAATGCAGTGAGAAAAAATACAATTAGGGACGAGAATGAGGAGTATAGGTATCTCTCTTCACCAGGGTGGGAAGGTCATGAAGCTCTTGGTGGTGATACACTGTCCCCATGACAGATAGAACTTACAACAGTCCATCTGTTGAAGAATACAGAGCTTGGTTTGAAAGAGTTGCTGAGCAGTTAAACATGGAAGGAATTTGGTCAATGCATGTTTTCTAAAAAGCCATAATGTAAGCTTCAATGAAAAATAGTTAAGGGTTTTCTTTTAATGAGAGTTAATTGAATCAAAATATCTCTGGAAGTGAACCTCCAATGAAAGCAATTTATGTTAGCAAAGCACGTATCTCCAGACATGTAAAATTAATGTTGAGGATACTGTTCAAAGATTCTTAGATTTCTAATGCTACTTGTTCAGGTAACTGCAGTGAGGGCTAATTTAATGTGGGTCAACAAGTGAGTATTGTGATGGCAGTGACATACAAGGGGCAGATCAATTGCAGATAGGCATTCAAAATCTGCCATGTGGTTTACAGAGGTTGAGACCTGCAGTGCAAAGTAACAATGGGCTTGATAAGTAGTCTTGTGCGATGTGTCCAAGAGTCTTATGTTGTAGAACTGTGTCTTGGTTTTGTGACTAAGTGAATCCTGCTGGAAAACATTTGTTAGAAGACCTCCAGACTGAAAGATTGTTGGGAAAATTCCAAAAAACAAGTTCTAATTACTCCTTTGTCTGGTCCTTTGCTACCTTGTAGTCTGAAAAGATGCAGTTTCTTCAAAACCTAATTAAATTCATAAATATTCTGTAGAGAGAACAAATGAATCAGTGGGCTAGATGTGGCCACTTGCCTCATCTCTATTGATCCCTTATCCTGTGCTGCAGTTAGCATGGATCCAGATCTGGTATCTGTGGAAAATACAAATGGACAAGCTGTGATGATATGACCACCAGACTACTGCAGGGTGCAATCTCTGTACCTGCAGGAAGACCACCTAAGGGCTGACTCCACCTGGCCGGCTGTCAATCAGCCAACTCGAATATAGACCTGAGCTGGCCCCTCCTGAGCCAGTCACACAGGAGCCATCGAAGCATGAACTGGTGTTCTGATTTTTACCTGAATAAAGGCTGTTGCACAGTCTTTTGAGTTTTGTGCTTGCTGTTACCTCAGTGCACCACAATTTATTCAGGTAAACATTTTAAAGTACGACCATGGAGAGGTTCCTTTCGATCGGGAGCCTGGAGATCGACCCTCAACACCCAGAAGTCAAAGCACGCGATTGAGGCAATCATCCTAACACAGGTGGAGGTGATAGACATGAACCAAAAGCGACTTATGGTGCTCCGCAACAAGCTGGGCCCCTGAGCCTTCCAGGCCATCAAGGACTGCACCGACTATGAACCGGTGATGACCATCCTGGAGTGTATGTACAAATCCCCGACAAATGTGGTCTACGTCAGGTACCTGCAGGTCTCAGCAGCTAGGTGAGACAGCAGATGCCTATCTGGGGGCCCTACGGGAGCAAGCCCGCCCATGCCTGACTGACAACGGGGTGACCAAAGGGGATGTGGAGCGATTGATACGAAATGCCTGCATGCAAGGGCTATGCTCAAGGAGTATCCAGCAGAAACTGCTGGAAGAGAATATCGCCTCACTTGCCAGGACCATGGAGGTGGTCCTCTCCCTGGAGGCTGAAGTTCTTCATGCTGAGGTTTTCGATTCCCAACTCCCCCAACACCCAGTCTGTCAGATGCAGACGAATGCTGTAGCTGAAGGGCCGCACATGGAGGAGACTATCGCTGCTGCCGGTACCCCGTGCCCCTGTAAGAGCTGCGGGTACTGGTGTGGGTCAGACAAGTGATCCCGCAAAGGCTGTCCAGTGAGGAGCTCATGCTGCTCCCAATGTGGGAAGAAAGGCCACTATGTGAAGGTGTGCTTTCCAGACCCGTCGAGAGCACTGTGGCCCTCCGTGACCAGCTGGGAACCACCCCCGAACATTGCCACATGCGATGAGTGGGCAACACCATCACTCACCCCACCACTTCCTCCCGCACCGCCGACGTCACTTTCGGCCCAGCAACCGACTGGCACTGCTGCAGTGTGCTTGCCCCAGGTGCCGCCATCTCCCCCCCCAGACAGCTTCCGCCAGTACTGCTGACGTCACTTCTGCCAGTACTGAAGACGTCACTTCCGCCAGTATGGATGGTGTCACCGCCTGCTTCACGGCTGACCGGGATGCCTGACCACACTGATGCCACGTGCACCCACCAGGCGCAGCCATCTTGGGCCAGTCAGGCCCCGACGGCTCATCGACGGGACGATGTGGTCAACATGGGCGCATACCCGATCACCCATCTGATACACCCCATGCCTGGAAGGGTAGTTGCTGGCTGCTACTTGCCTCAACTATTGGGGAGCAGTGACTCAGACCCCGAGATAGTCCTAGCATCCACCACCTTAAAAAAGGACATTCCCTATGGACTCGGGCACTCAATGATGGACATCGCTATCCATGGGAAGGAAATAAAATGCCTGTTTGATAGCAGTAGTACTGAGTGCTTCGAGCACCCAAATGTGGCCCAGACATTAACGCTCAAAATTTACCCCATAAACTTAGCTATTGCCTTTGCAGCCCAGGACCGCTCCATCACAGCCCTCGGGTGCTGATTAGTGGATTTGACAGTGGGGGGGGGAATGTACCACGGGTTCAGGCTCCTGGTTATGCCCGATCTCTGTGCCCCAGTCTTCTTAGGGCTGGACTTCCAGTGTCACCTCCAAAGCCTTACCCTCGCTCTTGGCGGGCCCCTTCCCCCACTCACACTCCACAGCGAGGAGCCCTATATTGTGAATGTGAAAATGATACAACTGTGGCTGACGAGGGAAGTTAAAGCCACTGATTCATTTGTTCTCTCTACAGAATATTTATGAATTTAATTAGGTATTGAAGAAACTGCATCTTTTCAGTTAAAATCAAAAGAGAGGGTATACAAGGAAACAAAGGTAAAGAGAAGGTGGAGGACTGGAAAATTTTTTTAAAACTTGGAGAAGACAACTAAGAAGGTGATTAGGAAGGAAAAGATGAATTATGAAAGGAGGTTAGCAAGTATTATCAAAATGGATATTGTGATGGAATATTTGGGAAACTTTTTGGGAGATAAATTGGTAAAATTAGAGTAGGTTACATCTTCTTTGGCTTGGCTTCGCGGATGAAGATTTATGGAGGGGGTAAATGTCCACGTCAGCTGCAGGCTCGTTTGTGGCTGACAAGTCCGATGCGGGACAGCCAGACATGGTTGCAGCGGTTGCAGGGGAAAATTGGTGGGTTGGGGTTGGGTGTTGGGTTTTTCCTCCTTTGTCTTTTGTCAGTGAGGTGGGCTCTGTGGTCTTCTTCAAAGGAGGTTGCTGCCCACCGAACTGTGAGGCACCAAGATGCACGGTTTGAGGCGAGATCAGCCCACTGGCGGTGGTCAATGTGGAAGGCACCAAGAGATTTCTTTAGGCAGACCTTGTACCTCTTCTTTGGTGCGCCTCTGTCACGGTGGCCAGTGGAGAGCTCGCCATATAGCATGTTCTTGGGAAGGCGATGGTCTTCCATTCTGGAGACGTGACCCACCCAGCGCAGCTGGATCTTCAGCAGCGTGGACTCGACGCTGTCGGCCTCTGCCATCTCAAGTACTTCGACATTAGGGATGAAGGCGCTCCAATGAATGTTGTGGATGGAGCGGAGACAACGCTGGTGGAAACGTTCTAGGAGCCGTAGGTGGTGCCGGTAGAGGACCCATGATTCGGAGCCGAACAGGAGTGTGGGTATGACAATGGCTCTGTATACGCTTATCTTTGTGAGGTTTTTCAGTTGGTTGTTTTTCCAGACTCTTTTGTGTAGTCTTCCAAAGGCGCTATTTGCCTTGGCGAGTCTGTTGTCTATCTCGTTGTCGATCCTTGCATCTGATGAAATGGTGCAGCCAAGATAGGTAAACTGGTTGACCGTTTTGAGTTTTGTGTGCCCGATGGAGATGTGGGGGGGCTGGTAGTCATGATGGGGAGCTGGCTGATGGAGGACCTCAGTTTTCTTCAGGCTGACTTCCAGGCCAAACATTTTGGCAGTTTCCGCAAAACAGGACGTCAAGCGCTGAAGAGCTGGCTCTGAATGGGCAACTAAAGCGCCATCGTCTGCAAAGAGTAGTTCACGGACAAGGTTACATACACACACTTTAAAACATCTTATTTGAAATACTGAAGAATTCATATTCAGTGACTTTACAGAAACTATGGAGATTTCACAAGTGCCTGTTAATTGAAGTGAATGAATGGACTATTGTCTTTAAAAGCAAGAGAGAGAGAGAGAGAGAGAGAGAGAGAGAGAGCGTGCCTTGGACTATGTTAACACAGAAAGCTGAAACAAGCCAGGAGAAGCTTGTTGGAACTGAAACAGAAACTCCAGAGTGGCGGATGGCTGGAAGTGCTATTTGTCTGATGTTTCTCTTGGAATAAGTGGAACAGAAAGGAACTCTGTGATAGCCTGAAAGATAGAGGTTATCATCTGGAGAACCCTGATGGGGCAAGTTTCATCAGCAAGACATTGAGGTGACTAATGGTGGTACCTCAGTTATGGAAATCCTGGAACCACACATCTCTCTCTTCAAACCTACAAGAACCTTCTTGAGCGGTAAACATTTACCTTTCAAGCACCAAAACCTGATGAACTTTATACATGTTAAATTCTGTGCACAGCATAAGAATTGCCTGAAACCATTGAACTTGGAAAATTGAGAAGTGAGATTGAACTGTGAACCAAAGAACTCTTCTTAAATTTTCACACATATTACATACACGTACACTTAGAATTAGAAGTGTTAGTTAAGTTAATAGTGATAAGTTAAAGTTTGATTCTGTTTTCATGTTTAAAGATAATTAAAAACAACTTTTGTTTAAGTAACTACATGTCGTGGTGAATATGTATTGCTGCTGGGTTTTGGGGTCCTTTGGGCTCGTAACAATACTCAACACTTTAAAAAAATATATAAAGAGTAAAAGAGTGGCCAAAGTAAACATAGAATCAATAGAAAATGATTCTGGAGAAATTTTAATTGGAGACAAGGAGATGGCAGAGGAACTGAATTAATATTTAGGATCAGTCTTCACTGTAGAAGATATTAGTAGTATTACCAGACTCTCATGGCTGTCTCAGAAGAGAAATGAGTGCAGACAAGATCATGAGAGAGAAGATACTTGGGAAATTAAGTGGTCCAAGAGTAGATAAGCCTCCTGGAAGCAGCAATGGAGATTGTGGAGACATTCATAATAATTTTCCAGGAATCAATGGAGTCTGGTACGATTCCAGTGGACTGGAGGATCACGTATGTCACTCCACTGTTTAAAAAGCGAGTGAGGCAGCAAAAAGGAAATTATAGACCTAATACCCTGATGTTGGTGGTTGGAAAGCTGTTGGAGTCGATTGTCAAGGATGAAATTATGGATTACCTAGAGGTTCATGAAAAAATAGGCCAAAGTCAGCATGGTTCCCTCAAAGGAAAATCATGCCTGATAAACCAATTGCAATTTTTTGAAGAAATTACAAGTAGGATAGACATGGGAGTTGTAGTGAATGTTGTGTAATTGGACTTTCAAATGAGCTTTGACAAGGTGCCACACGTAAGTCTGCTAAACAAGATGGGAGCTCGTGAAATTATAGGAAGGATACTAGCATGGCTCGAGCTGGTTAGCAGCAAACAGAGTAGGAATAAAGGAATTATTTTTTGGTTGGCTGTAGGTTAGCAGTGATGTTCTACATGGGTTAGTGTTGGGACTACTTCTTTTTACATTGTATATCAATGATTTGGATTATGGAATAGATGGCTTTGTGTCTAAATTTGCAGATTTTTTTTGGAAAATTGTATTTATCATTTGTATCAATATAAAATATAAATTCAATAATACAGTAATTATAATAAATCATACAAAATTATACAATTTTTAAAATTTTCCTCCCCAACCACCTTCCTTCCCAAAAGAAAAAAAAGGAAAATGAAAAAAAAAGAAGAAAGAACACCTACTTCTACATATATAATATTATTAACATATTATATTCATTAACTATTTTTTATAATCTCTAATTAAGAGGTGGGTAAGGTGGAAGATGTGGATGAAATTTTATTCATAAAATCCATATATGGTTCCTAATTTTTTTTTGTTTTCAATTCGATTCCTCAAACTGTATATAATTTTTTCTAAAGGTATAGAATTTTGCATTTCAATATGCCATCTGTCTAACTGTTCCACGCTCTCAGTTTTCCACATTACCACTATACATTTCTTGCAGTCACTACTGCTATATTTATGTTTTTCTTGATATTTATCCAATTTCAATTTGATATCTTTTTCATATATATTCCCAAGTAAAAATATTCTTGGATCTTTTTGTATCTTTATCTTCATAATTTGTCCTAATAATACACTCACATTGTTCCAAAATCATTCAACTTTTTCACAGGACCATACTGAATGTAAAAAAAAATTCCTATTTCCTTGGTACATCAAAAACACGTATCCAGATAATTACAATTAAATCCATTTAATTTATGTGGAGTATAATATAATTGATGAAGAAAATTATCTTGAATGATTTGGTATCTAGTATTAACTATATTTGTAACACACTCTTGACACAATTTTGACCATATTTCTTCCTGAATTTGTATATTTAAATCTCACTCCCATTGTAATTTTGATTTATATAAATCCTTTTTTTTTCCTTTTAGTTTAAATGTATCTGTTATTATACCTTCAAACAGACTTTGTTCTGGGAGTCTCAGATCTGTTCATAATTTTTTAAAAATAAGATTTTAATTGATAATATGCAAAAATTGTATTATTTTGTACATTATATTTTTTAAAAGTTTTTAAAAATCCCAAAAAATAATCTTTTATCCTCTGTATACCTTTACTGTACCAATTATTAAATAAAGAGTTATTCAAAGTGAAAGGAATAAGTCGATTTTGTTTTAACAACATTTTAAGTAATTGATCATTTTAATTCATCTCTCCATATGAATCCCATTCGATAGTTTCAATGTATGTTTTAAAATTGGTACTTCCATTTTTCCTTTAAACAATTCACTATTCCATTTATACAAAATTTGTTCTGGGATAGTTTCTCCAATTTTATTTATTTCAATCTGAACCCAAGCTGTTTTCTCACCCACTTGATATCAGGAGGACAAAAATCTTAGTTGAGTTGCTTTATAATAATTTTTAAAATTTGGTAATCTTAGTCCTCCTGATCAAATTTCTATGGTAATTTTTTAAGACCAATTCTTGACATTTTACTATTCCAAATAAATTCTTGTATAGTTTTATTTAAACTCCAAAAAATATTTCTGGTACATGAAAGGGTAATGATTGAAATAAATATTGTATTCTTGGAAAAATATTCATCTTAATACAATTCACCCATCCTATTATTGATAAATATTTCCACCTTCTCAAATCTTCTTCTATCTTTTTAATAGTGCTGAATAATTTAACTTAAATAAATTATTTATATTTTTATCAATTTTTATTCCTAAATATTTAATTGCTTAATTTTGACACTTTAATTTTGTCAATCTTTTACATTGTGAATAGTCCATATCCACCATAGGCATCACCTCACTTTTATCCACATTAACTTTATAACCTGATACTAATCCATATTTTATTAATCTCATATTCAACTTATTCAATGGTATTTCTGGTCTTGTTAAATATACTATAACATCATCTGCAAACAAACTAATTTTATGCTCTTTATTACCTATCTCAAATACCTTAATTTCTTTATCAATTCGAATTATTTCTGCTAATGGCTCTAGTGCTAATGGAAATAAAATAAGGTGATAATGGACAACCTTGTCTAGGAGATCTTTCTAACACTAAAAGGTTTTGATATTTGTCTATTTGTAACTACTTTTGTTTTTGGCTGATCATACAATGCTTTTATCCAATTTATAAAAGTATTTGAATTCCTAAAAGCAGTAAGTGTTTACTTTAAAAGCAAAAGACCTGCCTATTACTAGATGGCAAGAAGTATTGCCAAAAGCCCTACACTCTATACGTTCTTTGTTGTGTACTGCCACTAACTTGACCCCACATGACCATATCTTTTCTTTCTCAAGGAAAGCCACAATGGCACAGTGCTGCCTAAATGGATGATGACACCGGGGCCTGTTCTCCTCTGGAAGCACTGCAAACCCCACAAAGCGGATCTGCTGGTGGATCAAGTGGAGTTGAGGCATGCGAACCCTCAGTACGCCTTCGTCACATTCCCAGATGCAAGAGAAGACTCGGTGGTCACCAGGGATGTTGCGCCGGCCGGATGTGTGAACAACGCGGAGGAAACACAGATGTCTACGGATCAATAAGGAGCGCAGCAGCAGTCACTAGAACAGTCATCCATCGAGTCATCCCAGAGGACTATACCACCCACCCTGGAAATCAGGACCCTGGGTATGCCCACCCTACAAAATATCATCATCCTAGACTTGATGGCAGGACCTAATCCCATACAAGAGGATCCCCAGCCCACATGGCCACATGACCAACCAGTACTTCCCACTCCCACACCTCTACCAAGAAAGGCCGAAAGGCAGACCGCACTCCCCACCCCTATACCACTACCGAGGAGGTCCAGAAGGCAACGGAAGCCACAAAAAATTTTGGATATGAACTTACAAACAAGGGAAGGAGGAAGGGGGGGAGGGGAAAAATAACAATGTTTTAAGGGGGGGTGAATGTGGTGATATGTAATTATCAGGGGTCATCCTGGTGACCTTGTACATAAAGCAGTCCAGAGCTACAGTATAGCCTTCCAGGTTCATCTTGCAGAGAGACAAGACCTCTTAGTGTACATATTAGTTTATTAAAGCTGTCTTATACTAGCACTGCTGTTGTGGTTATTGTCAGTACAGAGACTATATAAAGCACTAGTGAGACATCACTTAGAGCACTCCGTACAGTCTTTGGCGCCGTATTTGAGAAAAGATGTTCTGGTGCTGGAGAGGGTTCTGAATTTTTTTTCTTGGCAGCTCTTGGACTGCATACACTGGAGTACAGAAGGATGAGGGGATCTTCATAGAGATGTGGTGGTACACCGCCGGCCTACTGCAGGGGGCAACCTCTGTACCTGCAGGAGTGTAAGGGGACAGGACAACACTTGGCCGGCTGTCAATCAGTCGGCCTGAAGGGATCAAGACCCATCTGGTCAGGTGTCAGTCATCCTCCGGAATATAAGCCTGCACCAGCCTCCCGAAGCTCACTCAGAGTTACTGCAGCTACAGCTAGCCTGGCTCTGTGGAAGTACCTGATGGCAAGGGGCATCACGACCAGTCGCACGATGAGCTATAACCCGGGAGGCAATGGGCAAGTGGAACACAAAAACGGGGTGGTCTGGAAGGCAGTCCTCTTGGCTCTCAGGTCGAAAGTGTGGGCCATTGAGTACTGGCAGGACGCCCTGCCCAAGGTGCTCCATGCCATTCAGTCGCTGCTGTGCACGGCTACCAACGAGACCCCTCATGAACGCCTGTTCTCATTCCCCAGGAAGTTGGCGACTGGAATGTCCCTCCCAGCATGGCTCACGTCCCTGGGACCGGTGCTCCTGCATTAGCATTTATGGACACACAAGGCCGAAGCCCTGGTCAAGCAGGTCTTCCTCCTCCATGCAAACCACAACTACGCCTACGTTAGTTTCGGCAGTGGCAGGGAGGACACCGTCTCAACAAGGACCTGGCACCACTGTGGTGAATGTCTGCCAAGCTGCCTGTCTCTCCTCTGGCGAGCCTTGCTGTACTAACATTGGCTGTGCATTTTCTCTACTGTCAAGGACACTCCCCTTGGATATACTGTACATGCACCTATTGTCTTTCATTATTGTACCATGAGTTTCTGCTAATAAAAGCCATGATTATTGTTTGATCACATCGTCTTTGTCTACTTCATCAACTGGCACTTCAACCACGCCATCCTCCAGCCCAGGACGATGCTGAATGGGCATACATCCCCGTCCCCAGGCAGCTATGGGGCACACAGGACCTCCTTGACCACCAGAGGCCCGCTTCAGCCCTGGGAGATGAACCTGCCCCCCCCCACCCATCCAATATAACCCTCATACATAGACCTTGGCCCCCCCCCCCCGGCCACCCCTCCACACGTCACCACACCAGTCACACAGAACCCTGCTGCCAGCCCCCCCCCCCCCCACAACATCCCCTCTGACCAGTGACCAGGAGCCAGTCCTACGACCGTCACAGAGACCTCAGCGGCTGGTGGACCGTCTCAACCAGTAAATATTCTATGTGTATAGTGGGTACGATTCCTTGTTACTGCCCCCCCTAACCAGGACAATTTTAAAGAAGGGAGTGAATGTGGTGGTACACCACCGGCCTACTGCAGGGGGCAACCTCTGTACCTGCAAGAGTGTAAAGGGCTAGGACAACACCTGGCTGGCTGTCAATCAGTCGGCCTGAAGGGATCAAGCCCCACCCGGTTGGGTGTCAATCACTCTCTGGGATATAAGCCTGCGCCAGCCTCCCAAAGCTCACTCAGAGTTACTGCAGCTACAGCCAGCCTGGCTCTGTGGAAGTCTTTGTGGATTAAAGCCTGTTGTCAGTCTTTACCTTGTGTGTGCCTGATTCTGGCTAACAGCGCACCACAATAGGCATTTCGAATGTTGATAGGCCTAAATAGATGTGGCAAGGATGTTTCCCATGGTAGGGGATTCTAGGACAAGAGGGCATAACTTCAGGTTTAAAGGGTGACAATTTAAAACAGAAATTCGGAAAAAAATTCTTTGGTCAGAGGGTTGGGAGTTTCTGGAAGTTGTTGCCACAGGTGGCTGTGGAAGTATTAAAGCAAGATTGACAGGTATTTGATTAGTCAGGACATAATGCCGGGAGTGGGCTGAGTGGGTGGATGGATCATCTTATAATTAAAATGGCAGAGCAGGCTCAATGGGCCAATGGGTCTACCTCTGCTCCTATATTTTGTGATCTTGTGAATATTTATACCTCAAGTGACATTTGGAAATCATTACATTTATGACACGTTGTTGCTGCAAAATTTCCTATATTACATTAGTGATTTAATTTTAAAAAATGTATTTAATTAGTTCCATTATACCCAGAGAACACGAACAGTTTATGAATTCAAGTCAATTTTCTTGATCAATATATCTCTGTGGAATTCATACCAGTTTCAGCAATTACAGACCTTCAGTGTTACAGTGGAGATCTGCCAGGACAGATACAGAGTACACAAACATTAGAAAGATCATTGCAGGAAGAGGGAGGATCTCACATCAGCTCTTTTAATGAAAGGAGAATTTTTAAATCGCCATGGTTTAATACTGTGAGGATCTTTTTGAAAGACACCAAGCCAGTTGCAGTGGAATTTGCTGGGGGTGCTATGGCAGTACATGCCTGCATGTCAGCACTGCTTCATCAGCAATTCAAAGAGTAGTACACCACAGAAAATGGCTCCTCAGCGAACACATGCCTGACTACACTAATCCCATTTGCCTGCATGGATTTGTATTGTTCTCATTGTTATCTAGTGTCTTAGACGTAATGATTGAAACTGATTTCACCACCTCCTCTGGAAGTGAGTTCAAGATACCAACCATTAATTGTTCAAAAACCTACCCTTTTGATTCCCCTTAAAACTACTTCCTCTCACCTTTACCTCTTGTTTTTGACTATCTAACTCATCTAGTTCTCTTCTAATCTTATACCCTTATATAAAGTCACCCTTCAGCCTCCTCCTCCGCTCCAGTGAGAACAAACCTAGCCTATCCAATCTTTACACCCAAATTCATTGTGAACCTTCTCCCAGCGCATCACCTTACTCTATCAAGAACTAGCTTCTATATTTTATCATATTTCCTTATGGCGTGGAGAGAGGCCATTTTACCCATCAAGTCTATGCTGGCTCTTAGAGCAATCCCGTCAATCTCATTACTTAATTTGCATTCTCTTACACATGACCATTAACACCCTTCACCTCCCAAGATATTTACAGTATCAAGGCTTAAAAGTCTGAGAGGTACTCCATGAGGTTGAGAGGCAAAATGTCAACCCGTGTTTCAGTAGTACTTAGGGCTCAAGTAAGGAGGCACCTAGAAAGGGCACAAAACATTGCACGAAAAGTGTACCTCCTTCAACTGAGATCAAATACCGGTGCTTGATTAGGGAGGGAATCCTAGCAGTCGTAGGGTAGATGTCAAATATAGTGGGCCTCAGGGCAATAAAGATGGAGGCAGTGGGCAAGGTTGTGGTCTGGTTGGGAGTCAGACATTTGGGTTATTGATCATACTCTAAGTTACTTTAAGTTAAGGGCCAGGACTAAGCCCTGACGATGGTTCAGTGACCTGGATCGGAGCAAAGGATACTTTCAGTGACAAGAGCTGGGTCGAGCTGGTAATCCAAGCTGAGACCTGAGATCAGGATGGTAATGAGGATGGATTAGGTTTTTTGAATTGTTTTGAAGTGGTGGTCACAATTGGAGTTTGGGATCAGACTAGTGATCGATGTGTGACAACATTCACAGAAAAATTAACAGTAAAAGAAAGAATTTCAAGAATAGAGATGGCCCGATTAGGACGAAAAAATAGGGAGAATATTGAGAAACAAAGAAGACAACTTTGTAAAAATTACAATGCCTGTGTTATAAATCCCACAGTAGTAGATCACGCAAGAAAAAAAAAATCAAAGGATATTTCTCCTTTGCACTACAGTATTTACAATGCACACTATCAAAGAATCGAGAAATCAACGGTGAACTACTTCAAGGATAATTGCAGCCCCACCTAGTAAAGTATTACATGTGTAAGTGCTCATTGCATTATAAAATTAGAAAGATATCCTTGTTATCTAGTAGAGGCCTTATCTTTAAAATACATGTTGTGAAATGATGTGGCAACTTTCAAAGTATACAACTTTTATCGGCCAAGAAAAACATTGTTGCCAGGTGCAAGCGCAAAGCAGCCAAGTATTCAATGTAGTGACACTTGTTAGAGAGTGTACACTCCAGACCAAAGAAGCAGCTTAAATATTCACCTGATTGTTGTCACGTATATTTCACAAACATGTTGCTGATTAATCCGAGGAAATATATTTTTAAGGTTGGAAGCTAAATTTTTATTGAATTGTCATTATTTTACGTGTCGTGATAGAGTATGGAAATCATTCTCTAAAAATGACTGAGCGGGTACGGTATGCTCTGGGAGAATGGAACATTAAACGAGCACTGACCTGTGTGAGGTTTGATTATTATTATTCGAGCAATGGGAGTTGGTGAGTCAATATGAGAGACCCCATCTGCGCATATACAGCCATTCCTTTACAGTCCGGAGGGGAGAAGCCACTGAACTTAAATAAGTTAAACTGGACGAACCAATTACACAAACCTGTGACTGAAAATTATTTATTACATAACAAACATCTTTATCCGTAAACAAGAAAAAAAAGGGAGGGAGAGGTGGGCACGTTGACTCACCAACACCCATTGCTCGAATAATAATCATCAAACTTCGCACAGGTAAGTGCTCATTTAATGTTCCATTCTCCCAGAGCATACAGTACCTGCTCAGTCATTTTCAGAGAATGATCGTTTAATGCTCCATAAATTTTCACAATGTACATTGGTTTGCCAACGTGAGAATTTGTAGCTCAGTGGCTTAACCCCTTCGGGTGGTCAGACAGACCATAATCAGTTCAATGGGCCCCCCATCTGCAGCCTTTGTCAATCTGCTGCATGTAGGATGGAAGCCATGAAACTCTGCCCCTCTGAATTTAATGGCTTATTGTAAAACCTATTAAAGGTTCTCTCATTACTCCATCCCGCCTGGCAGAGGATATCTCATATAAGAATCTTGTCCCTATTGGCAATCGAGGTTGCCGCTGCTCTAGTTGACCCAAACTGAGAAATATCCACTCCAACCACTCTCATGACCTCCTGCAGCCATCTGGCCAATGTCTGGAACGTAGCATGCTGATGCGGTTTTTTATAACATAAAGTGGTATTTCTCATTTAGTCTAATATGTTTTATATATAAAACATATCTTTTTAAACAATCCAACACACATAACCATTCGTCTTCTCCGTATGTTTATAATGAAAATTTTGTCTCAATTCTCCCTTGCCTGTTATGCTTCAAAATGTCTGTAATTTGAATGCTTACACTGTCCTCCTCCCAACGGATATAGTCCATATGAATGCAATACAATGTTTGTACCCTTTGGGCCAATGTCAAGGCCATTAGCATTATCAGCTTATGGGACAGGCTGCACAAGTCCAAACTGGAAGTTGGTGACAATAGCCTTAGATAGATCAAAACAATCTTTACATCCCAAATTTCTTTAAATCTGGGTACTGGAGGATGCAAGTGAAACACTTTCATGAATCTTTTGATCAGAGGGTGGTACATTTTCTCATGCTTAGAGTCCTGGAGCATCAAGAATGCAGCCAGTACTGTGATGTTATTTCTTAAATTATATGTTATTTTTTCCAATGGAATATATTTATTCATTTCTATGTACCATTGCTGTATTCTCAAGTTGTCTTCTAATTTCCAGGTTGACATAATACATTTTTTTGCTACAGCTAAGGCTATCATAATAAATCTTTTTTGTGCTCCATCCAAATCGAGTCCAAGTTCTTTACTTCTTATATTCCTTAGAAGAAAGATCTCTAGGCTTTTTTGTATGTTTCTTTTTGTGATTTTATTTAATATCTGATTTAGATCTTCCCAAAACTTTTCCACTTTCTCACATTCCCAAATTGCATGTACTGTTGTTCACATTTCCTTACAGCGAAAACATCTATTTGATACTTTTGGGGCATGGTGATTCTGGCTAACAGCGCACCACAATAGCCTGTGCACATGGAACACAACAGAGAAGTCCTACCGCGGACCTCCACCACCTAAAATGACTGAATGAGAAGAAGACGAAATGAACTGACCCAGTGTGTAAAAGTAGATGACACAATTTTCTTGTTTATTTTCATTGTGTGATGACATTGTTTAATGGGTTTAATGTATTGAATATGTTGAACGTTTAGTGGGTGGGGAGGGGTGGGGGAAGGACGGAGGGAAGGGGGGGGTAAAGGGTAGAAAATGACACTGTATATTCAAGAGGGAAAGATTTATGTGTATTTTGGTCAATATGGTTCATAGTGTGAAAAATAAAAAAATTTTTTTAAAAGAATGCAGCCAGTACGCTCTTTGTTGTATTCACCGTGCACCAGTGCCAAGTCTCAATGGCTAACTTGTTACAGGAAGGAGATTTGAGGCCTCCCCTATTATTGAGGTAGGCCACTGCTGAAGTGTTATCCACCTCAGCAGTACATGAATGTCAGCTTCCCTAGGACAGAAAGACATCAGTGCTAAAAAGCCTGCCAGCATTTCCAAATAATTGATACGTGATTTTGAGGCCTCCCTGACCTCTCTGTCCATTCATCTGACTCCAGCAGAGACCTTTAGAATCGTGGATCCCCAACCTTCACCACTAGTGTCTGACCTGATTCTCCAGGCCCACCTTTCTGAGCCTGATCCTTGTGTAAGCCAGCGAGATATTGTCAATCCACCATACCATGTTGGATCTGGCCTCACTTGTTAGCCTCATGGGCCTGTCAAAATGTCCCCTAGCTGTCTTAAGAGCTGATATTTTGTCCCTTTCCAGGAACCTATAATTTAGCGGACCATATTGTACTGCTGGGAAATCTGCCACCAATTTCCCAATCAACCTGGCCACTTTTCTTATGGAGGGATAATACTCTGTCATGAGCCCTCTGCAGGCTATCCTAATCTCTGCCACTTTATCCTCTGCCAGGGTAACTTTCATGTCTTCTGTATCAATAATGAAACCAAGAAATTTTAACCTCTTAGTAGGCACCAGCACTGATTTCTTGGGATATATAAGAAATCGCACATGGCTTAATAATCTTGAGGTGGCTGCTACTGCCCTTTTTGTTTCCTCGAACGATCTACCCACAATAAGGGTATATCTACCATGTACCCCTCGTTCCTGAGCCTTGCAAACACCAGCTTCAATAACTTGATAAATGCCCTGGGCACCGAGCTCAGCCCATTCGGCAAAGCCTTATACTGCCATAACTCTCCCTTCCAGGTAAATTTCAAGAATTTCCTTTACTATGGCAGATCGCAACGGAATAGTATCGAGGCCATGTAATAGCCTTTAGGTAACATTGGTATCTCAGAATATGTTATCCATTTTAAAATGCCTGTACAAGACATATTTGTTAAGATCCAATAGATCCAGTATTACTCTAGTGCCGCCACTTCTTTTGGATCACGTGAAGATGTTTGATACAAACTCATCTTTTTCATGGCTATAACGTTCAACAATGTTTTTCTTTTTTAACACCATGATCTTGGTATGTATAACCTCCATCAGTTGCGGTCTGCATATATATGTATATAGACCTTTCCTCCTTATCAGAGGGGTTTTTTGTGAATCAATATCAATTTTATACCCCTTTACTGTCTGCCGAAAAGAAACATCACTGGTAATATTACACCATCTATCACAGAATAGCATTAATCGACCGTCAACTGTTAAAGCCTTGTAATTATCAAGTGCACTCAATTGTAATTGCATAGCATTCACTTCCTTGACCCGCCTTGTCTGCAGGCTGGTGCATTCTGGGCCTCTCACCGCGAAGCATTTTGAGAGGGAAAATTCTGCTGCTGCAGACCTGCTGGCTGTTGCCGCTTGGAGCAGGAAACCACCTCAGATAACCCGCTTAAATTCCCCCACATACCTGTGATAGGGGTGAAACATAACAGGTTCTCTTGACCATGCCAGGCCCTGTCTTCTGCTGCTCATTCAAATCTTTCACCTGTTTGCTGAGATCATCACCAAATAGAAATTTCGTTATAGCGTTAGATGGTCTGCACAAACGAGCATATCTTACATTTAGGTCGGGCTTAATCAACTCCTTCCTGAAGACATTCATTTCATAGTTTGCATTGGATAACAGCACCAGAGCATCTTGTTGGGTCTCCGATAAATCGTGTGAGAACATTTGTGCAAATGCAGTGATACCTTTAACCAGTGACCCCTGTAGTCTTTGCAATTTCATGTCTTTTGCCCTTGTGGGAACATTCAAATTGTCCCATATCATGGGGTTTAATTTAGGCACCTCCAACAGAGGGCAGTTAACAGGGCAGGGGTACTTCTTGATGGATTCTTCTAGTACCGCCTCCTGAAAAGCATTCGATACCATATATGTTATTGACCCCACAATATCATCCTCTAGTGGCTGGCCAATACCCTTTGGTACTGCAAACTCTGTGGCAATGGTCGGTATATGGCTCTCATCCTGACTGGCAGTGTATGGGGATTTGGGTGACTTGGTCTCCATTGCCGGCCCTTCATTATCGTCACATGCATAATCATAAATGTCCTCCCCTTGCTTTGATGGTGTAGGAAACTATCTCACCAAGGCCATCACCAGTTCCTCCAATTTGTCCAGACGACTTATAATTTTGTTGCTGATCGAAGGCTCTGCTCTCTGGCAGGTCTTTCTCTCAGACCCCGATCAAGCAGGAGCCTGTCATACAGAGACTATGCCCTTCCTCGGGCTTTTTCTGTGGCTGGCAGTTATTCTTGGCCATTGAGCAGGCAACTTCGCTATGCGACATGTTAAGCTTAAATCAATCGTACCTGCTCTTGTGCGGGGTACTCCCCTTCACTGCCGCTCGATGCACTGAGGTCCAATTCCCTCATGCAGCTCACCTCATGCAGCGGCTTTTTGAGACCCTGACTTCCACAACACCAGGCAAGTGCAGCCAGACTTGGACCCCACCTTCAGCAAAGGTAGATCTCTGTCGCCTGATCCCATCCCCAGCGGAGGTAAATCAGCATCGCTGCTCTTGTTTTCAGACTCCAACTTCAATGAAGCTAGGTCAGTGCAGCCAGCCTTGGGCCCCACCTTCTATAAGGTAGGCCACTGCTGCCTGATCCCACCCTCAACGGAGGTAGGTCGGCCTTGCTCCTCCTCAGTTGGGACACGGCAACCGGCAGGCCTGCTAGATTTTTGGCACTAACGAAGCACTATGGGGACTCTTCTTGGAGGCCTTCCTCCTTGGGCCTTTGCCACCCTGCCTCTGCCCCAGCCCCTCATCAGGACCCAGGAATCTCCTGCCGGTTGTCCGGACCTTTTCCGGTACACCTCCGCCTCCAAAGGGCTACATCGGGGCCTCCCCTCATTGGGACCCAGGAACCTCTCTCCAGTAGTCCCAGAATTTTTACCACTCACCTCCTTCTCTGGAGGGCTCATTCGGGGGTTTAATTCCATTTTTGTGGAACGCTCTCCTGCGATCTCCCTCAGGGCTCTGCTCCTGCAGGCCTTACTGTTTTAGTGCTTTTTTTGGGCTCACTCTACTGCGATCTTCCACTGATTCAGTGCTTTTTTTGCTCCCGTGCTAAAAACGCTTGCTGCTCCTCGCAAGTCAATGGATGTAATGGCTGTGCATGTACGGAAGGGATCTCACGGTGGTGAACCAACTTACATTGCAAAGAATAATGCATCATAGATCTCACAGTATTGTGCAGGATGGACATGGGTGCATAGCAAATAATGTTAATGGGCAGGCAACAGATGTTTGATGCCACTGTTGTGTTCATAAAAGTTTAAGAAACAGAATTAAGCTTTGAGTGCGTGGCTATGTTTCATTGGTGTAAAGTGGAAGTTAAAGGACATATCTGTACGTGAGCCTCTGATGGAGACCTGAGTTATGCAAGGCTTTTCACTCATCATGGATGATTTTGTTAATTTGTTTTATTTGGAGAGAGGGTGATCCCTGGGGCATTGTGACCAAGACAGATAGGTCTTGCATTCTCCTAATTATCCACCCACAAGACAAGGGCGTATCTAGAATAGTGGTTTGGGACCTGCTACAGAAAGATCCCAAACAGAGATTGGTTGTGATTTAGGTTCTACTTTATTTTCATGCTAACGTGCATATTCTGCTTGTAGTGAAGTGATCAGCGATTCTAACTGTTGTAAGTCACATCTTTGGAGATGCATATAAAATAAACATTTCCTTGGCATGACTGCAGCTCATTCACCTCAGGAACCTCATCAGTTACAGATCTCCCTTTTAAATGCCCTTCTGCAGTATGTGAAATACCACGCTCTGAATTGATTGCTGCAGCTGTCAGACAGAATGACATGATGTCTTATTTCTCTGTTTGCAAAACCCAGTCAGAAGGCCATTGCCAGATGTATTTGTTGGGTTTCCAAAATGAGGTCAAAACATGTCATAGAAGCGAGGAACACAAATGCCAGACAGCAAACAGTGCAGGATAAAGGGAACAGTGAGTTTAGATATGGACGATAGCAAATATTCTCTGACTTTCCACTGGTTATAGACAATATGGACCCTGATCACAATGTGACCAAACCTTCTCTACAAGGGGCTTAACCTGTGCATGTGGTAGGGGCTGTAGTGTAGGGGCTGTAGTGTATGGTTATGTGCCATATTCTTCAACAAGAAAGCAGGAGTGTGTGTGTGTGTGTGTGTGTGTGTGTGTGTGTGTGTGTGTGTGTGTGTGTGTGTGTGTGTGTGTGTGTGTGTGTGTGTGTGTGTGTGTGTGTGTGTGTGTGTGTGTGTGTGTGTTGGAATGGCGGCAAAAATGTAAATGAGTGTTTGGTTAATTGAATCTGAGTAATAAGATATGATTTACTGGGAATTGTTGTAGAGGAATGTATAAAAATAGTGGGAGATAGTTGCCAGGTAGGCTATTTTCTGCTTATGAGCAGGTTATTTTCTGTAATAACCAGTGAAGTTATTACATTTTTTCTGCGTTGGAAGCATAAGATTCTGCTGTGTTCTTTAATGCCTCAGTGATAAAACGTCATAACTTCACGTGAGACACAGAATTTGGAAGTAGTTGATAGGAATGTGGGAAGAATAAAATGAGAATAGTTTAGGATGAGTGAAAATGATGGTCAGCGTGGGCCAAAGAACCTGTTTCCATGCTGGAAATGTTATGACTCTAGTCTGTTGACTTCATTTGAAAGTGGAGGATTTGGATGGTGCTGTTTATAATTCAGGATATCCCCAAATACATCAGATTGACTGGAATATTTCTGAAGTATAGATACTTTGAAACTTTGGAAGCAAAGATGGTGGCCTGTGCCCAAGAGAGTGTGCCTGAGCTGACAGCAGCCTCAAGAATTGCAGTCTTTGGGGGGCAGCAGACCGGCACAGAGTACCAGAAACAGGGAGAAGTTCCCCACCCCACCCCTCCCCAACTCCCCTAGTTGTTAAGGAGAAGCATAGGTGATGACCATGCAGTGACCTGTGAGTGACCAGTGGCTGAAGGATCCACACAAGCTGTTGCCCAACTTGCGGACAAAGGACTCACGCATGCTGCGGGCTGTTGGAGACTGACTCATCGGAACCAGGATTCGAGATGGTGCTGAGGGCAAGAGAATTTCTGAAGGACCTTGGGTGCTGAAAGCTTTCTGATCATATCAGAGGTATGGATCTGAAGCTTGGGTTACTGATGGCTTGAATTGGAGTCTGTGGCTGCAGAGTGATGGTGGAGAATCCATGGACTCTTGTCGTCTCTGAAGGGACTCTCTTTTGCTTCCCTTTGTCTGCCTTATGGCAGATTAAATGAAATTTCATATAATATATTTTCTGTTTTACTATATGACAGTAAAAGAATCTTGAATTGCAACTTCCACACAATTGCTTCATTCAACAATATGAAGGGTGATGATGAATAGAGTCTGATATGGGGATACATTTTGAAGGTTAAATGTTGGGTACAATTCTTCATAATAGTTCCATGCACTTTTTAATTCTGGCCAAGTGAGGCGAAATAACTCAGTTCAACACCTTATTGAATCAATGGTCTGTTAAAACAATAGCACACCACTTCAGCACTAAGCCAATTTTTGTACTCAAGCCTCTTAAGTGAGACTTGAATCCAAAATCTCTGATTTGGAGGTGATAGTGCCATCATCTGAGCCAAGGTTAATGCAAAGAAGCTTTTGTATTGATCTTTGAGCTGCAGGTAACTCTTATGGTCCTTGGGGCTTTCACTGGTTTTGATGCAAAAGCATAACTGGCTAATTGAAATGTCACTTGAGAGGGACAGATATTCTTGGAGATTGGTTGTTTGGTGAAGTAAAGTTGCAAATGGACTTAGGGGAGAGATTTCTATCTCTCCTAATTGCACTTTGAAGTGAACTGGGATACACTGGTAGTGTCTTGTGCTGATGGCTGGCTTTGCCTCCTGGCTCTGCCCCCATGTGCTCACTTATAACCCTGGATTCCCGCCTAAACCCAGAACCCTTCTGAAGACTACTATGAGACCCTACCCCTAGTTATAAGCTAATAAATGTGTTTGTTCTACCTCCAGTCGTGAGAGCTTTTATTCATGCTACAATTTTATTAGCTTATTCCCTAACAATGGAAGTGCTACTCAATCCAGGTATGCAGCTGATAGACCCTCTGTCCCCCGACGGAGCTGAGGAGTTCACATACTGGCTAGACTGCTTCCAGGCCTACATGAAAGCGACCAGAAATGTCTTCCACACCAATGAGTTCAGGAGGTTCGCGCTCTTTTTGAGGGTAGGAACAAAAGTGTATACAGTCATCAGGGACTGCTCTACATATGATGCTGCTATCGAGGTGTTGAAGGATCAGTACCTGAAGTCACAAAGCGAAGTCCTAGCGAGGCATTGACTCACTCTACATCGGCAGTTGCCAGGAGTAGCCATCGATGACTACCTGCTGGATCTGTGAACACTTGCCAAGAAGTGCAGGTACAAAGCGGCTATGGGCTGTGTTCGTGAGGAAGGACAGATCCGGGACACTCTAGTCGTGAGGGTCCGTTTGAGGTCCATGAGTCAGGAAAGAAAGACCTGGCTGTCCACGTGAACTGGCCAAATCGCTGGAACAGGCCAAGCTCGAGAATGACGGCCTCGAAGCCAGCTAGCTTGCTCATCCAGGTGACCCCTTCCATTGACCGGCTGCTTCCGCTACCTCTGCCCTAATGGCTACCACTTCCCGGGCTAGGGATCGCTCCCATGCTAGGGTGTGCTTTCTCTGTGCAAGTGCCAGCATTCCTGATCTAGTTGCCTGGCAAAAGACTTCGTGTGTTCCAGCTATGGCAAAAAAGAGCATTGGATGAGGATTTGTCATGCAAGGGGAAGCCTTGGGAAGTCTGTGGCCTGCATCGCTTTGAGGAGATGCCTGGGGTTTTTCTCATATTAGGCCCAGTGGATCCCTCAATATGCTGATAAGGTTCACCCTCTCTTAAAAGCAACTAACTTCCCCCTCTCGGCTGAAGCCCAAATGACTTTTAACTACTTCTTTTATTGCGAAAGCCGCCATGCATGCGGTGGACAAGAATGTACCTTTCCAAGTGGAAAGCGACGCTTCAGATGGAGCTCTGGCCACTATCCTCAACCAGGCAGGTAGGCCAGTTGCATTCTTCTCTAGGACTTTACAAGGCCATGAGCTCCGGAATCCCTCTGTGGAAAAGGAGGCGCGGGCCATTGTAGAAACTGTGAGGGACTGGAGACACTACCTGGCAGGTAGGAAATCATTGATCAGCGCTCCTGATTGATCAGCGCTCGGTCGCATTCATGTTCAATAATGTCAAGAGGGGAAAAATCAAGAATGACAAGATTGCTAGGTGGAGGATTGAACTCTCCACCTACAATTATGACATTGCTTATCAGCCAGAAGCCCTTAATGACCCTCCAGATGCCTTATCCAGAGGAAGCTGTTCCTCTGCACACACCAGCAACTGTGGTTTCTGCCTAATGAGCTCTGCCATCCAGGGATTACCCACATGGCTCATTTTTTCAAGGCGCACATCTGCCCTATTCCATTGAAGATGTCAGGGAAATGATCAGGTCTTGCCAGGTCTGCGCGGAGTACAAGCCGAACTTCTACCACCTTGCAAAAGCTCACCTGATCAAGTTATCCAGGCCCTTCAAATGGCTCAATGTCGATTTTAAGGGACCTCTCCTCTCCACGAACAGGAACACTTTCTTCCTCTATCATTGATGAGTACTCCCGCTTCCCTTTTACCATTCCATGTCCAGACACGTCCACTTTGTCAGTCATAAAGGCCATGGATTCCATTTTTGTCCTGTTTGGGTAACCTGGCTATATTCATAGCGACTGGTGCTCATCCTTTATGAGTACCTGCTGGTGAGGGGCATCGCATCCAACAGGACTACTAGCTAAAATCCCCGGGCAGGTTGAAATGGAGAATGCCATGGTCTGGAAGGCTGTCAAACTGGACCTGAAGACAAAAGGCCTTCCAGACTCACACTGGCAGGAAGTCCATTTGGTTGCTAACAACAATACTCCTCACGAGCTCCTATTCAATTTTGAAAGAAGGTCAGCATCAGGAACTACACCCCCAACTTGGCTCATCACTCCTGGTCCAGTCCTTCTCAGGAAGCATGTGAGGAGAAACAAGACTGAGCCCCTGGTGGAAAGGGTGAAACTGCTCCACGCCAATCCCACATATGCCTATGTGGAGTACCTGGATGGCAGAGAGGACACCATTTCCTTCAGGGATCTGGCACTGGCTGGAGCAGAGGGTCCATTGCCTCAGGTGCCCTGTGAGCCACAGAGCTCATTCTCACTCCACCCAGTCAGGGCCTCAGGGGTCTGGTTCAGGAGGAAAGTGCACCCCCTCCACCACTGAGCCAGAAACCCAGCCCACCTCTCCTCCCTCACAAGGGGACCAGGAGACCCAAGGAGTCCAAGGCCCCCCAGTGCTGAGGCTCTCCACCAGGATCTCCAGCCCATTGTTTGCTTAAATTTGTAAATTTGTAAATAACTGTTTATTTTTCAAACATTTTTTTCTGAACGCATGTTCTCAACCTTCATTCACAGACCCTAAATTCTACAGGAAGGGGTGAATGCAGTGAACTGGGATTCACTGGTAGGATGTTGTGCTGATGGCTGGCTCCACCCCCATCTGGTCACATATAACCCTGGTTTCCCGCCTGAACCCAGAACCCTTCCGAAGACCACTGTGGAACCCTACCCATAGTTATAAGCTAATAAAAGCATTTGTGTTCCTTCCAGTTGTGAGAACTTTTATTCGCGCTATATTAAGCATTCAAGAAACATGTTCAGTGATAGGTGAGTTTGAGGGAGCCTAATTTTGAGAACAAGAGTCATAAAACAACCAGTGTGCTCCTTAGTGCTGCGTCCAAGTGATTTACTTCCTTATCCATTCAGTGGGAACTTCTAGTGATTGCTGCTTTGGCCTCTATGCACTGGAAGTTGTGTGCAAAACTGGACTGGATTGACCCAGGATTTCCAATTTGAAAAAGTAGTGGGCCTCAGAACTGATCCAGACAGGTTCCGTGAGTTAATACAGCATGTGTTAATAAATATGTGGTACACATCATTAAACTATCAGTGGATACAAAAGCAGGTCATACTGGCAGGAAAAATAGAAGAAGAAACATTTAGTGTAAACGGTAAGAGATTACAGTGCTCTAAGTTATAGAGGGATCCAGGCCCTATACATGATCTGAAAGTCTAGTATGCAGGGACTGCAAGAAATTAGGAAAGCTAACAGAGTGGCTGCATTAGTAAAAACACAATGCTGGAGAAACTCAGCAGGTCAAAGTGTCCTTTATATTCTTCTTTGGCTTGGCTTCGCGGACGAAGATTTATGGAGGGGGTAAAAGTCCACATCAGCTGCAGGCTCGTTTGTGGCTGACAAGTCCGATGCGGGACAGGCAGACACGGTTGCAGCGGCTGCAGGGGAAAATTGGTTGGTTGGGGTTGGGTGTTGGGTTTTTCCTCCTTTGCCTTTTGTCAGTGAGGTGGGCTCTGCGGTCTTCTTCAAAGGAGGTTGCTGCCCGCCAAACTGTGAGGCGCCAAGATGCACGGTTTGAGGCGATGTCAGCCCACTGGCGGTGGTCAATGTGGCAGGCACCAAGAGATTTCTTTAGGCAGTCCTTGTACCTTTTCTTTGGTGCACCTCTGTCACGGTGGCCAGTGGAGAGCTCGCCATATAACACGATCTTGGGAAGGCGATGGTCCTCCATTCTGGAGACATGACCCACCCAGCGCAGCTGGATCTCCAGCAGCGTGGACTCGATGCTGTCGACCTCTGCCATCTCGAGTACTTCGACGTTAGGGATGAAAGTGCTCCAATGGATGTTGAGGATGGAGCGGAGACAACGCTGGTGGAAGCGTTCTAGGAGCCGTAGGTGATGCCGGTAGAGGACCCATGATTCGGAGCCGAACAGGAGTGTGGGTATGACAACGGTCCTTTATATAGCAAAGATAAAAATACATAACCGACATTTCAGGCTTGAGCCTTTCATCAAGATTTGGAAAAATGTCGGCAGGCTCCTTTATGTAACAAATATTAAAATACATAACCATAGCATATGTAGCAGATATATTTGTGAGTAATTATTTACTGGAACTCCTTTTGACTAATGGCAATGGAAGGCAGAATTAGATGAATATTTGATAACCAAAGGCTGTGAAAGGGGCAGATGGGAAAGCAAAGCTGGGGCCCATATCTTATTGAATATTGAGGAATGCATGTGAGTGCAATTCCTGCTCCTAATCTATTTGTTCACTTGCAGTCTTGTTGGTGTACAACCCCTTGAGCTAGCTCTGTGATTTAGTAAGATAATGGCTGGTCCACTTATTGGTCTCAACTATATTTTTCTCCTGATTCCATCAACTTTATGTCTTTCTTTATCTTGAAAATAACTAAGAATGCATAGCTGTCTGGAATAAAGGATTTCAAATATTTACAATACTCTAGACTCTCCCAAAAAAGGAAAACATCCTCTTAGAATCAATCTTGAAAAGTTCCCTCAGGATCCTTCATGTTTCCACAAGATTCTTTCTCATTTTTCTAAACCCAATAGAGTATTGGCCCAATCTATCCAAATGCTAATCATCTGAAGAATCAATCTAATGAACTGTCTTTATCTTGCCTTCAAGGCAAATATAGTTTTCCTTACTTATGGAGACCAAAATGGTACATGATATCCTTTGAACCCTGGTGTAGCAAGATTTCTCTGTTCTTGTAGTCCTTCCTTCTTGAAATAAAGGACAACAGTTTTTTTTTTTGCTTCAATAAACAAATTGCTAGAGGAATTCAAATGGGTCAGGCAGAAAATGTGGAGGGAAATAGATAGACACCATTTCAGTAAGGCCTGCTTTGGAATAAAGAGATGAGAGGGAGGGCTGAGGCAGGAGCTATAAGCATATACAATTATCGGATACACAATTATTTGAATAACCAGAAACTGATTAGGGATAGTCAACATGGCTTTGTGCTTGGTAGGTCATGTATAACCAATCTTATATAGTTTTCTTGAGGAGGTTACCAGAAAAGTTGACGAAGGAAAGAGTGTGGATGTTGTCTACGTGGACTTCAGTAAAGCCTTTGACAAGGTCCCACATGGGTGGTTAGTCAGGAAGGTTCAGATGATAGGTATTCATGGTGGAGTAATGAACTGGATTCGATAATGGCTGGGTGGGTGAAACCACAGAGTAGTGGTGGATGATTGCTTCTCAGACTGAAGGCCTGTGTCTAGTGGTGTGCCTAAGCAATCAGTGCTGGGACCATTGTTGTTTGTCATCTATATCAATGATCTGGATCATAATGTGGCAAATTGGATCAGCAAGTTTGCAGATGACACTAAGATTGGAGGTGTTGTGGACAGTGAAGAAGGTTTTCAAAGCTTGCAGAGGGATTGGACCAGATGGAAAAATGGGCTGAAAAATGGAATTTAATGCAGACAAGTGTGAGGTGTTGCATTTTGGAAAGATAAACCAAGAAAGGACATACTCGGTAGGGCACTGAAGGGTGTGGTAGAACAGAGGGATCTGAGAATACAGATACCTAATTCCCTGAAAGTGGCATCACAGGTGGATAGGGTTATGAAGAGAGCTTTTGGCATATTGGCCTTCATAAATCAAAAGTATTGAGTATAGGAGTTGGGATGTTATGTTCAAGTTATATAAGACATTGGTGAGGTGAAATCTGAAGTATTGTGTGTAGTTTTGGGTCACCTAACTACAGGAAAGTTATCAATAAGATAGAAAGAGTGCAGAGAAGATTTACTAGGATGTTGCCCAGTCTTCAGGAACTGAGTTACAGGGAAAGGTTAAGCAGGTTAGGATTTTATTTCCTGGAGCATAGAAGAATGAGGGGAGATTTGGTGGAAGTATTTAAAATTAAGAGGGAGATAGACAGAGTAAATGTAGGTAGGCTTTTTCTACTGAGAGTAAGTGAGATACAAACTAGAGGACAAGGGTTAAGGGGGAAAGGTGAAAAGTTTTGGGGGAACTTCACACAGAGAGTGATGGAGGTGTGGAATGAGCTTCCAGCTGAAGTGGTGAAAGCAGGCTCAATTTTAAAATTTAAGAGGAATTTTGACAGGTACACGGATGGAAGAGGTATAGAGGGCTATGAACTGGGGGCAGGTCAGTGGGACTAGGTAAAAAAAAATGGTTCGGCACAGACTAGAAGGGCCTGTTTCTGTGCCGTAATGTTCTATGATTCTATGGTTTATAGGTGGATCCAGCTGTGGAGGTGTTGAAGGGCAGATGGTCTCGACTGCCCCAATTCATTTGCTTTACTATTTCCTGCTGCTTCTGCATGGTTTCAGACTTCCTTGTATAAAGACATGTGAATCTCTATGAAGACCAGTGTGCATATAAATCTCAAAATTAAATATTATTTTGTTTTTATATTTTTTCTCCCAATGTTGTGCACACTTTGGGCAGATACAGTTTGGTCATTTCAAAGACCGTTTATCAATGCGTAATTACATTTCAAGAATTGTTGTAAAGTTCACTTTAACAAGATTGTAACATTTTTCAGAACAATTACATTCAATTTTGTTACAATAGCAGGTTCGTGGACAGAGTTTCACTCAGATGCCACATTTGCTGCAAGTTCTATTGCAGGGGTGTCAAACTCAAATTCAGAGGGCCAAAATTAAAAACTTGGATTAAGTCATGGGCCAAACTAAATATTTATTGAAAATTTTCAACAACATCTGCATGTCTTCTCTTCTTTCAACATATGTAATATTAAACTTTTTCTTATTAAAATAAATGTTTAATAATAGTTTTGGTTAAACTCTTTCCAGAAGAAGCATTAACAAACGAGAAATAAAATATTCAATCAATAATATTTCTCTATAGCCTTTAAGCTTCTTTTAAATGTATTTTTTTCACAAGCCAACAAGTCAAAAAAATAACAACTTGCTTCAATGACAAATAATGATGAACATATAGTCTGCCTCCCACCTGTCTTGAAAGGTCCTGTTTTCTGTCTTTCGTTTGGCCATTTTTCGTAAGGGGTTTATTACATGTGAGTTGGGCGACAGGTCGCAGATGCTAATGAAAGTAAAGAGAGGTGGGGGCGATTAGCGGGCTGACGGACCGGCACCAACACATTTGCAAAGCATTCTGGGATTTGTAATATTAGCTGTGCATGCGCTATACTGGTGTGGCGGCCAGCGGGCCAGCTCTAATACATATTTGATATGATCTTGCTGGCCAAATATAATTATATCACAAGCCAAATTTGGCCCACGGGCCTGAGTTTGACATGTGTGGTCTATTGAATAATCAAATCTAAGCTCGTGTCTACTTATTCATATTCAACCTGAGAGATTCCACTATCAAACTTCAGCTGCTGGTGATGAGACTGCAATAAAACCAGGACTGTAATCAAAATTGAAATTCCAAGCTTTATTTCATTATTGGCATTATTATGCAAATGTCATTACCTCAGCATCTTTGGCTTGGCTTCGCGGACGAAGATTTATGGAGGGGTAAATGTCCACGTCAGCTGCAGGCTCAATTGTGGCTGACAAGTCCGATGCGGGACAGGCAGACACGGTTGCAGCGGTTGCAGGGGAAAATTGGTTGGTTGGGGTTGGGTGTTTGGTTTTTCCTCCTTTGCCTTTTGTCAGTGAGGTGGGCTCTGCGGTGTTCTTCAAAGGAGGTTGCTGCCCACCGAACTGTGAGGCGCCAAGATGCACGGTTTGAGGCGAGATCAGCCCACTGGCAGTGGTCATTGTGGCAGGCACCAAGAGATTTCTTTAGGCAGTCCTTGTACCTCTTCTTTGGTGCACCTCTGTCACGGTGGCCAGTGGAGAGCTCGCCATATAACACGATCTTGGGAAGGCGATGGTCCTCCGTTCTGGAGACGTGACCCACCCAGCGCAGCTGGATCTTCAGCAGCGTGGACTCGATGCTGTCGGCCTTTGCCAACTCGAGTACTTCGATGTTAGGGATGAAGTCGCTCCAATGAATTTTGAGGATGGAGCGGAGACAACGCTGGTGGAAGCGTTCTAGGAGCCGTAGGTGATGCCGGTAGAGGACCCATGATTCGGAGCCGAACAGGAGTGTGGGTATGACATCGGCTCTGTATACGCTAATCTTTGTGAGGTTTTTCAGTTCCGTGAACTACTCTTTGCAGACGATGCCGCTTTAGTTGCCCATTCAGAGCCAGCTCTTCAGCGCTTGACGTCCTGTTTTGCAGAAACTGCCAAAATGTTTGGCCTGGAAGTCAGCCTGAAGAAAACAGAGGTCCTCCATCAGCCAGCTCCCCACCATGACTACCAGCCCCCCCACATCTCCATCGGGCACACAAAACTCAAAACGGTCAACCAGTTTACCTATCTCAGCTGCACCATTTCATCAGATGCAAGGATCGACAACGAGATAGACAACAGACTCTCCAAGGCAAATAGCGCCTTTGGAAGACTACACAAAAGAGTCTGGAAAAACAACCAACTGAAATCCTCAGCATAAGGTAAGTTAAATTATGCTGTTGATGCAATAACATTGACACAAACCATGAGCAAACATCACATGCTGAGATTGAAATACTCTATACTCCAATTATTTAGTGCCGGAAATGTGTCAAATAAATATAGCAGTTAAAATACCACTAATAAAATATGGCCTTGAATTTATAAACATGGAACTGTTCTGACATCATCTTTAATTTCATTGGAAAGGCCACTAAAGTATTTTATTAGTTGGCAGTAAAACATTGTAAATGACTTTTCAGTTGGTGAAAATGATAAAATTAAAAAAAATTATGATTAAGCTTCACTTTGTTTTATGTTTTCAGATGTCTTTGGAATAAAAAGTTACAAATGCAAGATTAATTTCATATGTTTCACCTACAACTGGACTATGGGATGCAGGCAGTTTAGAATGAAGGAGTGCACCACAGTTTTTCAATGCATTTCAGAGAGAGAGTTCTAGAGTATGGTCATTAGTAAGAACATTTCTTTAATTAAAAATTAATTGCCTTGGCCATTAAATTAGGATAAGGTCACTGATACCTGAAATAAATTAATATTATTTCAGCAGGCTTTTAATTAGAATTTATTAACAGGTTAATAGTTTATAATAAAAATACATAATCACAGAGATGTAGAGCAAATGTGCCTGTTGTACATTTTCAAATTTGTACAACTTGAAGCTTTACCATTTTTTAAATAATCAGCTTTTATTTCTGGAAATAAAGTCCCAAGCTTCGTTTCATTATGTAAAGATCATTAGTCTAAGGAATGTTAAAAAATGCTACTAACTTTGTTCAAGTCAAAATCTCAATGGCTGGAACATTGATTTCAACATTAAGCCCCAGAACTTTTTGCACCTTATTTGAAGGGAGTGTCAGGAAATTGCATAAAATGAGGCAACGTCAGTTAGTATCTTTGGACCTCACTGAACAGTGATCACACAACATAATTATCCAATCAATGAGGTTTAAGGATTGCTATTTAGACTAAGAAATAATTGAAGGAGAAATAGAATCAAAATAGAGACAGAAAGAGAGATGAAAAACTTTGGTTTATAGATGGATATTAATGGATTAAGTGAATGGGCAAAGAGTTGGCAAATGGAGAACCATGCAAGAAAATGTGAAATTGATTTGGAAGGAAGAATACAAGAATTATATTATTTAAAGAGAAAATTGTTATAAAAAGCTGTAGTACAAAGGAATTTTGGGTCCCAGTGCATGACACAAAAAATTATTACCAAACACAGGAGGTAATATGAATGGATAATGGAAAGTGTGTCATTATTTCAAGTAGGCTAGAGTACAAGATAGGGAAGTCTACGTGTAACTGTAGAAATCCTGAGAGACACTACATCAAGGGTACTACAGTTCCTTATCCCTTTAGCCGTATTCCAAAAACCAAAAACCTTTGAAATCCGAACAATTTTTTGTTGCATGTACAGTATATTTTCAGTTGTTCTAGACCGAGCGAGGACAGAACACAGCTCGGTCGGGTGAGTGGGGAGAGAACAGCAGCGCGACTTGGGAGGGCGAGCGGGGAGAGAGTGAGGAGAGAATGCAGCCTGAAGAGCGTGGAGGCCCAGTGAGGGCAAGGAGAGTCAGAGCCTGCTGAGCCATCGGGGCCAGAGGGTGAAGGGACCCAGGTGCTGAGTTCCATGACCTAGGAGGAAGGAGGAGATAAGCGAGCCAGCGCCGAGGGGAAGATAGAGCCAGAGAGAGAGAAGCTGAGGGGATGCTGGGGAGCAGCCAAGCCCGAGCAGTGGCAAGAACCGGGCCAGAGGGAGGAGCAGGTGATGGGAAGCAGCCCAACGGCAGTTGAACTGGGCTGGAAGGAGGCAGGCAAGGGCGCAGCAGAGTCCGGCGGGGTGAGGCTCTTTTTGTTTTAATGCAGGATTAATGGCTGTCTTTGTTACCTATAATCCCCCACACAGCTGGAACTGCTCTGTGTTTCCCAGAGCAGTTCTGGCTGCATGGGGGTTATGGGTAACAAAGATGGCCATTGCTCAATGAGCTGGCTTCAATGTGGTGTATCTCCATAAAAAGGGCTTTTGTTTTGTGTGAATCTGTACCGCTGCCATTTTAATTCCATAATCAGGAATAATCTGAATACTGAGAAGTGTCCTGTCCCAAGAATTTTGGGTAAAAGCATAAGCACTTGTTCTTCAAATATGGTCCCCTGATTTAAGAAAATATATTATTTCATTGGAAATGGTTCATAGAAGTTTCACTAAAAATGATCCAGGATATAGAGGGGATATCTTATGAGGAAGGATTAAATAGGTTAGGACCCTACTCATTGAAGTTTAAAAGAATAAGAGGTGATTTTAATGGAACACTTCTTGTGAGAGTTCAAAACCACAGGGTATGGTATCAGAATAAGGGAGAACACATTTGAAACCTAAATGAGAAAGAATGTTTTCCTTCAAAGGATTGTGAATATTTTGAACTCATTGTCACAGAGAACTGTGGACAGGAGTCCTCATGGATATATAAAGCTGAGATAGATTTCTAATAATATTGGATCAGCCATGAATTGCAGAACAGAGCTGAATGGCCTACTCCAACCTCTACTTTCTACTGTAGTCGGGTGATAATTCAGATCAGATACTATTTATTGTCATATAATAACACAGAAATATAATATTACATGAAATTGCCTTCAATTAGCCACATAATTCCAAATTCCCTTGTGTAACTTGCATCAACTTCAGGACTGTGACATGAAATCCAAAGGTGCTGTTGCCCTATTTGTAGCATTTTCAAAGGATAAATCCTGACAATGAATTCCACATGGTGCTCTGTGGCACACCATCAGGCTGTAGTAATTGCTCAACACCTGAGCTAAAAAATTCATTCAAATGACTTAAGATGGAGCAGACCTAATGCAGGAGTAGCCCCTCCAGCCCCTTCATTTGAATGAAGAAGAATTTAAATGGAGGATAAAAGTTTTAATTTATCTATTTTTTTTATAATTTATATTTAAGTATTCTTAATGACTTTTACATCTTTAAGTGCGTGTAACTATTACTTTTTTTGTATTTTTGCTGGTCACTATCTACTTCTTGTTGAAAAGGCCTTGATTTTAAAGTTGTCATACTTGTTTTAATATTCCTCTCTTGACTTTAACCCTACCTATCTCTCACCTTCTCCTACTCCAGGTCCTTCAAAGATGTCTGTGCTTTTCCAATTCTGGCACAGTAGCCATCCCTTAATTTAGAAAATAGAACATAGAACATTACAGCACAGTACAGACCCTTCAGCCCACAATGTTGTGCTATTTATATTGACCAAAAAAGAGAAAAAAAAGAAATCCTGCCTACCTCATAATCCTCTATATTTCTTTCATCTATGTGTCTGTCTAAGAGTCTCATAAATGCCTGTCTTTGACAGTCAGATATAAGATTATCTCTCATTTAAATTCATGAGAAAACTGACCTAGAACATAATCTCTTTTCTGATGGCAAACCTGCCATCCCAGGAACAAGTCTAGTAAATTGATATTGCATGATCTCTAAGACATCTTCTTTAATTGAGCATCTGCCTATTTCTAACTGTTAAGCTATTACATTTGTGGCTTCTAAGTTTCTTGTTGTGGAATCCTTGCTAGGGCATTTAAATCCATCCCCAAAATACAAATGTGAGTTCAGTTTGAAATTAATTGATGATGGATTGATTTCTAAAGGTCAGGGAACTTGACAATAAAGAAGAGCAAAGAATCAATGTGTGCAAGGGGACACATAGAATACTTCAGGATAGGTCAGCAAGAGTCCTTTCTTCTCATTTGCTGGGAAAGTTGTTCATGTAATCATCTCATAGAATATCTTGATCACCATACAACATAATGATGGTAATGAAAATGATTCACAGGCAGTACAGAAATACAGACCTGATCTCCCCTGCTGACTGTGTGGGGACTGTACATTCCTTTTACAACCACATAGGGCTTTTCCAGGTATTACAGTTCTCTTGCACATCCCAAAAGTAGGTGGGTAGATTAATTAACCTCTATAAATTGCTCTTTGTATGCAAGTGAGTGTTAGAATCTGGAAATCATTGTAAGGGGAATGAAATGAGAGTAGAATTAATGTATAATTAGTGTAAATGATGCTTGATGGTGGAGAGGTTTGGGTAACCTGAAGTGCTATATGACTTTTGACTCTGAGCTCATTGGAATAATGATGCTATCAGAATTTATATCTCAGATCCATTCTAATATGGCACTACAAATTTAAAAACTTTTATTTATTTGATATTGGTTAAATTACTATTGTGAATATAGAAAGGCATGTTGATCTTGAAAATGTTTAATTATAATGTAAGGAACAGTCATGAACAATTCATATTTATGGAACAGCCTGCCACCTAGTGTAATGCACGCAGACCTCTCTGTGATTGCAAAGTGAAAATAAACAGATCTTATAACTCAACAGGAAATTTGGCCTGGAGAAAAGAGCAAATGGAGACAAAATAACCATAACTCATTTAATGGATGGTCTATACTTTTCACAGTAAACCAGGAAAGCCTGCAGATGCTGTGATTGTAGTAAAACTCAGAGACTTTGGAGGAACTCAGCTTGTCTCACAGCGGCCATAGGAGGCAAACATAACATATAACATAACATAACAATTACAGCACGGAAACAGGCCATTAGGCCCTTCTAGTCCGCACCAAGCCAAACACCCCTTTCTAGTCCCACCTCCCTGCAAAATGCCCATAACCCTCCATCTTCTTCTCATCCATATACCTGTCCAACCTTTTCTTAAATAATACAATTGACTCCACCGCCACTATTTCTCCCGGAAGCTCATTCCACATGGCTACCACTCTCTGAGTAAAGAAGTTCCCCCTCATGTTACCTCTAAACCTCTGCCCCTTAATTCTTAACTCATGTCCTCTTGTTTTAATCTTTCCTTCTCTTAACGGAAATAGTCTATCCACATCCACTCTGTCTATCCCTTTCATAATCTTAAATACTTCTATTAAATCCCCTCTCAACCTTCTACGCTCCAAAGAATAAAGACCTAATCTGTCCAATCTCTCCCTATACTCTTGATGCTTAAACCCAGGTAACATTCTGGTAAACCTTCTCTGCACTCTCTCCACTCTGTTTATATCCTTCCTATAATTAGGTGACCAGAACTGCACACAGAACTCCAAATTAGGCCACACCAACGTCTTATACAATCTCAACATCACCTCCCAACTCCTATATTCCAAGCAATAATTGATAAAGGCCAGCATACTAAAAGCCTTCTTCACCACCCTATTCACGTGAGTTTCTACCTTCAGGGAACGATGTACCGTTACTCCTAAATCTTTCTGCTCTTCTGTATTCATCAATGCTCTCCCATTTACCACGTATGTCCTATTCTGATTCTTCTTACCAAAATCGCCTTACTGAAGTCCATACAGACAACATCCACTGCGCTACCCTCATCCACATTCCTAGTCACCTCTTCAAAAAATTCATTCAGATTGGTCAAACATGACCTTCCTCCCACAAATCCATGTTGAGTGCTCCTGTTCAGACCCTGTCTATCCAGATGTTTATAAGTACTATCTCTAAGAATTTTCTCCATTAATTTACCTACCACAGACGTCAAACTTACAGGCCGATAGTTGCCAGGCTTCCTCCTTGAACCCTTTTTAAATAACGGAACCACATGCGCAATGCGCCAATCATCCGGCACTATCCCCATATCTAATGACATTTGGAAAATTACCGCCAAAGCCTCTGCTATTTCCTCCTTCACTTCTCTCAATGTCCTGGGGAAGATCCCGTCTGGTCCCGGAGACTTATCCACCTTTATATTCTTCAAAAGCACTAAAACTACACCTTTTGTAATCTCTATATTCCCCATATTTACCCAATTTGCTTTGTTTATCTCACATCTCCCAATATCTTTCTCCTTAGTGAATACCGAAGAAAAGAAACTGTTCAATATCTCCCCAATTTCTCTAGGCTCCACACACAGTTTTCCGCTCTGATTTTCTAAGGGACCAATTTTGTCTCTAGCTTTCCTTTTACCATTAACATATTTGTAGAACTCTTTTGGATTAGTTTTCACCCTGCTTGCCATAGTTTCCTCGTACCTTCTTTTAGCTTTCCTAATTCCTCTCTTAAGATTCCTCTTACATTCAATGTATCTTTCAAACATCTCCTTAACTCCATGCTTCTTATATCTAATGTACGCCTCCCTTTTTCTTCGAACCAAGTTTCCAATATTCCTTGAAAACCACGGCTCTCTCAAACCTTTTGCCCCTCCTTTTAACCTAACAGGAACATAAAGCTTTTGCACTCTCAAAATCTAATCTTTAAAAGACTTCCATCTCTCTACTACATCCTGCCCATAAAACAAATTTTTCCAATGCACACCCTGCAAGTCCTTTCGCATCTCCTCAAATCTAGCTTTTCCCCAATCAAAAACCTCAACCCTTGGCCCTGACTTCTCTCTTTCCATAATGACATTGAAGCTGATGGCATTATGATCACTGGACCCGAAGTGCTCGCCAACACTAACCTCCGTCACTTGACCCATCCCATTTGCCAACAGTAGATCTAACACTGCTCCTTCTCTGGTCGGCACCTCTACATATTGTTGTAAAAAACTATCTTGCACACATTTCACAAACTCTAACCCATCCAGTCCTTTCACAGAATGTGTTTCCCAATCTATATGTGGAAAATTAAAATCTCCCATAATTACAACCCTGTGCTTATCACAAATATCTACTATCTCCCTACAGATTTGCTCCTCTAGGTCTCGGTCCCCTCCGGGTGGTCTATAATACACCCCTACAAGTATAACCTCTCCTTTCCTACTCTTTAGATCCACCCAAATAGCCTCCGTGGATGTGCCCTCTAATCTATCCTTCCTAGGCACCGCTGTAATATCTTTCCTGACAAGCAATGCAACCCCACCTCCTCTTGCCCCTCCGACTCTATCACACCTAAAACAACGAAACCCAGGGATATTCAGTTGCCAATCACATCCCTCCTGCAACCATGTCTCACTAATCGCTACCACATCATACTTCCAAGTATCAATCCACACCTTCAGCTCATCCACCTTTTTTACAATACTCCTGGCATTAAAATATATGAATTTCAGAGATTTCCCAATTTTTAATCCTTGTTTTCCCTCATCTTTAATAACAACATTATTTACTTTTCCTGCCAATTGCCCTTCATCTTCTTCCAGAGCATTTCCCTTCTCTATCATCTGCCCATCCATATTCAAATACTTACTACAAACTTTCTTTGTTTGCATTCTAACCTTCTCCTTACTGCTCTGTACTATTTTGTTCCCTCCCCCCAACCATTCTAGTTTAAAGGATCCTGAGTAGCCCTAGCAAATACCTCTGCCAGGATTCTGGTCCCCCTGGGATTTAAGTGTAACCCGTCCTTAATGTACAGGTCACATCTCCCCCAAAAAAGGTCCCAGTTATCCAGAAACTTAAAACCCTGCCCCTTACTCCACCCCTTCAGCCACGTGTTAATCCTCCACCTCATTCTATTTCTATTCACACTGTCACGTGGCACAGGGAGTAATCCAGAGATTACCCCCTTTGCGGTCCTTCTTTTTAACTCCCTACCTAACTGCCTGTACTCACTTTTTAGGACCTCTTCTCTATTTCTCCCTATGTCATTGGTACCTACATATATTACTGATGTTTCGAGCTTGAGCCCTTCCTCAAGGTGAGACCTTGACAAAGTTATCAGGCTTGAAACATCAGTATATACAGTATCTTTACTTCCAATGGACGCTGCAAATTCCTCTGGCATTTCTGTGTATTTACTATGTTCTTTTCACATTCAGTATTGCTTCTTAATTTTTAAGCAATAAGCTGAAAGAAAGATCTTCAACTCTCAAATTATTTTTAAATTTTCTGAGCAAGTTATTGGCATGCCAATCTCTGGAAGATGTTGGAAGGTTTATAGGAACGTAGAAGCATAGAAATAGGCCTTTCATCCACTTGGATCTGCTCCGTAATTCACTCAATCAGGCTGATCACCCACTTCATATCCCTAAACCCCTTTAGCATTAATATATTTATTTTCCACTTTCCTGAATATATTTAACAGCATGGTGTAGAGGAATCTGTAATTTCATTACTCTGTAAGCCAAGAAATATTTCATTAACTCGGTTCTAAATGGTTCTAAATCATGTTGTGGTGAGGATCTGCTAGGAGTTTGCAAGATTCTGCCGTGTTTTGATGGTGTCATCATTAGATGCCGCAGAAGTCCAGAGAGAGTATTGCATTGCATGGTTCCCAGTGGGATCAGATTCACCCTAAGGCAGCCACTGACAACTTGCTTTAAAGCAAACTTTAAGTGTCTGTATTTAAAGGTACACTCTGCACTACAGAGAGAGCAGTAATACACACAGAGGCTGACATGGGAGAGTACAACTGGAAACATTTTAGTGGAAAGAACTGAGATCCTAGTTTCACTTGAAGTACATGTAAGTCCTCATCAGATAGTTAAGTGGGTCATGAGTAACATCAGCCAAAGTTACTGTAGGAAGAGCTTGGTTGGAGACAACTCCAGCAACTGCATCCAGATGTGAGATTTGAGAATCTTATTCGTTTGAATAATGCAGAAGTTACTTTTATCTTATTGCAAGCTATGTCAGAGAGAGAGGGAAGACTCATTCATCCAGAACAGGTGATCCTGCAGTGGAGGATAGAAATATTATTATGTTTTACCTGAACTCTATTGGCTGACTATCGGTTAACACTATAGGTGATCTACTATGAGATCCTACAATGGAGAGAGTAACATTTTCTGTAAGATAATCCTTGAGAAGCACCTCTCCATAAGCGAACCCTCATCGCCCATGCAGCCCTTCTGTCGCTGTTGTGTCAGGCTCCAGGCCAGTAAGCTTTTCTTCCTTCCTCTAGCATCATTTGCCTTCTTCTATTGGCTGGGTTGTGCAGTATGCAGTACACAAATGATGAAGTAATTTACTTTCTGGAAGTAACTGCACCTTACTCCTAGACTGATCCAAGCACTAAATCCCAATTTTACAAGAATTATTCACTTCCTTCTGCAATTTAATGATTCGGCAACTCAACTCTTATGGGAGAGTAAAAACACAAAGCTGGAGAAAATCAGCAGTGTCCTTTATATAGCAACGATAAAAATACATCACTGACACTTGGATTATTGGTGAGATATATCTCTGACATAATAAGATAAAAGTACTAAGACCATCCAAAAATTGGAGGAAAACACCAGATATTTTGTCTTGCCACTCTCCAGCCAGATGGCATTAACATTGACTTTTCTGGTTTCTGCTATCTTGCTCTCCTTTCCCCCTCCCTTCCCTTCCCCCTGTCAGGTCTCTACCCCCTTCCCTCTCTATGCAGCTAGCCATCCATCTTTGCCTTGCTTGCTGCTGTGCCCTCCCTCCCTTCTCCACCTATTATAGCATGGCCCCATTATAATGTAATCGTTGAGGTCCATAAAATGTCATCGCAAGAAAAGCATGGTCGCAGGGGTCGCACTAAATCAGGGTTCAAAAAAATCAGCATTTTCAAGAATATTGGTAATAATCATTTGCAGTTTATTTCTTTAAAAAGTGATTGAGTGTTCCTTGCTTGAACGTAGCAGGCCGCTGGCTGCAAGCAATATGTAGAATGCTTCTGAGTTGGAAGATTTTTATGTGGTCCACCTCCTGGGTTTCCAGCCAATGGAAACTGCCCATGAGGTGTTCAATGGCTTCAGACACTTTTGGCGGTGGGGGTGCAGGCTCTTCATTATCATCTTCTTGTAGTTTGAGAACTGGTACACTTACCTCCGCTGGTGCTATAGTTACGTTACGGATGATCTCGGCATCTGTCAGGTGCTTATATGTTGGGCATTCATCGTTGGCAGAGTGCCACTAGTGTAGCTCTTCTTTGCTCCATTCAGACAGCTTCTCTGCCTCATACACATCTTCCTCTGTGAAACTGTACAAATTTGGCTTGTCATCATCATCTTCCATATTCTCAAACTATGTTTAATTATTGGGTTATCAGTTAGTTTAAATAAAAAAGAAGGTAAAGAAGACCCTAGAATTGCCAACATGGAAGTATTCTTAACAAAATTAAGTTTCATTTCTACTCATGTATGGCGACCAACTTGATTATCAAATTGTAACAAAAGGATCAAGTTATGTATATTAACTACCCAGTAATAAAATCTAAAATTAGGAAATGCCAAACCACCGTTCCTTTTAGCTTTTTTTTCAAACTTTATTTAAAGGTAAAAAAACATAACATACAATCCAATAATCAAAAATTGATTTTACAAAATAAATCCCAAACCCTCCCTCCCACCCCTTCAGGCAACTCCCTTAAGGGGAGCCAAAAATATAAATAATATATTTAATAATTTTTTTTTATAAATGTTGAAAACGATTCAAAGTATATCTAAATGCATATATTTCCAATACGGAGACCATTTACTAACAAAAAGGGAATAATTATCATGTAAATTATAAGTAATTTTTTCCATAACAATACAAGCTTTCAATTCATCATACCAACAAGTATATTAATCTCTGTATTATCTTTCCAAGTACTCGCAACACATTTATGCGCTACTGATAACACCAAACGTACAAAAGCAATTTGAATTTTATCCAAACCTAATCCCCTCAATGAAATCAAATTATCTAACAAAAAAATTGTTGGATCTAATGGTAATTAAAATTATACAATTTTTCCAAAACTACTTTAATTCCTTGCCAAAATGTTTGAACTTTAACACAAGTCCAAACAGCATGTAGAAAAGTTCCAATACATTAATCACATCTAAAACATAACTCTGAATTACTAAACCCATATTTTTTCAATTTCTCCAGAGTCAAATATAATTGATGTAAAAAATTATAATTAACTATTCCATATCTTACATTTGTCAATTTTATTACATTGTCCTGACACATATCCGTCCAATCATCTTCAGGAAAAATAAACACTAAATCACTTTCCCATTTAAGTTTAGATTTTTCCCAGTCCGGTTTATCCATATTATCTTGTAACAAATTATACATAACTGAACTATAACCCTTCTTTGGTACAGAGGAAATCAAAGACTCAAATCTCAACAAAGTGGGTAAATTCATCTCTCTATCATAATTAATCCTTACCAAAGCTCTAAGTTGGTAATACACAAACAAAGAATTTACAGATATCTCAAATCTTTCTCTCAATTGATTAAAAGAAAGAAATTGTCCCTCTTCAAAACAATCCTGTATTGACTTTATACCCTTAAAATCCCAACTCTTTAAATAATTATTAAACATTGAAAAAGGAATAAGCTGATTATTATACAATGGAGTTAAATTTGATCATTTATCTTTTGATCCCAAAACCCTATTTTTTAAAATCCAGATCTTTAACAAATGTTTCAATACCAGCATATTATATCTCTGTACAAATTCAAATTCCAACGAAATATAAATTCATTTACCTTAACCTCAGAAATACATATCATTTCCACCTTAGCCCAGATAGGAGGATAATCTAAATCCATCAACCTGCTAATAAACTTCAACTGGGCAGCTTCATAATAATTTTGAAAATGTGGTAACTGAAGTCCACCTAATGCATATTTCCATGTAAGTTTATACAACGCCACTCGAGTTAATTTACCTTTCCATAAAAACTCCCACACTACCTTATTTAAATCCTGAAAAAAACCTTTTGAAAGTAAATAAGGTATTGACTGAAATAAATATTGAATTCGAGGAAAAATATTCATTTTAATACAATTGACCATTCCAATCAAAATTAGTGGAAGATCTTTCCACTTAATCAAACCTGCTTCATCCATTTTAATATAGGCACATAATTTAACTGATATAAGGACTGATAATTAATGTCTACAAACACACCTAAATATTTAATTTTATTTGTCCACTTTAATTTTATAATAATTTTAAATTCTGAATAATCTCCTATCCCAACTGGTAAAATTTCACTTTTATCCCAATTAACTTTATATCCTGACAATTCTCCAAATTTCGACAAACACTCTTGTAACTGCTTCAACAACCGTTCTGGTTCTGTCAAATATATCAATACATCATCTGCAAATAAATTAATCTTATATTCTTCATTCATTGCCTTCATCCCTCTAATTTCATCATTTTGCCTAATAGTCTGAGCTAATGGTTCAATAGCCAATGCAAATAAGGCAGGTGACAATGGGCAGCCCTGCCAAGTTGAACGAGTCAACCTAAATGGTAAAGAAATCTGACCATTTGTCACCACCCTAGCAGTCGTGTTTGTATATAAAGCTTTAACCCAACCAATAAAAAAGGGCCAAATTTAAATTTTTCTAACACCTTAAATAAAAAAATTCCATTCAACCCTATCAAAAGCCTTTTCTGCATCTAGTGCAACCACCATAGGATGGTTAGGCTGCTTTCGGTATGCATTGACCAAAGTAATTAATCGAAGAATATTATCAGATGCGTTTCTATTCTTAATAAATCCTGTTTGATCCGTATGTATCAACTTAGGTAAGTACTTAGCAAGTGTATTAGCTAGTGCCTTAGCTATAATTTTATAATCTACATTTAATAAAGAAATAGGTCTATATGAATGGATATCTATCTTTTTTTGGAATAACAGTTATTAAAGCATTTGAACAAGATTCCAACAACTTCTGTTCTTCAGTATCTTGTTTTAACACATCTCCAAATACACTAGATAAATCATCATATAAAATTTATAAAATTCCACAGGAAATCCATCGTCCCCTGGGGACTTTCCATTTGGCATTTCCTGTATAGCTTCCTTAATTTCACCTTTTAGCTTTTTGAAGTTGAATTTTATTTAAGTGAGGGTGTTTTTCTTGCTAATTATTAGAAGGTATAAGCAAATCAATTTAATCAAAAAACGATTTAGAAATGAAAATTGGTATAGATTGGAAAAGATACAAAAATTTAGGTTAAATGTTCATTTTAGTAGAATTAATACGGCCAATCATGGAAATAGATAAAGATGACCATCTTGATAGAATAAGTTAACATGATTAAATAAAGTAGAAAAAATTCCTTAAAATATGTTTATAATTCCTATTAATTGTAATAGCAAGATAAATAAATTGATCCTTATCATTATAAAACCTTGGTATAGGACCATTTAGAACTAAAAGTTCATTCTTATGCAGATTTAACTGATATCCTGAAAATTAGCTAAATTGAGATAGCAAAGATAAAATGCTTGGTAAAGAAACATCTAAATTAGGTACAAAAAGGAAAAGATTGTCTGCATATAAGGAAACCTTATGTTCAATGCCCTTGAAAATCCCTGCAAAATCTATACATTCACGAAGGGCTAATGGTTCTAATACCAAATCAAAAAGTAATGGACTTAAAGGACAGCATTGACAAGTACCCCAATGAAGATTCAAAGGTTTTGATTGATGTAGATTAGTAAGAATTGAAGCAGTAGGACATAAATACAATAATTTAACACATTTAATAAAATTGTCCAAAATTAAAATTTTCCAGGGTTGAGAAAGATAACCCTATTTCACCTGATCAAAAGCTTTCTCTGCATCTAAAGAAAGAACACATTCAGAGACAGGAATGGGGGATAAATATAAAATATTCAATAAGCAGTGTACATTAAAATAAGAATAATGATTTTTAATAACGACAGTTTGATCTTCAGTAATGATTGATGGTAAAATATTCTCCAATCTATGGGCCAATACTTTAGCCAAAATCATCATATCAACATTAAATAAAGAAATAAGTCTATCATTCAAGTGGATCAATCTCCTTTTTCAGAACAAGAAAAATGCACTTCTATTAAAAGATGATGGAAGATTCTCTTGTATAAATGAGTCATTAAGCACAGAGCTTAGTTGGGGAATGAGCAATTTAGAAAAAAAGATTTAAAAAATTCCACAGGGTGCCCATTAGGTCCTGGATATTTACCAGGATCTGATGTAAAGAAGGAATTGCAAAAAGTATTTCCTCTTGGGACATAGGTGCCACCAGACTTGTACATTTATTTTGAGAGAGCATAGGAAAATTTATACAGTTTACAAAGTCCATCATTAAGCCATTATCATTATTAGATTCAGAAGTATATAGTCTGGAATAAAATTCTTTAAAGGTATCATTAATTTTAGAATGATCTGTAGTGTCCATACCATCATCTATCCGAATCTTAGTAATTTGTCTCTTAGCAGCCATTCCTTTCAATTGGTTAGCCAAAAGCCTGTTGGCTTCCAAGGATGTTGCCTGGCCTGCTGAGTTCATCCAACTTTCAAAAGTTGTTCCACTTTTCTGCAGACTTCTTGTTTACCTCTGTCAACACAGAGTGATGGGAGAAATTGGTTCTCTTCAGACTACCAGTGAATTTTGACTGGATGTTACTGTTCAGAGGCAGCCTTTGTGGAAAGAGTTACTCTCATAACTACAAAATGCATTAACTTGCTGAATTATGTATAATTTATCATTGTTATATTTAAATAACCTCAACAACCAAAGCGGACTCTGAAAGTTCTGATAATAAAGTTTATCGTGAACAATAAATGTTTTCTGTGGCACCTTATGCAATTTACTTAAGAGTGTCACAGACTTTTATTTACATTCATCGTTAATTAAACTTTACTCTCCGAGAACTAACCTTTGAGTCTTGACTCATTTGTAACACCATTACAATCCGTTAAGATAGGAAAAGCAAGGATGCATCCATGTAGGGCAGGATTCCAAGGATGATGGTAAAGTGTTGGAAGAGATTCCACTATTGTAAATGCATGAATAATGTTCCAACAGGTGGGATTGAATCAATCCTTGAGTGATTTATATGGAGCTGAGGACTGAAGATGGATGTTGGAGGTGAATAGAATCTTTAGATAGAAACTTCAGTAGATTTTTTCCTCTTTGATTTTTCCATAGGGTTTGATACCCAGTCATACATCTCCAATGACCTTTTACATTTCTATCTCCCTCTGTTGATCTGAGATTTATTCTGATTTCTTCACTTTTTTTTACTTTGTCAACTCCTTTTCATAAATCCGATCCCATCTTTTTTGATAAGCATCCTATCAATTACATTAGGGTAAAAGTAAATTTCTTGCCAATTCATCTTATTGGCCCATAACAGCCTTCCTTTGAGGCCAGGCCTGTTTTCCCTGGAATTTAAAGAAGTGAGAGAGGCTTCATTCTTAGGATAACTGCTGGACATTGTTTTCCTGGAGTCTAGAACCAGAGATCATAGCAGACGGCCATTTAGTACTGAGATGAAGAGAAATTTGTGAATTTGAATTGTGTACCTCAGAGAACTCTCGATGTATTTTTTTATATATAGTATATTCAAGACAGAAATGGATTTCTGGAGGGAAATGGAGCTGATGCAGAAGATTGGCTTTCTTGAAGAAAGAGCAGACAGAATTGTGTGGATCTTCCTAATATTTCCTGTATTCATATTGCACTTCCTTTCTGCATGTATATTGCTTTTATTCAGCAGGCCCATGCAACCAGTGCAGCTCTTTACAGTTTTGGTTCTACTGTCCTTGGAAGGCTGAACTACCACTTCTTCTGCCAATTAACATGGAACTTGGATAGTAATCTTGAAATTGCTGCCCGTGATACTCTGTTGCGAAATTTCCTGCCAAGCCGCTGTTATCTCCTTTGTGGTCAAGGCATTTCTTTCCCAGAGTCAACACACCCATGTTTTTTCAATTAAATCTAAATTGCATATAAAACAGATTTACTTTAACTTACTTCTGTTTTTTACCAAACAATATCCAGTGTTCTGATTGTCTGTGTTTGTTTATATTACCAGAGAAATATATATTTCCTGCGTGTTATATGGCGAGCTCTCCACTGGCCACCGTGACAGAGGTGCACCAAAGAAGAGGTACAAGGATTGCCTAAATAAATCTCTTGGTGCCTGCCACATTGACCACTGCCAGTGGGCTGATATCGCCTCAAACTGTGCATCTTGGCGCCTCACAATTCGGCGGGCAGCAACCTCCTTTGAAGAGGACCGCAGAGCCCACCTCAGTGACAAAAGACAAAGGAGGAAAAACCCAACACCCAACCAACCAATTTTCCCTTGCAACCGCTGCAACCGTGTCTGCCTGTCCCGCATCGGACTTGTCAGCCACAAACGAGCCTGCAGCTGACGTGGACATTACACCTCCATAAATCTTCGTCCACGAAGCCAAGCCAAAGAAAGAAGAAAGAAAAGGTCCCACAGTTTACAACATGACCAAAGAAGCCAGAAATGTGACTTAATTGCTTTATAATTTTGAGTTTTAATTAACTTCATTCTAATTTATCTTTTCATGAAGCAGATACATTGAATTTCACAGAAATTGCTAATACTAGACATTGTTCTGCAACAAATATAGACTGAGTCATCATTAAATTTTTCAAAATTCTGCCTGTTTAATAGATTTTTTAAAAATAATGAAGTATTTTCTCTTAAATATTTAATTTCATTTTCTTATTCTTATAATTGTTTAGGCTACTTTATGCAAATGTTTTAATAAAGATACCTTATAAGACATTTTTTTTAGCAGAAAGCAAGCTCAAATAAGCTGGCGTATGTAAATTAAAAAAAATACAGATCAGATATTGTAATAGATTTTAAGGGAAAAATAAAGAGGCGTATGAAGCATGAACTTTTAATTTTGAAATTTGTACTTGCTGACTTTTTATGGGTCAACATAAGGCTCTGGCCAATGGCGATTTCCTGGAGAACTTGGTGATGGCTTAGAACAGTGGTTTTCAAACCTTTTTCTTTCCACTCACATACCACCTTAAGCAATCCCTATGCGGGGGGCGTGGCAAGATGGCGTAAGGAACAGACGTGCCTTCCAGTCCTCTCCTGACTCTTTGTTATTCTTTTGTCTATAAGTGCCCGTTAAAACTTTTTAAAAGTTTAGAAATAGTTAGAGGTGTTGAATCAGTTTCTAATGGTACAACTGCTGAAAAGAAGTTAAAAAAAATGTCAACAGATCGTTAAGAAACTGCATTTCCCGAGGTTATCTGAGCCTCCCTGTTTACAAGAAGCCAGGACTCAGCGTGGAATGGATCCAGGAAGAGAGGTACAAGATTCGGCAACGGAGCTCTGCTCTTTATCGGCAGGGCTCTTTAAAGATGGCGCCTGGCAGCCCTTGGAACAAAGGGCTTGCCAGGTGCGTACGCGTGAATCAATGCCCGCTGTGAGCACTGTCATTGAATCTTTGACAGCTAGTACAGCTGGGACGCTGCCAGCTGAAGACCCGACTCTGAAAAGACGCTTACCGATTGATGTAGCGGTGGCGCTGTGAAATGCACCACCAGTAATGAAGACTTCAACAGACATCGATGTAATGAAGGCATTTGATATAATATGGGTTAAGGATAACCCTGGCCATCAGCCTCCAGATACTGCTGAGGAGGTTGTGGCAGGGGTTTCCACACGCAGTCATACTGTAAGAAAAGCAGTTAAACTAAAGGAAGGAATAGAAGACCCTTTGGCTATACAGAAACAGCAAGATCCTACTGTGCTTGAATCTATTCCAGTAGATATGCTTATTAAGAATCTTGAATCTAAGTTATCCTCTACAATAAAAGAAATAGGTAAGGCTTTAGTTCAAGTTAATACAAAGCTTAATACTTTGGTGGACATTAATACTCAACAGATGGTTGATTATGGAGCTTTTAAGCTTGAAACGAGCGAAAGACTTGATGGTTGTGACCAAAGCATAGTCGAGGTACGAGACTAAATACAAGATGTAAGTAAAACAATTGAAATTTCACAAATTCAGAATAAAAATTTGGCGAAAAAGGTTGATTATTTGGAGAATCAATCTAGACGGAATAATATAAAAATTGTTGGTTTGCCAGAAGATATGGAAAGATCAGATCCAAGAAAATTCTTCACTGAATGGATTCCACAAGTGTTAGGACAAGATAAGTTTCCAGAAGGCTTAATATTAGAACATGCCCATAGAGTTTTGAGAAGAAAGCCTTTTCCAGGACAAAATCCAAGACCTGTTTTGGTTCGTTGTTTAAATTATTATGATAGAGAGACAATTTTGCGTGTGGCTATAAGAAATGCACAACAAAGAAGATCTCCCTTGATGGTTCAGAACAATCGTGTTTTTTTTAATCTGGATTTGAGTCAAGAAGTTATGTCTCAACGACGTGAATTTAATCCTGTGAAAGAAGTGTTGTGGAAAAAAGGATATAAAGCAACATTTAGATACCCTGCAGTATTGAAGATTTTTCAAGATGGCTATCAACCAAAATTTTTTGATAATGCTAAGGAAGCTATGGACTTTGCTCAATTATTGCCAATTACACAATTTCAGGAAAGACGTAGTCCACCACGGTCTCCAAGGAGAGTGGAGACGCAAGATGGGAACCGAATTCCAAGAAGAAATGGAAACATTGGTGGTTGGAGTGATAAAGTTGATTTTTTTTAAAAGATTTTTCTGAGAAGATTTCAGATAATGATGATAGTTTAATGTGAAATGGGAGTTGGGAGAGGGACCTGGGTGGGCATCATTTTCCAGAAGTCATCAGCTACGTGTGAGTTATCTCACACCCAATATTTTGTGGAAGTTACCGCATTGAGCGGTTGAGACAGGAGGAGGTGGGTGCAACCTCCTACCTGTTCTTTTATTTTAATCAATTTTTGGATTAAGGAGTGAAGTTTTTTTTTATTATTATCTTTAATTTTTTTTTCTCTTTTTTTTGTAGTTTTAGGAGGGGATAAGGGAAGGGGGTGTTTTTCTTTTTTTTCTTTTTTTCTCTTTTCTTTTTTTTCTCCTTCTCTTTTTCTATGTGTTATTGTAAGTAATGTCTAAACTTAAGTTGGCCTCTCTTAATGTTCAGGGTTTAAATAATCCTATTAAGTGTAAGAAAATACTTGCTTACTTAAAAAATTTAAAAGTTGTTGTGGCTTTTTTGCAGGAAACTCATTTAACAGATAAGGAACATTTGAAACTTAAACGTGAATGGGTTGGACAAGTTTTCTATTCTTCATTTAATTCAAAGGCGAAAGGAGTGACAATTCTGGTGCATATGAATTTACCATTTCTGTTACAGAATGAAGAGAAAAATGGAGGAAGATTATTAAATCTGAAATGTACAATTCTTAATGAGGCTTGGACTCTGCTTGATGTTTATGCTCCAAATGTTGAAGATACAGCTTTTATTGTAGATGTGTCTTTATTACTTGGACAAACAAATTCTAATGTGATGATTGGGGGAGATTTAAATGTGGTATTGGAGCCTTTATTGGACAAGTATCCAAGAGTAATTAAGAAATCTAAGATGGCAGTTCAAGTGACTAATATGATGAAAGATTTGAATTTAGTTGATATCTGGCAAAGACTTAATCCTACAGAGAAAGATTTTTCTTTTTATTCTTCACATCATAATTCCTTTTCAAGAATTGATTATTTCTTAATTTCAACACATTTGCAGGATAAGGTTATATCTGTGGATTATAAGGCAAGGTTGGTCTCAGATCATTCATTATTATAATTAGAATATCAGAGTTCACAAGATGTTCAGAGAACCCCAAGATGGAGATTTAACGCTATGTTATTACAAAAACCAGAATTTATTAGTTATTTAAAAAAAACAAATTGAGGATTTTATTAGTAATAATGTTAACTCTGTTTCTAGTCATTTTGTTTTATGGGACGCAATGAAAGCTTTTTTACGAGGTCAAATTATTAGCTATGCATCTAAAGTAAAGAAAGAGAGAATTAGAGAGATTGAAGATTTAGAGAAAAAGATAACTGTTAGTGAAAAAGAATTTCAAAAAAATGCTACTGAAATGCAAAAGAACCAGTTAACTAATTTAAAATTAAAGTATAATGAATTACAAACATATTGATTTGAATGTTTAATGAATCGAACTAAACATAAGTTTTATGAATGGGGCAAGAAAGCTCATAAAGTTTTATCATGGCAGTTAAAAAAAGAACAATTATCTAGGATTATACCAGTAATTAGAAAAAAATCAGGTATTACTTTTAGACAAAAAGAAATTAATGAGGAATTTTGTAATTTTTATAAAAAATTATATACGTCTGAGGGTAAAGATGTAAGTGAAGATGCAATAGATTCTTTTTTGAAAAATACTAATTTGCCACAGTTGAATCAAGAAGATAGACAAGAGTTGGATAAATCTTTTACAGAGAATAAAATTGAAATGGCTATAAGAGATATGCCAAATGGAAAGGCACCCGGTGAAGATGGGTTCTCTATAGAATTTTATAAAATTTTTTATGTTGATATATCTTCTATTTATAAGAATGTAATACAGCAAATTTACAAACCTTTTCAATTATCTGAATCTTGTTCTAATGCAATAATTACGGTTATACCAATATCCGTTATTACAGGTTTCTTCTTATCGACCAATATCGTTGTTAAATGTAGATTATAAAATTGTAGCTAAAGTTATGGCTAATAGATTGGCTCAATATTTACCTAAAATAATACATAAAGATCAAACAGGATTTATAAAAATCAGATATGCATCTGATAATATTTTGCGACTAATTACTTTGATAAATAAATTTAAATCTCAAATGAATTATCCAATAGTGGTCTCATTAGATGCAGAAAAGGCTTTTGATAGAGTGGAATGGACGTTTTTATTTAAAGTACTTGAGAAATTTTGTTTTGGTTCTTCGTTTATTGGATTGATAAAGGCTTTATATAATAGTCTGAAGGCTAGAGTTGCTACTAATGGACAGATTTCAGAATCTTTTGATTTAACAAGGTCTACTAGACAAGGATGTCCATTGTCACCTGCTTTATTTGGTATAGTTATTGAACCTTTGGCACAGTTAATATGTCAAAATGAAAATGTTAAGGGTATGAGAGTTTTGAATGAGGAATATAAGATTAATTTATTTGCAGGTGATGCTTTATTATACCTGGTGGACCCTGATATTTCTTTACCAGCAATTCAAGAATCTTTAGAAAATTATGGTCAATTATCTGGCTATAAGGTAAATTGGGCTAAAAGTGAAATTTTGTCAATTTGTAAAGATGATTATTCAATTTATAAAAATATTACGAAATTGAAGTGGACAAAACAAATTAAATATTTGTGAATTAATGTCAATACAGAATATCAAGATCTATATTCAATTAATTACCTTCCTTTAATAAAAAAGATTAAACTAGATTTGATTAGGTGGAAGGACTTACCTTTAGGTTTATTGGGGAGGATTAATACTATAAAAATGAATATTTTTCCTCGGATGTAATATTTATTTCAATCAATTCCTTATTTTTTAAAATAAAGCAGTTAGAGAATTTTTATGGAAGGGAAAATTTTCGAGGATAGCAATGAAAAAATTGATATGGGACTTTCAATTTGGAGGTTTGAGATTACCTAATTTTCAATATTATTATGAGGCAGCTCAATTTAAATTTCTTAGTGCATTAATGAATATGGAGGATCCGCCCAGTTGGGCAAAGATAGAACTGGCAGTTATTTTAGAAAAATCTCCACATGAATTTTTGTTTCGATGGAATAAAAATTTGTTACGAACTTATGATGTACCAATATTGAAACATTTATTGAATCTATGGACGAGTAAACTTGATAAAATGGGGCTTAAAAATAAATGGTCTGGGCGATTGCCATTATATAATAATCAACTTGTTCCTTTTATGGTCTCCAATATCACTTTGAAACAATGGGAAAGGAAAGGAATAAAAAACTTATCTGATTGTTTTTTTGAAGGAGATTTTTGTTCTTTTGAGGAATTACAAAGGAAATTTGGTATTAGTGGAAATTCTGTATTTGTGTACTATCAGTTAAGATAATTTGTAAAACAGATATGTGGTCGGCAAATGACTTTATTGCCCGAAACTAGCTTTGAGAAATATGTACTTTCAATACCAGAAAAGGGGTATATATCTGATTTGTATTGTATTTTACAAGAAAATGAAAGTAAGAAAGATTGGGATAAAGATAAGTTGAAATGGGAAAAAGATTTAGGTTTTACAATAGCTGAAGAAGCTTGGATGGAAATTTGTCAAAACAGTATTCGGAAATTGATTAATGCTAGATTAGCGATGATTAATTATAATTTTATACATCAATTATATTTAACACCAGAAAAATTAAAAAAATTTGGTCTTAGTAAGTCAGACTGTTGTTTTCGTTGTGACCAGACAGCTAGTACTTTTTTACATACTGTCTGGTCCTGTGACCGATTGCAACAGTTTTGGAAAGGTATTCAATCTATATTTAATAGATTATATAATATTTGTGTTGTATTAGATCCTGATATATTTTTATTAGGGAATATGCAATCATTAATTGATTCAGGATTAAATGATTATCAGATTTCTTTTATCTATTTAGCTTTAGCAGTGGCCAAGAAATGTATAGCGTCTACTTGGAAAGATAGAAATATACAAACTTTGGATAGGTGGTATTTAGAGATGAAGTCTTGTTTAATTATGGAAAGGATATCCTTTTCAATTCAAGATAAGATGTCTTTTTATAAGTTGAAGTGGACTCCATTTGTTAAGTATATGCAATTAAGTTTGATTTAAGTATGTTCCTAGATGTGATATTTTAGATCTGATAAATCTTTTTTTATTATTTTTATTTATCATATTTTTCTTTTTCTTTGTGTGTGTTTTTTTAATACATAATATTATTAATTTTACTAATTCTTCACTCTTTACTTTGGGGGAGGGGAAGGGTGGGTTTTTTTTTATATATAAATTTTTTAGTTCTTGTATATGTAGGGGGGGTTAGGTTATACAATATTATTACAATAATGTTGTATTGTAATTATATTATTTTATTTTATATCTTCTTTAAATGTAATTTTCCTTTTTATTCTTGTGATAAAATCTCTAAATAAAGTTTTGAAAAAAAAGCAATCCCTATGCAATAAATGCTGTGTGATTAGAAAGGGATTACTTAAGTGGAAAGAAAAAGGTTTGAAAACCACTGTTTTAATCGTACCTAATTGACTTGTTATGTGCACGGCTCCATAATGCCAAAGGAAATGGGTCAATGATAATTTTACTTAAGCAAAATATTTCTGCAACAATTGGGTCTAGAGCAGTGGTTCTTAACCTTCCCTTCCCACTCACATACCACCAGAAGCAATCTCTTACCAATCACAGAGCACTGATGGCCTAGGGATTACTTAAGGTGGAATGTGATTTTAGGGTGCATTTTGAAAATCACTGGCTTAGAATGTCACAAGTAGGCAGGCAATTTGATATGCACTCTTGCTGGAGGTAAGCATTGCTAGACAATTACATTATGAAAATATTATATTTTAGTTATCAGCTTAATTCTTAATATTATTCACATCTAGTTGTAAAAGAGCATGGACGGCTCCATTATTTGAGGTTTTGTAAATTGAATTTAACATGACACAAGTGAGCACTTCTGCCTCCATGCTGATAATAAAGAGAAATTAATCGACCATGGTGCTGAAAATGTTTGCATCAAGGCCACTCTTGAATAACTTCTATAGTGATGTGTGTGGCTGAGATGATTTGGCTGCCAAATTCTACGTGATTTTTTTCATCTTTGTGTTTCCTAAAAATAATGGGTTATGGAATTAACTTGAAAATTGCAGAGCATTTTTAATTGAAGTCAAACACCTTTCGCGGATTTGAGGAGATAATTCTATTTTAGCCAACGTAGTTTGCAGTGTTCTATTCCCCATCTCAAAGCATATACTCTGATGTTCCCTACCCATTTCCATGCAATATTGTTTTGTAAAATTTCCATAATCTCAAACATTATCCTTACATTAGATGGGACATGACTCATTGCCTGGTGCTGCCTCCAGCTGTGTGGATCCGGAATATAAATCATCAGGATTGGTTATTTCCTGGGTATTCAAAACTGGATTGCAATCAATTCATTGAGACTTGCCATGAGCTACCACATTTCTGATGCCCCCTCCCCTCACCATCTCCCAATCTTCACATAAACACTTGACCCACAAAGATCTCAAGAATTTCTTTTTCAATCTTTTTTATTGTTTATTTTAATATAATAAACACAGTACAATGAAGAAAAGGGAACAAAACTGAGAATATACTATCACATATATATCTCAAGATAAAATTTCAAACAGTAAAAACTCAGTTCCCCCTCCACACACAGAAATCCCACCTAACCTATTCTATTTTAAAAAAAAAGAAAACTAACCAAAAAAATAATCTGAGCAGCTTAACCCGAGGGTTACATATATTTTGTAGTGTTTGATTCACAGTATGAATCAAAAAACCAAGGTAAGACTATATCTCATCTGGAAGAGTGAGTACCTCTAATCACATTAAAAACATTTACATCAAATAAAAATAAAACATAAAAGGTTGCCATGTATCTTCAAATTTTATTGATGAATCAAATACATGATATCTAATTTTTTTCTAAACTTTAACAGGACATAATATGAGAGAACCATTAAAACACTGTTGGAGGATGAGAGTCTTTCCATTTGAATAAGTTAGCTCTTCTTGCCAACAATGTAGACATGGCCACAACTTGTTGCACAGGTACAGAAAAACTCCCTATGTCTGGTTCCATAACCTTAGAAAGAGCAGTTGTTGGATTGGATTGTAGCTCCACTTGAAATACTGTTGATAAGATATTAAAAGTTTCTTTCCAATAGCTTTCTAAGGGTTGTCAAGACCAAAACATTTGTGTTTCTGATATGTATCTGTCACAAGTAAGATTGAAGTATTGGAAAAGGTACAATCTATCTTATCTTTGGACATGTGAACACGATACACCACACTGAATTGGATTAATGAATGTTGGGCACATATTGAAGATGTATTCACCAGCTTAAGAATCTTGTCCCATAGATCCTCAGATAAGGGTCTTGCAAGTTCCAGTTCCTAAGCCTTTTTAATCTTATTGTTAAGTACTGGGCATAATTTCAATAATCTGTCATATATAATTCTAATAAATTCTTTCTGAGAAGGATTCAATTGAAAAATATTATCAATGAGGTCAGGTGGATATACAAATGGAATGTCCAGTAATATGGTATTTAAGAAATTTCTAATCTGTAAATATTTGGTAAGTTATATTTACTTGCCAGCTGTTCGAAAGACATTAAACAACCTTTCTCAAATAAATTTGGAAATAAATAATACCTTTAACTTTCCATATAGAGAAAAATTGATTAATTATTGATAGTGGAAAAAGTAATTATGAGATATAGCACGAGATAAAACAAAGTTTTTTTTTAAAATTGGAACCAGATTCACAATATATGTTAAAGTATTAGATTAGATATATCTTTATTGATCTTGGAAAAACTAAATGGAAGAGAGGTACCCAATAAAAAGGCCACTGAATATTGCTGCATAGATTTCAATTCTAAATCTGTCTATAGTGGACGATCCAATTTGTCAGAATAAAAAATCCAAAAAGATAGATAACAAATATGAACAGTTTGATAAAGGGCTCAAGCCCAAAATGTTGGTGATGTATCTTTACCTTTGCTACATAAAGGCACTGTTTGACCTGCTGAGTTTCTCCAGCATTAGTGTGTTTTTTTTTCAATATTAACAGCCCAGTAATAAAATCTAAAATTAGGTAGAGCTGTGCATCCATATTCTTTCAATTTTTGTAAATGAAATTTACTAATTCTAGTTTTTTGTTCTTCCAAATAAAGGAAGAAACTGGGATAAAAAAAGACTGGGATGAAAACAGGAATTGCATGAAATAGACCTAAAAACTTAGGTAATATTATCATTTTAACTGTATTAATATGACCTATTAAAGATAATGATTAAAAAAAGACTGTCTAGAAAAAGACAATCTCACATACTTGAATAGAAGAGAACAGTTTAGTTTATAAAAAGCTTTAAATTGTTTAGTAATTTTAACCCCTAAGTATATGAAATTATCTCTGACAATCTTTAATGGGTGTAGATAGGGACCTGTATATTAATCAGAAAAAGTTCACTTTTATGAAGGTTTAATTTGTATCCAGAGATAGTTATATTTAAAAAAAAACACAGATAACATAGCTGAGATGGATCTTTCAGGATCTGAAATATGAACTGATAGGTCATATGCAAACCTTCTGACAATCCCTTGAACCTCATGGTTATTGCCAGAGGTTCTAAAGCTAGATGAAATAGAAACGGGCAAGGGGACATCCCTGTCTAGCTCCCATAAACAGCCTAAATAAGGATTTGTTATCATGAGTACTATAAATTAATTTAATCCATGATACAAAGCCCATACCAAAATTAAATCTCCTTAATATTTCAAATAAATAGTTTCACTCCACTCTGTCAAAGGCTTTTTCAGCATCTAGAGAAACTATGCATTCTGAAATTATGTCCGAAGGGGAAGGAGAATAGATAATGTTCAAAAATCTGCAGATTTTAAAATATGAATAATGACTTTTAATAAATATAGTCTGATCTTGAGATATAACGGGGGAAGGAGATTTCCAACCTACCAGTCAAAATCTTAGAAAGAACCATAAAATTTACATTCAGCAAAGGAATTGACCTCTATAGGAAGTACATTAAGTCAAATCTTTACCTTTTTTTAGGCATCAATTTCATTGATGCTTCATAAAAAGTTGCCAATAAGGTCCCAGAAAAAAAACCTGAATTTTCAAATACTTTACATATTTGAAGGACAAGTAAATTAGTAAGTTATTTTTTAAAATTCCACCTTAAAGCCATCCGGACCTGGGGCCTTGCCAGATGAAAGAGAAAAAATAGGTTGGGAAACTTCCAGCTCAGAAATTGGAGCTTCCAACAAGTTTTGATCTTCTGGTAATATTTTGGGAATATTCAATCGTTGCAAGGATCTATCCATTGAAATGGAATTATCAGGAAATTCAGATTTGTAGAATTCCTGAAACTCTTTATTAATTTCAGCATGAAATCTTACTATCTTTGTAATTTGTCTTTTAGATGCCTCAGCCTTCAGGTGACTAGATAACAGCTTACCTGATTTCTCTCCATGTATATAAACTTGAGATTTAAGTTTAAGTAGCTGATTCTTAATAGGTTAAGTTAACAATAAATCATGGTGAGGTTGAAGTTGTACTCTTTCCATTTAAAGGTCCATACTAGGCATATAGATTAAAATTTGTCAATCTCTTTAATTCTGTTAATGAGTACTGTCAGTTCACTTTTAGTACATTTACCAAGTTCAGCAGAATAAGAAATTATTTATCCTCCAAAAAACTACCAGATTGAACATTTCTTCAGTAGAGTTAGTCTGAAAAAAGAAAGAGATCTGATCTTTAATAAAGCAAATGAATTTCTCATCCTAAAGCAGAGTGGAATTGAACCGCTATTGTTGAACTCTGAAAATGACACCGGAGATTTCAACAGAATGCTTTAAAAGCGCATGATCAGAAACAGCAATTGTGTCATATTCACATTACTCTATCAAAGGCACCAGTTGCATATCAATAAAAATATAATCTATTCTAGAGTATTTATGGTATACATGAGAAAAGAAAAAAAATTCCTTTTCCTTCGGGTGTAAATAAATCAACTAAACTATAATCCAGCAGGAAAGAGTTAATATATTTGAAAGGGTCTGAATGATGGAGGACCTGTCAATCAAAGTATTTAAGCAGCAGTTGAAATCTCCACCCAAAATAGCATGCATTCATTCAAATTAGAATTAAAAACCTTTTGAAAAAAAATCATGACTGGTACTAAGCATCTTTGTCTTTGGCTTGGCTTCGCAGACGAAGATTTATGGAGAGGTATATCCACGTCTGCTGCAGCCTCATTGGTGACTGACAAGTCCGATACGGGACAGGCAGGCACGGTTGCAGCGGTTGCAAGGGAAAATTGGTTGGTTGGGGTTGGGTGTTGGGTTTTTCCTCCTTTATATTTTGGGCTCTGCGGTCTTCTTCAAAGGAGGTTGCTGCCCGCTGAACTATGAGGCGCCAAGATGCACGGTTGGAGGCAATATCAGCCCACTGGCGGTGGTCAATGTGGCAGGCACCAAGAGATTTCTTTAAGCAGACCTTGTACCTCTTCTTTGGTGCACCTCTGTCTCGGTGGCCAGTGGAGAGCTCGCCATATAACACGATCTTTGGAAGGCGATTGTCCTCCATTCTGGAGACGTGACCCACCCAGCGCAGTTGGGTTTTCAGCAGCATGGATTCGATGCTTGCGGATTCTGTCAGCTCGAGTACTTCGATGTTGGTGATGAAGTCATTCCAATGAATGTTAAGGATGGAGTGGAGACAGTGCTCCATTCTAGGAGCCGTAGGTGACGCCGGTAGAGGACTCATGATTCGGAGCCGAACAACGGCTCTGTACATGCTGATCTTTGTGTGTTTCTTCAGGTGGTATACTGAGCATATCTATTAACTATTTCCACCTTTTTATTTCCCAGTGAATCAGTAACTATTAAAAAATCTTCCACCTCTGTCAGATATTGCATTAAAATGTACAAATAGAACCTTGGTATCACTAAAATCGAGACACCTCTTACTTTAGCTTGAGAAAGGGAGTGGAATTGCAAACCCTTCCAAAATTTATAAAAATGATATTCATCCTCTTTACGAATGTGCATCTCCTGCACAAAGATAATATTGGCCTGAAATCTTTAAAACATGTTAAATATCTTTTTGCATTTAATATGATGATTAAGGATGTTCAAATTCCAAGAAATACAATTATATGTATTTAGAGCCATACTGAAATTAATAAAATTAAAAATGAAACCTGGTCGAACATCTACAAACACACTCTAGAGGGAGCGATAGAGCACAGCATAAACCATAACAGAGAAACATGATAAGTTCCATCCACAACCACTTAAAGCTGCTCAAGAAATAAAAGGAACACTAACTAATTCCAACCCACCCCCAAACCCCAAAACTACTCAATAAGAGGGCAGCAAGATAAAGCTACTCATTCTTCAACCCCTATCTCCAGCTGGAAGTACTCCAAAGAGGAATTACAAAATGTTGTTTGTACCCACTCGTTATAGGCAAAACAAACTGAATTCCATCATACATCAAGATTATCTGTCTAGAAATTACAAGGCTGAAGAAGAAATGATTGCCATTTTACAAACCCAGTGCAATATGAACCATTAATTAACTAGTAAGAAAAATAACCAAAGGAAGGAAACACTCACACACACACACACACACACACACACACACACACACACACACACACACACACACACACACACACACACACACACACACACACACACACACATATATAAAGGGAGAAAAACCCTATTACTTCTTATTAAACATGAAATATAGAAAGAGGGAAAAAAAACAAAAAGAAAGGAATTAATTCAAAAATAACTTCAGTGTTGACATCTCATAAGCAGGAAACAGTTCATGTAGGTTGCTATGGAGTAGATGCACCTTCTTCCAGATATTTCCAAGCTTTTTCCAGAGTAGCAAACCATTTAGTTGGACTAATCTTAGAGGAAATCTTCATGTGCAGTGAAATGAAGAGAAAGGTGAAGTTGCTTTTGATAGAGTTTAGACCTGACTTGTTTAAATGTCATTCTTTCTGCCAAAATTTTGTGGGCATTATCTTCCACAGTACAAATAGAGAAATCACAAAATGTCAACATACCTGTCTGTGAGCTTCTCTGATTATGGCTTCCTTTGTTTGAAAATAGTAAAGGCTGAGGATTTTGACCTCAGAGCACGATGTGCCCAATCCAAAATTGGAGGTTTACTCAAAACTCCTTTGAAGAATTTAAGATCAGTGAAAATTGAATTTAAAAAATACATTAATTTACAGCATGGTAGAAGCTGATTACAGCTATTTAAATCTGTCCACCCCCCCCCCCCCCCCACATCACTCAATTACATCCAAATTAACCTACAACCCCATACATTTTAGAAGGTGGAAGAAAACCGGAGCACCCAGAAAACCCACACAGATACAGAGAGAACATACAAACTCTTTGCAGACAGTGCCATTCATCTTGCTGCAACTGGCATCAATTTCCCACCCACACCACTCCCTTCCCATCCTTGGAGCAGATGTTCTCTGTTTATACCCCTAAACCTGGAAATATGACATGAAATTTAAATTTAAAAAATTGAACATACAGCGTGGTAATAGGCTATTTTGGCCTTCAAGTCTGTGCTGCCCAATTTATACGCAATTAACCTACACTCCCGGTACTTTCCGAACGGTGGGAAGAAACTGGAGCCCTCTGGGGAAACCCCACACAGACACAGGGAGAACATACAAACTCCTTACATACAGTGCGGGATTTGAACCCTGGTCCCGATTGCTGGTGCTGTAAAGGCCTTGCACTAACCACTATGTCAACTGTGTCGTCCCTATCGGACCCATTTATTTAAAGAACATGAGGTTTTAGTTGAATTCACCGTCACAAGTTATCAAATGGATTGCCCAAGCACTTTGGCACATATCAACCACTTATTTTCTGGCTTGATAGCTAGTTCAGGTAATTGTTCTGACAATTTGATTTTAATAAAAGTTCCTCAAAATTTGGAGTAGGAGACGATTTACCATTCTGAGTGCTTCTTGTACTACCTTGAAACTATTAATGTTTAGCATGATTTACAAGTGACATGGGATAGCTGGGTACTTATAAATGATATTGGTAATTGAAATGATAAAAAATTTACCATATTATAATACACAAATGCAAAATTTTCCAGCTTTCATGTCCGGTGTTTGAATCCTGTACTATCTGTAAGGACTTGGGACGTTCTCCCAGTGTCTGCATGAGTTTCCTCCAAGTGTTCCAGTTTCCTCCCACTGTTTAAAATGTACTGGGGGTTGTAGGTTAATTGGATGTAATTGGGTGGAACAGGCTCATGAGGTGAAAGGGCCTGTTACTGAGCTCTATGTCTAAATCTAAATTTTAAAAAATTCAAATAATAAACCCATTGGTGTGGGGTCATTTTAATAACTGTGCCAGATTGATTTTTATCTAAGAAAAGCATTTGTGGATATTCAAATGTCAAGAGCATGGATCACCACTATGAGCGAATTAAAGAAAGACACAAGGAATTACAAAACTTGAGCTTTAGAAGCGTTCGATGTCTTCAAGTGCATCATTTGCAGCAATTCCTGTTCAATCAACTTTTGCTCAATCTGACTAAATACTGAGTTTACTGATCATGTTCCAGCTTCTGCCACAAGGGACAGCACAGTTGGTGTAGCAGTCAGCGCAACGCCTTTACAACACCAGCGATCAGGACCGGGGTTTGAATCCCGCGCTGTCTGTAAGCAAGTTATATGGTTTTCCTGTGTCTGCATGGGTTTTCCCTGGGGGCTCCGGTTTCCTTCCACCATCTGAAATGTACTGGGGGTGTATCTTAATTGGGTGTAAATTGGGTAGCATGGACACATGGGCCAAAATGGCTTGTTACTGTACTGTATGTATGTCTGAATATGCACAGTTCATTCTGCTTTTGGACAGGGAGTGAAATATTTGTAGAGGTCATTGCTAAAAAGCTTTTTTTTAATTTCCAAAGCACAACTCTAAATTAGATTTTACATTCATGATCCTGGATAAAGGGATCTGAATGTTCACTAAGATGTATATGGTCTTTGTTTAAAATCTTTGTTAAATCTTCATTTGCATGTGTGTTTCTTCTTTAAACACAAACCTTAGCCTCAGAGATGCTTTATGTCTTCTGTAACAGTGCCTTCTGGTGCACCAGTAATCTGCAATCAATTAAATTTGAATTGTATTCACATGCAGTCATTGCACACAATAAAACATAAAAGTTTAGAATGTTGGCCATAGGTTTGAAGAACTGTTGAACAGAAATAAAACACAGCAAAGTGGAAAATCGAAGAGATTATTGCATGAATACCATTTGTAAGCAGTCTGCTACAACAAATTCCTGTCATCCAGCTGAGATAATATAAGTTCATATATCATTCCACTTGCTAGAAATAACCTATTCAAAAATGTTTATTGTACATTAGCTTGTAGTTATAAGACTGAGCAATATTGAATGAGATGGGCTGTATAAGATGTTCTTAAATAATGAAGTTGAAGTATGTGCTTCTCCTAATTTAGTGTACTGCAGTGCATCATTTATAGTACTTTGTTACTAAGCCATGGGAAAGATTTGGATTAATGTTTCCAAGGTTGTGCAGTATATTGTCTTTGCAGTCTAAATTACTGCACATACTTTTTTCAGATCAACAGTGACACCAGGTCTTGAAGAATGAGGACAACATTAAAATATGGTTCTGCATCAGTAACATTCTAAGGAATCAAATCCAGAGGGGCAAATGCTAGGAATCTATTCCCCTTGAAGTTAAGCAACATAAGCATAGCCTTTGCTTGCACCCTTAAGTCTATTTTTTATTATTAGATAATTCAAGTTATTATATTCTTAAATCTTACATTTCTGATATTCTTATAATTTCCAAACCATCTAATCTTTTACACATGGCATAGTCTCCTTCATGGCAATTAGGTTTATAGTTGTTGAAACAGTCATCTGAGCTGAGTACTTATGACAGAATAATGCCAGCTGCCATTATTCACTTTGTGACTTAAGGAGAAAAATGGCTACATAAAAGGATGGATTTTTATAAATACGTGCTTCTCGCCTTCCAGGAACGCACATCTGCAAAAATATCTCAATTGGATAATTCCTGTAGTTAAAATATAGCAGTTACACAAATGAAAGTCAGAGTTCTGGAAATTTCAATCAGCACTTTTTAGGTCTCAGTGGCAATGCTGTGGTTCCACATTTTAGGAAGCATGTCAAAGCCGTGGAGAAGGTGAAATAAAGGTTGGCTGGGATGGCAGGATGGATAAAGGACTTAAGTAATAGATGCAGACTGAAGAAACTAAAATTAGAACAGAGAAGGTTAAAAGGTGGTTTGGTAAAACTTTTGAAAACATGGAGGTTTTGAAAGATTAAATAAAAAGAGTTTCCAGTGGTGGTAAGGTTGACAACCCGAAAGCATGGATTTAAGAGCATTGGCTGAAAAACTAAAAGAGACATAAGAATTTTACCTTTTACACTAAAAGTTGGGATTATTTGAAATGCATTTCCAATAAAGGAGGTGAAACCAGATATAATAATAATACTTTTAAAAATTATTTTATTTATAGTTTCTAAAATCAAACATGATAAATAAAAAAAATACAGTAACCATCAAAGATTCATATCAGTTAATTGATCACATGTCACATGTTTGACTGTAGCCATGCATCCCCCACCCTCCCAAAAGAAAGAACAGAAAAAAGGGAAAAGTAAATTAGAAAAAGACCAAAGGGAAACAAAACATTAAGGAGAAATGAAAAGAAGAAAATAAAGTTTTGTCAGGAGCTCACCACCTATCCCATCGGCTTTCATATTTAGCTTTCCTGGATCTGTGAGAGAGAGGTGCGGACAAATGATTCAGAGGCAAGGGGGGATATAGCTAAAGAGATGCATTTATATGCTACAAATATTGTTGCCAGATATTTTAAAATGACATTTTTTCCCTCAGATAATGTTATTTTCTCAAGGTGAACACAAATATGCATTTCTGCATTCCAGCAGGTCATTTCTAGATGGGAATCAGACTTCCAGGTAACCACTAGACATTTCCTGCACACTACCAATACGATCTTTACAAATTTTGAATGGAATTTGGACAGCCTCATTGTAGGACTTAGGTCTGCAATATTTCCCAGTAAAAACAATTCTGGGTTTTGTGGAAATTGAATTCCTGTAATTTCCTAGATCTACCCAGAAGGGTCTCACTTTAGTACATGAACAAGTTGAATGTAGAAAGGTTCTTATCTCTGAGCTGCACTTAAAATATTGATCTGATATTTCTGATTTTAACTTATTTAAATTTTGCGGCTTTTGGTATAAAGAATTATATTGCACCAGTCTATATCTTACATTTGGTATTTGTCATACTGTCTTGATATAAATTGGACCAGCTTTGTTCATCAGTTATTATTCAAAGTCTGATTCCCATCTCTGTCTGGATTTATATAGTCCTTGTTTAGGGGTTTCTGGTAAGAAATACATGGCTGGAATAAATTTCTTTATGTTCTCTTTTCAAATCAGAGTCTCCATGTCACTGCATTTCGGTAGGGCCATTACTGGACCTAATTTGTCCCATAAATAAAATCTTAATTGAAAATAACAGAGGAAAAACAAATTATAATTTAATTTTTAACTGGCCATGTGACATGAACTGCGCCTGCTCATACCAATCCTCAATACATCTGATCCCTCTCTGAGACCAGGTGTCCAGGTTCTTATTATTCATTATTGATGGTATTAACTTATTTTGAGCCAGGGGTGTTTTTGGAAATAACCCCACATTAAATCCAATCTGTTGATTTATTTTATGCCAAACAGTAATTGTATGTTATAATAGTGGGGGGGGGGGCATCTTTTACTCCAGATATCAATTTACCATCCTATTTATATATAAAATACCCCACTATCCTCTCCCCTACCTTATGGAAATCAATTTTTTCCCAGGAAAGTTCATCTCCTTCCTTAGAAAGAGAGGAGATAAACTTTGATGGGCTGTTCAATAATATTTTTTAAAGTCTGGGAGCTGTAATCCTCTCAGTGTAATCCCATGTTAATTTTTCAATGGAGACTCTAGCCACCTTACCATTCCAAAGAAACATTCTGATATATTTATTTAAATCTTGAAAAAAAAACCTATGGGGAAATAATATAGGCAAAGTTTGAAAAATATTGAAGTCTTGGCAACACATTCTTTTGTACACAGTTAACTCTGCCCACTAATGATATTGGCAAAGTCATCCACCTGTTCAGATCTTCTTCAATTTTCCTGAGCAAAGGAAGATAATTTATATAAATTCTGTAAGTTATTATCTATTATAATCCCTAGATATTTTATTCCATTTTGTGACCACTTAAGTTGAGTATTTATTTGATATTGACTATAATCTCCTCCCTTAAGTGGCAAAATTTCACTTTTTTTCCCAATTTATCTTATATCCAGAGATCTTTCCATAATCTTCCAGTTTAGAGTGCATTGTTTCCAGTGAAGTTGCTGGGTCTGTCAGGTATATCAAGACATCACCTGCAAATAGATTCATCCTGGTTTACCTCGAATCCCTAGACCTTGGCGAATATCCTCGCCAAACTTTCTATAGCAAAAATGAAGAGAGCCAGAGATAATGGACATCATTGCCTACTAGATCTTGTTCATGGGAATGCTCAAGAAATTTGTCCATTGGTTACAACCCTAATTTTGGGCTTGTAATATAATGCCCTGATCCAATTTATATACGTTTGCCCTAGCCCAAATCTTTCCAGCACTTTAAACAAAACGTCCCATTTCAGTCTGTCAAAAGGCTTTTCAGCATCCAGGGCCACATCAACACTTAGATCACCTCTTGATTGTGCCAATTGTATTATACTGAGGAGTCTGCTTATATTATCTGCAGACCTTCTCTTTTGCACAAAACCTGTTTGATCAATTTTTGTAAATTTTGACAAAAACTTCATCCATCTATTTGCCAAGGCTTTGGCAATTTTCTTATAGTTTGCATTCAAAAAGATGACAGTTTCATGGATCCCCACCTTTTTTAGGTATCACCGTAATTATTACCATTGAAAAAGATTTTGGAAGGGTATGTGTTTCAACTATTGTGGATAGTGAGGAAAGTTTTCAAATCTTGTAGAGAGATTTGTGTAAGTTAGAAGAGTGGGCTGAAAGTTGGCAAATGGAGTTTAATGCTGACAAGTGTGAGGTGCTGCATTTTGGTAGGACTAATCAAAAGAGGACAAACATGGTGAATGGTAGGACGTTAAAGAATGCAATTATACAGAGAGATCTAGGAATAAAAGTATACAGTTTCCTAAAAGTGGAATATCAGGTGGATAGAGTGTTGATGAAGGCTTTTGGAATGTTTGGCCTTTATAAATCAGAGCAGAGATGGTAAGAGTTGAGAGTCAATGTTAAAATTGTACAAGGCATTGGTGAGGCCAAATTTGGAATATTGTGTTCAGTTCTGGTCACCAAATTTTAGGAAGGATGTGAACAAAATAGAGAGAGTACAGAGATGATTCACCAGAATGATACCTGAGTTTCAATGCTTAAGTTATAGAGAAAGGTTAAACAAGTTGGAGCATAGAAGGCTGAGAGGGGATTTGATAGAGGTCTTTAAAATTTTGAGGGGGATGGATAGAGTAGATGTGGATAGACTTTTTCCATTGAAGATAGGGGAGTTTCAAACTAGAAGACGTGAGCTGAAAGTTAGGGGGCAAAAGTTTAGGTGCAACACAAGGGGAAGCTTCTTTACTCAGAGACTTGTATCTGTGTGGAATGCAATAAACCAGATAGAAGAAACACAAAACTTGCCAGATTGATGTAAGACAGCAATAATTACAGTAATACCAAAAATGGGGAAGGATCCATTAACACCAGCATCATATAGACCAATATCTCTACTTAACTCAGATTATAAGATAATAGCAAAATTATTAGCAAACAGATTGGCCGATTGTGGACCAAAAAGAGTAAAACAAGATCAAACTGGACTTATTAAGAAAAGACGAACAGCGGATAATGTCCGTAAACTTATTAATCTAATTCATGCAATTCAATGAAATAAGAAGCCAACAGTGGCTGTTGCTTGAGATGCAGAAAAAGCCTTTGACAGAGTAGAGTGGAACTACTTATTTAAAGTATTACAGAAGTTCAATCTACCAGAAAAATATATAAATTGGACTAAAGCATTGTACAATGGACCATTGGCGAAGGTAGCAGTAAATGGATATGTATCGAATCAATTTAAATTAAGTAGGTCAACTAGACAGGGATGTCCATTATCCCCCCTCATTGTTCGCCTTAGCAATAGAACCTTTGGCAGAACTGATAAGAATAGAAAATAAAATAAAAGGGATAAAAATAAAGGAGGAGTATAAAATCCGCTTATTTGCAGATGACATCATAGTATACCTAACAGAACCAGAGATATCAATAAAAGAATTACATAAGAAATTGAAGGAATAAGGAGAAATATCGGGGAATAAGATCAACGCAAATAAAAGTGAAGTGATGCCAATGAGTAACGCGGATTATACAGAATTTAAAAAAGAATCACCATTTAAATGGCAAGCACATGCAATCCGATACCTAGGGATCAGGTTAGATAATAACTTAAGCCACCCGTACAAACTAAATTATCAGCCACTAATAAAGAAATTGCAGGAAGACTTAGAACATTGGAAAGAATTACCGCTAACATTGATAGGGAGGGTAAACTGCATTAAAATGTACATGTTCCCAAGGATATAATACTTATTTCAAATGTTACCAATTCCCTTAACAGAAATTTTTTTAATGAACTAAAGAGAATAATAAGGAAATTCTTGTGGAAAGGGAGGAAACCGAGGATAGCATTAGATAAATTAACAGGGAGGTATAACCAAGGTGGTTTTCAGTTACCAAACTTTAGAAATTATTATAGAGCCGCACAATTAAGGTATTTATCAGATTTTTACCAGACAAGGGAAAAACCAGACTGGACTAAGATAGAACTAGATATAATAGGGGAGAAGGTACCAGAACATATATTTTATAAGTGGGATGAAAAGTTGGTGCAATATAAAAGCTCACCAGAACTGCATCATTTACTTAATACATGGAAGACGATCCACTTAGAAAAGTAAAAAATGAATTACCAAATACCAAAATTATTATTGACACAAAATCCACTAATCCCTTTTACAATAGATAACCTTTCCATATAACCATATAACCATATAACCACTTACAGCACAGAACAGGCCAGTTCGGCCCTACTAGTCCATGCCGTAGAAAATCCCCACCCTCCTAGTCCCATTGACCAGCACCCGGTCCATACCCCTCTAGTCCCCTCCTATCCATGTAACAATCCAGTCTTTCCTTAAATGTAACCAATGATCCCGCCTCGACCACGTCTGCCGGAAGTTCATTCCACATCCCCACCACCCTCTGCGTAAAGAAATTTCCCCTCATGTTCCCCTTATAATTTTCCCCCTTCAATCTTAAACCATGTCCTCTAGTTTGAATCTCCCCCTTTTTTAATTGAAAAAGCCTATCCACATTTACTCTCTGTCCCTTTTAAAATCTTAAACACCTCTATCAAGTCCCCTCTCAATCTTCTACGCTCCAGAGAAAAAAGCCCCAGTCTGCACAACCTTTCCCTGTAACTCAGACCCTGAAATCCTGTCAACATTCTCGTGAACCTTCTCTGCACTCTCTCTATCCTTTAGAGAATGGGAGAGATAAAGAATCAAAAGAATAGAAAATTGTTTTTTGGGAAATAATTTATTAGCATTTGAACAGTTGAAGTACAAATATGGAATAGCTCATGATACAATGTTTGCATATCATCAATTGAAAGCTTATTTAAAGGATAAATTGGGAAACAGATTGAGATTACCTGAAGGAAGCAGCTTTGAATATGTGATTACAGACACAATGATAATTAAAAGATTTATAACGAACATGTACATTAAGCTGCAAGATAAGGAAAATGATGAAATAAGCTATAAACCTAAACAGAAATGGGAAAAGAATTTAAACTTAAAGATAAAAAATGAAATATGAGAAAAGTAATGTTCTGGAACTATGAAGAATACAATAAACACAAGGTTACGCATGATACAGTATAATTGGTTACACAGGTTATATATCGTGCCTCAAAAGTTAAAAGAATGGAATCCAACATTATCAGATAGATGTTTTCGCTGTAAGAAGGAAATGGGAACAACAGTACATGCAATTTGGGCATGTATGAAAGTGAATACGTTTTGGGAAGATCTAAATCAGATATTAAATAAAATCACAAAAAAATAACATACCAAAAAATCCAGAGATCTTTCTTTTAAGTAACATAAGAAGTAAAGAATTAGGCCTCAAATTTGATAAAGTGCAAAAACGATTCATTATGATAGCCTTAGCAGTAGCAAAAAAATGTATAATGTCAACTTGGAAAATGTAAGAGAGACTGAGAATACAGCAATGGTACATGGAAATGAATAAATGTATTCCATTGGAAAAAATAACATATAATTTAAAAAATAAAGTCACATTGTTTGAACAAATTTGGGAACCATACATGGAACATAACAGAGAGAGCTTGCCTAGGATCTCCATCCCCTAAAATGATAAGATTCAGACTATATGACTAGATTCAGTGTGTAACAAATAGATGATGCATGTTTCTTGTTTATTTTCCTTTGTGTGAAGGTATTGTTTTATATTGTATTGTATATGTTGGATATTTATGGGTTTTGGAGGGAGGTGTGAAGAGGAGAGGGAGGGAAAGGGGGAAAAAAGGGAGAAAATTCCATTGTGTAAATTTAATGAGAAACATTTGTACATATTTTGGTTGATATGGTTCACAGTGTGAAAAATAAAACATTATTAAAAAAAAGACTAGAATCAGTGAGGATTAGTAAAAATATCTCCTCCACAATCTCCATCAATACTGGAGCACCACAGAGCTGCATTCTTAGTCCCCTGCTCTACTTAATTTACACCCATAGCTGTGTGGCTCTATGACAACAACACCATCTACAAAATTTCTGACAATACCCTGATTGTGGATTGTATAAAAGGGGAACGATGAGTCACCATACAGGAGATTGAAAACTTGGCTGAATGGAGTGCTAACAACAAATTCTGCTGGCCTATTGCATTCCAACACGGTTTGCCAGCTGCTCAGCAGCAGACAAGAGGAACCTTCAGAGGGTCATCAGTATGGCCCAGAAGATTACTGCCCTCTTTGAAGGATTTATTCAGCTCTTGCTACCTCAGTAGAGCAGACAAAATCCTGAAAGACCCTTACCACCCTGGTCATCATCTGTTCGACCTGCTGTTCTCTGGTAGATGTTTTAGGTCTATTAAATCATGGACAAACAGACTTAAAAACAATTTTTACCCCAGAGCTATCCATGAACTGAATACCGCCATACACTTAAAATTGTATTGTTTTATTGTGTTGTTTTTTAAATATTTCTGTTTGCTGTATGTGTGCACTGTCAGGATGTGCATTCAATTTCATTGTTCTTGTGCAATGACAATAAAGTTTATCATATCTTATCTTACCTCACACGCAATGTCACCAAAACCAAGGAGCTGATTGTGGAATTTAGAAGGGGAAAACCAGAGGTATACAATCCAGTAATGAATGGGAATCAGAGGTGGCATGAGTGAGCAAATTTAGATTCCTGGGAATCACTATTTCGGAGGACCTTTCGTAGATCCAACAATACTAATGTCACAATGAAGAAAGCACGTCAGCGCCTCTACTTTTTTAGAAGTTGGCAGAGGTTTGGTATGACATTGGAAACTTTGGCAAACATCTACAAATGTGTGGAGGAAAGTGTGCTGACCAGCTGCATCATGCCCTGGCATGGGAGCAGTAATATCTCTGAGTGGAAAATCCTGCAAAAGGTAGTGGACACAGCTCGGTACAACACAGGGAAAACTCTCCCCATCATTGAGAAAATCTACATGGAATGCTGTTGTCGAAGAGCAGCAGCAACCATCAATGATCCACACCATCCAGGATATTCTTTGTTCTCACTGATGCCATCAGGAAGAGATAGAGCTGCAACCAGGTTCAGGAACAGTTGCTACTCCTCCACCATCAGACTCCGAAACAACAAACTCAGAGGCTTATTGAAGGGCTCTTAATGTACACATTATTTATTATATAAGATTTATTTTCCGTATTACGCAGTTTGTTTGCACTTCCCTTGTTCACATCTCTCTCTTTTATATATGTGTCTTTTCATGAGTACAGTTTTTTTGCATTCTGCCTGGCATGCAGGGAAAAAAAATCTCAGGATTGTATATGATGCCATATACGCACTCTGACAATAAATCTGAACTTTGAACTTAGAACCATGTGTGAGAGGGAGAGAATGAGGGATGAACGGATAGAAAAAGAAAGGAAAGAAAGAAAGAAAAGGAGAGAGGAAGAATCTGAGGAAAGAGGAAGGAGGAGTGATAAAGGAAGGAAATAAAAATAGAATTAATTGACATTAGCATCCCTTCTTTTGCACTCCCTTCAGCTGAACGAAGCTAATTGAGTATATTGAACATAAATTCTATTGTAATGTAGGAAACACCATAAGTAATTTGTTCACAGACTTTTAAGCTCTGTTCTAGCTTGCTGGAGTTCAAGTATAACGAAGCCTAACCTATCACAAGGATGGATCATCATATTTGCATCCTCTAACAATGTGTCAGATGCCTGGGGATGACTAGTATGCACCACATTGACAGATCCTTATTGATTTCAGGTGTCCTGTATAATTTTGATCTAACAACTCATCCGAGCAGCACGACAAGCCTCGTAGATAGAAGCAGACAATGGTGGAAATACTTAGAAGCTCTGACAAAGGCTCTTCAACCTGAAATCTCCATCCCACAGATGCAGACAAACCAGCTAAGTATTTTTAATATTTTCTGTTTTTATTTTACAGGATCCACAATTTCTCATGTCTCTCTGTCTGTGGGTTCTTTGATTTTTTGAGCCTCGGTAGATTAAGCAACGACAAAGGCTTCTCTTTAGTTCAGCACAAATGTGTGTTGTAAACATTGTCAGTGTGATTTATGATGGTGCTTCCCCCTCTCTGCTCCGTTGTGTCTCACTTGTGACCTAAAATCTCTGCCTGCTCCTTCATCCTTTCCTAATGGAAGTGGAAAATGCAGAATGTCTGCTGGCCTGCTGGCATTTGATGGCACAGCACAAGAACTCTGCTAGTTACTTAAAAGATGGACTCCATGATTAGAATATCCCCATGGCCCTTCATATATTCATATCCATCCCATTAAATACTATTTTGACCTTCAAATAAAAAAGATGCAAATAATAGGGAGACTGAGGAGCTGACCTGGTAGAAGAATACAACATTATCACAGGGAGAGGAAGGGTAGATATGAAAATCATTCTCTCATGCTTAGTTTAGTGTGAGGTAGATGGATCAGAGGGGATCTGAGGGGGAATTATTTTCACATACAGATTAGCTAGAATCTGAAATGCATTGTGAAGGCAGTTGCTCTCACAACATTTAAGAAGCATCCACATAAGCATCTAATTACACTATCATCTACACAAACATCTACCAAGGCAAAGGAGGCTATGGGCCAAATGTGGGCAATTGGGATTAGGAAACATAATGGGCTGAAGGGCCCGCTTCTCTATTTTTGACTCAATGCTTCTGTGACAGGGAGAAACATTTACAATGTAAGAACATTGCATATCTCTTATTTCTTTGGAATAGCTGGGATAATGATGTATAAAGTAATATATCTGGGAAGAGTCTTGTTTTGCACACATTACTTGTACTCTTATCATTGAAGATATCCTTCTTATTGTCCATCTGCTTTGTTGCAATGGGCTGCATTGTAATTGTTAATGTCAAATACAATAGTAGCCAAATTTTAGAAGTTCATGCTAACAAAGTTGCAATGGTATTCCATTGTTGGACTGCATGATTAATACTCTTTTACAATGACCTTGGATGTTTTCCCAACCTAAGCTCTCCAAACTTCTCTGGATTCTGTTCAGTTCATTATCTAATCCAGGACAGTTGATCTTGGCACCTAGTACCTCCTTCTCTCATATATAAAATTTCCCATTGCCAAAATGTTCAAATTCAAGTTAAAGTTCAAGTTTATTTATCATCCAATTGTACCAGTACAACCTGAGAAAACAGCATTCTTCAGTCCACAGTGCAAAATAGTGCAATCACATATACAGACATATCACACATCCAGACAAGTACAGTACATATATACATATATTTTAAATAAATATTATTAATAATTAATATATAAAATATTATTAATAATTAATAGCATCTCAGAGAGCTGTTCTAGCTGACTCTGTGTAGGCACATCTCTGCAACTCAATCATCAATCCAGCTCCTTCTCTATTGCACTGCTAAGATTATTGGCCATGGCGGAGCATTGGGCCTGGATATGCTTTTAAAAGATAATTGCCTGTAAAAGCCTGTGGTACAACTTAAAGAGCTGCCTCCAATACTAAAATAATTATTGGAAAAGATACAATCCACATTGGTTTGAGTGGTGCCATAAGCATTTTTTGTAGCCAAATAAAACAGGCACAAGCCCCTTTGCAAATGGTATTGATCCAAATGCCTGCTTTAGAACGTAACTTAGAAAATGGTTCATACTGAATAATACAGATCCTGGATGTTGGACTTTGCCTTTCAAATGCATGTTCAAAAGATGCTTTCTGCTTTTTGGGTTAACCTAGCAACCATTTCCATGAGAAACTGAACCTGGTGTTCACTGTCCATGGCTCTCCTTAATGCAGGGCCATTTCATAGGAGGACATGGTCATAAGTCACCATGCCACATATGGTGACCTATGACCAGGTCCTCCATTGGAATGGCCACCCTATTAATGCCCCTGATATGTGTCTGGGGCAGTCATGGATCTAATGATGTCATCAGGTAGGCAGAAGCCACTGCCATGATTAGGAAGCCCCAATGTGGTGGTGATCTATGTTGTTGATGAACATTTTTAAACCAAAAATAGACTTTATTCACAAGAAATTATTTACAAAAGGAAATCCGCTAAAATTCTTTTTCCACAGTTTCATATCCATATATTTCCATCACTGTACATTGCTCAACATGTTCATTTATATTTAGACCATTACCACCACTGTGGTGTCTTGTCGTTACTGCCCCTCTGTTGTTTGAGGGGCTTCCCCTTGGTTTCAGTCCTTCAATGCCTGGTAATGGAAGGACTCTAGACTGTAGTCCTTCCCACAGTGCCCTTGCATTGGCTGAGACATGCCTTATTGTGACTCTCAGTATGTATTCCTGCAGCCTGGAATGTGCCAGTCAGCTGTATTCTAGCACCAATATCTCCTGCTGAAAGACCAACAGGTTTTGAGAAGACCAAAGTGAGTCTTTTACTGAATTGATAATTTTCCAGCAGCTCTGTCTGCTTCTCCAGGGACAGCCCAAAAATCAGAGAGTCCTCTTTCTAAAAACCATGACAAGGAACCTTGCATCCTTCTCCACACACTCTTAGCAAATCTGTATTCTGCAAAGAGATGGGAGACTGTCTCCACTTCACTGCAATCATCTTGGTGACTACACGCACTGTGGGTGATGTTCTGGCTGTACAGGAAGGATCTGATTGGGAGGGATCCTCTCTCACTGCCAGCGGGCTGAGTCCTAGTGGTTCTTCGTGAACATTGGTGATGAGTGATTCTGCCAGATGATTCCTCCTGTCCTCATTACCACCCAACCAGCCTTCACATCCAACACATCCTTCTCTGCCATTTCTGACACCTACTACATGATCCCAGTTCTAGATACATATTCTCCTCTCCAACAATTGAATATCCCTAAAATTTCTTCTAATGATCAACTTTTATTGGAAGCTCTAATACCAGAAATGGAAATTTTTAAAGCTATTTCCTCTCTCCAATCTGGCAAAGCTCCAGGCCCAGATGGTTATATTGTTGAGTTTTTTTAAATGCTTTGCTAACGTATTAATGCCTCGGTTGTGTAGGGTGTTTAATGATTTTGTATCTCTTGGAACTTTGCCATGGACATTTTATGAAGCATTAATTTTGTTAATTCCTAAGAAAGATAAGGATCCTTTAGTTTTATGCTTCCTGTAGACCAAGATTGATGTTGAATGTTGATTCCAAAATTGTTTCTAATATTTTATCTTTCAGATTGGAAAATATTTTTCCTCAGATAATTTCTATGGGCCAAACAAGATTTAGAAAGAATCGTTAATCACATTTTAATATCTGTAGGTTAATGAATATTATTTACTCTTCATCAACTAAAATTCCAGAATATATAATATAATTAGATGCAGAAGAGTCTTTGATAGAGTGCAATGGAAATATCTGTTTGAAATTTTGGAAAGATTGAATTTTGGTCCTGGTTTTTTTTTCATGGATGAATTTGATCTATCCTGCTCCTGTTGTTGCAGTAATTACTAATAATCAAAATCCTTTTTTTAATCAATTTCAAGGAACTAGACAGGGTTGTCCATTAAACCCTTTATTACTTAACCTAGCCTTGGAACCTTTAGCGATAGCACTTTGTGGCTCCAGTGATATTCAGGGTATTAACAAAGGAGATATAATTCAAAAGGTATCTTTATACGCAGATGATCTTTTAGTATATATTTCAGATCCTGAGAAATCTCTTCCTTCAATGCTGGCTTTGTTTTCCCAATTCGGTATTTTTTTTCAGGCTATAAATTGAATCTCCATAGAGTGAACTATTTCCAATGAATATGCATCTATTTATCTATCAGCATATATCTTTTTGAGTGATTAAAGAATGCTTTACATATCATGGGGTCAAAATCACTAAAAAATTTAAAGATATATACAAATTTAATTTTCTCCCTTTGACTGACTATGTGAAACAAACACTTTCTAGATGGTCTTCATTGGCCATAACTTTAATAGATTGTATTAATGCTATCAAGCTGATAATTTTACCCAAATATTTGTATATATTTTAATCAGTTACAGTTGTTTTGACAATATTGACTAAAATTTGCTCTTATATATGGAATAATAAGAATGCTAGTTTGAGTAAATTTCATTTGTGCAAATTAAAGAAAGATGGTGGTATGGCTTTACCTAATGTTAGATTTTATTATTGGGCAGTTAATATTTGATATATTATTTTCTGAGTATATTATTCTGACAAACCTGAACACCCTCAATGGTCAGATTTGGAATTGAAATCTGTACAGAGGTGGTCATTAGCTTCCTTATTGGGAGCTGCTCTTCCTTTTACAATTTCTAAGATTAGAAGATTCTAAGATTCTAAAAGTAGATATTCCTTTAACCCGATATTTAAACATACATTATGGATTTGGTTTCACTTTTGCAAATTTTTTGATTTAAATTTTTTTTTAGTTTATCTAGTACTATTTGTCTTAACTAGAAAAAGGTCTTTCCTTGTCAGTCCGTTATTAGCAGCAGTCCCTCTCCCTTCATCCTGCTTGTCTGATGTAACCTGGGTTGTACGTGAGTGGATTTTACCTCCCAATTCTAATTCTCGAAGCCAAGATAAGGCGTGCACCGCCTCAGACACAAGGTGCCCAATTAGTGGACTAGTTACGGACAGAACCAGTCCCCGTACAGTGGGTTGGGTGGAACAAACCAATCGGGTATGCATTCCGGCCGTGAATATCTCTTCGTCAGGGCTCATGTACCCACAGCCTCAAAAGCCCTGCATACAAGGCAGAGGCCAGGGCCTGTTGATGAATTACTGCTACTCCCTCCTCTGGGGTGCCCCAATTTTTCTGCAAATGTAAATCCCAATCTACTGGTGACGGGTATACTCGTAACAGAGCATCCCCTAGAGTGGCAAGTAAGTAATCCACCCCTCTCCTTCTACCACGTAGCTCAGCAGTGACCCAGATATCAGTAGTCAATGTTCCTAATCCCAACAATTCCTCAGGGGTTAAATATACATTACCCCCTCCTTGTTCCCAAACATGCAGGAGCCAGGCCGCCAGAGTTTCTCCTGTCTTTTGCCTAAATCGGTCTCCAATGGTGGCCAGCTCTTTTATAGAGTAGTCACATATCGTTGACTGCTCCCGACCCCTGTTCCCACTTTGGCCCACAGGGCCCTCTGCCTAGTGGATGGGAGGATGCCCAAGCCATCCCGTAGGGGGGGGGCCATTGAGAACAAGCAGGGGTTCGGGTACCTTCCCCTGAGTCCGCTTGGGAGGCCGGGACATCATCTATTCCTTCAATCTCTTCAGTTACATCATCCCCCCCTTCCGTCTTCGTTTGTTTGGAAAGTCCACTGCCTTACGGAGCGGGCATGAACAGCGGGTGGAGAGGGGAGTACGTCAGGCACATGCTGAGGAGTATCTGCATTATTACCATTGTCATCATTCCAGATATTCCCATCCTAATCATCAATTACATCAGGATCGTCACCATTCCTTATCATGGCACGAATACGATGTGGATTGGGTTCTATCCCTTGGTTTTCCTTATCTGCACAGAGCTGCTGCTGGAGTTTAATATTATGGCAAATCGTTTGGACATGCTTATCCTCCCATTCTCTGGCTTGGTCCTGACTGGTGCGAACAATCTCACTCATCATGGAACAACGTTGTCGCATGGCTTTTATCTTCTCCTCTAGTTGCTCTCTCTTGTGCTGGTATTCTACTTCTTGCTGAACAGATTCTGTTTCATGCTGAAGGGCGCAGCGTAAGGCTATGGTCAGCAGCCAAAAACCGTCCATCAGCATCCCCTTCTTAACAGGAAATTTACTTTCTTGAAGAAGAGTGGCAACCCGCTCTCCCAGAGGCGCACTTGATGGATCCAACCTCTCATCCCAACTAATGGGTGGTCCCAACAAAGACAGGATATTGGCCAACATGCCAAACCCATCATCTTTGGAAGTCCATCCCGGAATCAAGAACTGTTCAGGGCTCACCTCTTTCTTTCGGCGAAATATCTTGAGACCAATCCTTCCGACTACGCCAATTGTCCTGGGTAAACTTGTACCTCTCACTTTGTTCATTTTAGATTGCTCACAGTGTTTGAGCTACTGAAAGAAAACAGAGACACACGCCGAGAGCACTTCAGTTTATACAAATCTTTATTACTAAATCTAAAGCTGAATTCAAACTACAATATGCAAGCCTTTCCCAATTATACTTATCAACACCTGGACGGTCCCAACTGCCGAAGTGAGGCAACGACTGCACACTTGTAGTAGGTTGTCTGGGCGTCGGTAGCAGCTTCTCCACCTCCCCCGACCGGGACCATTGGTTGGAGTCTAGAAGTTCTTCTTCTTGCTGAGAGATGTTGCCACCTCTCGGAGAGTCTCAAACTTCAGCAGTGGGACCATGGCTTATATTACCCAAAAATTGTTTACTCATAGCTTATCTCTTTGAATAAATGATTTACTTATCTTCAAGGTCTCCTGACAGTCTGCGACCAACAAAAGACAACTGCATCTCTGGGCCTCATGGTGGAAATTAGATTATGTCGACTGATTCATATGCATCTCTGGGCCTCATGGTGTAAATTAGATTATGTCTTCTGATTCAATTGCATCCCTGGGCCCCATGGTGGAATTTAGATTATGTCTACTGATTCATATGCATCCTGGGCCTCATGGTGTAAATTAGATTATGTCTTCTGATTCAACTGCATCCCTGGGCCCATGGTGGAATTTAGATTTTGTCTTCTGATTCACATGCATACATTCTTGCATAAGCTGGTCTAAATCCTCCACTACACTCCCCAACCTTGACACCAGTCTCAGAAGCCTGCGCTTTGTGGCCCACGTGACGCCCCGGCGACGTCAGGGCCCCTGGCGCAGTTCTCAGCCAGGTCCAGGCTGGGAGAATAAGACCAGCCAGGCAGTCCTGACGTCGTTGCAAACCCGATTGGTTTTTTGCTCACTGAACTCAACCCGTCTGGTTGTGCGATCATTCAGTAGCAGAGTATCCGTCACTACATTGATGACCCTGACAGGTTCAAGCGCCATTGAACCCGATATGAACGACTCTTCGATCAACACTACAACCATCAAGCTTACTGACTTTTGGGTTCAGGAGCCTGAGACCTGGTTCAGCCATGCAGAGGCTCAGTTTCACCTCCGCCAGATTTAATCGGATTCGACCAAGTTCTACCATGTGATCGCCGCCCTGGACCAGGACACCGCCAAACGAGTGCTGCACTTCGTTCAGCACCCACCCGCAGAAGATAAGTATGGGACCATCAAGGGTGCTCATTGGCTCCCTCGGCCTCTCCAGGTGCTAGAGTACCACTCAGATGCTGCACCTCAACGCCTTGGGAGACAGAACGCTAATTGCATTGATGGATGAGATGCTCGCGCTCATGGGCAATCACACCAACTGCCCACTCTTTGAGCGCATCTTCCTCGACCATATACCCAAAGACATCGGCCGTTACTGTCCCAGGAGAGCTTCAACGACCTTGGGAAGGTCGCTCAGAAGGTTCAGGAGCTATGGCTTGAACAATTCCCGGAGGGCTCAGCAGTCCAGCAAGTTACAAGTCCCCGCCATGACCACACCAAGCCTTCCTTTAGTGCTGCGGAGGAACACTCGGCCCCTGCATGGGCCTCAAAGAGCATAGCCAGAAGCAAGCCATCCACTTCAGTCCTCTGCTTCTTCCACCAGTGCTGGGGAGCCAAGGTTCAGAAGTCATCAGCTCTGCTCGCTCCAGGGAAACGAGCAGGCCAGTCGATGTAAATGGCTGTGGTGGCTGGCCAAGAACATAGCCTTCTCTACCTGCAGGATGCAATCAGCGGTCGACACTTCCTCGTTGGCATGGGGCCCAGATCAGTGTCATCCCGGCCACAGCCATCGAGACTTGGACCTGGCCTCGAGGACCTTCACTCCGTGCAGCCAATTCGACGGAGATCCGAATGTATGGTAACAAGACCGTCCACTTCCAGATCAGCCAGCAGAAGTTCTCATGGAGTTTCACCATTTTGTCCCTCCCAGCCTCCATTCTGGGTGTTGACTTCCTCCCCGTTCACAGACTCCTGGTCGACCCCCAAGGAAGGCAACTTGTTGATACCCGTACTTTCCAATCCGTTCACCTCAACACCCCCCGCACAGATCAGCTGCAGATGGCCATAGTCAGCGCACCCAAGAATGAGTTTCAGCCCCTCAAGCCACAGTTCTCCACTGCCACACTACGCCATGAAGTGTTTCATTATATCCCCACCCAAGGCCCGCTGGTCCATGCCAAGGCACCTACCGGATAAGCTTCAGATAGCAAAAGAGGAGTTCTCGCATCTGCAAGAACTGGGGATCAATCAACATTGCGACAGTCCTTGGGCCTCACCACTCCACCTGGTCCTGAAAGCCTCCAGTGGCTGGCGCCCTTGAAGAGATTATCGACGGCTTAACGACACGACAATACCTGACTGTTACCCCATCCCTCACATTCAGAACTTTATGGCCAACCTGCATGGCGTGAGGGTGTTCTCCAAGGTTGACCTGGTGCGCGGGTAACATCAAATCCCGGTGCACCCTGAGGACATTCCCAAAACGGCCATCAACACCCCCTTCAGCTTGTTCAAATTTCTACGCATGCCTTTCAGGCTCAAGAATGCCGCCCAGAACTTCCAGCGCCTCATGGATACGATGGGCAGGGATTTGAATTTCGTGTTTATTTATCTGGACGACATTCTTGTTGCCAGCAGAGACCAGGCACAACACAAGTCTCACCTGCGCACCATCTTCTCCTGACTGGCCGACTTCGGCCTAACGATCAACCCAGCCAAATGCCAGTTTGGGAAAGAATCCATGCAGTTCCTGAGCCATACCATCATGGCCGAAGGAGCTACACCAGATGCTGCAAAGGTCGCTGTAATCAGAGTTTCCACACCCGGACAACCTCAAGGGGCTACAAGAGTTCGTGGGTATGGTCAACTTCTATAACCGATTCATTCCAGGTGCTGAATGCATTATGCAGCCGCTCTTTGCCCTCATCACAGCCAAGAACAAGACACTTGCCTGGACTCCAGAGGCCAAAAGGGTGTTTGAAGCCATGAAAGTTGCACTCGTGAAGGCTACCCATGCACCGACCTTCATATGGTGATCTCTGTCGATGCCTCTGCCACCTCCGTTGGTGCCATCCTGGAGCAGCAGGTTAACAGACAGTGGAAACCACTGGCATTCTTTAGCCGACTTCTTCATCCGCCACAGCGCAAGTATAGCGCTTTCAACCGTGAATTGCTGGGCATGAACCTTGCTGTGCCTCATTTTCGCAATTTCTTGGAGGGGAGGCCTTTCACCATTTTTACCGACCACAAACCCCTCACTCAGGCGCTCGCTATGGCTAGAGATTCTTGGTCAGCCCGCCAACAGCGTCACCTGTCCTTTGTGTCAGAGTTCACCACTGACATTCGGCACAAGGCGGGGAAAGACAATGTGGTCGCTGATGCGCTCTCCTGACTGGCCATTTGCTCACTGACACCCAACCTAGACTACAACCAGCTTGCACAGAATCATGTCCGACGAGGAAACGCAGGCTTTCAGGACTGCCATCACGGGTCTACAGTTCCAGGACCTCCTGCCTCCTCTTGGTGATGATACCGTCCTGTGCGATGTCTCCATGAGCACCCCGTGACCAGTAGTTCCCCAGCAGTGGTGCAGGCAAGTCTTCCACCATATCCACGACCTTTCCCACCCTTCCATCAGGTCCATGGTTTGTATTGTGACAGAATGCTTCATCTGGCATGGGCTTCGAAAGCAGATTGCTGACTGGGCCAGAACCTGCACCTATTGCCAGCTTTCCAAGGTACACAGGCACACCAGTGTGCCTGTGCAGGATTTTGAACACGTCTGAGAACGGTTCAGCCACATACATGTGGACATTGTCGGATCCTTACCCATTTCCCGAGGTAACCATTACCTTTTCATGGAGGTAGACTGCACCACTCATTGGCCCGAGGCGATCTTAATGCCAGATGCCTCTACGGATTCCTACTCCCGAACACTTTTTACCAGTTGAGTTGCCCAGTTCGGCGTCCCGACCCACCTCACCGGTGACCATGGTGCACAGTTCACCTCCGTGCTCTAGGCAGAGCTCACCAACAGACTGGGGATCGAGCTGCATCACACAAAAGCCTATCACCCACAGGCCAATGGACTGGTCGAGCGATTGCACCGCCACCTTAAGTTGGCGCCTATGGCCCACCTCACCGGTCCCTCCTGGGTGGATGAGCTGCCTTGGGTACTCCTGGGCATTCACTCGACGCCCAAAGAAGACCTGCAAGCATCATTGGCCGAGCTGGTTTACAGTGCACCACTAGCCCTGCCCGCTGAGTTTATCAATGCACCTCACAACCCACAACAATCACCGCACAGTTTACTTCCCTGCCTCCCAGCCCAGTTGGACTCCTTCACACCCCCACCATCCCCCAGACACAGCACACGGGCCTCTTACATCCCCAGCGAGCTGTATTCCGCAGAGTATGTTTTTATCAGGCGAGGCCCTTCCACAGCACCCCATCAATGACCGTATGTAGGGCCATACAGAGTCATCCAGTGTTCAGAATCCACCTTCACACTGGACATCGGTGGTAAGAGGGAACTGTTTACTGTGGACAGATTAAAGCCAGCACACCTCGACCCCAATGAGCCAGTAGTCGTGGCTCAACCCAAGAAGTGAGGCTGCCCGGCAAAAAAGGACATTGGCGCCGGTTCTGGGGGGGGGCTGTGTGGCGGCTCACCATTAGGCGGGTGAACCGGCCCCGCATGTTATGCACACGGCGGGGCAGCTGGCCAAAATGGCGCTGTTGGGGTTTTCTTCCCGACCTCGGCACCAGGCTCAGAAGACCACGCTGTGCAGCCCACGTGACACCTCGGCAATGTCAGGGCCCCCGGCACGGTTCTCAGCCAGGTCCGGGCTGGGAGCATAAGACCAGCAGGCAGACCTCAATAAATGAGTTTTTGCTCACTGAGAACCCGTCTGGTTGTGAGATCATTCAGTAACAGAGTTGCTGCCGCTACATGGTCTTGATTTTGAAGAGACTTGATGTCCTTTTATAAACTATTTTTGAATGAGTTCATTTGTATTTTGACTTCACTTTCGAGACTGTTTTGGATTTCTTTTGTTTTTTATTGGCAAGGACCAGATAAATAGTTTGTATTGATCTGTTGTAATGAACTCTCAGTTTAGGCTGCCCAGCCTTTTCTTGTGTTTATTTTGGTTGGTCAGATGGGGGTTTAACAATAAATTTTTCTATTTTTTTGAATATTCCAAATTGAGGAGAAAGGGACAATATTGTTCATTATGTTATAATGTTACACATTGTATTAAATATTGCAATATATTGATGTTTCTGTTTTTACTATTCAATTCTGTATTCTATTCTTCTCATGTATTGTTTGCTATAATATGTTTTAATAAAAAGGCTGAAGAGGAAAGACATATTCCTCTCTGCCTGCCGCTCCCTCCGCGACTCCCTTGTCTACTCCTTCCTCCAAACCAATAGTCCCCTGGATACCTACCCTTGTGATCACAGGAGATTCTCCATTTGCGCTCACGCCTCCTCTCTCACCACCATTCGGGGCCCCAAACAGTCCTTCCAAGTGAAGCAATATTTTACTTGTGAATCTGCAGGAATCATCGACCACATCCAGTGCTTCATTGTGTTCTCCTCTACATCGGAGAAACTGGTTGCAGACTGCAAGATCACTTTGCTGAGCACACAGTTCTGCCCTGTAATCGGAGAAATATCCCTGTGGCCACCTATTTCAATTCCCTACTCCTTTCCTTTGCCTGACAGGACTGTCGATGGTCTCATGCATTGCCAATCTAAGATCACCTGCAAACTGGAGGAACAGCATCTTGTATTCCATCTGGGCACCCTCTAACCAAATGGCATTAACATCGACTTTCCTCTGACTTTTGTTAAACACCACCCCCACCCCCCAACCCTCCCCCCACCCCCCCCCCCCCCCCCCCCCCCGCTGCACCACTTCTTCCCCTGTCGCCTTCCTCTAGCTCTGTCTGTCTTTCTTTTCCTTGTCACCCAGACATAATCAACTCTCACCTCTCCCTTTATCATATCCAATGAACACCTTTTGATGGTTTGGATTCCTCCCTCAGCCAACACTAGCTGTATTCTGAGATTTCCTGTTTTTTGCTTATTCTTCTTATTCTTTGTTTATTCTTTGAAGAAGGGCTCAGGCCTGAAATGTCAATAAAAATATACCTTTGTCTCTTATGGACACTGAAACACCAGCTGAGTTCCTCCAGCATTTCAGTGTGTTTTTGCCAAGTGATCTGCACAGTAATCTCAGGGAACCACCCCACCACGTCCATCAAGTCCTGGTCTTTCAGTGCCTGCAGGATGTTCCATGCTAACCACTGCCAGATGGTCTTGCGGTCAAAAGTGTTTGTCTGGGATAACTTTTCCATGAAGGATAAGTGACAAAGTCAAATGGATTGGACATTGCATAGTAATGGGCCAGGCACATCCTTCGCAATGCCTGGGAGACGCAGAACCTCAGCATATAGCAACACTTGGTGCCCTCGTACTTTGGTTCCACACACAGCCTGATGCAGCCACACACAAAAGTTGCCATCAGGATGTGGGCCACATTGGGTGCAACCTTGCCCCCATTGTCTGGTGACTTGTATATGGCAACCTGTCTGACTCTTTCCAATTTGGGTCCCTATATGAACCAGACAGCTGCTCTGGTGAAGGGGATGGGCCACACCTGAACCACATCCAGCAGTACTGAGGGGACTTGTAGCTGATGACCAGGCCCTGTTATTGAGAGTGAGCACCACACCCACAAACCCAATTTCTAGTGGACATTTGTGATTCACTTCACCTATTCTTGTTGCATGGCTCGGCTTCTTCAAACCAGCTCCCCACACCTTCAGGTTGTCAGGTCTGACTGTGACGGGGATGGTCAGATCAGTTACTGAAGAGCTGATGCAGGCTCAAAATAGCCGCAGACATTGATCAGTCTGTAGACCGCTTGTGTCCAAACAGAAAATTGATGTCATCAATGTTCAGGGAGGCCTTGATCTGAGTGACACTGCTACATGGGATCATGATTCCTCTAATACCCTTGTCCTTCCTGATGGAATCAGCCAAGAGCTCTAGGCAGCACACAAATAAGACTGGAGAGAGTGGATAACTCTGTCGACTCCTATCTTGATGGGACAGCTATCTGTTCCCCACCCATTGATTTTGACTGCACTATTAATCTCCATACCCAAAGCCCATTTTGGAGAGCATATGCATTATGTACATGTGCTATATCTGGTAAAATGCCTTCTCCTGGTCTAAACTGACCAGGCAGGTGTCCATGCACTTGTCCTGCATGAGGGTAATGGTATCTCTGAGCAGTATGAGGCTGCCAGAGATTTTCCTGCCCAGGTTTTCCATCCTCTTCCTTAATGCTCTGGATCACAGAGCTCCCTCTGTGAACCTTTTGGAAGAAGAAGCGTGAGCATGTCCCATCCTGCTGCACTGTATGGACTCAGGATTGGAAAATGATCTTGGAGAACTCCAAGGTGAATAGTGTGGTTTGCCAGCTCGGAGATCGTCTTTCACATCCAACCCTCTCAATTGCAGATGGAGGGGTTGCTGCAGGTCTTGCTGGAGTTGGCTCCATTCAGTGGTGTATCTAGGTCAAATAGTGCACCACGTGTTAAAAAAACTGCACAAACATTCGCACAAAAAACTGCCACCCACCAACAGTGCCGCTGCCACCCAACATAATTTCCATTTTACCTCCCCTCATCACCACCACACACACAAGTTGCAGATACAGGTTGTGAGACACCAATCCATCTTTACCCCTCTGTCCTCTGATCACAGGGAACTCACATTCTGTAGATGGATATCTGTTAGGTTTGTTTGGGGAGTGGGACACAGGGCATGAAGCCAGCCTTCACAACGACACTGCTCGCCTGGAACTGATTCCCTTTGGTGGGCCCATTATTCCCCTGACACCAAACAATACGGTCAACAATCCACCACATTGACACCCCCCACCCCCTTCATCATCCACTGACCTGCACAGACATCAACCACCCCCATCACGCCCCAAAAAAGTTTCCAAAGTCAGCCAGCTTCCATCTCTTGGCAGCTCTACAGATCCAGTCACTTCGCTCTACCTCTCTAAGTCAACCTGTTTCATTGGAATGTGATTATATGAATCCTAATGCAGGCATCTCAACCAACAGAGAACAGAGCTGGATATACGACCCTACTTTTGAAGCTCCAAAGTAACATCAGCGCCCTAAAGGAGCAATTGGTTAAAAACTATTCTGAAGTCCAGACTTCCTGATGTGGATGCAAGTTTATAAAATGCTGTTGTTACTGCCCTCACTATAGCTGTGTGTAGCAAATGGCTCCTTATTGTCCACATCTTGAGAAGGCCTATATACTTCCATAGACAACATCCAGGGGAAAATTGCTATGGAAAAGAGGCTTTTGCAAAATTTGCAGACTTATATTGAAAATAAGATGTATAGAATGGATGACCTGAAGCGGTAAGTTTGTAATGCCCTCTGAATTAAACTCGTCAGTGTTTTCTTTATAAAACCCCAGTTTTAGTGGTAAAGTTCTGACAGTCTGATTGAAGAATGACGAACATTGTCATAGAATGTGAGCGAGTGAGGTTTTATTAATATTCCCTCTAGCCCTATAACTTTCACACTTCTCATTTTATTTGAATTTATCAGCTTGTCGGGTTTCTTTCTGGCCGCTTTTGCAATGGTTCTTTTCAGAAATCAGATGAATTGAGCATAGATCAAATTAGATTAAAATTAATGAGGGTCGGACTTTCTTTGGATAAGAAAATGTTGTACTCTGTTGGGAGATTAAAGCTGGCAATCTTTGCAGTTCTGTTGCAGAGATCTCTCAGAGAACAAGCTTTCAGTAGCCCTCCTTTTTGTGCGTCATGTGGATCATCCAAGTGCACACCGCCCCAATTCACGGCACATGGCGCTCGGACGAGACAGAGGTCTTTGCAGTGCCCAAGTCCATTTCTATCTATCTATGAAATGGCCACTGTTGGTTTTAATGTTGAACATTAAGGTTCCAGCCACCGCAGAGAGCTCCGTGCCCATCTCTGCCATTCAGTTCTCACCCGCTGGCATCGCTGCCGCTTGCCACAGCTCCGCTTGATGTGGGATGAATGGGCAAAATAGCCATCTTCATCTACCTTACCCATAATCCCCCTCGCAGCTGGAATAGTTCTGCCAGTGCCAAGGAAATGCAGAGTGGTTTCAACTGCCTGGGGGATTATGGGTAAGGAAGACAAAGATGGCCATTTTGCCCATTCAATCCACATTGAGCGAGGTGCCGGATCGGTCCCAAAGTGTCCCAATGAGATGTCAGCCTGGAGCGGCACCCCAGAGAGCTTGAGTGAGCCCTGGCAGTGCAGCATTGCACCTCTTGGTTGGAGATTCATTATTGGGCTAGGGACTCAGATATTGGACAGGTAAGGTGAGGTCAGTGGTGCCCCCAATATTTGAGCCCCTGTTCTCTGCCACACCTGCCATACCCTAGATACTGCTCCATTCCCTCTGCTTTATCTTCTCTCTGACACATTTAAGAATAAAAAAAACATCTTGATGTTCTTGGTCACTTCCCTCCACTCACTGGTGAGTCAAAGAAGGATTTCACATTTTGGGGTCAGCAACTTTACATTCAGCTTCCATGTTTCCCTGCCTGCCTTCTGATTCTCCTGAAAGTGACAGGATGTGCAAAGAAGACAGTAGTCAGAGAACAACACAGTTGTTGGTGTTGGTGGTTCTCATGTGACAGCCTTTAACATGAAGACAAATTCAATCCAAGATAGGGTTGCTGAGCTTATCGCACAGCTGTGGGTCCTTTAATGTCTCCAACAGAAGTCTGGAGGAGTTGTTCAGTCTGCTCAATGCATTGCTGGATTGTCCAGCTGCATTGATGATGCAGTTGAATTTACTGGTGAGAAAGACTGGCCCGGTCATCATCAGGACATTGATCAGCTGGAACAGGGTATTGTGGTATATTAGATCTACCATGAGGAGAATCCCCCAACCACCTCCTTAATTAACCTCAGTGATTATAAAGTTGTTTCCCACAGCAAAATACCCAGATTGATGCACTACAATTGTTCCCCCACCCACCCCTCCCTACCATACAGACAGCCCATGGGGCCACCAAAATGACCACCTCCGATAGTTCCTGAGGAGTGGCAGCCCACACTTGTGTATCTAAGACACATCTGCCTTGACTTTAACAAGGTAATGCTAATTTATTCCTAACCCTTTCATTCTTATTTTTGGAGTGAGTGGGTCAATGAATTTCATACTGAACTTTTCACAATCCCATGTGAGAAGGGCCATTTTGCTGAGATGGAAAGATTTTGTCCCTCCCACTCATACTCCATGGTTGTGGGATGGGATGATGTCTCTAGAAAAAATTAGATGTTCTACTACTGCAATGGACCTTAACTTTCTTTCTCTTTGGGGTCCTTTTCTTTTCTCAATTACTTTCAAATTTGGTAGATTTGCTCTTTTTTAATGATCCTATAGTTATTTTTATTAGCAGTGCACTCCTTAACTTGGCTAGCAACCCTCATAGGGTGCGGTTTGAACATTAGTTTAGAACAGGGGTCCCCAAACCTTTTACACTGTCGACCCCTTCAGGGACTACTAGGAATGGAATCCTGGTGCTGGATGGTGGTGGGGGGGAGGGGTGCTGGACAGGGATGGGGAGTGGCCAGATGTCCGGTTTTAGGCCATACAGTCTGTTAGGTCTGCTTTGTTCATGAATGAGTGAGACAAACACCAGGCTGAGTCGAAATCAGGGTTCTTTGTTCTTTATTACCGGATTGTAACACTTGCGACTAAACATGTTAGTCGGAGAATGCATTCTGCCGTTATCAGCAAAATGGTGATATTTTATACCCTTGGATATGTGCTTAGAACATCATCATATCATTACTTGTCCAATGACTAAAACTGTTGCTATCCTTTCCCTGCTAGCTTCCTGCCTCTCAATCCATCAATGTCTCTCTTATCTTGTAAGTACAAGGATGCATTTACATCTTGTTACAGCCCTGTACAGGGCAGGGTAACTCCTTACACATTCCCATCTCATGATGTTTTACCTTACAATCCCTCCTTTGTCCTCTTTAGAGGACAATCTCGCCCTGACTATGCTACCACCGCGTTACATTAGTTCGCCTATACGGGTTCTGTTCACAGGGCAGTTCGGCTGGTGGGCGAGGGCTCCCCCAACCCTCCTTTGCGTACACCCCCCATCCGTCACCCCGATCCCATTGCCCGTTTACAAGTTTCATCCCATTTGCCCCCAAGCAAAAAACTAGCTAACCCCCCGTACATTAGTAAATACCCAAGTTAACATATGGTCTACAATCTGATTAATAATGTTTGTGTTACAATCAATGTTATAATATTTGTTCTACAATCAAGGTTATAATATTTAGGTTACAAGCAAGGTTAAAATTATATGTGTAACAATCTAATTCACAATCCCTCCTTCCCATCACATTCCCCTTCAGACTCCAGATCGATCTCAGCAACTTTCTCCGCCTCCTGTAATGTGAGATAGTCTTGCTCCACAGCCTGCACAGCTTGATATTTCGGAGGCAGTTCATCACGGTCAGCAAAGGCTCTCTCTATGGTCCTCGTGACCAGCGTTCGAATGCATGGAATACAACAACAGCCACAAGTGATAAAAATTGATACAGAAATGAACAAACCCAGCAAAAGTTGTCCTAACAATGTGCTCCATCTCCCAAACACTCCCTGTAACCAGGATAAAACAGGATTGGAGACTCCAGACTGGGCTTTTAATTCTTTCGCCAATGCCCTAAGTTTCGTTAACCCCTTAGTGAGTGATCCATCTGGCCCTGTGTTATTAGAGATAGAAGTGCAGCATAGATCTCCAAACATAGCACACACTCCACCTTTCTCTGCCAGGACCATATCAATCGCTATCCTATTCTGAAGTGTCATAAGGGAAGTTTCTGACAGTTGTTGATGTATTGCCTCAACAACGTCCCTGGTCAAATTTGCAAGGCGCTGGACATTATAGTGAATAAGGTTGATCCTATTAACATTTTTATTTACAGTGATGGGAAAAATTGCACTAAAAACAGGAAAACTTTCAAACCCAGCTGCAATCTCATCGGCTAATTTAAATTCGTCCGGAATATTCCGGGCTTGGCCAATGGCATCAATCCATACCCCATCAGGGTTCCTTCCTCCCGGCCCCAAGAGTCCAACACTCCTCCTTTTTCTCCACAGCCAACTCTCTGTGTGGCGCAATTCTAGGGAATCCTCGTCTCCCTCCTGCCTTTTGACAATCAGCACTGGCGCATTAAGGGTTACTAGAGCACACCGACCATCCCAGTTAGCGGGGAGCCAGTTGTACAGCACTCTTCCTCCACAAAACTCATCTGTGTAGTCATTCAATCTGCTACAAGTCTCCTTAGTTTCAGATTCATTTTTTTTGTTATGGGACCTCAAAATCATCCCCTGTATATGTTCATGATAACCAGTAACCTGTTTGGCTGCCCTGTCAGGCACCCATGTGGCGTTTTCCCTGCTAATAGTAGGTCGTCTACATACTGAATCAGTGTAACATCTTCCGGGAGCTTTAATTTCATTAGGATTTCGCTAAGGGCCTGATTGAACAGTCCTGGACTGTCCTTATAACCCTGAGGTAATCTAGTGTATGTGTACCGATGTGCTTGGTAAGTGAAAGTTAACCAGTCTTGCCATTCCTCAGCTAATTTCAAGCAGAAGAATGCGTTTGCCAGATCAATGACAGTATAGTATTCGTGCTCCGGACTCAGAGCCCTAAGTGCTACATATGGGTCTGGGACTGGTCTCCCGATGGTCTTGGTAGCCAAGTTAATCTCCCGGAGGTCGTGTACCATCCTCCAGTCTTTTCTACCCGGTTTGGGAACAGGCATGATGGGCGTGTTCCACATACTGTCAGGTGCCGCCCTTAAAACCCCTGACTCCATTAACCCTTCTATCGTTCCTTTAATACCCTCCTCCTGACTGGGCGACAAGCGGTATTGTTTTCTCCATATTGGTTTCTGCCCGGGGTTGGCCAATTCTAGAAATACCTCTCCTTTTATTACTCCCACATCATAGGGCCCCGTTGTCCATATGTGTGGACTCAGATTAGAAAGATATTTGTCTGAGTCTCTGTGATCAATATTTTCTCCTTCTATGGCTCGGTCTCTTTCTACTTTCTCATTCACTACCTGGTCCCATGCTTCAATATTCAGTCTGACAAATTTTCCTCCCTCCGAGGTGGAATATCCCGGGATTTCTGTCTGCCTGTATTCACACCCTATCGCTTCCTTTACCATCGGACCCAGCTGTCGAGCGTGATGATCTTTGGCAATACCCAAGGTCACATGAGGCACACTTTCTACTCCTAAGCAGAACCACTCCATTTGTTCTTCTGTCATGACAACCATAGCAGCTATTCCCTCCTTACCTACAAAGATAAATGGACAATGTACCGTTTCTGTCTTCCCTTCTTTTAGAGAGTCCCACCTCTCCTCATATTCCTGGTCCGGGTGGATGGTGTAGTTTAATGTAACATGCATAGGATCTAGTGGATAATGGTAATCCCCATACCGAGGAATACTGGCCCTCCACTCAAAAAACTGTTTAATCAGCCCTGGGCCTGGTTCATCATACAGTAGCCGACTCCAGAAAATACTAACCTCCACAGAGTCTTCTGAAGCGTTAGATGGGGTCATTACTATAAACTGTCCTCCCCTTCTTATTGTATCCCCTGGGTATGTTAACCGAAGGCCCTTCTCAGAATATTGTATGGTTATTCCTAGTTTGGTAAGAATGTCCCTTGCTAATAAATTAATGGGGCAACTTGGCACAACCAGGACAGGCGTTTTAACCCTTTGTCATCCAAATGTCATGTCGATGTTATCTGTATAGGGCTGTGTTTCCCTTATCCCGGAGAATCCTATTGTAGATAATGTTTTGCCCGAAAATGTGCTCCCTGGGGGTTTTTTAATCACTGTCGTAACTGCTGCCCCTGTGTCAACCATAAATTCAATTTTTTCTCCATTTACCGTCCCCCAAATTTTTTGTGGCTCCCAGGGAGGCGTGATTTTTGATTCTCCTGGGCACCGTCAATAATCAAATTCAGCACCTTCCTCAATATAGTCATTACACTGAGGTGCCTGGACTTGTTGATCACTCTGCCACCCCCCGATTCTCTGGGGCCCATCAATGTGTCCACCCCTACCCCTTGCTTGTCCTCTTAAGTTTCCTCCTCTTCCCCGATAGCCTCTAATAGAGGGTAATCTTTTTCCCCTTGCTCTCCCAGCCTCCGGACAGTTCCGCTGGTAGTGTCCAGGATTTTGGCAGTACCAGCATACTGCATGTTCCCCTCTATACATTGTACCTAGCTGTCTTTCCCAACCATTTCTTACTTGGGGTCTCGGATTTATCACTGGCCCCATGACCTGTGGGACTATCTGTTGGGCCGCTAATTTAACCCCTATATGTTCTATGGCTCTCACCAATTTATCGGTTGTTTTGTCCACCTCCTTCTGGGACGCACTTTCTGACTTAGCATGCTCTGATTGACGATGTCGTTTGATTGCATGTGTCAGGTGTCTTTTCCACAAATCCTCTGACATTGTCTCTAATCCCACAATGTCCCTTAATTTTGCTTGAACCGTAGCAGGTAGTCCGTTTATTATCCCATTACGAAAGTGAGCCCTTCCTAAGGGGCTGTGGTCGGGTCTTTCTCCAGTCCCTGTTTCCCATAAGTCCCATGCTCGAGTGAAATACTCGTGTGCAGTCTCTCCTTCCTTTAGTTGAAGGGTTACCAAGGCATCCAAACTATAGGGTGTAGGAAATGTTTCCCTAAGTGCTTCCCAAAATTTATTCCGAAGTGGGTTAAATTCTATTTCATCCCCCAATTTACTGCTTCTTACAATTTTCTCTATTTGCTTCAGGGCCCCTTCTGCCTTTAATTTTATCATGATAGTTCTGACATCTGCGAGTGCTAATTGTTCTTGGCAGGTTTCTCGCTCAAAACAAGAAATCCATGGACTAGCCCCATTACTCAACGGAGGTAGTTTTTTCATTAAACTCTCTAAGTCCATTCGTGACCAGGGTACATATTTTTGAGTTCCCCGTCCCGTGATCAGTAATGGGCATTGATATCTCAATTTTGGGGATTTCTGCTCCTTCTTTACTCTTGGCATGCATTTATTTATCCCACCTTGTTCTGACTCTTCTTCGTCACTGTCACTGTCCCTATCAGCTTCCAATGTCTCAGGGTCAAAGGTATATTGGTCACGTTCATCTCTAAGATAATCTTTTCGGCCATAGTTTAGTTGTTTCACATCTTTCTCTTTTGTCCTAACTATGTCCAGGTAGGCATGTCTATTTTTCTCCCTCCCGAGTCTTTTCCTTCTACTTTCCTCCCATGGTGGATCGTATCTCGTTTCCTCATCTGTACTACACTTTTCGTCCTTTACTCCTATTACCATTCCTTCAGCTTTAATTTCTCCTGACAGTGTTGTAGTTATCTTTTCCACTTCCTTCAATACACCTACCATTAATTCTTTTTGATCCTCACTGATCTGCCCCAGCACATTAATATCTCTGTTTAAGTTTTTAATGTTATCCTGAACCTTTTTCATGTTCCATTTCTGTATCTCTAACTCCTTTTCTATTTTCTTGGACTCCAGAGGGGTCTCTACATCTATTACTCCCCCTTCTATTTTTATTAAAGGGGCCTGTACCTCGTCTGATGTGTCCCTATTCCCGAGGTTCTTGTCACACCCCAGTGTCTCAATATCTGGATATAAGGGACGTGACTCCAGTATCCCATCTGGGGTGCCAGGGGCACCTTGTGACTCCACATATGCATAGGGCGGGGGTCTACAAGCTATTTCTACAGGGGCCATAATAGGTGGGTTATCAGGGAGACCAAATTCTTCGAATATAGCTAGGACATCGCGGTACTGCATCTCCTTGTCTCTCACCCTATTTTTTGCTGACTCGCGATTAAAGATTTTGTTTTCTGTGTCCCGTTTTGTTTAATTGTATAAGACTCACTTATAAATGATTTATTGTCAGAGTACATACATGACATCACATACATCCAGAGACTATGAGAGAGAGAGAGAGAGAGAGAGAGAGAGAGAGAGAGAGAGAGAGAGAGCATAGCGAGAGAAAGAGATAGAGAGGCAGATACACAGAGCACAAGAGATAGAGAGAGAAAATGCACTGGCCCCACTGGGAGAAAAGTCTTCAGATTAACACTTTCGTTTCAAAGGTTTTAAAAGGTTCTCATCCTGTGATCACTGGTCTGGATCAGATTGGGTCTCCCACCACTGGGAACTATCACTCCTTCCTTCCCTCCCACCTCGAGTGAGCTACACGTCAGCCCACAATGTCTGCCCTGATCCCGCAATGGTGGGGGTGCGGGAAAGAGGGAGGGAGAGAGGATAAAACAGGATCCCATTTGATGCGGAGCTGGAATTGTGGGCACAAAATTAAAACCAAATTGTATTTCTCTGCCCTGCCCAACCTGGGGATTTCAGGGCAGCACCGCCACAGATTGGGATTGGGAGGGGGAGTGGGTGAGAGAGGAGGGGGGGGAGAAGAGAGAGAGGGGGAGAGAAGAGAGAGAGGGGAGGGTGAAAGGAGGGAGGGAGAGAGCAAACCCGGACACTTCGTGGCTGGAAACTGGAAACAGGCACTTTTCCTTTCCCTTCTGTGTTTTGTTTCTTCCAGCTTATCTAAGCCTCTACGTTTTAAAATTTTTTTTTTTTTCCTCACCTGTCAGGAACATCTCAGTGCCCCCGGGTAACCAACCCCTCTTCCTCCAGCGGTCTACATATTTTCGGAGCATTTTTTGTTTTTCCAATGCCGCATTACTGGTATTTCGCTCCTCTAATTCCTGATTAATTTCCTTAATAACTTGGTCAAAAGTCTTAGCAGGCAACTGTACAGCCATAGCTGCGGGACCGCTTTCTAATGCCTGTTTTAATTTAGGTTCTTGTCCGTTTAGGGGATCTATGTCAACGAAAATTGCTTTTAAAAATGTCTCCTTGCAAGCTGGAGGACTAATATCTTTTAAAGGAACAGTCTCTAAGTCTTGTCCTCCAATTGACTTCAGACTGTCCTGTATACTCTGATTGCTCGTTTTCCACTCTCTGTTTTCCCAAAGGGGTCTGAAAGTTAAATTACAACTAGAAAACCAAATATTTGGGCTATACTTTTGTCCTGTTTCCCTGTACCAATCTATGAATTTACGTAACTTTATCTCCTTGGTGATGTTGGGAATACCCTCATTTAACTTATCAAAAGTATTTCGAATAAACTGGGTGTCTCTTAGGAGTTTGTCAACTTTTTCATTAATATCTCCTACCTGATCCGGACACAGCTGTCGCAGCCTTCTGTCGTCGTTCTTGTTCACCAGGCAGGCGTCCCTGAGTACTTTTTTTGTTGTCTCAAGGTCTCTAGTGTCTGCTGTGGTATTCCACCACGGCGAATTGGGGAAATAAATTCTTAACTTCTCAAGTGTACAGACATTATCATACCTACCGGACATTTATAAGTCAGTCTCTCAGATACAATTGAGGCCAATAAGCCTGAACCTTTGTTTTCTTTCAAAGCCCAACCTTCACGTGGGAGATTTCTCCTCTTAATAACCAGTTTAGGGCAGAAAACTCAGGTCCTCAATTGTTTATAGACCACCTTCTCACTCTATTGGACTTTGCAACGACACAATAAAGACTTTTAAACTCTAGTAGTTTCTTGCGAAGCACTTAATAAATGTCATTCAAACACCTTAAGGACTTTTATCTTGTCTGTAATCACTTACGTGTTACAATCCTGGCATGCGACCTTCAATTGTGGTCGTCTAATTTGTCCGATCTCCAGTTCTTACTGACAATCATAAAGATTTTTTAAAAAAAAGAGAATTTTGTTAAAACAGGCTTCTCTGGACCTTTTTATCAGCCGGCTGAGATGATTGTCAGAAAAAACAGAAACCGTCGTCCAGTGTTCACTCACCCATCACATCGGGGTCACCAAATTGTTAGGTCTGCTTTGTTCATGAATGAGTGAGACAAACACCAGGCTGAGTCGAAATCAGGGTTCTTTGTTCTTTATTACCGGATTGTAACACTTGCGACTAAACATGTTAGTCGGAGAATGCATTCTGCCGTTATCAGCAAAATGGTGATATTTTATACCCTTGGATATGTGCTTAGAACATCATCATATCATTACTTGTCCAATGACTAAAACTGTTGCTATCCTTTCCCTGCTAGCTTCCTGCCTCTCAATCCATCAATGTCTCTCTTATCTTGTAAGTACAAGGATGCATTTACATCTTGTTACAGCCCTGTACAGGGCAGGGTAACTCCTTACACATTCCCATCTCATGATGTTTTACCTTACAAGTCCAGCTTTTCAGCGCTCTGTCCTCTGTCCTGCATCACCACGCCAGACGTTAATTTGACCTCCATTTGGAGCTGTAGGCCTTACATCCTCAAATGGAGGACAAATTAAGGGGAAGAAAGCACACCTACCTGTTAAATGCAGTGTTCTGGGGTCTGCAGGCCGTGCGCAGGTGGCTGGAGAAGCATGAAGGTGGCGCCAAAAGGTTCCTGCAAGTAAGCATTCCACCCAACCCTGCTCCCCCCACCGAGGGAGGTGGGGGGAGGTGGTGTGGAGGAAATATTTTAAATCGACCCCCCCACCCTGTGATATTGACCCCCTGGATGGTTCCATCAACCCTTGGGGGTCGATATCAACCACTTTGGAGCCCCTTAGTTAGAATATATGTTTTGTTTCTTTTATTTTTTTTCATTTAATAACATGGATTCATATGTATCTTGTTCACTGTTACTTGATACTTGTAACTTGATATTAACTTACTTTATTATTATTATATGTATCTATGTATTTTGCATTTATTAAACAAATAAAAAGATTGAAAAAGAAATAGAAGGTATTGCAAGGTGTTTAACATCACATAATACATTTGACACTGTGCATGTTGAAGGTTGGTATTTTAATCATCGATGTTTTTAGGAGCTTCCGAAGCAGTGGACATGTGGGCTCAAGCTGATTCATGCACCCCGCTTTAGTGAACTGCAACACTGATTTTGGACTCAGGAACAAGCAGCGATCTTCCTCTGGGAGAGGGGTCTCCTCAGGCAAAGATGGGGAGAGATCTGGTTGCTGACTTGTATTCTTCTCCTGGAGCTGAGGGGTAATGGCCTCTGCACTGCTTCAAGTATCCTGTGTAGTGATACAACCAGTACAATGGCCGCACTACTACCAGCCTACTGCAAGGGGCAACCACTGTTCCTGCAAGTAGGCAACCTGGGAGGCTGGCCCCACCTGCCTGTTGTCAATCACCGGTCCGTATAAGACAGACACTTGGAGCCAGGAGTATATTGAGACCTGGTTTGTACAAGTTTAAGATAATTCTGATGCAGGCTTTAATTATCTCACCCCATGCCCACTTCCGGGAGACTGGGAGCAATGCAGATGCTGTTGCTCCCCAGTTCCAGGATGTGAGTGCACTCCCACTGTTGGGCTTACTTGTAACTAATTTTTCTCCTTTCTTTCCCCTCCGTCTTTGCGTTTCCTCTGGTGCTCATGCTGGCTTTAATTATTGCTTTCAGTGTTTGTTGCCAATTTCTTCTGTGGGGCATTTTGGGTTTTCTTTATTTTCTTCACATCTGATACAGCTCTCTCCTCCGTGAACTCTGCCTTCTCAGGTGTGACCTCTGGCCTCGTGACTGGAGTTTGAGGATTGGAGGTTGATGAGCTTGGGGATCTCCTCTCTTTCACTGGTTTTGGTTTCTTTAGATTTGTGGTATTTCTAAATGACTATTTCATCTTATTTTATTGTATGAAGGTGCAAAAGAAAGCTATTTGGCCCATCAGATCCATTCTGGTTGCCATTTGGAATTATTCTCCCTTTCCTTAAAGTTTGACACAATCTGTAACATGAAGTGAAACCAGAGCCTTTTCCTTCACATAATTATGATGAGTGGCAGAGAGGATTCTTCGTGCTTCCACAACAAATCTACTGGATCTGTGAGAAGCTGTAGCATCAAGAAAGAAGAGGAATAAAGAGGAAGACAATTTAGAGAACCATTGGAGCAGAAGAGACCATCTGGTGTGAGCAAGCCTGCTGACGTAGGGTTGGATCCAAGCTGTTTGGGGGAACCAATCTAATGCCCTTACCAACAGTAAGCCCACCTCCTCCTGTATATTGAGGATGGCTGCGGCAGCAAACTCTTCAGGAGGACAAAGGTAATTGTTACCCCTGCTCCTTCAGACTCCTAAGCAACAAACTCAATTAGAGACTCATTAAAGGACTCTTACTTTACACATTATTTATTATTGAATATTTATTTTCTGTATAGCACAGTTTGTTTACATTTGTTCTTTGTTTACACTTCTCTCTTTTGCATAAGTATATTTTTCTTGAGTATAGTTTTTTTGCACTACTGATAAGTAGAAATTCTGCCTGGCCAGGAGAAAAAAGAATCTCAGGGTTGTATGCAGTGTCATTTATGTACTCTGGCAATAAATTCAAACTTTGAATCCAGAACATCAGTAGGGTGGAAGTGAAGGACCTGAACTAAGATTCCCTGTTTTTCCAGGATCTCTTCATCCATAGGTTTAGATAGAATGCTGCAAATTTGAGGCAAAGGATATCTACAGCCTCCAGGACGTTTCAGATAACAGTCACTTCAATCTGCCATTCAAAACCACAGTGGCATGGCAGAGGATGCTCCAGGACTTCCAGGAAAAGGGGAATGTGGTGCCACTCTCAAGATGCAGCCACTCTTCACCTTTCCAATCTAGAGGAATCAGTGAGAATGGTGCAAAATTTCAACCCATATGTGCCAGTCATGGACGTGCTTACCTTCCTGGATGGTTATGCTGAAGGGACAAGGACCTGCATGGACACAAAGGCACATTCAGAATCTGCACCAGCAAATGCCAAGTGAAGGTGAAGCTGAGGGAGGACAGCAAAGGGGCCATCCCCACTCATTGTTTGCCATTGGAGGGAAATCGTTGGAACTCGGTCAACACTGGACAGCCCAAGGTGTCAAAGAACGTCAACAAGCCTGGATATGTAGTTGACCAATGCGGTGCAGTCATCTCCAAGAAATGCAAGCAGGAAGGCCACCGGACCAAGGACTGTGCAGAGAGCAGGTGCTGAAATTGTGTGGGTAAGCAGGCCACATTGTGCAGAGCCTGTCCAAAACCTATAGCCATCTATGTACAGGCAATGAGGGCAAATGACCAACAAAGAGGTCAACAACCTCTCAACCTCTACTGCACAATAAAAAAGCATACTTGCTGGATGCAGCGCATCATGTTTGAAGCTCCTCTATCCTAGATCAGAAGGAGCAAGGAAAGGTGGTGCCCCACACCACAGTAGCTGTTTGAACAAAGTTTCAATAGAGTTGTGTTGAATAAAACGGTGGCATCCAGGATGAAGAGCTAGTCAATGCCGTTGGTTCAACTCTCCCAAAGTGTCTCCCTATCCCTACCTAGTAAGAATATTTATTTTTATTAATATATCATTAAGTATGTTGGTAAGGCTTTATCTGTAAACTTGGGGTGGGGGGGGGGAAAGAAGGTTAATTATGATGGTAACATTGTTACAGCGCCATCGACCAGGGTTCAAATTTAAATTTTGTGTTATGGGAATTAGCTGATTAAAGTGAACTTTACATACTTAAAGACTACATTACAGATTTTTTTTCAAATTACTTGCATTTTGCAGCAAGGCAACATCCTGGTAAATCTCCTCTGCACCCTATCCATAGCTTCCACATCTTTCCTGTAATGAGGTGGCCAGAACTGAACACAATACTCTAAGTGTGGTCTCACCAGAGATTTGTAGAATTGCAATATGACCTCTCTACTCCTGAACTCAATCCCCCTATTTATGAAGCCCAACATCCCATCAGCCTTCTTAACTATCCTATCAACCTGTGTGGTGACCTTGAGGGATGTAAGGATTTGGACCCCAAGATCCCTCTGTATCCACACTCTTATGTAACTAACCATTAACTCAGCCTCTGGTTTGTCCTTCCAAAATGCATCACCTTGTGGACGCTGTATTGCAGTGCGAAATGAAGAGTTGTAGTCGAGTTGAGTTCAAATGGAAAACAAAACTTAACTGTTGGACCTGCGCAAATTTAAAACCCCGGTCTTCCAGCCACCCCTGCACCACACAAAGCTGAGACGTCATCGTACTGTGCAGGACTTCCTGAGCCGGTTTTCGCCTCGGCGAGCTGCCACAACCTCACATATTCAGATTGAAATCCATCTGCCACTTCTCCTCCCAACTCTGTATCCTGTTTATATCCTCTTGTAACCTTCGACAACCTTCAGCTCCATCCACAACTCCTCCAACCTTCACTTCATCTGCAAATTTACTGACCCATCTTCCTGCCTTTTCATCCAGGACATTTATAAGAATCAATAAGAGTAGGGGTCCCAAAATAGATTCTTGCGGCACTCCACTAGTCACTGACCTCCAGGCAGAATACTTTCCTTCCACTACTGCTCTCTGCTTTCCACCTGCAAGCCAATTTGTTTTATCCACACAGAACTGTTAAGAAGGAAACAAAGGACTTTGAAACCTTCTGTACAGGGGAGGGAGGTGTAAAGAGATTGGATGTCAAATTCAGGGAATTGGAAGTTGTTGAAGAGATGTACGACATGTTCATGAGAGGTATCACAGATATAAGTAGAGAGGGGCTGGTCCAGTGGAGAAAAAATAGTGTTGAGATAAGATGATACTAGTTCAGTGTGGGAACAATGGGTCCACTTGGATAAGTGGTTCATGTAGTCAGGTGCTATTTTAATTTCAATCAACCTTTCATTGCTTGAGATAACAAAAAGGCTAGACCGAGGTAAGTGCCTGTCTTGAAGGATGTCATTTGAAGTGTTTTGCAGCTCTCTTGATGTTGTCATCTTGGGTAATGTGTAAAACAGATTTATGAATAAACATAATCAGAGGAGAGGAAGCTTCGTCTCTCTTTCAACTTGAAAATAATGAAAGTATAAGAAATGATGTAGCAATCTCAGCCCTGATCACCATGGACAATTAGAGTATTGTCTTCAGTTCTGGTCACCTCATTATTGGAAAGATGTGGAAGTTATGGAGAGGGTGCAGTGGAGATTTACCAGGATATTGCCTAGATTGGAAAATAACTGATGAGGCAAGGTAGCAGAGTTGGGACTTTTCTCTTTGGAGCGTAGAAGGATAGAAACATAGAAACATAGAAGATAGGAGCAGGAGTAGGTCATCGACCCTTCAAGCCTGCTCCGCCATTCAACGAGATCATGGCTGATCTTAAAGTTCAGTACCCCGTCCCCGCCTTCTCTCCGTAACCTTTAATACCCTTATACTGAAGAAATAGATCTAATTCCCTCTTAAATAGATTTAATGAACCTGCCTCTACTGCCCTCTGTGGCAATGAATTCCACCGATTCACCACCCTCTGGGTAAAGAAATTCCTCCTCATCTCGGTCCTAAATGGTTTGCCTATTATCCTCAAACCATGGCCCCGGGTTCTGGATTTTCCCATCATTGGAAACATCCCATCTGCATCCATTCTGTCCAGTCCTGCCAGAATTTTATATGTCTCTATCAGATCCCCTCTCAATCTTCTAAACTCCAGGGAGTACAATCCCAATTTGCGCAATCTTTCCTCATAAGTCATTCCTGCCTTTCCAGGTATCAGCCTGGTGAATCGCCTCTGCACTCCCTCCATTGCAAGAACATCCTTCCTTAGATAAGGTGACCAAAACTGCACACAATACTCCAGGTGGGGTCTTACCAAGGCCCTGTACAGCTGCAGTAAGGTATCCTTGTTCCTATACTCAAACCCTCTTGATATGAAGGCCAACATACCATTTTCCCTTTTAACCGTCTGCTGTACCTGCATGCTCGCCTTCAGAGACTGGTGTACAAGTACCCCTAGGTCTCTCTGCACTTCCCCATCTCTTAATCTATTGCCATTCAAATAGTAATCTGCCCTCCGGTTTGTATTACCAAAGTGGATAACCTCACATTTATTCACATTGTAGTGCATTTGCCATGTATCTGCCCAGTCCCTCAATTTATCCAAATCACACTGGAGCTTCCTGACCCCCTCTTCCGTGCACACAACCCCTCCTAGCTTAGTGTCATCTGCAAATTTGGAGATATTACATCCAATCCCCTCATCCAGATCATTAATGTAAATTGTGAACAGCGGGGGTTCCAGTACAGATCCCTGTGGCACCCCACTGGTCACCGCCTGCCACTCAGAAAACGAGCCATTTATCCCAACTCTCTGTCTTCTACCTGCCAGCCAGTTCTCAATCCACATCAATACTTTTCACCCAATTCCATGAGCCTTGATTTTGTAAGCCAGTCGTTTATGCGGGACCTTATCGAAGGCCTTTTGGAAGTCCAGGTACACCACATCCACTGGCTCTCTCCCATCTATTTTACCTGTCACCATCTCAAAGAATTCCAATAGATTTGTCAAGCATGATTTACCTTTTGTAAATCCATGTTGACTCCGTCCGATCCCTTCTTTGCTAGTCATATGCTCCACTATTACATCCTTAATAATGGATTCCATCATTTTGCCCACTACTGATGAAAGCCTCACCGGCCTATAATTCCCCGCTTTTTCTCTACCCCCCTTTTTAAATAGTGGGGTAACATTAGCTACCCTCCAATCCATGGGTACTGATCCTGAGTCTATTGAGTTCTGGAAAATAATTCTTAAAGCATCTGTTATCTGAATGGCCACTTCCTTAAGTACTCTAGGATGTAGATTATCAGGCCCTTGGGATTTATCTGCCTTCAATCCCATCAATTTCCCCAAGACCATGTCCTTAGAGATACTGATTTCTTTCAGTTCCTCCCTTGCATTAGTCTCTATGTTTCCCAACATCCTTGGGAGGTTATTTGTATCCTCTCTTGTAAAAACAGAACTAAAGTAAGAATTTAATTGGTCTGCCATTTCCTTATTCCCCATTATATATTCCCCTGATTCCAACTGCAAGGAACCTACTCTGGATTTCACCAATCTTTTCCTCTTGACATATTTATATTTGCCGCAAGCTTACTTTCATAATTTATTTTTGCTCTCTTGATTAATCTCTTTGTCCTCCTTTGGTGCATCTTGAACTGCTCCCAGTCTTCGGTTGTGGTACTTTTTTTGGCCAATTGATATGCTTTCTCTTTGGACCTAATGCTGTCTCTAATTTCCCTTGTTATCCACGGTTGAGTCACCTTTTTTGGTTTATTTTTATGCCAAACTGGTATAAACGATTTTTGCAATTTCTCCATTAGATCTGTGAATGCTTTCCATTGTCTATCCACAGTCAACTCCCCCATAAACACCACCCAATCAATTTTACTCAACTCCCGTCTCATACCATCATAATTCCCTTTATTTAAATTCAGGACCTTAGTCTCAGTTTTAATTTCATCACTCTCCATGTCGAGTGAGAATTCGATCATATTGCGATCGTTCCTACCCAAAGGGCTTGTACAACAAGATTGTTGATTACCCCCTTATCATTGCATAATACCCAATCTAAAATGGCCTGCTCCCGAGTTGGTTCCTCGACATATTGGTCTAGATAACCGTCCCGTAAACATTCAAGGAATTCCTCCTCCTCAGTATTTTTACTAATTTGGCTAGTCCAATCTATATGCAAATTAAAGTCTCCCATGATGACAGCTGTTCCCTTATTGCACGCTTTTCTAATTTCTCTTTTAATGCCTTCCCTCACTACTATTTGGAGGCCTATATACCACCCCCAATAACGTTTTCCGCCCCTTGCTATTCCTCAGTTCTACCCATATAGATTCCGCATCTTCCGAATTGATATCCTTTCTGTCAATCGTGTCGGTCCCTTCTCTTATCATCAATACTACCCCACCCCCTTTTCTTTCTAGCCCATCCCTCCTAAATATCGTATACCCCGGGATGTTAAGTTCCCAGGCTTGCCCACCCTGCAGCCATGTTTCTGTAATCCCAATCAAATCATATTTGTTTATCTCAATTTCCACAGCTAATTCATCTACCTTGTTCCGAATGCTTTTTGCATTAAGATATAAAGCCTTCAGATTTGCTTTTTTCACCCTCCTTGCTCTTTCTGATTTTTTACTTTCGCTGCCTAACCTAACTTTTCCTATTTTATCCTTTCTGTCCTTTGCCCTATCATACAGATTCTCACCCCCCTGCCAAATTAGTTTAAACCGCACCCAACGGCTGTACCAAACCTAACTGCCAATATATTGACCCCTTTTGGGTTTAGGTGTAACTCATCCTTCTTGTAGAGGTCATGCCTTCCCCAAAAGAGATCCCAATGATCCAAGAAGCCAAAACCCTGTCCTTTACACCAGCCCCTCAGCCACACATTCATTTTTCTTAACCTTCCATTTTTGTCCTCAGTTGCACTTGGCACAGGTAGCAAACCAGAGATCAGCACCCTGGCTGTCCTATTTCTTAGTTTCTGTCCTAGCTCTCTGTAATCCTTTTTCAGTACTTCCTCCTTCTTTTTATCTATGTCATTGGTACCCACATGTACCAAGACATCAGGCTGTTCACCTTCCCCTTTTAGAATATCCTGGACCTGATTTGAGATATCCCACACCCTTGCACCAGGGAGGCAGCACACCATGCGGGCATACCTATCTGGCTCACAGAATCTCCTGTCTCTATTTCTGACAATGGAGTCCCCAATGACCACTGCATAAGAGGAGACTTATTAGAGGTCTTCAAGATTATGAGAGGTGTAGATAACCCAGTGCCTGTTTCCCAGGGGAGGAACGGCAAACACCAGAGGACATGTGCACAAAGTGAAGGGAAGGAAGTTTAGGGGAGACATCAAGGGTAATCTTTTTTTGCAGAGAGTTGTGGGTGCCTGGAATGCCTTGCCAGGAATGGTGGTGGAGGCTGAAACATTAGGGACATTTAAGAGCCTCTTAGACAGGCACATGGATGGAATAAAAATAGAGGGTTTCAATGTAGGGAGGGTTTAGTACTTTTTGTAAGGAATATGTAGATTGGCACAACATCGAAGGCCCAAGGCCCTGTAGTGTTTTATGTTCTATGATCTAACGCAGCAAACATGCCCCCCTCCTCCATCTGGCAGCACTTGTTCTTACCCTCAATAACTTCTCCTTTGGATCACATCACTTTCTCAAGCCAAATGAGTAGCCATGGGTACCTGCTATGCCTGCCTTTTTGTTGGTTTTGAGGAGTAATCCATGCTGCAAGCTACACAGGCAAGATTCTACGACTCTTCCTCCACTACATTGATGACTACATTCGTGCTTCCTTATGCACCCGTGATGAGCTCATCAACTTTAATCATTGCTCTTAACTTTCACTTCAATCTCCCCTTTCCTGATCTTTCTGCCTCCATCTTAGAAGACAAACTTTCTACAGACATTTTTAACAAATTTACCAACTCCCACAACTATCTCGACGACACTTCTTCACTCTGTAAGGATTCTATTCCTTTCTCTTAATTCCTCCATCTCTGTCATTTCTGCTCCCAACATGAGCTCTCCATTCCAGATCATATGAGATGACCTCTTTTTTTTTAAAATGTGACTTCCCCTCTACTACCATCAGCTCAGCCCTGGTCCCTACCTTCTCCATTTCCCATTCATCTGCCCTGACCCCCTCTGCCCCAAGATGCAGCAGAAACAGGATTCCCTTTGTCCTCATCAACCACCCCACCAGCCTCCACTTCCAACATATTATCCTCTGCAATTTTCATCACCTACAACATGATCCCACCAGACACATCTTGCCCTCTCCTCCCCTCTCTGCCTCCCATAAGGACCACTCCCTCCATCATCCACTTATCGCTTCCCACCAATTGCCCTCTTGGCACTTTCCCCTCTGACTGCAGGAAGTGCTACACTTGCATCCACATTTCCTCCCTCATCACCATATGGTACCGCAAACAGTCCTTCCAAGTGAAGCAACACTTCACGTGAATTAGCAGGAGTTATCTGGTGCTCCTGTTGTGGCCTTCTCTACATCAGAGAGACTGGACACAGACTGGGAAATTGCTTCACTAAACACCTTCACTCTGATCTCCCAGTGACCAACTATTTCAATTCTGACATGTCTTTCCATGGCCTGATGCACTGTTAAACCAAGGTCATAATATTCCGTCTGAGTACTCTCCAACTGGATGGCAGTAATGCACTTATGCAGGTTCTGTGGACCATTTCCTGTTCTCCCTCTCTTCCATATCCCTCTGCCTCCTTTTCTCCAGCTCTATATCCCCTTTCCTCTCCATTCACAGAGCCATTCCTTTTTCCCCTCCTTCATGTTGTGCCTTTCTTTCCTTATCCACCTATTACCTCTGCATGTAGGACTCTGCTCCTCCCCATACTCCTTCCCCCACCACCATTTTATTCAGGTGCTTGCCTACACTTTTTCCCATGACTTGATGAAGGGCTCAAGCCCAAAATGTTGGTTTTGTATCTTTATCTTTGCTACATCGTTCGTTGTTTCACCTGCTGAGTTTCTCCAGCATTGTGTTTTAATTGACTACATCCTATCATACATGTCAAAGGACAACATTCTGCAACATGATGATGAAAGATAAAGAATATGTAAAACCAACATGACATTTAAAAGTGTTACTTGTTTAAAGCCGAATGCTACTTGTGTTATGGAGTGTATTGGCTAATGTGTTGTGTGGTTTTATGTTAAAAAGTGACAGTTTGCCTTAGGGAGCCAAGGTGAAGGTGGACTGCTGAGAGAATGGGAGATGGACTGAGCATGTGCAGAAAATGAAAAAAAAATTCTGGACTTGGACAATAAACCACCACTGGGTGGTGCTGTGGAATGGAAGAAGGCCCAGAGCATGAGTCATGGTCTGGAGGACAGTTTAGAATGTTGGGATTTCAAAAAGGATGAACAATCCAAAGGCACTCAGAAGGATCCGGACCAAGACAATTGTTTCTCTCTCTGCAAGCAACACAAGGAGACAACTTCAAATTTTGTGCTCTCTCTCTCTCTCTCTCTCTCTCTCTCTCTCTCTCTCTTCTCTCTCTCTCTCTCTCTCAAAGATCTTTTGGCTTCAGTTTACCAAACAAACTGAATTTTGTTTATGATCTTTGCTTAGATTGAGATCGAAGTTTTGTGAGTCTTGTGTGTTTTGTGTCTAAAGTTTTCTGTGGGCTGGTTGGAAATATAATTTAGACTTTAATTACATATGTTATATTTAGGCTGGGCAATTTATTAGTTTTACACTGTTCTAGAAATTTGCATGTACTTTTCAGTGGGCATTGTTATAAAAGGGGGGATTTTGAATTAAAGTTTGAAGGTGTAATTTTTGTTAATAAAGTGATTGTTCATCTTTACCCTTGTGTGATACAACTTCTTTGTGGTTGCTGGTTTGATCTTGTAACACTTGTAATAAGAAGACTATAATCGTAATCAGAATTCAGACTTTCACTGAAGCCACTTGAAGTGACTGCTTTAGTGCAATGGTAGAGCTTCAGTGTGCATAAATGATCCTGATGCAGCAGTAATGCAGTAACAAGTGCGAACATGCCCGAGGACCTTTGAGGATCCAGAAATTTACGACACAGGAACAGACCCTCAGCCCACAATGTCAGCACCGACCATAATGCCAAATTAAACTGCACCTCTTCCTGTGTGTTTCCTGTCTGTTCATAAGCCGGTCCAAATGTCTTTTAGCATGGCATGTGAAATTGTTCAGTTGTGGGTGAGACCTGTAGAGGCCAGACAGGGTGCACCTTAGCAAGAATGGACCAGACGGTAGGTTTATAAGTGCTGTTGGGTCAATTTAAACCTTCTTGGGTAAAGTACGTAGATTCAGAAGAGAGAAAAGCAGAGCTGGAAATGAAAGGTAGAAAAATTGGAATTTGAAAAACAATGCAAGGAAAGATTGGAAAATAGACAACAAAGGCATCTGGCATGATTCTAAATACATGGACTATGTAGTATGGAACAAATCCACTAAAGCACAGATGGAAAATCAAATGTATGATATTTTTGCTGCCATTGAAATATGTCTCAAAGAGGGGAAGATAAAGCAAGATAACTTTCCTGAATACAGGGTTTTCAAACAATGGAGGAAATTTAAAAGAAAGGGAATGGATGCCACCATTAGTTAAAAGAGCAGTAATAGCTGAGATAAGTGAGGATATTTTAGAAGAATCATTATATGAAGCCTAGTAGGTTGAAATTGAGATTGGAAAAAGGGCAAAAAGAGGTGAAAATAACAAGGTGAATTACATGCCTCCAAGTAGTCAGAGGGTGATAGAAAATGAGACCTACAAAACATCACAAGTGTAACAGTAGAACATTTCAATTTCCCCAACATTGATTGGACTGGAAATAGCTTTTTGAAGGCAAATCAGTCTCAGAACACTGGGAGGGATTCAGATTGGGCACCTGCCTACATTTTGCTCATACTATGCTGAAGGATTCAAGCCTAAAACGTTGGTTGTGTATCTTTGCTAGATAAAGTACATTGTTTGACCTGCTAAGTCTACCCAGCTTTGTGTTTTTACTTCAATCACAGTGTCTGCAGATTTTTGTGTTTTACTTCTGGGATAATGTTGACTTTCAGGCTGACTTCCAGGCCAAACATTTTGGCAGTTTCCGCAAAACAGGACGTCAAGCGCTGAAGAGAACTGAGGTCCTCCATCAGCCAGCTCCCCACCATGACTACCAGCCCCCCACATCTCCATCGGCACACAAAACTCAAAACGGTCAACCAGTTTACCTATCTCGGCGGCACCATTTCATCGGATGCAAGGATCGACAATGAGATAGACAACAGACTCGCCAAGGCAAATAGCGCCTTTGGAAGACTACACAAAAGAGCCTGGAAAAACAACCAACTGAAAAACATCACAAAGATTAGTGAATACAGAGCCATTGTCATACCCACACTCCTGTTCGGCTCCGAATCATGGGTCCTCTACCGGCATCACCTACGGCTCCTAGAATGCTTCCACCAGCATTGTCTCCGCTCCATACTCAACATTCATTGGAGCGACTTCATCCCTAACATCGAAGTACTCAAGATGGCAGAGGCCGACAGCATCGAATCCACGCTGCTGAAGATCCAGCTGCGCTGGGTGGGTCACGTCTCCAGAATGGAGGACCATCGCCTTCCCAAGATCGTGTTATATGGCGAGCTCTCCACTGGCCACCGTGACAGAGGTCACCAAAGAAGAGGTCAAGGACTGCCTAAAGAAATCTCTTGGTGCCTGCCACACTGACCACCGCCAGTGGGCTGATATCGCCTCAAACCGTGCATCTTGGCGCCTCACAGTTCGACGGGCAGCAACCTCCTTTGAAGAAGACCGCAGAGCCCACCTCACTGACAAAAGACAAAGGAGGAAAAACCCAACACCCAACCCCCAACCAACCAATTTTCCCCTGCAACCGCTGCAACCGTGTCTGCCTGTCCCGCATCAGACTTGTCAGCCACAAACGAGCCTGCAGCTGACGTGGACATTACCCCTCCATAAATCTTCGTCCGCGAAGCCAAGCCAAAGAAGAAATGTTGATCTTATAGTTAGAATCAACAAATTTAAAACATTGGATGAGACAAACATTGTAGGAGAGGCCTTAGCAACTTTAAAAGTGAATAGATCACTTGACCTGGATGAAATATATTCTAGTTTTTCAAAAGCATCATGCAGAAAAGTTGCAGCAGGTCTGATTGTCTTTTTAGTACAGTAAATAAAATTTACTGCAATTTCCAAAAAGTTAACAAGAATGATAACATGTTTGGTTTTGTCTATGTGAATTTTAGCATTGTTTTTAGTAATATCCCACAAGAGATGTCAAGAAAGTAAAAGCCCATGGGATCTCAGAGATTCTCTTTATTGCACAGTCAGTTTGTTTAATTTCATTATCTGTTTACATTTCTTTTTGTTTACATGTATATGCTGTGTACAGTTTTTTTTTTCACTACCAATAAGTAGTAATTCTGCCTTGCCCGTAGAGAAAAGAATCTCAGGGTTGTATGTGATGTCATGTATGTACTCTGACAATGACAACGGCCGTTGTCATACCCACACTCCTGTTCGGCTCCGAATCATGGGTCCTCTACCGGCACCACCTACGGCTCCTAGAACGCTTCCACCAGCGTTGTCTCCGCTCCATCCTCAACATCCATTGGAGCGCTCACACCCCTAACGTCGAGGTACTCGAGATGGCAGAGGTCGACAGCATCGAGTCCACGCTGCTGAAGATCCAGCTGCGCTGGATGGGTCACGTCTCCAGAATGGAGGACCATCGCCTTCCCAAGATCGTATTATATGGCGAGCTCTCCACTGGCCACCGTGACAGAGGTGCACCAAAGAAAAGGTACAAGGACTGCCTAAAGAAATCTCTTGGTGCCTGCCACATTGACCACCGCCAGTGGGCTGATAACGCCTCAAACCGTGCATCTTGGCGCCTCACAGTTTGGCGGGCAGCAGCCTCCTTTGAAGAAGACTGCAGAGCCCACCTCACTGACAAAAGGCAAAGGAGGAAAAACCCAACACCCAACCCCAACCAACCAATTTTCCCTTGCAACCGCTGCAATCGTGTCTGCCTGTCCCGCATCGGACTTGTCAGCCACAAACGAGCCTGCAGCTGACGTGGACTTTTTACCCCCTCCATAAATCTTCGTCCGCGAAGCCAAGCCAAAGAAAAAAAAAACTCTGACAATAAATCTGACATCTGGAAAAGAGAAAATTGGCCTATTATATCCAAAAATGGCTTAGTAGCTGGAAGTAAATAGCAGTGAATGATGGGAATTTTTGGAACGTTTTGTAAACAATATTGGCCTCATGGAGTCAGAAATTAGTCCTTTACTTTTTGTAATATATATTAATATGCAGAATATGGTAAAGAAGTTTGATATGGTACAAATGTGGCCATGTGGTTGACAGTGAGGGAAAAAGCTTTGCAATGCAAGAGGATTTGGACCATCTCATCTATTGTATAGATAAAGTGTAAAATGGAATTAAATACAAAAAATGTGAGAGCTTGAGTAAGGGGTAGCATGGTGATCGTAGCAGTTAGCACAACCCTGTAACAGTGCCGTGTTCGGGACAAGGGTTCGAATCTCGTGCTGTATGTAAAGAGTTTGTACGTTCTTCCCGTTTCTGTGTGAATTTTCCCCAGGGGCTCCAGTTTCCTCCCACCATTCAAAACCTTCTGGGAGTTGTAGGTTAATTTGGTGTAATTGGGAGCACGGGCTCATGGGCCAAAATGGCCTGTTACAGTGCTGTATGTCGAAAAAAAAATGAAATTAAATTTAAATGTAAACATTTTTATTTTAAATATAAACGTTTAAAATAAAAAAGGCTAGATATTGATGTTTGGAGAAACAGAAAGTGTTCTTTACAGAAATAGATTGTTGGGCACTATCAGTAGCCCAATAATTATACAGACAGAAGACTGAGGGGAACGGTAGGCTTTATAGAGCAAGAGACTGCTGGCCCGCATCTAGGCTAGGAAAATGAGTGGGAAGGAGAGGGGGCTCGACCTTTATGGCCAAGGGTCACATGGGAAGGATCAAGGGAGGAGTTAAGGTAGGGAGACCCCGGAGGGCAGGCCAGCCAGTGCAAACAGTCATATATATAACTACATAGATCCTTCAAGGTATCAGGAAAGGTCATAAGTGGTTAAAAGGAATGTTTTCCTTTATCAACATAGACATCAAATTTAAGAGCTGGAAGGTTATGCTAGAATAGTATACATTACTAATGAAAACAAATCTTGACTACTGAGTATTGATCTGTGTTATTGGATAGATGTGATTGCACCTTAGACTATATAGTTTGGTTTGTTTTCTTTGAACAGAGGTGACTAAAGACTGAAGGAAGACTTAAATGAGGTGTATAAGATTACAGGGTGGGGGGTGGGCATGTAAATAAGTAAATAGGAAATGAAAAATCAATCATTTAAATAAGGATCACACACACACATACAGATATGCACCTGCCGTTGCTGCCATCTCCATCGCCATCAACTGGGACATTTAGTGGATCTTGTGTGTGGTGGTATAGTGTCCATTGTTTTATTCTTGTTGACAGTGTATAACCTAAAGTATTTTTTTAAGATTTCCTGCACAATCATTGCTCCTGCTGCCTCATTCGCAGAACCATAGAACACAGAAACACATATGCAGAACTATTATTCTGTCGCGCCCCATCGACCAGCATCTGGACCATTGCACTCCATTCTCCTTCCATCCACATTTCTTCCAAATTTCTCTTAAATGTTGTAATCAAATCTGCATCCATCACTTCTGCTGGTAGCTTGTTCCATGCTCTCACCAACCTATGAGTAAAGAACTTCTGAATTTTCCTTTTAAACATTTACCCTTTCATCCTTAACCTGTGTCCTCAAGGTCTTTCCTCATCCAACCTCAGTAGGAAAAAAAACATGCTTGCACTTATCCAATGTAAACCCCTCATAATTTTGTATACTACCAAGTCTCACTTATTCCATGATGCCCCAGGGAATAAAGTCCTTACCTATTCAATGTTTCCCTGTAACTCAGCTCCTCAAATTCTCGCAACATCCATGTAAATTTTATCTGTATTCTTTCAATCTTATTTATATCTTTTCTGTAGGTATGTGACCAAAACTGCACACAATACTCCAAATTTAGCCTCCCCAATATCTCCAATATCTTATACAACTTCAACAAAGCATCCCAATTCTTGTGATCAATGCTTTGATTTATGAAGCCAGTATGGCAAAAGCTCAATTACGATCCTATCTACCTGTGATGCCCCTTTCAATTAATTGTATACAGTATCTATATTCCCAGACCCCTCTGTTCTATTGCTAATTAATTGTTCTGAGGAATCTTATCAGATCTATTGGATTTCAGATTTTAGATGACTCAAGAGATTTTTTTGAACCTGTTTCCAAAACCATTTTTTCCCTTGAAATTGTTAAGCTAAGTCTGCCAATTCCATATTACTGCTGACCCATTCAAAACTTCTCGTCCATGTCATCATCCCACCTTTTTCTCTGACACTTGAAACAACTGGCCAGTTGGCCCAGCAAGGGAGCCATCCAATTTCTCATCTTCCTAGTGGTACAACGCAGTTGTGACTTTTCCTGCAGTTTTGACTTGTAAGTAAGTCTTGGACTTGTGAGGGGTAGAGACCTCTGGCCACAGGCATTAAAATTTGCATTATTTGGCAACAAGAGCAGCCATTTCACCCATTTTCTGCCTCTTTTGGGCACTACTTGAAGATTATCTCTTTCCTGTTGTAGAGATGGTTTCTCTGTAATTTCCTTCCTTTATTTATATTTTTAAAAAATAATTTATATTGCTAAATTTGCATGCTTGATAATGTAACTTTGAGAAATGCAGTTGTTTATTAAAGATGCTGATGTTTTAATTTTGATCTCGAGTGAGAAGCTGTATGCAACAAATTAAATATAATTTTTTGGTTCTGAAGACATTTTAGTTAGTTACTAAGTCTGATGACAGATCCTTAGGCAATAAGTTATAAAGAGCAATTGTTACTGATTATTCATGACTATAGATAGAAAATGGGTAACCAATAATATACTAATGAAGAAGACAATGTCTCTGTTTTAAATGTATTGGGGTGGGAAGAATTAAAATGAACATCATGTAGACATTTATATTGAAAAGTTAAAATGTCAGTTTATGATCAACAGTGTAAATGGGTGGTGAGAACCAGGAAAGATAGAAAGATAGCTGAGAAAAGTAGCAAAATGTATATGGAAGGTAGGGGAACTGGTAAGAGTGTGAGTGTGTACACATTTATGAACATGTGCGTGGGGGACAGGGGTTGTAGACCTGTGAAAAGTGGAAAAGTAGAACAAAATTTAAGTGAATAATAGGACCAAACTCATAGGAGAATGGATAGAATATAAGTAGCACAAAGATTATGAATTCCAGAAGATTACATATTGGGATTCATCTGGATCCTTTCATTTGGATCTAATATTAATCTGAACACCTGGTCACAATACGGGTTTGCTATGCATCAAAAGAGACTTCTGGGATGCCTGAATTGATGTGAGAGAATGAGAGAATGATTAACATCATTGAGATTTACAAAATCCATACCAGACTAGATGCAGGAAGGATGCTCTGATGTAGATGAAGGCGAGAATCTGCTTAAGGCTCTGGCATGTAGCATTTAGGACTGGGTTGAGGAGAAATGTACACCTTTGGTGGAGTTGTGGAATTCTCTACAACAGAAGGCATTTGAATCCAAATCATCAAATATGTGCAAGAAAGAATTAGGTAAAATTCTGATGGTTAATAAAATCAAGAAATATGGGAACAGGTTGGACAATTGATGATGAGTGATGCATCAGCATTGAAGGGTGGAATGCCCTACCTCTAGCCCTGTTTTCTCTGCTTCTAAGAACTTTGAAGTCAGCACCTCCTTGGAGGAATGTGACATTCTTATCTATGGGCTCATCTGAAATGTTGGGTCGGAGATTTTCTAGCACAATTTCACATACCCTACAGTCCAGTGACTGTCCCATTTCCAGTTTAGGATCAGGTGATATCCCTTTGCTGTAATTTTGCTATGCCTTAAATATCTATGGAGCTGCTTCTTATAATCTTGAAGTTACTCAGTATTATAGCCTGGACAATTACACCATCATCCAATCCACATCATCTCCTCAACTCAGGCAGTTAGTAGACACCACTTTTGAATTCATCCATTTTCCTTTTACATCTCAATGTTTAGGGGTTTGAATAAATAATTGACAAAAAACAGAAGAGATGACAGGATGTCTAAGGCAAACACAGAATTATAATTTAAGGTTTGATCCACCAGAGGGCCTCAAATCATTCAGGTTGGCATTTGTATTTAACACTGAGAACAACCACTCTTGGATATTCCTGCTGAATTCTTAATTTATTTCCTGCTTTATTTTCCTTGTTGATTTCTCTGTAACTGCAATGTATATAAATGACATTGGCTAGATTCTTAAATTGTGCATCTTGATTCTTAACTTTGCAATTAACAAGGGTGTAATTGTTTCTAAAAGTAAAAGTTCCCAGTTCTCAATAGCAAGAAACAATTGCATTCAGACTCATTCCAGACAATGTGCACACAAAGAAAATCCTGCACTTCTTATTCAAATTAGTTATTGGTGGATATTTATAAAATTTCTAATTCTAGGATCTAATTTGCCTGTCTTTCAAGACCAATCTTCATATTTGAATCGTTCCCTCAAGTTCCAAGTATGTTGCTTCTACGCTTTACGTTCATCAGCTGTCAGAATCCATAAAACCTGAACACAGTGCAAATGTGTGAGTGTAAAACAATTTGATTTTTTTTCTGACATGAGGTTAGGGTAAGAAAATTAATTTAAAACAATAAATCAGTTATGATTTATCCCTGTAATAGCACTATTCACGAACTACATGAATAGATATAAATAGTAATAAATGAACAACACCTCTACTGCTCATAACATTCCTTTTTAATGAGAACTAATCTTTCACGTGGCATATTAGATGTGGTAAAACAAATTATAATATAAATATTTTGAATGACAAAGTAAAACAGAATGGATTTCATTTTCATTTTCACAATGCCTTCTAACTCAAATGGACAATGAGGTAGGTGATTATTTCATTACTCTAAATTCACTGACCTAGATGGAAGATTTGTTGACATGTTCGAAAACTTCGTGTCAGCCTCAGCTGCAGCATGTCTTGCTGAAGTCTTCTGCCTGTTGCCTAGTTACAGCAGCATGGCTTGTCGGAAAAGATTATTAACTGATCTACAAGTAAAATATGTTACAGACAAAGGAAATTTGCATGATCTCAAGTATCTATTGAAAATCTTGTCTTTTGTTCTCTGGAAAGCAATTAAAAGCAGAGAAATGAAGCATATCTCAAAACATTTCAGTTGGTTGGTTGGCCCTTTTTGATTGGGTTTATTGTAGACTGAAATGTGAAACCACTTGTGTCACAATTGTTTTCTGATGTATGTTAAGAGTCCAATTGTGAGATCTGCCTCCATCATGAGACTTCTTGCAATTCCACTTAATCACAATAGAAAAGACATAAGGGCAGCAGTTTGCATCATACTTTATTTCTCTTTTCTTCATTCAATACAACACTTTCCATCCACGAATAGTGAAGAGAAAATAACGTGTTAAATTGCTTGTGACAAAATAACAATTTCAGGAACATTTTTATCCTATTTCACCTAAATAAAACCATGTTTATCACAATATTATTACCTACTGTATATTTCAGTGTTTAAGTTGAGTTGTGAAACCCTAAAAAATATTCTCAAAAAGAGGGGGTTGACTTAAGTGCCAGATATGCTTTAGAGACCTTAAATTCACCAGAAGAAACAATATTGATGCCAATTCAACGAACAAGTCAATGCTGGAAGCATCTCCCCACCACAGGCGCCACCGCTCCCCAACACCTTCCCACTGCTGGCTGCCGCCATAACCGCTCCTACCTGGAACCCTGAGGTCGCCATCGCTGCTCCTGCCTGGTAGGCCAAGGTTCCTGCTCCCGCCAGAAGCGCGATGTCGGTGCTCCAGCTCCGTGGGCCATCACCACTGCTGCCTGGTTGGCCGAGGCTTCTACTCCCACCTGGAGCACAATGTTGCTGCTCCAGCTCTGTGGGCCATCGCTGCTCCTGCCCAGTAGGCTGAGATTTTTTTTTTTACTTACTTAATTTACAGCTTTCTTACTTGTGATTAGGGTGTTTTAAAATTTTTTTGGGTTGCTCTTGGGAGGCCCGGTTAGCCTGAAAAATGGGGTTGATTTATATGCTGGATATACCATAAAATGCTTTAAATTAGACTGATAAATGGGGGTCGACTCACAGGTTGATTTGTATGCTGAAATATACGGTAATTATTTAGTATTACTATCAGTATTGTCAGGATAAAGCCAGCCAGACTGATTTTTGGATAAAATTCATGACAGGTGCCAAGCCATTAAAGCTGCAAAGCAAATCCAGTTCATGCAAATTTTCCACTTTAAGAAGAATTCCAGATGTCTCATATTCTGAACCATAGGAAAACTTATTTCATTCACATTCTTCTCAACATGGAAAACAGTTTGAAAAACACTGAATGTCAATTAAGATGAAATTGAAAAGCATTTAATAGAATCAGAAAAAAAAAGGAAATGGAAACATTACAAGATAATGTTACACATCTATTCAATAAAGAAGCGAGTGATAAACAGGAAACTGCTGGTGTACAAGTCCTGGGGAAATTATCAAACCCACTATCAGGTGCCTAAGAACAAAGGAACAGCAGTAACCTATTTGACTTCTAATTTCTATTGTGACCTGAATGAAGTCATAAAGTCATTCTAAATGCCCACCTTTTCCTCATATCCATTAATAATTTTGACAATCTTTGTTAATTCCTAATTCCCAGAATTATTTCTTCTGTCTCAGATGTTAAAGGACCAATGTTTACTCTTCTACTCCCTTTTTCACAAAATTATAGAAAACCTTAAAATTTGTTAGCAATTTCTTGATAGATTAATTTCTTTTTCTATTTTGTTCTCATCAGTAAAGATTTTTTGCTTTGTTTCTAAAAACTTCTCTGCAATTTTAAGTCTTTTATCTCAATATAATATTAATTTATTTTATTAGCTTTGTTTGGATCACATTTCTTAATGAAATATATATTCAAATCAATTTATCCATTGCTTGGCAACTATCAAACCCTTTAATCTAATTTCCCAGTCTATCTTAATCAGCTTTTTCTAAGACTAGTTTTGAACTTAAATGTATCATTTATTAACTGAAGATAAGATTCTTCTGTGCATCTTTTTTTTGTCGTCAAAGTCATCTTTAGTTTTCTTACTAATACAATGTTGTTACACCAAGGAATGTTTCCTTTTAGCATATTAGGAGTAGGTAACTCTGATTAAGTGCTTCCCACAGCAACGCCAAACTGGTTAACAATGATAAAAAAGTGATCGAACAGTGCTTGCAATTTTGCTGCCATTACAGTCAAGGGTGTATTCGGTACAGACCCTAAGGCAGAACGTGGTGGAAGAACATGAGCATTTATTAACATCGAATGTCTGAAGTAGCTTATTTGAAGTTCAGGAATTAGTGAACAAACTACCAATGACAGAATACAATAATTTCTCATTTTGATTTGAGATGTAAGATACGACAAAATGCCGAGCCATGGGAAGAGAGTAGGAGTGAGGAATACAAAAGAGGTGGAAATATCCTAGCAATTCCTGCTGGCATGAGGGTTACCACAGAACGTCCTTAAGTTTAGTGAGAAGGGTATCTAAAAGAGCAGAAAACGAGAGAACTGGAGTGGCAAAGCTTTCCAATGGAGGCAAGGAATGGGAAATTCAGAAAGCAGATGTAGGAACTCACTAAAAATAAGCTTTATTCTGACCAATGATTTTGGTCGTTAACAGGACTGTAAGTGGGCTTTAGTTTTGTGATCTTTTCAAGGGGCATTCACGCACATCCTTAGTGTCATTGGGAGAATATGTGAGAATATTCCCATAACCTCACTAGCTGTTCAAGGGGGCTGCTCACATCCCCTCCACTGTACCCTCCTCGACAGCTGCATCAACATCCAGTTTCCTGCGCTTGGTGACTGCATTAGTTGAATGTGTTTCACTTCATGTACATTCAGAATATTTTGTCCTTAAATATTTCAGCATAATTCATGAAATGCCCATTTATTTTTTATTCCGTAGCACATTCCTCTATGATTGTTTGAATTTTTATTCTACTCAAACACACCTTATTCAATTCATTTTGTTGTTTTAGAACTGTCTCTTCTAATTCCTGGTGTCTTCTGCAAATTCAATTACTTTGTATTCAGTTTCTGAATCTAGATCATTTACTGTTAACTAGAAACAACAGTTGATCCCAGCACTATTCTAAATGAGACCACTTAGCAATATTGTGACTCAGAATAACTTATCTAAAAACCAGGAGCCACACAGGGGACTGCAAATGCTGAACCTGAAACTAAGCACAACCTGCTGGAGGAACTCAGCAGGTTCCACAGTATCAGTGGGAGAGAAAGGATGATCAACATTTCTTGCCAAAACCCATTATTGAGACCGGTTAAATGTAGTACAGAAGGCAGTGGAAGAAGGGATAGGAGGGGCCAGGCAGAGGCTCCATACAGGATTGGTAAACTAGATAAAGGTGAAACATGATGGGCAGCAGGAACTTTTACACAGCCACTGAAAAGCAGAAAATTTCTGCTCCAGTAGCAATGTAAAAATGTCGGGACGGAAGTTTTTATGTAATTTTTCCATTTGTACAGTTGCAGTGTAAATTGACCACAGCCACTCCATAAGAAACAGGTCTAATGTATACAACGTTCCCCATCCGAACATTGGGCTGAAGACTGCCCAGGCAGAATCTGAGGGGCTGTTCCTTTATTTTATATTGGGTCCACTCTGGCAGTGGAGAAAAGCCCAGGACAGACAGGTCAGTATGGGAATGGGAAGGGGAGTTGAAATGGGATGCAACTGGGAGTTCAGGATGGCCATTGCAGGCAGAGCATTGATGCTCTGCAAAACAGTTCCAATTCAACGTTTGGTCTTGATAATTAGTGTTTCAGTTTGACACATTTTCTCCTGCTGATGGTGCTTGATTCACTGAGTTCTTCAGGCAGATTGTGATTATCTTCCAGTAATCAATCTATTTATTACTCTTCCTTCAGGTATTTTCTTATTTATTTCAAGGGTGTTCCCTGAATTCCCATCGCTTTGAGTTTGCTCTTCATGTAAAATGCATTAATGAATTCATACTTATTGGTGTACCAATTAATGGAGCGTTCCATCGTCTCCTTTTGATTGTCATTCTTCAAAGCTGTTGAAGATATTAGTCATCTCGTCCCTTTGTCTTCAAAATCCATCTAAATGACTATAAAGTTGCCATGTGCCTCTGAGCAACATGTTTTTCTCCATTTAATCTTCTGTGAGGGGCAGAAAAACTAGGTGCTTTCAAATCGGAGCCCCTGGGTAGCCCTCCTGGAAATGGGTGCAATTACTGGGTTGTGGGTGCAGGATGCACCTTTCAAATTGCAGCCAGACCCACTCGATAAATTACCAACTCAGCGATTTAAGGGGGATCCGGCCCCTGTGATGACGTGGTGATTGACATACCATGCACACACGTGAAGTATCGCCCGTCAGTAGCCCCCCCCATCAGTTGCAACTCCTGTCAATAGCTACTCCCCCCACCATCAGTCACCACCCCCCCAGTCAATCACCCCACCCCCCCAGTGATGTGCCGCTGCCATGAACAGGGTGGTGGGAGTGGTTGCTGTCATGGCGTGTCGCTCCGGTTTATGCCAATGACTCATTGGGGAGTGCAGGAGCAATAGCCATCTTCCTGAGCCATAATTCCCCCATGCCATTGGAACTGCTCTGGCACTGGAACTGGTGTGGCGTTCGCAGCAGTGGCACATCGTGCCCCCCCACTCTCCCTCTGATCATGGCAGAAACCACCCTCCCCTGATTGCGGTAGCAACCTCTCTCCCCCGATCGCAGCAATGACCATTCTCCTCCCAATCACGGCAGCGGCTTCTCTCCCCCCAACTGTGGCAGCAACCTCTCTCTCTCCTCCCCCCCCCCTCCGATCGCAGCAGTGTCCACTCTCCCCTCAACCTCCAAATCGCAGCATCTCCCTGCAGTCGTGACAATGACCTCTCTCTCCCTGATCGTGGCAGCAACACTTCAGCCAGGGATTTCCCTGTGATGCGCGCGCACAAGCACTGACGTCACCAGAATAACCAGGTTGGCCATTTCCCTTTTCAAACTGCTGGAGCAGGATGCCTGGGTAAGTTTTACTGGGTTCCCTAACTACCTCTGAGGTAGGTCAGGGACCTGGTTGGGTTCTGATTGGGTTGTCCTGGTTGAACCCTTTCAAATTGCCATGTACCTGGGTCGCTAACCTTGCAAATTGCACAGTTAACCCCATTTTACATGGCATTTTGAAAGGGCCTACTGACAAAAAAAATCCCCAGGCAAGTCAAGAAAAAAAACCTTGAATTTCTCTAAAGTCCATTCTGATTGGTTCATAATCAGAGAGATCAGACTGATTGTAACATTATCCCACTTGTGTTTTTCATATATTATGTTGGACATAGAACTGTCCCTCTGACCTTCATTGCTAAAGAGATTGAAAGTAGGAGCAGGGAGATTATGCTGCAACTGTACAAGGTACTGGTGAGGCCACACCTGGAAAACTGCCTGCAGTTCTGGTCTCCATATTTGAGGAAGGATATACTGGCTTAGGGGGCAGTGCAGAGGAGGCTCATCAGGTTGATTCCAGAGATGAGGGGGCTAGCCTATGAAGAGAGATTGAGCATCTGAGACTGTACTTGGAGGAAGTTAGGAGAGGGGATCTGATAGAACATAGAAAATTTTAAAAAGGCATAGATAAGATGGAGGTAGGTAAGTTGTTTCCATTGATAAGAGAGACTCGCGGGAGTCACGTGATGGAGTAGTGGCCGGACGGTGAACTCCAGCCCTCTCCAGAAAAGTCGGGAAAAACAAGAGAAAATACAAAGGCACAGAAATACAAGTTAAAGAAAAGTGAGTATAAAGGTGGAAAGAAGATGGAGACAAAAGGAGAAAAATCAAAATCAACGGAAAGAAGAGAGGAAGAGAAGACAACGGAGGAAAAAGGTGAAGGCCTTACCTGTCCGAAGAGGCCCGCTGTGGAGAGAGGGCCCCACTACCTCAGGTCGGTAGAAAAAGAACTACAACAATGGCTCACAGAGCCGAGTAAAAGTGCGCAACCGCGCATGCGCGACTCCTCGCGCATGCGCGATGCGCATGCAAAAAAACACACCGACGGGAGGGGGGACCAGCTGGGGAGTCGATCTCCACAGCCGGCAACGACAGCTGCAGAACACCTGCAGCAAGAAGAGACCACAGAAGACAATGGAAACAAGAAAGAAGAGGAGGAAAGGGCAGCAAAGAAACAACAGATGGCCAACCCAGAGGAAGAAGAAGAGGAAGAATACAGTGAAATAGATAAAGGGAAAGGCAAGGTAAAGGATATACTTGCTCTTGTTAGAGGATACATGGAGTCATTTAAAGAATGGCAAACACAGGAATTCAATGATTTAAGAAGAAGAATAAACAACACAGAAGAGAAAATAAATAAAATGGATATGACCTTAACAGAAATGGGGAAAAAAATGGACAAGATGGAAGAGCGGGCAGTAGCAGCAGAAATGGAGGTAGAAGACTTAAAAAAGAAATTGGAGGAATCTAATAAAAAAACTAAAGAGACACAAGAATTACTAGCCCAAAAAATAGATATAATGGAAAATTATAACAGAAGAAATAACATAAAGATAGTGGGCCTTAAGGAAGATGAAGAAGGCAAGAATATGAGGGAGTTTATAAAAGAATGGATCCCTAAGGCCCTAGGATGTCCAGAACTACAGCAAGAAATGGAAATAGAAAGGGCACATAGAGCATTGGCCCCTAAACCACAACCACAACAAAAACCAAGATCTATTGTAGTAAAATTCCTAAGATATCTTCTTTCTTTGGCTTGGCTTCGCGGACGAAGATTTATGGAGGGGGTAAAAAGTCCACGTCAGCTGCAGGCTCGTTTGTGGCTGACCAGTCCGATGCGGGACAGATATACTACAAGAGAAAAGGTACTGGAGAAGACAATGGAAAAAGTAAGAGAGGGCAACAAACCACTGGAGTATAAAGGGCAAAAAATCTTCATTTATCCAGATATAAGCTTTGAACTCCTAAAGAAGAGAAAAGAGTTCAATACAGCAAAAGCGATTTTATGGAAGAAAGGATATAAATTTACACTGAAGCATCCTGCGGTATTGAAAATATTTATTCCAGGACAACAAAACAGACTATTCTCGGATCCAGAAGAAGCACGAAAATTTGCAGAACAATTACAAAAATAGACTGAGGGATGAAGACGGGTAATGAGAGCAAAAATTATCACGATTGATATGTATGTGGGTAAAGACAAAAATAGACTGAGGGATGAAGAAGGGTAAGGAGGGTAAAAATGACCACGATTGATATGTATGCGGGTAAAGAGGTATAAGAGTGAATAGAGACAATGGGCATATGTGAAAGTATCTGTAATTAGAGGAAAACATAGAGAGTATAGACAAGAATTAATAAGAGAAGGCAATGGAATAGAGAGAATAAGGAGGGAATTAAAAGAGTGACCTTTGTGACATATAAAAAGCGAAATCTTTTCTGGGGGGGCTGGGTGGGGGAAAAGAGCGGTCACTGCAAAATCAGTTGACGCTTGCGAGTGGATTCGCAAATCCAAATGGAGAGGGGAGATGTGGTTGTCCGACAAGGGATAAAGGGCAACTCAGGAGGGGAAGGGGAGACTGGGGATAAAGAAGATAGAAATAGGAGAATAAGGAAAATGTTGGATGTTGTAGGAATGTTGTCTGGTAAAGAGTTGAAAATAAGAAAACAGAAATGGAAAAGGAGGAAAGGTAATGATGGAAAAACGGAAAGAGAAGATAAACAAAATATAAAATGGCTACGCTGAACTATATGACTCTAAATATTAATGGAATACATAACCAAATTAAAAGGAAGAAACTACTAAATTTACTGAAAAAGGAAAAAATAGATATAGCATTTGTCCAAGAAACACACTTAACTGAATTGGAGCACAAGAAATTAAAGAGAGATTGGGTAGGACATGTAACAGCAGCATCGTATAATTCAAAAGCAAGAGGAGTGGCTATATTAATTAGCAAAAATGTGCCATTTAAAATAGAAGAGGAAATAATAGATCCAGCAGGGAGATATGTTATGATAAAATGTCAGATATATTCAGAGCTTTGGAATCTACTTAATATATATTCACCTAACGAAGAAGATCAAAAGTTTATGCAAGATATCTTTTTGAAGGTAGCTAATACGCAAGGGAACATACTAATAGGAGGGGATTTCAATCTGAATTTGGATCCAAATATGGATAAAACGGGGAAAAAAATTAACAGGAAGAACAAAGTAACCAAATTTATAATTAAATCAATGCAAGAAATGAAACTTGTGGACATATGGAGGAAACAAAACCCAAAAGAAAAGGAATACTCATACTACTCGACTAGACATAAAACATACTCAAGGATAGACCTATTCCTGTTATCAGCCCACATTCAAGGGAGAGTTAGGAAAACGGAATATAAAGCTAGACTATTATCGGACCACTCACCCCTGTTATTGGCAATAGAGCTAGAGGACATCCCTCCAAGAATGTATAGATGGAGATTAAACCCCATGCTACTTAAAAGACAGGATTTTAGAGAATTTATTGAAAAACAATTAAAAATGTACTTTGAAGTAAATACGGAATCAGTGGAAGATAAGTTTATACTATGGGACGCAATGAAAGCATTCATTAGAGGGCAAATAATAAGTTATGCAACCAAGATGAAGAAGGACTATAACCAGGAAACAGAGCAGTTGGAAAGGGAAATAATAAACATAGAAAAAAAATTAGCAATAAAGGAAGATACAACCAAAAGAAGAGAATTGGCGGATAAAAAAATAAAATATGAAACATTACAAACATATAAGGTGGAGAAGAATATAATGAAGACAAAACAGAAATATTATGAACTAGGTGAAAAAACACACAAAATCTTAGCATGGCAGCTTAAGACAGAGCAAACTAAGAAAATGGTATTGGCAACAAGGAAAAAAGACAAACAAATTACATATAATCCAAAAGAAATTAAGGAAAACTTCAGAGAATTCTATGAACAATTATACCGAACCGAAAACGAAGGGAAAGAAGGGAAAATAGATGAATTTTTGACTAAAATTGAACTACCAAAACTACAAATAGAGGAACAAAATAAATTAACAGAACCATTTGGAACAGTAGAAATACAAGAGATAATAAAAAATTTACCAAATAATAAGACACCAGGAGAGGATGGACTCCCAATAGAATTCTACAAAACATTTAAAGACCTAATAATACCGCCCCTCCTGGATGTAATCAACCAGATTGATGAGACACAAAACTTACCAGATTCATGTAAAACAGCAATAATTACAGTGATACTAAAACAAGGGAAAGATCCACTCTCACCAGCGTCATATAGACCAATATCTCTGCTAAACACAGATTATAAGATAATAGCTAAACTATTAGCGAACAGATTAGCAGAACAGGTACCGAAAATGGTAAATTTAGACCAAACTGGATTTATCAAAAAAAGACGCACAACAGACAATATTTGTAAATTTATTAACTTAATTCATGCAGTAGAAGGAAATAAAGCACCGGCAGTAGCAGTTGCTTTAGACGCAGAGAAGGCCTTCGACAGAGTAGAATGGAATTACTTGTTCAAAGTATTGCAAAAATTCAGTTTACCGGAGAAGTATATTAATTGGATTAAAGCATTATATAAGGGACCGTTAGCGAAAGTGACAGTAAATGGACATGTATCAAAGCAATTTAACTTAAGCAGGTCAACGCGGCAGGGATGCCCACTATCACCATTATTGTTTGCGCTAGCTATAGAACCACTAGCAGAATCGATAAGAAGAGATAATAATATAAAAGGAATAAAAATAAAAGACAGGGAATATAAAATCAGTCTGTTTGCGGATGATGTGATAGTGTACTTAACAGAACCAGAACTATCAATAAAAGAACTATATAAGAAATTGAAGGAATATGGAGAAGTGTCGGGATACAAGATAAACGTAAATAAAAGTGAAGCAATGCCTATGAATAACGTGGATTTCTCAAAATTTAAGGAGGAATCCCCATTCAGATGGCAAACGCAGGCAATAAGATACCTAGGTGTGCAAATAAACAAAAATCTAGGCCAATTATATAAACTCAATTACAATCCACTAATGAAAAAATTACAGGACGATTTAGAGCATTGGAAAGAGCTACCACTAACACTGATAGGAAGGATAAACTGTATTAAAATGAACATTTTTCCAAGGATACTATACTTATTTCAGGCATTGCCAATACAACTGACAGAAAAATTCTTCAAAGAGTTAAAGAAAATAATAAGGAGATTTTTATGGAGAGGGGGGAAACCGAGGATAGCACTAGATAAATTAACAGAATGGTATAAACAAGGAGGCTTACAATTGCCAAACTTCAAAAATTATTATAGAGCCGCACAATTAAGGTACCTATCAGATTTTTATCAAACAAGGGAAAAACCAGACTGGACGAGACTAGAATTAGATAAAATAGGGGAAAAGATACCTGAACACATATTATATAAATGGGACGAAAAATTGGTACAACATAGAACTTCTCCAGTATTACACCATCTCCTCAATATATGGAAGAAGATTCATGTAGAAAGAAATAAAATAAATTACCAAATACCAAAACTAATATTGACGCAAAATAAGCTACTCCCTTTTACAATAGACAACCTTGCCTTTAGAAAATGGGAAAAAAAAGGGATTAAAAGAATAGAAAATTGTTTTTCAGGAAGTAGATTCTTATCCTTTGAACAAATGAGAGATAAGTACAATGTAACTGGAGATACAGCGCTGGCATATTACCAACTGAGATCCTACTTGAAAGATAAATTAGGAAGCAACTTGAGTTTACCAGAGGGAAGTAACCTTGAATATGTGATTACAGATACAATGTTAATCAAAAGATTTATAAAAAATATGTATATTAAACTGCAAGAAAAGGAGAATGAGGAAACAAATGGTAAAACTAAACAAAAATGGGAACAAGATTTAAATATAAAGATAAAAAAGGAAACATGGGAGAAGTTATGCTCTGGAACGATGAGAAATACAATAAATACGAGGCTGCGTATGATACAATATAATTGGTTACACAGACTATACATTACACCGCAAAAGTTAAATAAATGGGACCCAACAGTATCTGATAGATGTTTTCGATGTAAAAAAGAAAGGGGAACAACAATTCATGCAATCTGGACATGTGAGAGAGTAGAAAAATTTTGGGATGATCTCAATCAGATATTAAATAAAATAACAGAAAACAATATACCAAAGAATCCAGAGATCTTTCTCCTAAGTAACATAAAAAATAAAGAATTTGGAATTGACTTGGAAGATGCACAAAAAAGATTTGTCAAGATAGCCCTAGCCGTAGCAAAAAAATGTATTATGTCAACCTGGAAAATGGAAGATAATTTGAAAATACAACAATGGTATATAGAAATGAATAAATGTATTCCATTAGAAAAAATAACATATAGTTTAAGAAATAATATTGAAATATTCGAACAAGTATGGGAGCCTTACATTAAATACAATAGCGAAAACCTACCGGGAACAAACATTACCTAAGTTGATGGAAGGAGAAGAAAAGAAAAGAATGGACTCAGTAGAATTTCTGGTGTATTTTTGTTGAATGACAACATTGTCTAACTGAATTAATGCAATCTAGATTGTATACCTAAAATGGATGAGAGGGGAGGGGGTGGGGGGGTGGCTTGGGAGGAGGGAGGGGGGAGGGAGAAAAAGTCACTGTAAATGTGTGGAAAAGAAAAAGTGTATATCATGGCTATTGTGATTTATGGTGTGAAAAATAAAAAATTTAATAAAAAAAAAAAAAAAAGATAAGAGAGACTCGCAATCAGGGCATAGCTTCAAGATTCAGAGTAGTAGATTTAGGACAGAGATGAGGAGTAACTGCTCATGGGGAAAAACCAGGTTGGTAGAGAAGAGCCTATCATTAGATCAGCCATGATCTCATTGAATGACAGAGCAGGCTTGATGGGCTGAATGGCCTACTCCTCTCCTATTTCTTGTTCCTATGTTCTGTACAACACAGGAACAGTCCCTTCAGCCCAGAATGTCTATGCTAATAATGCCATTTACTTGCAATTATCTATATCCCTCCATTCCCTGACAGTTTATATGTCAGTCTAAATGCCTTTCACACTTTTCTCTCGAATCTATTTGTAACAGTTCCTGGTAGAGGTTTCCAGGCACCTTACACTTTCTGTGTAAAAATCTTATCTCATAAATCTCCTTCATACCTTTCTCCGATCACCTTAAATTTATACACCTTGTATGTGACATATCCACCCTGGAAAAGGGTACCCGACTATCTACCCTATCTATGCCTCTCATCACTTTCAATACTTTTATCAGGTCACCCCTCACACTCTGACTCTCCAGAGAAAACAACCCAATTTTGTCCAACCTCTCTTTCTAGCAAATACTCCAGGCAACATCCCAGTGATCCTCCTCTACCCTCTCTCCAAACCCTTCACATCTTTTTTGTAATGCACACAATATTTCAAATTTGGCCTAACCAATGTTTTTTATACAGCTGTAACATAACTTGCCAACTCTTATACTTCCACATCCTGACCAATGAAGGCAAGTATCCAAACATCTTCTTTACCACCTGTAGAGCGCGTCGAAAGAACCAAAGACTTGTTGATCCAAACCAAGGCTTTAATTAACTAAAAGGCTGGAGCATATCACAAGTAGGTCTACCAGTCCAGAATGACCTGGTCTGGCTAGGAGCAATCCTTTAGACCTGCCAGTAGGTGTGGCTACACTCTCAGCCAATCACAGTCATCCTGCACTCTTCTTTCATTGGCTTGGCTTCGCGGACGAAGATTTATGGAGGGGTATGTCCATGTCTGCTGCAGGCTCGTTGGTGACTGACAGGCAGGCACTGTTGCAGTGGTTGCAAGAGAAAATTGGTTGGTTGGGGTTGGATGTTGGGTTTTTCCTCCTTTGTCTTTTGTCACTGAGGTGGGCTCTGCGGTCTTCTTCCAAGGAGGTTGCTGCCCGTCGAACGCATTGCTCTCAACTTGGAACAGAATGGACTCATCGTTGGCGTGCAGCGTTGTAGCAGCGATGTCCAATTTGATGCAGTCGAAGGCTGCTCTGGCTTTGGTTGACAGGGGGAAGGAGGTGGTCTTGATGAGTGGCCGTGGCTTGTCGGCATAGTGTGGAACCCATTGGGCATAGTAAGAGAAAAAGCCCAGGCAGCATCTGAGTGGCTTCTGGGTGTGTGGAGGGAGGGGGCAAGTCCATGAGGGGATGCATACGGTCAGGGTCCAGCATGACCACCCCGTTCTCCACCACACAACCCAGAATTGCGAGCCGAGTGGTCCGGAAGACACACTTGTCGAAATTGTAGGTCAAGTTCAGCCAAATTGCAGTCTGAAAAATTTCTAAAAGTTGGCATTGTGATCCTCCGTGTCATGGCCGCAGATGGTGACATTGTCCAGATATGGAAAAGTAGCAGTCAGACCGTTCTGGTCCACCATCTGGTCCATTTCCCGCTGGAAGACCACGATGTCATTTGTGACCCCAAAGGGTGCCCTGAGGAATTGATACAGCCGCCCATTCGCTTCGAAGGCCATGAAAGGTCAGTCTTCTCAGCGGATCGGGAGCTGATGATAGGCCGAACGTAAGTCAATGGTGGAAAATACATGGTATTGGGCGATCTGATTCACCACATCCGTGATCCGTGGAAGGGGGAACGCATCGAGAAGCGTAAAGCGGTTGATTGTCTGGCTGTAGTCAACCACAATCCGCGGCTTCACCCCATTTTTAACAACCACCACCTGGGCCCTCCAGGGACTCGAGCTAGGTTCGATAATGCCCTCGTCCAGCAGTCTGCGCATCTCGCTTGTGATAAATTTCCTGGGTTCATAACTATATTGCCGGCTTTTGGTGGCCCCAGGCTTCCAGCCAGGGGTGAGGTTGGCAAAAAGCGCTGGCGGAGCAACTCGGAGGGTGGAGAGACTACAGGTGAGGCCCTGGGGCGCAGGGCAGGTGGCTCGGGCTGTCGCTAGCAGGAGGCTTCTGGGGTGGAGTGGTTACAGACAGAGAGTGGAGCTTGAGGCCCCTCAAAGTGCAGGGAAACAGTTTGAAACTGGCACTGAAAATCCAGTCCCAGCAGTGCAGGGGTGCACAATTGGGGAAGAACTAATAGTTTGAAGTCTATGAACGTGATGCCCTGGACTTTCTGGGTCACCACGCAGTACTCCTTTACCCCAGTCGATACTGATCTGGTCGCCAATGAAATTCTCTGTGCAGTGAGGAGAATAGCCAATCCACAATGGTGGGCCTGGTCTGGACAGATAAAACTGTCATTTGACCCCGGGTCAAATAAGCAATTGGTATAGTGTCCATGCACTTTAATCAGTTCCATTGCTTTTGTGAGGGGATGGGGGAAGTCCTTGTCAAGGGGTATTGATGCAGAGACTTGTAATGAGGATAGTGGAGTCCTGCATGATGACATCACACAAACAGTTGGGCCTGAAGAGACAACGTCGAGTAGTTGGTTTTGCTGCCTGATGCCTGCTGGGGGTGTCAGCCAGCCAACGGTAAGTGTTGGGGTTCGCTGCTTGCTGTTGGCGGTGGAGTGGTCAGTCGAGTGGTCAGAGGCGGCAGGTCCCTGGTCGGCAGCGTCGGGTCCCCGGTCGGCAGCGTCGGTGGGTACCAGGTTGGTAGCGTCAGCATGTCCCCGGTCGGCAGCATTGATGGGTTCTGGTTCGGTAGCATCAGGCGCAGCTGCGGGTACCTGGTCAGCTGCCTCAGTGGATCCCCAGTCGGCAGCGGCGGCAGGTCCCTGGTCGGCGGCGGTGGGGGTGATAGAGGCGACGGGCTCAGCAGTGATGGCGATGGCTGGTCCCTGGTCAGCAGCAGCGGTGGCCGTTGAGGTTGGGGCTTGGGCCTGGTCGGATGTTGCTTCGTGGCTGTGGGTCGATGTTGAGGCATTCCAGCTGTAGCATACGCTCCATCTCTTCAAAATGTGATAGAACAGATTCTATCAACAATGTGTTTATGTACAGATTGTAGTGTAGGATCACTGTGATTGGCTGAGAGCATAGCCACACCTACTGGCAGGTCTTAAAGGACTGCTCCTAGCCAGACCAGGTCATTCTGGACTGGTTGACCTACTTGTGATATGCTCCAGTCTTTTAGTTAATAAAAGCCTTGGTTTGGATCAATAAGTCTTTGGTTCTTTCGATATGCTCTACAATTTTATTAACTAAAATTTTGAAAAGACTGGAACATATCACAAGTAGGTCGACCAGTCCAGAATGACCTGGTCTGGCTAGGAGCAATCTTTAAAGACCTGCCAGTAGGTGTGGCTACGATCTCAGCCAATCACAGTCATCTTACTCTACAATCTGTACATATACACATTGGTGATAGAATCTGTACTATCACACCACCCAATTCAGATGTGTAGTCACTTTCATAGAGCTATGAACTTACATCCCAAGATCCCTCTGTATAACAACGTTATGGGTCTTGCTGAGATTATTATCTGCACTATGGCCCACCAGCATGTTATAAGGCATATGAAAATTTATTGTTACCATATTAATAACTTACTTTTTCATTTTTGATAGTAAGTTTATGGGCTTTTATTTTCTGATGGAGTCAGAGAATCATATGACATAAAAGAGGCCCTTCAGCCCAACTCATCCATGCTGGAAAAGGTACATTCGCTTCTAGTCCCATTTGCCTGCATTTGGTCCATATCCTTCTAAACCAGTGGTTTTCATCCTTTTTTATCCCACTCACATACCACCATAATCACATATCACATAATTAACCATAGAGCACCTATGGCACCCACTTGTGCCTACATCAATACCATTTGGGGCCCAAATCAGTCTTTCCACGTGAAGCAACACTTCACTTGTGAATCTGCAGGGTACATCTACTGCATCTGGTGCTCCTGTTGTGGTCTCCTCTCCATCAGAGAGGTTGGATGCAAACTAGGAGATTGTTTCGTTGAGCACCAGGATTCTGTCATCGGTATATGGGGGGGGACTCCCAGAGGTCATCCATTTCAATTGTCCACTCCATTCTCTTACCGACATATCTTGTCCGTGGTCTCATGCACTGCCAGACTAAGACCACCCACAAATTGGAGGAACAACATCCCATATTCCACCTGGGCACCCTCCAACCAGACAGCATTAACAACGACTTCTCTGGTTTCCATTAGCCCCCTCCCACCCCATATTTCCCTAGGACTAAGATCTGTCTTTCTTTTCTTCTGTCTCCTCTTCCCCCCAGCTCTGCTTCCACAGAATGAAAAACATCCTTGCTTCCCCAATCAATTCTCACCTCTCTCCTGTCTTTCTCTCCATATTCAATTAATACGTTTTGTCTGTTGGTTTATACTGTTCCTCCTGCCCATTCTTTCCTTCTCCCCCAACCTTTTAATTCAGATGCATGACTGCATTTTACTCATACTTTCAAGAATGGCTCAGACTTTTACCTCTTATGAGGATGTGAGACCTGTTGAGTTCCTCCAGCATTTCTGTGATATTACTAATAAGGTTACCAACATTGTCACCCAATTGTGGATGGGCCCAATGGACCCAGCGATGACTCCTACAGCACATCACTACTCACAAGAAAAAAAACATCCACTACTACTGTTATGAAGCGCACTAATTTTATTTCTAACTCTTAAACTATAATCTTAACTTTTAAACTATCCTTAACACTAAATCTAACCCCAACTATGCACAGGTGTACTAGTGTGTGAGTGTGTGATATACCCAAACTATTACAGTCCAGGTCAAAATCTAGAAAGTTACTTCACAGTTCAGTCTTTTAATTTGAAATTTGATGCTTAGAATTAATGTTGAACTGATGGGAAGACTGGTGTTGTGGGTGCTACAGATTCACGAATTCTTCTTGCGTTGCCTTTGAAGAAACACCCATCCACACGAGCTGTAGTATTAGCATTCCTGGTCCTTCTGTAGGCAAGACTCAAACTGAGTGGCCTCCTCGAAGATTCCAAGACACTGGCATGGGTCTCTCCAAGTAACTTTACTGCTAGTCACACTTAAAATGAAGCAGTCCTCCAAGTGACCTCCACTGTTAGTCACAATCAAAATGAAACACTTTGCTTCCCAAAAAGACCCTCCTCCAGGCACAAGTCAATCCACCCTCCAGGCCCAGTCATTCACAGAGCATGCTTTGTTCTGAATTTAACAAAAATGGCTGGCCACAAGAGCTGCTTCAAAAGGCTCTTTTCTCTTCAGCCGTCAGAATGGTTCTCTCTTGCAAAATCACAATGTCTTTGCAAATGTAGTGAATTCTGGAACAGATTGTCTACCCTCAGTTCTTCCAAAGTATTGAATTGTCACTGGGCTGTGACTTGTGTTGTGCTTGTGTGAAATGTTAAATGTTAACTGTGACCATTCAGTCCTTCCAGTCTATACTATCACTTACAATGATCATCCCATTTCATTAAAACGGGAGCTCATAATCTGAGTCCTTCCACTGAGCCAGTTTTATATCCATTGGGCAGCTCACCTTGGCTCCCCTGTGATCCGAATTAACCTGTCATGTAGAACTTTGCCAAAGGCTTTGATAAATTTCGCATCTACGATGTCCACTGCCCTGCCCTCATTAATCCCCTCTATTTTCTAACCAGAGTCTCAATATCCCTCTTCATCCAGGTTTCTCTACACGTGACAGCCTTGCCCGTTCACCCTGACAGGATCCTGCTGCCTCTGATCTCTTGCTATCTCACTTTTAAAAGATTCCCACTTTCCAGCCCTCCCCCTACAGCACTTGTCCTCTCCCACTCAATATAATGCCTCCAAAATTAGTCTTGCCCTTATTTAGGTCCTTAACTTGTGGACATCCTATCTTTTCCAATAACTTTTAAAAGTAATAGAGTTATGGTCACTGGTCCAAAAGTGCTGACACATCTGTCAGTTACCCTATCAAATTCCTTAAGAGGAGTTCCTGTGTAGTGCCCTCTCTATTAGGTCTCTCCATTTTTTTAATTTTGGAAACTTTCTTGGACACAATTAACAATTTCTACCCTTTCCAATATGGGTGACTCAATCAATATCATAAAAGGTAAAATCTATCTGTAATACATTTATCTATTATTCCTTCAGCTATCTGAGATCTCCCTACACACCTGCTTCTTCATTCCCCTTGAGCACTGGGGCCTATAATACTGTCCCATCAAAGTGATAATTCCCTACTTGTTTTAAGTCCTACCCATATAATCTCACTGGATGATCCCTGAAGTATATCCTCTCTGTGTGCTGTGGTTATGTCTTCCATCATCAAAAAGCCAACTCCTCTCCTCCCTTACCTGCACTTCTATCATGCCTAGAGCATCTGCACCCTGGAACAACAAGCTGGCAGTCTTACCCTTCTTTCAGCTATGTTTCTGGTTTGGCTTATATTTAAATAAACAATCTATGGTTGGCTGGATCTTTAAAAGTACTTGAGGTGGAGATCAATACATTTTTGAAAGATCGCAAAATTAAAAGCTATGAGAAACTGGCACAGAAAGAGGCCAACACTTGATCCTATTGAATAGCAGGGTATGTTTGAGGGGCCGTTTAGCCCACTCCTGCTCCTATTTTCTTCCATCCTTATTCTTGTAAGTACCTTTCTCTGATTTGTTTTTGCAAACAGCCTGTTGGGTAATTTGCTTTAGGTTTGCTAATTTGCTATTTTTTAATTCTAGGGAGTAACTTCATTTCCTCACAATTTGGGAGGTTTTAAGCTGTGGTGGTTCACCACCGTCCTACTGCAGGGGGCAACCTCTGTACCTGCAGGAGTGTAAGGGGACAGGACAACACCTGGCCGGCTGTCAATCAGTCGACCTGAATGGATCAAGCCCCACCCAGTCGGTTGTCAATCACCCTCTGGGATATAATCCTGCACCGGCCTCCCGAGGCCTCACGCAGAGTTGCTGCAGCTACAGCCAGCCTGACTCTGTGGAAGTCTTTGTGGATTAAAGCCTGTTGTACAGTCTTTAACTTGTGTGTGTCTGATTCTGTCTAACAGCGCACCACATAAGCGTCTCTTTCCTACTGTGCTGGTAATGGTCTTCCTGAGAGGGCTCATCCAATTAAGTGATTTCATGTCGTTAGCAATCTTTTCAAATTTGGAACCAAAAATAACTCTTGGAGACTAGTGTTTCTGAAGTTAAATTTAAGATTAATGTTGTCACTGTTGCTTTTAGATGACTCCAGATGGACATATGTCAGTGCTAAAAACAAAATTAAGTTTTGCTACAATTCCACAGAAATTTAGCTTGTTTCCCCATACAACTACATACTAATTAATTTAGGATAGATTAGTTATATTGTAATGTTTGGTTATGTTATTATCATGCCTTATGATTCCATTTCATTCAATCTTTGTTGCTGGTGTAAATCACCAAATCACTCAAGCTTTTTTTGGGCTATGACCCCTCTATGGTCAAAGATTATGGGTTTCTTCTGTACTTCTCTCCTAATGATTATGTAAAAAAGCAGTAAAATATTTATGTTATGTGAGGTGAAAAGGAAACAAGGCTTCTACTTAAATGTTCTGTTGCCCTCGGGGCGGGGTGGGGGGCATAGAGCCTCCGATGAGAAGGGGTGGTGTAAACCCCAACTGTTTTAGCCCTTTTATTTGCGATTAATATTGCAAATTCACTAGTGAGCATGAAATAAGGACGGCTCTGGCATAATGTTCTTCAAGAGGAAGTGCAATGATGAAGCATAGTTACGACATTGCATTATGAGTCTATGAAATAGTGTATATGATGAGGAAGATCTAACCCAAAATAAGTTATGATTTGCATTGGCACAGTGCCTTTCATATCCCAATATATCTTTTCCTGAAGACACGTGGTTGAAAAACTTGTCTACTTTCTTAAGGTACCATACCAGTGAAGAGTAAGTGAGTTATCTTTAATGTCCTGGCTAATCAAAGTCACCAAATATCTAATTTAGCTTTTAATACTGAGCTGAATTATGGAACTTCCTGACATCTCTAGCAGGACATAAAAGCTAATGAGATAAATTGGCACCAACAAATAGAAGAGAAACATGTGGCATCTGAACTGTCCAATTATGATACACACTTGCAACAATTGCCACAAATCTCATCCTGGACAAACACAAAGTTTATATTTAAAAAATTTAAAATATTGCATACATTATCAGCCCATCAAAACAAGTTCCAAAATGTTCAGGAGCTCTTAATTCATGTGGTTATTTCACAGAAACAACTACAATGGTGGTTCTCAACCTTTTTCTCACAAAATAAATTATGATTTGCATTGGAAAGGGAAGGTTGAGAATCACTGCTCTAGGCCCAATTGTTACTGAAATATTTTGCTTGAGAAAAATTGTCATTGGCCCATTTCCTTTGGAGGTATGAAACCGTGATCATAATGAGTCAATTAGGTATGATTTAAACAGTGTTTTTCAAACTTTTTCTTTCCACCTACATATCACCTTAAGCAATCCCTTACTAATCACAGAGCACCAGGCTTTGGAACTGCCAAAACTTTATCTCATTCATGTAGAGCAGTCTAGTAGCTATTGTGAGCCTTAAAGCACCCAGAAAATTGAAGGTTTGTCACTTTAAAAAAGGAACAGAGATCTGCAACTACAGTTATTCCAACACGATTTTGACAGTTTCTTCCAACTCACATACCACTTTAAGAATCCCCTATGCCATAGGTGCTTTGTGATTAGTAAAGGATTGCTTAAGGTGGTAGGTGGGTGGAAAGAAATAAATTTGAAAATCACTGTTTTAATCATGCTGAATTGACTCGTTATGTGCACGGTTTCATAACTCCAAAGGAAATGGGCCAATGACAATTTTTCTCAAGCAAAATATTTTGGTAACAATTAAGTCTAGAGCAGTGACTCTCAACCTTCCCTTCCCACTCACATACCACCTTAAGCAATCCCTTACTAATCACAGAGCACCAGTAGCATTGGGATTACTTAAAGTGGTATGTGAGTTGGAAGAAAAAGGTTGGGGACCACTGATGTAGAGTAAATGTAAGTCCAATCCACCAGCTAACACTAGCCTGTGCTAATTAATGTGGGACTTTCCCTCTTAAAAGGGAGGTGGCCTTGGAATCCAATCTCTGCTCAAAAATTCAAGTTGACAGAATAATGCTGAGATGTTCAACAGGTATTTAATGATAGTGACCATGGTTGCAACACAACTAGCAATTCCTTATCACTTGATTATACTTGGCTGCTACCAGGGGCTGACACAGAGCAAGACACATAGAAGCCAGAGCTGTAATGGAGACTTGCAGCCACATGGCCTGCCTCATGCTGCTGTTTACAAGAACTTTAAAGTAAAATTCCTTTATCCATGTGTTGTCTAAGAACTCACACATACGAATACAAGATGAAACATGGAGTCAGAAGTGAGATGAAGGAAATTAGAAGGAAATACTTTCAAAGGAAAAATCTAAAGTCAGCAACTGATCAATGAAGAGAAGCTAACACAGTGAAAAATGGAAGGATTACATCCATCAGAAAAGCTTCATCTGACAGGTGATGTGGCTGAAAATTGGAACAATTTAAACAGCTTTTTGGATTGTATTTTGTGGCAGTTGCAACTGACAAGAAAAGTGATAAAATGAAAGTGTCAGTTTTCTTGCATGTTGTGGGTGGTGAAGCCCTGGAGGTGTATAATAACTTCACATTTGCTGCTGAAGAAAAAAATTGGAAAAAAATAATGGAACTGTTTGAGGCATACTGCATACCTAAATGTAACATGATGTTTGAGAGGCACATATTTTTCACATGTACAGAAAACAGAAGAAAATATTGATCAGTATGTGACTGAATTGAGAAACAGAAGCAAAATGTGTGAATTTGGTGGACTGATCGACTCGCTGATGAAAGATAGACTTGTGTATGGTATTCCAGATAATAGTCTAAGGGAAAGACTGCTAAGAGATCAAAATCTAGACCTGGAAAAAGCCAAAGCACTCTGTAGGGCTGCAGAAACTGTAAAAACACAGTTGAAAGAGCTGTTCGGTGAATGCAGTGAGCAAGAACAGACATAAACTGTTTAACAAAAAGCACCAAAGTGGAAAGAGAGGAGTGGCCAGTGAACAAAAATGAAAGAGACGATCAAAACCCATGTAGTTGATGTGGTAAACAACACCTACCAAAAAAGTGTCCAGCATATGGTAAAACATGCTATATGTGCAACAAAAGCAACCATTATGCCCGTTGCTGTAGGAACCAAGTGCAACAAAGCAAGGTTCATGCAGTAGATGAAAGGGTGATTAAAAGTGAATGACATGTACATTTCAGTTATATTGGATACTGGAGCACAAATTAATGTAATATCAGAGACTGATTTTAAGAAGATTAGACTGAAACCAAAGATGTATGGAACAAATTGAAGGTGACAGGATATTCAGGTACCGATGTACCAGTGCAAGGAGAATGCATGGTCAAAGTGAAACACAAGGACAAAGAGCACATGCTAGCACTCATCGTGGTATCAAAGGATGTACAGGCCATACTAGGTTTAACAGCCTGTGAAAAACTGAACCTGGTGAAGCGAAGGAGAGACAGTCTGTGAGAAACTGAACCTGGTGAAGCGAAGGAGAGACAGTCTATGATGAACTCATGAAAGAGTACAATGACCTATTTCAGGGTCTGGGCTGCCTTCCAGGAGAACACATGATCAGAGTGGGTAAACGTGTGCCACCGATAATACACCCATGCAGAAAAGTTCCATTTGCACTTCAAAAGCAACTAAAAGCAGAGTTGGATAGGATGGAAAGCCTGAACGTGATTCAGAAGATAGATGAGCCATCGGAGTGGGTGAGTTCGCTCATCGTTGAGGACAAAAAGAATGGAAAGCTTAGAATTTGCTTGGATCCAAGAGATCTAAACAGAGCAATAAAGAGAGAACAATTTAAGCTTCTGGAGCGTGAAGAAATCATGTCACAGTTTGCAAATGTGAAGTTTTTCAGCAAGTTAGATGCATCATCAGGATTTTGGCAGTTAAAATTGGATGAAGCAAGTTCAAGACTGTGCACATTCAATAGTCCATTTGGCAGATAGAGATTCCTAAGGTTACCACTGGGAATTGCTTCAGCTCCTGAAGGGTATCACAAAACTATCCATATGGTCTATGAGCACCTGGATGGAGTTGATACCTCAATGGATAACATCATAGTATAGGAAACAATGAGGATGGAGCATGATGAGAGACTAAGGAAAGTGCTGGAAGCAACAAGGAAAGCAAACCTGAAGCTGAATAGAGAGAAATGCCAGATCAGGGTGACAGAACTAACATTTGTAGGAGATATTATTGGCAGTGAGGGTATCTGACCAGATCCCAGAAAGGTGTCTGCCATTGGGAACATGCCAAGGCCACAATGCAAAAAGGACATACAGAAGTTTAATGGAATGGTCAACTATAAGGGTAAATTCATATCCAACCTCTCAAAAAAGATGGCTCCATTGAGAAGACGAACAGAAAAGAATATTGAATGGGATTGGAGTCATGACCATGAAAAGTCATGGAGGGAACTAAAGAAACTGCTCACAGAGGAACCAGTTCTGAGGTTTTATGACCCAGCGAGACCCATCAAGATATCATTAGATGCATCACATAGTGGGCTCAGTGCAGTCAGTTCTTCTGCAAAAATATGATGACTGCCAACCCCTTGTGTATGTATCATGCTCAATGACAGACGCGGAGACGCGATACGCTCAAATCGAAAAGCAGCTTCTGAGCATCACATACTCCTGTGAAAGATTTCATCAGTTTGTGTCAGGACAAGCAATCAGTGTAGAGACTGACCATAAGCCCTTGATTGCATTGTTCCAAAAGCCATTAAATGAATGTCCACTGAGAATACAAAGAATGATGATTAGGCTGCAATGCTATACACTGAATGTAGCGTACACTCCGGGTAATCTAATGTACACAGCAGACACATCGTCCAGAGCTGTTGACACGAGAGAGCCCGCAAGCACCAAAATGGATGAAGACGTGAATGCCTTCGTGGACATGATCACAAGTGGACTGCCCATATCAGATCCAAAAATTGAGCACATAAAGTCAGAGACAAACAAAGATGAAACACTGAGACAACTGAGAAAAAACATCTTGGATGGATGGCGCAACATGAAGCTGGACTGCTCACCTGACGTTTCTGAGTACTGGAATTGCAGGGTGGAACTATCAGTGTTTGAAGACATCATCTACAAAGGAAGTAAAATCCTTAACCCAAAGAGTCTGAGAAAAGAGATGTTAAAAAGGATCCATGGAGGACATCTCGGAATCGAAAAGTGTAAGAAAAGAGCATGAGAGGTGAGGTACTGACCAAGAATCAACAATGATATAACAAATGAAGTGTCAAACTGTACAACATGCCGAAAATATCAAGCAATCAATGCTGCAGAACTACTAAAGCCACACCCAGCACCACACAGACCTTACCAGAAGGTAGGCGCTGACCTGTGCGAATGTCCAGGGAAGGACTATCTTGTAGCCACAGACTATTACTTCCTGTATCTAGATGTGTGTAAACTGAACACCACCACTGCAGATGCTATAATAACAGACATGAAAGCCATATTCTCCAGAAATCTTCTGGAAGGGGAACCTTTGCATTAGAGAACACCAAACTCTTTGTGAGATGGTGACATTGTGCTAATGTTCAAATGGAGCTGATTGTGCTTGTTCATGTGTCTCTAAAGCCAACATACAGGTGCACCATGGATCAGAAAGTCAAATGTTATGTTGGCCTTTAAAACAAGAATGTGGTGGTACACCACTGGCCTACTGCAGGGGGAAACCTCTGTACCTGCAGGAGAGTATGGGGGACAGGACAACACCTGGCCAGCTGTCAATCAGCCAACCTGATTGGATCAAGCCCCACCCAGTCGGGTGTCAATCTCCCTCCGGAATTATAAGCCTGAGCCGGCCCTCCGAAGACTCACTCAGAGTTTACAGCAGCGCAGCCAGGCCTGCTCTGTGGAAGTCTTTGTCGATTAAAGCCTGTTGTACAGTCTCTTCGATTTTGTGTGTTTGCCACTGTCTAACAACGCACCACAATTCAATCGACAAAGTCATTTTTCCAAGGCTGCTATGGAAAAACTTCTGAGCGCCAGGAGCCTCAAAATTGACCCACGCCACCTCGAAGCCCAAACATGCTTCAAGATCTGGAGGCACATGGTCAAAGCAATCATCGAGGTGCACGCAGATGACATTCTGGACTCAGATCGAAAGAAGCTTGCCTTACTCCAATCCAAGCTGGGTCCTCGTGCTTTCCAAGCAACCGAATGCTGCTCCAAGTACAAAGAGGCAATGGACATGCTTGAGACTTTGTACAAACCCCCCACAAATGCAGTCTTCGTAAGGTACCTCCTGAATACCTGAGCCCAGCAACCCGGGAAGACGGCAGAGTCTTACCTGAGACACCTGCAAGAGTTGGCCTGACCTTGTCTGGCTGAACCCAGGGTAAATGAAGAGGAGGTCAAGAGACTGATCCGGGACACCTTCATCCGAGGGCTATGCTCGAGGGCCATCTGGCAGAAGCTGTTGGAAGAAAATATCAACCCCCTGGCCAAGACAATGGAAGTAGTCCAAACCCTGGAAGCTGCAGCCCTGCACACAGAAGTCTTCGACTCCAGGATCCCCCAAGCCTCCTTGTGGTCGCTTCACACTGAGGCCAAGCTGAGGAAGAAAACATCACTGCGGCGGGCACCCAGCACCCCTGTAAGTACTGTGGGTCCCAGTGTGGGTCAGACTGTAGATCACGACAAAACTGCCCGGCTAGGAATCAATACTGCTCCCGATGCAGCAAGGAAGGCCACTTTGCTAAAGTGTGCCTCACAAAGCCAGCTGGCAGCTCAGCGGCCCTCTACGACCTCCCCACCTCCCCCACGGACCCCACCATGTGCACATGCTGGGAGACGCAATTGCCCCCGTTACCACTTCCGGCATCCCCAACCCCTGCGGCACAAGTTTTGGCCCCACTGGGGCCCTGCCATCATGGTATCAACCTTGCCTTCGGGGGGCCCCAACCTCCACTCACAGCACCCCCCCCCTTGCCAGCGCAGCCTGTCGAAGACTTCTGGCTTATCGTGTGACATCACTTCCGGTCTAAGGAGTGATGTCACTTCCGCCGACCATGATGACATCACTTCCCCAGTGCGATGAATACAGCCAGGGAAGGAGGCCAGCCATGCCTTGACCTCCCACAGGGCGCCGCCATCTTGGGCTGGACAGAGGCCAACAACGGGGCCCGACAACGACGATGTGATCAACATGGGTGATGACCAGGCCACCCTCCAACACTCCCCACATCTCCGGATGCCATTAATCACTGCCACCGCACCTCACAACTACTGAGGGCACCACTGGTCAATATTCACCTCGCACGCTGCCTACAGAGTACACCAATGACCATGACTCCCCTCCACAGCTGAAGAATTATGACTCAGACCCCAAGGCAGTCCTAGCAGCCATCACTCTGACCTGGAACATTCCCCACAACCTCGGACGCTCCATGATGGACGTGCAAATCAACGAGCAGGTAACAAAGTGATGTTCGACAGTGGCAGCAGTGAGAGCTTCATTCACCTGAGTGTGGCCCACTCCCTTAAGCTGAAAATCGACTCCACCACCTTTTCTATCACCCTCGCCACCAAGGACCGGACTGTTAGTACCCTCGGGCGCTGCTCAGCCGATATAACTGTGGGTGGGGGGGGGGCGAGGAGACATGCATGGGGTTCAGGCTCCTGGTAATGCCCAAACTCTGCGCCCCAGTCCTCCTGGGCCTAGATTTCCAGTGCCACCTGCAAATTATCACCCTTCCCTTCGGGGTCCCCAACCTCCACTCACAGTACACAGCGCGCCGACCTAACTTGCGGCTTCTCCACACTGCGCATCACCCCCCCTGCACTCTTCTCACGCCAGACTGCAAGCCAATCGCCGCCAGAAGTAGGCGCCATTGCGCCACAGACAGAGATTTTATCAAGGCAGAGGTGTGGCAGCTTCTGGCAGAAGGTGTCATAGAGCCCAGCAACAGCTCTTGGAGAGCCCAAGTTCTGGTGGTCAAAGGGGGAAGTAAACCGAGGATGGTCATGGATTACACCCATCTAGACACCTACCTCCTGCTGAGTCAGAGTAATGGTCAGAGTGATGGCTGCTAGGACTGCCTTGGGGTCTGAGTCATAATTTTTCAGCTGTGGAGGGGAGTCGTGGTCATTGGTGTACTCTGTAGGCAGCGTGCGAGGTGAATATTGACCAGTGGTGCCCTCGGTAGTTGTGAGTGATTAATGGCATCCGGAGGTGTGGGGAGCGTCGGAGGGTGGCCTGGTCATCGCCCATGGTCAATGAGATAGCCCGCTACTGGGTTTTCTCCACGATTGACCTGAAGTCGGCCTATCAGCAAATCCCCATCCACCCGTGGGACAAGCCCTACACCTCCTTCGAGGTGCACGGGGTCATCAGTCCAGATCCAGAGCAGTTGCGCCCATTAATGGAGCTACTCCTCTCCCCCCCCCCCCCCCACCATACTAAAGGCCCTCTGCAGTTGCCTTGGCTTATTCCCCTACTATTTGCAGTGGGTTCCCCACTTCTCAGACAGGGTCCACTCACTGGCCCAGGCTACAACTTTTCCCCTCCTGCCTCATGCCCATCAGGCAGACGCCACGATGCAGACCGTGGATGAGGACTCCCCTTTCCAGGTGGAGAGTGATGCCTCCAATGTAGCTCTCGCCGTTACTCTCAACCAAGGGGGGTGGGGGGGGTGCCCTGTCGCCTTCTTCTCCAGAACCCTCCATGGCTCCAAGCTAGGGGATTCCACTATTGAAAAGGAGGCCCAGGCGATCGTGGAAGCAGTCCGCCACTGGCGCCGCGACCTGGCTGGCAGGAGATTCACCTTCCTCACCGACCAGCAGGCCGTGGTGTTCATGTTCAACACCGCTCACAAGAGCAAGATCAAGAATGACAAGATCTCGTGCTGGAGAGTCGAGCTGGCAACCTACAGCTACAACATCCAGTACCATCCGAGTTTAATGACTCCCCTGATGCCCTCTCCCAGACCTGCACATCTCTCCATGATGACAAACTGCAGGCACTGCATGAGTCCCTCTGGCAATCAGGCGTCATCCAATTGTACCATTTTATTAAGTCCCGAACATCCCGTACAACATCAGGGACGTCAGGGCCATGACAGAGGCCTGCCGGGTCTGCAATGAGTGTAAACCTCATTTCTTCTGCCCGTCTCAGGCTCATGTCATAAAGGCCACTCAGCCCTTCATGTGCCTCGGGATGTATTTCAAGGGGGCCCTGCCTTCCACGAACCAAAACGTCTACTTCCTCACAGTAGTGGACGAGTACTCCTGTTTCCCCTTCGCTATCCCTTGCCTGGACACCTCCACGGCCACCGTCATCAGGGCCCTGGCACAGATCTTTACCATGTTTGGCTACCCCGCATTTATCCACAGCGATCGGGGGTCTAGTTTTATGAGTGAGGAACTGCACCAGTACCTGACTGTGAGGGGCATCACAACTAGTTGCACAACTAGTTACAACCCGAGAGGCAATGGGCAAGTGGAACACGAAAACAGGGTGATCTGGAAGGTAGTCCTCCTGGTCCTCAAGTCAAAAGGGTGGTCTGTAGAATACTGGCAGGATGCCCTGCCCGAGGTGCTCCATGGCATTAGGTCACTCCTGTGCATGGCTACGAACAAGACCCCTCATGAACATCTGTTTTCATTCCCCAGGAAATCGGCAACCAGAATGTCCCTCCCAGCATGGCTCGCGTCCCCGGGACCGGTGCTCATACGCAAACTCATAGGGGCACACAAGGTCAAACCCCTGGTCGAGCAGGTTTTCCTCCTACATGCGAACCACAGCTATGCCTATGTTAGGTTCAGCAGTGGCAGGGAGGACACCATCTCAGCTAGGGACCTGGCACCAGCAGGAGCACCCACCATAGCACAGTATCCTCCAGGTCAGGATGACGCCGATCTGGCACACATCCCTGACCCCAGGCAGCTTTGGGGCACCCAGGACCTCCTTGAGCACCAGAGGCCCACTTCAGCCGTGGGGGACGAAACTGCCCCCCCACTCATCAGATATGACACACACCCCTCCGGCCACCCCAGTCACTCTGACCCCCACCACTAACCACCCCCCCACCCCCACACCCCCTCCGACCAGTAACCAGGAGCCAGTCCTGTGATAGTCGCAGAGACTCTGACGGCCGCCGGATCGTCTCAACCTGTAAATACTGTATATTGTGTGTGATTTTTCTTTTGCTACTGCACCCCCCCCCCCCCCCCCCCACCCCCGGGACAATTTTAAAGAAGGGGATGAATTTGGTGGTACACCACCGGCCGACTGCAGGGGGCAACCTCTATTCCTGCAGGAGAGTATGGGGGACAGGACACCTGGCCAGCTGTCAATCAGCCGACCTGAATGGATCAAGCCCCGCCCAGTCAGGTATCAATCACCCTCCGGGATATAAGCCTGAGCCGGCCCTCCAAAGACTCACTCAGAGTTTACAGCAGTACAGCCAGGCCTGCTCTGTGGATGTCTTCGTCGATTAAAGCCAGTTGTACAGTCTCTTCGGTTGTGTGTTTACTTCTGTCTAACAGCGAACCACAAAGAGGTGTTGGTTAGAGGCATAGGAAAGCTTCCTGAAATTATATGCAAATTATGGCCATCGTGTATCAGCTATTGTGTACAGTTTTGGTCTCTTTTTTTTTGATAATTGTATTTATCATTTGTATCAATACAAAGTATAAATTCAGTAATGTAGTAACTTAATAAACCACAAAATGATACAATAAATTTTCTCCCCAACCCCCCTCACCCCCAAGAAAGAAAAAAAAGAGGAAGAAAAAGGAAAAAGAAAAATCACCTAATATTAATTAACACATATAATATTCATTGATTATTTTTTATAATTACTAACAGAGGGGTGGGCAAAGTGGAGGATGTGGATGGACTTTTATTCATATATGGTTGTCAAATTTTATAAAAGTTTCCAATTTGATTCCTTAAATTGTAAGTATTTTTTTTCTAAAGGTATACAATTTTGCATTTCAATATGCCATCTGTCTATTTTTACCAAATTCTCAGTTTTCCACACTGCGACTATATTTAAAAATTTATCTTGATATTTATCCAATTTCAATTTTATATCTTCTTCATATATATATTCCCAAATAAAAATATTTTTTGGGCCTTTTTGTATCTTTATCTTCATAATTTGTCCTAAGAATACACTCAAATCTTTCCAAAAACGTTCCACTTTCACACAGGACCATACCGAATGTAAAAAAAGTCCCTTTCCTTATTAAGTAATACTATTAAAAAAACAACATTGTCTTCCCCTTAACTGAGTTGTCTTTGCCACTTTGAAAGACAACCACAACTCCCTTTTCTATTTGGGTTGCGGTGTTGACCGCAAATGTTGACAGATTTCGCAGTAGATAAATTTTTTCCCCAAATCCCTTAATTTCTTAAGGTCATCTAGACAAGGATGTCCATTGTCACCTTTTTTATTTGTATTAGCAATAGAGGTATTGGCAGAAATAATTAGAAGTGATAAAGTTTTGGTCTCCTTAGCAACGAGAGTATGTACTTGCCCTAGAGTAAGTGAAGTAATGTTTCAGTAACCAATTCCAGGATTTTCCATGCGAGGAAAGATGACTGATACTGTAAAAAAAAGATGAAATCTCATTGAAATTTACAACATTCATAAAGAACTTAACAACTTAAATGCAGGGAGATTGTTTTCCTTTAATGAGGAGTCTAAGTTTAGGGATCAGTTCAAAAATTTGGGGTCAACTGTTCAGGATTAATATGAGGAGTCATTTCTTCACTCAGAGAATGTCAAACCTTTGGATTTAACATTTAGAGAGAGCTGTGGCATAGATACTGCATTAATTTAAAACATAGATACTAAAGGAAACAATGGATAAGGGGAAATGCTGATAAATGGAACCAAGGTAGAAGGTATGATCTTGCCCAGCAGAATGGCCTATCAATGTCAAATAGCTGCTTGGACTTCTATTTCTTTTCCCCTTATGTATTCTCCTTCTCATTCCAGTTGTACTGAGAGGCCAACAGGATCATTCATAACAATTCCATAAACTACAGCAATTAAAAGGCCATCCAGGTGCACAAGTAGGGAGGGGTGTAGAGGCAACGATCGATTCCTCTGTGCATATTCATCAAAAGTGGTGCCATTTTGAACTGTGTGCTCACTGCTCCGTCTCCTGTGATCATAGGTGCTAGGGTGAGAATGAAGAACTGCACATCCATTTACACTTCCCATTGTTTCAGAAATGCAGCCAACATATTGAAAGTCTCATCCCTTCCTGGCCATACTCGCTTCTATCTCCTCTCATGAGAAAGAAGATTCATGGCTGTGAGATCACACACCATCAGATTCAAGAGCTGTTTCTTTCTTGATGTTATCAGACTACCGACACACTTTAGAAACTCACAACAATAATATTATGATACTTAACTGATCTAACTCTAACATATGGGTTGCATGGCTGGACTGCTCACAATATGAACTTTCTCAGTGTACCTCGGTGCAGATGACAATAAACTTCACAGTTGAAGTTGAAAACTTGTGAAAGAATGCAGATTACAGGTTGATGTTTTGTTTTTTTTCCATCTTGTAATAATATTGACATTCGATGTGCTTTACTATATTTTCTTTAATTTCTGCCATCATTGCCAGATTCAATATTTAATTATTTAATATATATAAATCATTTTTATATATTATTTAAAGATTTAGCATCATAGTTGTTGAATGTGGTCATAAGTATAAGTGCTGAAGTATTAATGATTATCAAATACATGGGAATAATTGAAATTACACCAAATAAAATAAATTTTTAACTTTAGTCCCTACATTGCTATAAATATATACTTTTAGATATGTATATAAAAGTATGTATCTATAGAAACAAAGCTATTTGGGGGAAGGTTTAAATGCAGATGAAAGATAGAAGAGACATTTAAATGGATATACTGTGACATTGCTTATGGTTGAACAATACAGGATTTTGACCAGATAATGCATTATGTTATTCCATAATCTTCTGTGCCATTTATTAAGGAGAGGTGTTTATCATTCAACCCCAATATACTGTATAATACATAGATTGTACATGTGATTATTAGACTTACTTATCCACAACAGTGACTGTACTTCACTCAAATACTTTGGGATATCTGCAAAAAAATTCTGTAAGGTCTGCGAAAAGCCTTAGTTTGATATTCCAAATGACATTTAGGTCAATAAAAATCTGCAGATGCTGAAAAACTGAGGTAATACACAAAGAATGAATTCCTAGATTCTTGATGAAGGGGTTCCAGGCCCAAAATGACTGTCTATTGCTTTCCATGGATGCTGCCTGAACAGTTGAGTTCCTTGAGCACTATCTTTGTGTGTTGCTTTAATTGTTCAATTATTTTTAAAATGGGGTTCACTGCAATTTGGAAATACCCTGGTAGTTTGTTGTGTATTTTGACATGGAAACTCAGAATGAAGTTACAAAAACACAAATGATTTATCATGTAGATCAAAGATTAATGAGAAGGCATCAGGATTTTCAGGTAAAAGATTCATTAAGTGTAAATATAAATGATAGTGGGTTACAGTTACAAAGACAGGAGTATGAAAAATCCAACTTAGATATCTGAAAAGGGAGTGAGCAAAGGATTCTGTACACTGGTTCCAGGGATGGTGTGTTTGCCAATATGAAGAGAGACTGAATGTCTAGAACTGTACTGTTTCGAGTTTAGAGGAATGAGTTGAGATCTGGTTGAAACTTACAACATCTTTATAGGCCTTCACATATTGGGTGCAGTGGGTGGGGGGGATATTTCCCCTGACTGAGGAAGTTAGAACCAGGAATCCTCCACTCAGAATAAGGGGATGTCATCAAACATTGATGAAGAGATGTTTCTTCATTCAGAGAGGATGAAACTTCAGAATTCTCTGCCCTGTATGCCTTTGATATAGTTTAACCTCTGTATATCTTTCTTCTTCTTTCTTTGGCTTGGCTTCGCGGACGAAGATTTACGGAGGGGTATGTCCACGTCTGCTGCAGGCTCGTTGGTGACTGACAAGTCCGATGCGGGACAGGCAGGCACGGTTGCAAGGGAAAATTGGTTGGTTGGGGTTGGGTATTGGGTTCTTCCTCCTTTGTCTTTTGTCAGTGAGGTGGGCTCTGCGGTCTTCTTCAAAGGAGGTTGCTGCCCGCCGAACTGTGAGGCGCCAAGATGCACGGTTGGAGGCGATATCAGCCCACTGGCAGTGGTCAATGTGGCAGGCACCAAGAGATTTCTTTAAGCAGACCTTGTACCTCTTCTTTGGTGTGCCTCTGTCTCCGTGGCCAGTGGAGAGCTTGCCATATAACACAATCTTGGGAAGGCGATGGTCCTCCATTCTGGAGACGTGACCCACCCAGCGCAGTTGGGTCGTCAGCAGCATGGATTCGATGCTTGCGGACTCTGTCAGCTCGAGTACTTCGATGTTGATGATGAAGTCATTCCAATGAATGTTGAGGATGGAGCGGAGAGAGAGCTGGTGGAAGCGTTCTAGGAGCCGTAGGTGATGCCGGTAGAGGACCCATGATTCGGAGCCGAACAGGAGCGTGGGTATGACAACGGCTCTGTACACGCTGATCTTTGTGTGTTTCTTCAGGTGGTTGTTTTTCCAGACTCTTTTGTGTAGTCTTCCAAAGGCGCTATTTGCCTTGGCGAGTCTGTTGTCTATCTCTTTGTCGATCCTTGCATCAGATGAAATGGTGCAGCCGAGGTAGGTAAACTGGTTGACCATTTTGAGTTCTGTGTGCCCGATGGAGATGTGGGGGGGCTGATGGTCATGGTGGGGAGCTGGCTGACGGAGGACCTCAGTTTTCTTCAGGCTGACTTCTAGGCCAAACATTTTGGCAGTTTCCGCAAAACAGGACATCATGCGCTGGAGAGCTGGCTCTGAATGGGCAACTAAAGAGGCATCGTCTGCAAAGAGTAGTTCACGGACATATATGTTACATGTATATGATATTAACCATATTGGCATTAAATGTAGCAAAGGTGAGAGTTAAAATATACTGCAATATTTTTAAAAGTTAAGAAATTATTTTGAGAAGCATTGTAACATTTTGAATTCTTTTCATTTCAGAAACCTAGTTTAAAATAAGTTAATACCCTGAATAGATAAAACAAATCATAAATGTACATCACATGTTTTAACCAAGTGCAATACTCAAAAGTGATGGAGGAAATCAAGCAGGACATGACGTATCTAGAGGAAGCAAAGGATAAGTAATGTTTCAGGTCTAAAGCCTTTGACAAGGTATGAGCAAAACTCATACATGTTCCTGAATAAAAAAAGTGAGGGGAGGAGCACAGGCCAACAGGCATATGTGGATATGATGGGAGGCAGATGAGAACAAAAGCTGAGATGTGGTAGAGGGAGGGAGGAGCTTTATGAATGGAGAGGGAAGGGGGTGGGGATCTGGAGGAAAAGGAATAGGGAACGAGAGCAAGAGATGGAGGAGGGGCCTAATGGAAATTAGAGAAGTTGTTATTTATGCCATCTGGTTGACCAGTGTCCAGACCGAATATTAGGTTTTGCTCCTCTATTTGCAGGTAGCCTCGGTTTGGCAGTGCATGAGACCATGGATGGATATGTCAGTGTGGAATTAAAATGGATGACCAGAGAGTCTCACCTTATTTTTAGTGAGTTGGTCACACTGCAATTCAAGGGCGTAAGGAAAGACAGGGAATGGCTGACCATCAGGTAGAGCAGCAGCAGGAAAATTGTGCAGGAGTTGCTATAATAATTTCCCTTCAAAACAAATATACTGCTTTGAATACTGCTGGGGCGATGGCAGCAGCAGCGAAGATCATGGCACCATGTTTGCTTCTGCTGTACAGGAAGGCAGGAAAAAGGGTGGCAGAGCTATAGTGGTAGGGAATTCCACAGTAAGGGATTTTGCGTCTGCAAACATGACTCACAGATGGTACTGTGGTGGATCACGGTACTGTGGACATGTCCGGCCTTGTCCTCACTGGTCTGGGCAGGCTGGCCCACCTTCTGTACCTGTAGCACCACCCTATAAGATCCCCTAATGAAGTCTGAGACCCTAGTCTCCTCCTTCATACCTCCCTTGGACGTGAGCCAGCAGAATGTAGAGGCATGTCTGGGTCTTCTGATCAATAAAGCCTTTAATCTTGCTTCGTGTCTGCAAGCGGTCATTGATCGTGCCACAGGTACGTTGCCTTTCTGGTGTAAGGGTCAAAGCTATAAGGTGTTATGAATGAGGAAGGTGTTGCAGTGCAGGTATCAACAACATGGGTATAAAATGCAATGAGATCCTACAATCTGAATTTAGGGTGCTAGGAGATTAAAAAATAGATCTTCAAAAGTAGTAATGTCAGAATTGCTACTTGTGGCATGTATTAGACAGAATAGAAGTATCTAAGTAGATAGTTCAATTGCATATGGGGGTGGAGGGATGGTGCATGAGGGAATGATTCAGATTCCTGGGTCATTGGATTTGGGCTCACAAAACCCAGACGTCTACATTTGGGAAGGACCGGAATCAATTATGCTTTGTACACAGAAATTCCGCGATATTGCCAAAAGGAAGACCCAGCTTTAAGCCGGCTTTGGTCGTTTACACTGAAGCGAACAAAGCCAGCATATTGTTGGGTCAGTGGGTCTTTTTGCACAGCACGCCGGCATTCCAGGAACAAAAGAAGTGGGGCGTGTAACACAACAGTGCTGACATCCAGTGTCATGTATAACATATTGTATTTGATGGCATCTTAGACCTTTTTTTTTCCAAAAGAATGGCTAAAAAATATTTCCCCAGTCTTGTATGAGAAGTTGAAATTAGGGTGATAATGGTGAGTAATGCTGGTGGTGGGCTGTGGGGAGACTCTCCCGGAGGCCCGCTGTCGGTCCCCGCACTGGTCATTGTTGTATTGAGAAAGTGTCAGTTTCGAGAGAGTCGTGACACTTGTGTCTGGACACAAGTGTTTGCAATGGACATTGGGCAAGAATCTGCCGCGCAAAGGAGGTCAGGCAAAGTCCATGGCCTGTAGTGCTCCTGAATCTGATCCCAGCCCTAAGGCCTTCTGGCCTGGACTCGCCCAAGATCGCCTGCTGTGCAACCTGCTGCCTACGGAAACGGCACGAAAAAGCTCGGCGGCCATCATGCAGCGGCCCGATTTTGAATTCAGCGCCATCATCATCTTTCCTGCGCAGGTCAACTCAGGACATAGGGGGCCACTTGAGGGAAAAACACAGCCTCTCCGGCAACATGCATCACTGGTCCTTGACCAGAATAGACCTCACCAGCTCAGCAACTCAAAGGTGACGGTGAAGGTAAATGGACATTCGACCAAGTGCCTGATCAACACAGGCTCCAAGGAAAGTTTCGTAGACTCACAAACTGTGCAAAAATATAACAAAAATGTACCCCTCTAATTACCGAATCTTCATGGCATCCCAGTCCCATTCGGCAAGTGTACAGAAACATTGTATACTTCATCTGTCATTTGAAGGGGGGAATTTTGTAAATTTCACATGTACATTTAAGATGAATTGTGTGCTCCAGTATTGTTGGGTCTGGAGTTCCTGTGTCACCTTAAAAGCATGACCTTGGAGTTTTCTGGTCCCCTTCCCTCGGTTACAGTTTTGAACGGAGGGCCCTCAAAACCAGAACCCACATGCAGCTCTCCACACTGAACATCGACCACCCCACTCCCCCGTCTCTGTTCCCAACTTGTCTGTTGACTGTAAGCCCATCGCCACCAAGAGCAGGAGGTACAGCGCGGCAGACAGGGAGTTCATAAAGATGGAGACCCAGCGTCTGTTGGAGGAGGGGATCATCGAACCCAGCACCAGCCTGTGGAGAGCACAAGTGTTGGTAGAAGAGGGGGAAAACAAGTCCAGGTTAGTGATTGACTATAGCCAAACAATTAACAGGTACACACTCCTGGACACATTTCGGATAAGGTGAACAATATTGTGCAGTATCGGGTCTATTCGACCATCGACCTGAAAAATGACTATCACCAGCTGCCAATCAGTTCCGAGGACCACTCGTAGAAGGCATTTAAGGCTAACGGTCGACTCTATCAGTTCTGGAGGGTCCCTTTCAGTATGACCAATGGGGTGTCTATTTTCCAGCGGCAGATGGACAGGGTGGTGGACAAGTACCCTCCCCTATCTCGACAATGTCAGCATGTGGCCACACTGTGGAAGACTATGATGCCAATCTCCAGAGTTTTCTCCACACGGCGAGAGCCCTGAATCTCATCTACAATTCTGACAAATATGTATTCAGGACTATATAACCATAACCATATAACCACTTACAGAATAGAACAAGCCAGTTCAGCTTTACTAGTCCATGCCGTAACCCTAATAGGATGTGCCCCGTTCCCCTCCCCGGAACTGCAAAGGCTTTATGGAAATGCCCAGTGGGTCCCTCAATACGCTGATAAGGTTCGTCCCCTCTTAAAGGTCATCACTTTCCTCTTTCAGCTGAAGCATAGCAGCTTTTAATTATCCAAATTTACATTGTGAAACCTACCATTCACCCAGTAGATGAGAGTGTAGCTTTCCAAATGAAAAGTGATGCTTCAGACGTAGCCCTGGCTGCTACTCTCAATCAGGTGGGCAGGCTGGTTGCCTTTTTCTCACAGACACTTCAAGGCCATGAGCTCCGGAACCCATCTGTGGAAAAGGAGGCTCAGGCCATTGCAGAAGCCATAAGGCACTGGAGGCACTTCCTGGCTGGTGGAAGATTTACGGTCCTCACAGACCAGCGCTCTGTTGCATTCATGTTGAGCAATGCTAAGAGGGGAAAAATCAAGAATGACAAAATTGCTAGATGGAGGATCAAACTCGCCACCTACAGTTTTGACACCACCTACCGGCCAGGGGCCCTTGACCAGGGGATGCTGTGCCTCCACACACAACGGTCAACTGCAGACCATACACAATGAGCTCTGCCATCCAGGGGTCACCCGCATGGCTCATTTTGTCAAGTCCCACAATTTGACCTACTCAATGGAAGACATCAAGGAAATGACCAGGTCATATCAGGTCTGCGCTGAGTGCAAGCGTATTTTTTTTGCCCCATGAAAGCGCACCTGATTAAATCGTCCTGGCCCTTTGAATGGCTTAGCATTGATTTTAAGGGACCTTTCCCCTCCACAAATGGGAACACCTACTTTCTTTCAGTCAGCAATGAGTACTCCCGCTTCCCGTTCATCATCCCGTGCCCAGACACATCCGCCTCATCTGTTATGAAGGCCCTAGACTCTACTTTCACCCTGTTCGGGTATCCCAGCTACATTCATAGCAACCGGGGTTCAGTCTTCATGAGCAATGAGCTGCGTCAGTACCTGCTGGTGAGGGTCATCGCATCCAGCAGGACTACCAGATACAAACCCCGGGGCAATGGGAAAGTTGAAAAAGAGAACACCATGATCTGGAAGGCTGTCAAACTTGCCCTGAAGCAAAAAGGCCTTCCAATCTCTCACTGGCAGGATGTCCACCCCATCGCGCTCCACTCAATTTGGTCGCTACTCTGCACTATGACCAATGCTACTCCTCATGAGCTCACGTTTACATTCAACAGAAGGTTGGCATCAGGGACTACACTCCTAGCATGGCTCACTAGTCCTGGTCCGGTTCTTCTCAAGAAGCACGTGAGGAGAAGCAAGACCATCCTCCTGGTGGAAAGGGTGAAATTGTTCTATGCCAACCTCACGTATGCCTATGTGGAGTACCCAGATGGCAGGGAGGACACCATCTCCATCAGGGATCTGGAAACCGCTGGAACTAAGAATCCATTGCCTCATGTGTCCCATGAGCTGCCGAGCTCTTTTTCCCCACCCCCGCCCAGGGCCTCAGGGGACCCGATTCAGGAGGAGAGTGAACTCCCCTCTATTGTATAACCAGAGCTCTAGCCCACTTCCCTTCCATCACAGGTGGACCAAGAAACTCAAGAAGCCTAAGGCCCCCCGGTGCTAAGGCGCTCCACCAGGATCTCTGGACTGCATGAATCTGTAAATACTATTGTAAATATTTATCTTCTGTCTCTATTATGACTTCTGATCCTTGATTGCTTCATCCACAGACCCTAAATTCTGAAGGAAGGGGTGAATGTAGTGAACTGGGATTCACTAGAAGTGTCCTGTACTGACAACTGTTCCCGCCTCCCGGCCCCTCCCCCGGGGGCCTGTATATAATCCTGGTTTCCCGCCTAAACCCTGAATCCCTCCCACCAGTCGAGTTTGAGCTTTTATCTACGCTACAGGGGTGGAGTGGGGCAGTGGGCTCATACAGAAACTGAGGACAAAGCCACCGACCAGCTTGCTCACAGCACAAGGTGCCTAGAGGCACCTGGGGACAGCTGAGAGCAGATCAGTGGGATCAGGTGGGGGATGGTCCTTTAACACAATACCACTCCCTAACACTAATCTTACCTCCCTTAATATCTGTAGGTCTGTCAGTGATTTCTTGAATATATTCAGTAACTGAGCACAGAACCCTCCTTCTGTCAAGTTCCAGGTTCAGTACCATTTGATATATACTTTTTATCTTATTCATGATTGATCAAGCCCTATTTTGAAAGAGCAACAGCCACCCCACTTCTGTCCTGTCAAAACCATGAATTATGTACTTATGATTAAATCATCTCTCATTCTCCTCCCAGCAACAGATCAGTGCTTCACCCACCCAACGAAATCGCGAGTCTAGTAAACGATGCATCTTTATTTCACCATCAGCTCATTTCATCTCCAGCTCCAGCCATTTCATCTACAGCTCATTTCAGACTTTTGCATTTATGGGGGCATGCATAGACATCTGAGATGTTCCCAACGGTCAGGTATTTCCTAAGTTCCCAACGGTCAGGTATTTCCTAGTAAATTATTCGCTGTCAGTCAGATCGAATCTGCCTTTTACCTTTGCTGCATAATTATGGGCCGTCAGGAAAAAGTGGGACAGTGGTATAATTATTAAAAAGATTTTTCCTTTTTCCCTACTTGCATGTTTTGTCGGTTAATACACTAAGGAAAATATGGCACACATGCACATCCTTACCCGAGTTGGCCCCAGAAAGCCAAATTGCCCTTTTACACAGGCGGCGTTCTGGCGCTGTTACTACCTTTGCTGGTGGAAAAAAGCTGGGGCTGGAATGACCTTCCCCTCTCCCACCACCCCCCCCCCCCCAATTCCATGTGTAGAGCTCGTCGAAAGAACCAAAGACTTGTTGATCCAAACCAAGGCTTTTATTAGCAAAAGACAGGAGCTCTTCACAGGTGGCCGACCAGTCCGGAATGATCCGACCTGGCTCGGGACACAACCCTTTAAGGCCCAGACAGTAGGCGTGGCTAAGCTCTCAGCCAATCGCTGTAAGCACAGTCATTACACTCTAGATACTGTAATTATATACCCCAACCCCAACCAACAAATTTTCCCCTGCAACCGCTGCAACCGTGTCTGCCTGACCCGCATCGGACTTGTCAGCCACAAACGAGCCTGCAGCTGTCATGGACAGCTTCGCCTGCGAAGCCAAGCCAAAGAAAGAAGATACATTGGTGATAGATCTGTACTATCACATTCACCCCTTCTTGGAGAACTGACCCTGGGGTGGAAGGGCTGAAGAGGGAGAAGGGAAGGAAAAAAAAATGAGGGAGAGAATGAATGGAAGGGGTAGGTTAAGGACTCTAGCAGTCAGGGGGTCTGAACATCCGGCGTGACCGCCGTGGTGCCGGGATTGGGGTCACTGGAGTGGTGTCGCCAGCAGGCTCGTCGAGTGCGACCGCTCCTTCGCTCAATTCCCCAGCCGTGTTGTCAGCAGGGTGGCCCGGGTCGTTGGGGTGCTGTTGGTCCTTTTGTTCCGGCACGGGGCTTGGGGAATAAAGAGTTGGGGAAGGTTGGGTTGGGGGGGTTGCTGGGCCTACCGCGTCCTGAGCTAGGTCCCGCACTGAAACAGTGTCCTCCTGCCCGTCTGGGAACTCAGCGTAGGCGTAATGCGGGTTCGCATGGAGTAGAGTCACTCGGTCGACCAAGGGTTCGTTCTTTGAGTACCGGATGTGGCGTCGCAAAAGGACGGGGCCAAGGATGGTGAGCCATGCCGGTACAGTGGTTCCTGATTCAGATTTCCTTGGAAAAAGGAATATCCTTTCGTGGGGGGTGGCATTTGTTGCGGTACATAGGAGGGAGCGGATGGAGTGTAAGGCACTAGTGAGAACCTCCTGCCAGTGAGAGGTGGGGAGACCTTTCGACCAGAGAGCCAGTGTAACCGCTCTCCAGATGGTGGCATTCTCCCTCTCGACCTGGCCGTTATCGCGTAGGTTATAGCTGGTGGTCCTGCTTGAAGCGATACCACACTCCAGAAGGTACTGTTGCAGCTCTGCGCTCATGAATGAGGACCCCCTATCACTGTGGATGGAATTGGGGTACCCGAAAATGGCGAAGATACTGTGAAGGGCCTGTATCACTGAGGTGGCGGTGGTATCTGGGCAGGGCATAGCGAACGGGAAGCGGGAGTACTCGTCGATGGCCGTAAGGATGTAGTTATTACGGTTGGTCGACGGTAGGGGCCCCTTAAAGTCTACGCTAAGATGCTCGAAGGGGCGGGTGGCTTTGATAACGTGGGAGTTCCCCGGACGGAAGAAGTGGGGCTTGCATTCAGCGCACACCGAACAGGCTCGGGTCATGGAGCGGATCTTCTCGACTGTGTAGGGTAGGTTGTGCGCCTTCACAAAGTGGGCAAACCTAGTGACCCCTGGATGACAGAGCGCCTCATGGAGTTTCTGTAGTCTGTCCATCTGTACGCTGGCGCACGTCCCCCTGGAGAGTGCGTCAGGCGGGTCGTTGAGCTTACCAGGCCGGTACAGGATGTCATAGTTAAAGGTGGAGAGTTCAATTCTCCATCTGGCGATTTTGTCGTTTTTTATCTTAGCACGCTGGGTGTTGCTGAACATGAAGGAGACCGCGCGTTGATCAGTCAACAGTGCAAAGCGCCTCCCAGCGATGTAATGTCTCCAACAACGCACCGCTTCAACTATGGCCTGGGCCTCCTTCTTGACCGAGGAATGTCTACTCTCTGGACCCTGGAGGGTTCTGGAGAAGAAGGCTACAGGCCGACCGGCCTGGTTCAAGGTGGCTGCCAGAGCGGTCGGATGCATCGCTCTCGACTGGAAACGGGACAGACTCATCGATCACGTGCAGCGTTGCAGCGGCGATGTCGGATTTGATTCGATCGAAAGCCGCTCTGGCTTCGGTCGAGAGGTGAAAGGAAGTGGTCTTGATAAGGGGACGCGCCTTGTCGGCATAGTGTGAAACCCATTGGGCGTAATATGAGAAAAAGCCCAGGCAGGTTTGAGCGCTTTCTGGGTATGGGGGGGGGAGGGGTGGTAAGTCTATTAGGAGACGCATGCGGTCAGGATCTGGCATAACTACCCCGTTCTCCACCAAGAAACCTAGAATCGCGAGTCGTGTGGTCCGAAAGACACACTTGTCAAAATTGTAGGTCAGGTTCAGCCGACCGGCAGTTTGAAGAAATTTGTCTAGGTTGGCGTCGAGGTCCTGTGCGTCGTGGCCACAGATGGTGACATTGTCCAGATACGGGAAGGTAGCGGTTAGCCCATTCTGGACCACCATACGGTCCATTTCCTGCTGGAAGACCGCGACACCATTCGTGACCCCGAATGGTACCCTGAGAAATTGATACAGCCGCCCATTCGCTTTGAAGCCCGTGAATGGTCCGTCCTCACAACGGATCGGGAGCTGGTGGTAGGCCGAACATAGATCAATGGTGTGGCCGGATAAAACTGTCAATTGACCCAGAGTCAAATAAGCAATTGGTGTAGTGTCCATGCACTTTAATCAGATCCATTGCTTTAGTGAGGGGATGAGAGCATTGCTGATTTAGTGTTATAGAAGCAGCCACTGATCCTGTTGACAGGGGAGTTCCGAGTTTTGACGTCACGCAACGGATGACGTCATGCAACGGGATGACATCATAGATGCAGTCAGCGCTGGAGGAGCAGGTTGGAGGTACTCCCGGAGGTGCTGTTGTGGCGGCGGCGTCGGATGAACGGTAAGTAGTGGGGGTTGTTGCTCGCGGTTGGCAGTGGGTAGGTCGTCGGTCGCGGCGTTCGGGCCCCAGCAGTCGTCAGCGATGGACGCTAGGGCGAGTACCTGGTTGGCCACGGCGGGTCCCCAGTCGGTCGTGGTGGCCGCACCGGCGGCGGCATGGTCAGTGGCAGCAGGGGAGCGAGCAGCGGTAGCAATAGCGTCGTCTCTGGGGGTGGTCGTGGCCGTGGCAATAGTGGGCTCTACAGTCGGGACCGAGGCCGGGTCGAGTGTTCCGCACGGGGGCGAGAGGCGGGCCAACATCATGGTTGCGAGGGTGGGCTGCCCCTTCCAGGTTCGGCGTCTCCATCAGGTGTTGCCGTGCAGGGGAGCCCTCGCTCTCATTGGACGAGAGCTCTGGGGAAGAAGAGTTTGAATGGGATAGTGGCGATTGGGCTTCACACGAGGCACTGTGTTTGCCGGTGGCCATTTTAGACTTACAGACTGCACCAAAATGGCCGTTTTTAAGGCACTTCTGGCACCTGGCTTTTCTTGCTGGGCACCTGGACCTGCTGTGCTTGTCCCTCCCGCAGAAATAATATTTTGGGTTCGCACGGGGCAGGGTAGCAGCAGCTGACAGGCCGTCAGTATCTCGGGGGGTGGTAGGATAGAGGGCACTCTACTCACATCAGAACGTGGGGTCCAGTACCTAGAGAACTCATTTGACTTTAAGGCTGCATCCTCCATTATGAATGCAATCCGGGCCACGTTCTCTAGTTTTTTTACCCCTTGTTCGAGCAAGAGCAGCCTCACTTCATTCGATCGGAGCCCGGCCACATAGGCATCCCAGATGAGATCGTTTGTGATCTCGGCAGCAATTTTGTCCACACAGTTACAGTCCTTGCCCAACGCCTTTACTACTTGTAAATATGCCTTGCTGGACTTGCCGGGCTGTTGCTTCCTCGACGCAAGCACGAGCCGGGCATGAACTCTGTTCATTGGTTGATCGTACAGTTCTTTCAGTACCTTTATGACTGCGGTGTAAGTGGTCTCATCCTGGATGCTCTTGTCACTCTCAAGGACACCATAGACAGCAATGCTGTTAGACGCTGGTTATCCTTCTCCACCTCAATGAGCCTTAGGAAGTTTTCAAAGTTCATCAGCCAGAACTTAAAGGCTTTGAAGGCTGTAGCTGACTGTGGGTTGATGTCAAGTTTTTCTGGCCAAGTCAGACGCTCCATCCCTTTTTAAAAAAATTATTTTTGCTAATAAAATTGTAGAGCTCGTCAAAAGAACCAAAGACTTGTTGATCCAACCAAGGCTTTTATTAGCAAAAGACAGGAGCTCTTCACAGGTGGTCGACCAGTCCGGAATGATCCGACTTGGCTCGGGGCACAATCCTTTAAGGCCCAGACAGTAGGCGTGGCTAAGCTCTCAGCCAATTGCTGTAAGCACAGTCATTACACTCTAGATACTGTAACTATATACATTGGTGATAGGTCTGTACTATCACACCATGTCAGTGTTTTTTACACAGAAGGCGTAGCGTAAAAAAGCCACAAATATCCCAGAACAAAGTGGCTGTGTAAAAAGCACTAATGGTTGTAAGTGCCATTTGGGATGGTTTAAACAAATATAGTAGGAGAATGTGAATCGATGCAAAAGAGCAGAGGGAAGTAAAATGAAGATAGAAGCAAAAATTAGAAAAGAGAAAACTAAAAATAGAAGGCAGAAAAATTAAATGCAAGAGACAGAAAGGGTCACATTGCAACTAGATTATAAAATGTCAATGAGCTTTAAGGGCATTTTATCTGGATGCCCATAGGATTCAAAACAAGGCTAATGAACTGGTGGCACAAATGGATACGATTTAGTGGTCATTACTGAATGGGGATGACCTGGAATTAAATATCTAGAGGATATGCAAATTTGGAAGGATGGGCAGGAAGTTAAGGGAAATGCAGTAGCACTCTTAATTAAAAATGAGATCAGGACAATAGTGAAAGATGATATAGGCCAGGGGTGATCAAACATGCTTAATGTAAGAGCCACATCTGATAAACTTTAGATGTTTGAGAGCCACAAGATATGACAAAATATTACATACACATTTTTATTCTTACATGCATATTTTGTTACAAAAATGTTATACAAATATGAAGAAATACATGTACGTAATAATATTTATTTATATATGTAGTTTTTAAAGTGCTAATTTGTATTAGTTTCAATAGTCAAAATTGCATATATATGTGGTGATACCATTGTGATGCTCTTATGCCATTGGTACTGTATCTGTGTATGACTAGCCCGCCTCCTCCCCCTGGAATTCCCCAATAAAGGCGATTATGCCTGACTGATAGTGTATCAATATTTTCAAAATCCTGACTGATTTTCTGCCCAAAGAAGTAGTGGAGGCTACCTAATTCAATATATATAAGATATAGTAAGATAGATTTTTGCATCATAGGGGAATTAAGGATGATAGGGGAAAGTCAAAGCTGAGTCAATGGCCAGATCAGCTGTGATCTCACTGAATGTGGAAGCAGGCTTGATGGACAGGATGGCCAACTTCTGTACCTTTTTCTGATATGTTATTTTCGGGAACACTGCTGCTACTGTTCTCTGCAGATACCTGCACCATTGCAGTGTTCACAGGTGAGTGCACGATGCAGGAAGCAACCCAATGCAAAGCTGTCTTCTGTGGCAGGGTGAGGCCACTGGGTCATACCTCCCCTCCCCCCAGACACCAGCAGCACAGGGGGAGTAGCTGCTGGGAGCAGAGACTGGGATATGGAGCAGTTTAACCGCTTCACTGCCAGGAGCTGACTCTCCATCCAGTGGGGCCAGGCCTTGCCTGAGGCGACTGACAGGAGCTTCACTGCTACTGCAAGCTCCAGCTCTGTCTTGGTTTGGCACCTGGATGAGGTCCTCTTTGGGGACCCCCACCAGCCTCTCCTCCTTGTCTCCATCATTTTGCTTCTCCCCTGCCAGTGCCTGGACAGATACCCTGGCTCTGAGGCAGGCTATGCCTCTTCAATGATCTTCTGGCCCACCCCTGGCTTCCCGACCTCTGAGGCCAGTCCTTGCAGAGGATCCTCAGCTTTGCCCAATCTTCCTACCATCCACCCATCATTGGTGTTAGCAGCCTGAGCAAGGAGAACCCGACTCCGATGTGAGCTGCATGCTCTGCTCTTCTGCAGGAGCCAATCCTTCAGTGCCCACTCGCTCTTCCCTCGCCTTGTCACGCAGCCAAGACTGTGACCCTCCCGGGTTCCCCCTGACCAGGCTGCAGGGATTCAGAGTTTCCTGGGGCATCTTCAAGAGCACAGGTATCTCCTTCCACCTCCCCGAATGGGCCACAGGCTCTCCACCTCTCTTCTCTGGGCAGCTTTCTGTGAGCAGGGCCACCCGACTCCAGAGAGACTCGGTGCCCTGTGGTTGCTGAAAGTTTGTCGTGCAGATCCCAACCAGCAAAGACTTATACAACCCCTCCCTGGCCAAGCCTCTGCACCCATTCCTGGACACCAGGAGGACTATCCCCCACTTGTTGCAAGCTATGCCAACTGAAACTTCAATTGTGAGCACCAGTTTATGTGCTTCCTGTCTCAGTCAACATATTTCAGCAAGCTGCACTTTATCTGCCAAAGAGCCGCATATGTGGCTAGAGAGCTACGATTTGGCCATCCTTGACAAAGGCTCTAAGGAGCAAAATGTTGAATCAACCTGGCTGGAAATTGGGAATAAAAAGGCAACAAATAAATAAAGAAATAATTGATACATGAAAGAATGGAACGGCAGTTGTTAGGTGGATTTTAACCTACATATTGATTGGTCATTTCAAGTTGTCGAGGCAGCCTTCAGGAGGAGTTCATTCAATGAATCCATGATAGTTTTTGAGAACAGCATGTTATAAAACCTACAAGAGAACATGTTATTTTTGATCTTGTCTTGTACAATGAGAAAGGTGAAGTTAATCATCTCACAGTTAGGAATCCCTTCAGAAAGTGTGATGAATTTCCAATACAAATGGAGGTGAGAAAGTAAGATTTCACTTGATCCTATGCTATTTTTATTGGGTTATATTAAGAAATTGAGTTTGGAATTAAAATTAGATAAGTCTCAAATTGCCTTTTTGAGATTGGCATTGGCTGTGGCTAGAAAATGTTTGGCAATTACTTGGAAAAATGAGACGGACTTGAGTATTCAACAGTGACACTTGAAAATGAGGTCTTATATTCCATTGGAAAAAATAATGTATAACTTACGTAATAATTATTCTTTCTTTGTTTAAGTCTGGAGACCCTATATGAGATAAATGGGTTTGAATTTGTAATAGTTTCTTTCCCCCACAATCGCTGGGGTTGCACAAAACCATGGCAATAATTGAAGGTTGTTATGTAAGTTGATCTCTTTTACTCTAGCTTTTCCTTTCTTTTTGGGGGGTTGGGAGGGGTGGGTGGGTTAGGGTTGGGGGGGGGTAGGTGATTATATGGGATAAAATATTATGTATCTACTTGTATTTTTATTGTATGACTTATTTTGATTAATAAATAAAATTTACAACAAAAACAGAGAAAGTAAGATCCAAAACAAGTTTTCCATGCCTTACTAAGGAGAATACATTGGGATGAGGGAGGACTGGGAAAACAGGCTGCAGGGTGGATCAGTTGATGAACAGTGGAAAACTTGCAAAGAGATTTTTCACAGAATTCAACAAAAGTAGAATAGCTTATAAAAAGGCCAATAAGTATAGGAAATAGGTAAGAGAAGGGACTTAGTGGGTTTCAGTGCACAACCAAATGAACCATAATTGCCAGTGTATTCACAATTTTTGCTGCAATTTTTGGATGTATCCCACAGATTCTTGGGGCATCTTTTCTTCTGATTTTCCAACCCTGTTATCAGTCACTTTTTATAATGTATTCATCTTACTTTCTTCCATTCTCGAGCCAGCACCTATTCAGCATTATCCATTTTTTAAAAAATCATTATCAATTAAAATATAAGATCAGAATTTTTAAAATTTGAAAATCAACAAAAAGCAAAGTAATCCTGAAAGGACTGGAAGCTCAGTGTTCCTGGAGCACTGAATATAGAAACAAACTTTATTAGAAGGCCCGTCAAGCCAGTCTTTGCATATTGGTTACAATGGAAATTGATAAGAAACCACAAATGCAGTTCCCGCTTCTGGTAGAAGTGGAAATGGCCTGGTATTATACTTAAAAATGTATTTTGAACACACTGTGTGCAGATGTTGTCAGTTAAAACTTCTAAATATTCATTGGTAGAGCAACCCTTTTGACATATGATAAATATTCATCTTTATCTTAAATATCTGCAAAAAAAATCATGAGCTGAAAGTGAAGGGCGAGCTGTATTTCGAGTTCATTGGTATCACTTAATTTGTTCAAATTTCTATGGCCAGTGCAGTGGGTTATCAGTAGAACTGATTATAATACATGAAAGTATCCTCCAGGGTCCTTCTGATATTCATTCCTATTCTACATTTCACAGCACCCATTCATCAATTACTGGTCAGTGGCACTGGAACTTAGCGCACTCATACTATTTTCTTAATCAAAAAAATGGAACACTGATTCCTGATCATTCAACATAATGCAGCACAGGGTGACAGAATTCCATAGAATAAAGATTTCAATGTGTTTATCTCCACATGTCTGCAGGATTGGGGGAAACGTCTGAGAAAGCTGCCAGTTTGACGAACTGCACCATAAGACGCAGTCAGAATCACTTCTCCATATGCAGCCCAAGTGAACTGCTGCATAATGTAAAACGACGGCACTATTAATCCAATAGCAATGGTGCTATCCTACCCCCTCCACTAAACCCATGTGTCTGGTTTAAAACTTCATCAATATGCAGAGTGTGTCAGTATGATAGGTGATGGCTTGGTTGGATGCACTTTCCACATTTCTAGCAAATGAGTATAATTATTTTCAGAGCTGCAGGCAACTCATGCATGTTTTATCTTCCATCTGGACCTGCATCATATACAACAGTGACAAAAACTGAATTCCCCAACCCCCATCAGCTGCTTTTGGAGACCCTAAAAGAATTCTGGCAATGTTTATCCATTCTATACATTCCAACACAAGATAATACAAAATAAGAGCCACTCACAACACAAAAAAATTAATAATTATTTTTACTTATCTTGGTGGCCTTGTTGCAATACTGATTCCATCTATGATTTGATAAATTGTCTCAAAGGAACTCTAAAGCCTTATTGTGAGACTGATGTAGCTGCACCTGTTTTCCTGTTTCACTAACAATCCTTTGAGACGCAGAACGTTTTTCCTTTGAAACCCACTTTGGCACAATATAATAAACAAATCTTTGGTATTTTGTAGCTCACTCTGTGCCCTGGATCCCTTAGGATTATCTCCACAAGAGATATTGGATTCTGAAGATTTTTTTTGTGTACGATGTCTAGTTAGAGCAGACTGCAAGAGCTTCAATGTATAGAAATAGCTGTTGAAGGAAAGAGGGAAACAAAGAGAGAAAGAGTGAAAGAGTGACAACAAAAAGAAAGATAGTTTGGAGAGGTTAAGGAGAAGTAAAATAGATGGACGGAAAAGTGCTCGATAGATTGATTGACAGAGAGAGACAGACAGTGAGATGAGGAAATACACAGAGAGAGATTAGACAGAAAGGAACAGTGAGAAAAAGACAAGGATGCAAAGCATGAGGGAGAGAGAATGGAAGAAAAGTGTGGGATATGTGAGAGAGTGATAGAGACAATGGGTGTTGAGGGTGGTTTTGGTGAGGGTGAGTGTGTGAGAAGGAGCGAGAGAGGAACTGTTTACAAATGCAGGGTTCATGACATTCCATCACAACATTCCAAGCTACTGACCCACACATGCACATCCACACTGTGTTCTGTTGCTGAATGTGTGGGGGCAGGGGCTATTCAAGCAGACATTACACATCTTATCAGTAGTTATACTAAGGTGACCATGGAAACTGAATAATAGATTTGCCCTAATTCAGTCCCAGAGGCTGCAATGATGAACAGTACAAAATTTGTTGGAGCTTGGATCCTTTTTAAGTCATTGCTCACATGTCAATGTGCAGACAGCAGTAAACATGCATATGGATGGAACCTGTACTGGGTCACCTTTCTTTTATAGCTCTGCACAATAAATTTTGCATCTTAGCTCAAATGCCTTTGAATCTGGTATCAACTTATTTTTTTCTGAAATTAATAAGGCACTCTTCTTTATGGTGACAGCAAGCAATTTCTGAATGTGGGGGGTTGGAAGAATGAATGGGAAGGAGGAGTGGGAAGGTGTGAACGATTTTCCATGAAAATTGAATATCAGGTACAAGCCATTTGATTTTTTAATTCTGCAAGTAAATGAGTTACAGTATTTATTAAAGATACAATAGATGCAATTCAGAACATGCTGCAGTTTGTAGCTTTCAAATTATAAGACTTGTTTCCTGGAATAATCAGTAAAACATCATTTATTTGCAACCAATGTATTGTTTTGGATTCTTAAGAGGCACAGGGCATTGATTTCCTATTTTCAACACCTTTGTCTAGATAATGCAATCACCAACATTGAATCTTGGTCCTTCATTTCAGGAACAACATGGCAGCAATTATTTTGCATACATAATATCACATATATATGAAAAATGGATCAAGAAATCTCCAGACTGTGAGAAATTTATCACTTAAAGTAGACCAACTAAAAACTAGTGTAATAGTCTATGTATTTCAACTTAATTTGGTCGTGGAATATTTTGGGTATTTATTTATTTTAGTCTTCTTGCCAGATTAAACTCTATTTTTATGCTTACTTGATTTAACTGTTTAGTGAATTAAATGTCATGATATTCAGGATGAATTAAATTGATTGTCTTCTGATTATACATAACAAAGATGGCTGATAATTGTGCATTCACTTTTTGCCATATTCAAAAACACTTATTCTGACTTCTAACATTTTCTTAACATTATCAGCAAGAATAGCTTGGTTTTTGAAATAGGTTAATAAGTGGGTGAATAATTTAGATTCTTCCTCTTGCTCCCTGCGGCTCTAGACCAAGGTAGAAAATATTCAACAGACTAATAATCATCTTACTCCTTGCCTCAGAAATGGGTGATTTTCATACAATTTGCTAATTATGTGAATAAAGATAATTGTTCCCTAGATCTAGAGAAAGGTGGTTATTGCAAAATATGTTACTATCAAATAGAATATATTTAGGCTCTTCAGGGTTAAGGCAAGATTTTTACATCTAAATCAGAAATATATGATTATAATTTTGCAATAACCAGTAATATCAAATATGTTGAACACTAGCCATGGGCTAATTTAGAGCGCAAATGTGGCTGGTTGCATTTCTGGTTAGTAAATATTACAAGTAATGGACATTATCAATGTACTTTGATTTAAATCTTCTAAATTGTTCTAGATATATAAGCATATAAACATAGGAAAATAGCAGCAGACATAAGCCATTTGGCCCTTCAAGGCTGCTCCACCATGCAATGGGTCCCAGCTCACCCACTTCAATATGGGATTTCTCCTCTCTCCAAACCCGAATATACTTTTTATGTCTCGAATTAGTCTACCTTCTTCTGAAAGGTATTGATAATCTGCAGTCTTCTACAATGGAAAATTCCATTGATTCATCATGGTCTGAATGAAGATAAGACTCTAGTGGACAAAGGAGTGAAGGGTTATGGGGATAAGGCTGGAAAGGGGTACTGATAGTGATCAGCCATGATCTGTAAAATGGCGGTGCTGGCTCGACGGGCTGAAGGGCCTACTCCAGCTCCTATTGTCTATTGTCTATTTTTCATCCCAGTCTTAAACATCTTACCCTCTATTATTTAGTACCTTGATACTTATAGGTTTATTGATACATTGAAGACAGCTTTCTGTGCATAGTCTAAACGTGGATAATATTTTGTTCCAAAGTTGATAAAACAGAAACAAAAGTGTTGCAGAATAAGAATTGGGGAATCTTCCTAGACCCAACCACTTCCTTGGACTGTGACCCACACTCCTAGCTGCCTGCACTCATGTGGGCAAGATGAGGATGGTTGATCCAGACATCCTCTAAACCTTGGGTGTTTCCTAGGCCAAAGGCAGAGTGTTGCTGTGCACCCAGCTCTGCCTTTGAACAAGGCAAATGTTGGGGATGGAGTTCAACTTCTGTCAACGATTCTGACCTATTAAAATTGATGTGAGTAATTTTTAAAAATGTGGAAAAAATTTAAAACTTTGCTCAATCGATCAAACATATCTCTTCATCCAATAAAATACTTAAGAAGTACCTTTTTCATTCTTTGTTTCCTAATTAGGAATAGAATCATCATCAAAAATGAATGAAATCTTCAATCCTCAACTCAGATGGACTGGCTCAGAACCAGAGGCTTTACTCCAGCTGGCCATGCTGCTGACTCCATGTAGAGTTCAGGGATTCTATGCCATCTGCCACTCAGCAAGCCTGAATATCTGTTGCTCCAAGGTCAGGAAGATCCAACCCACAGAAATCTACATCACAGAAGGAGATTATTCAGTCCATTGTGCCCTGTTTGCACAAAATAGATTTCTTTAGGTTACTTCCATTTCCCAGCTCTTGGTTCTTGCATTGTAGATTACAACTCTTCAAATTTACATATGATTATTGTGTTAGCCTTCATTGGGCATAGTTCCTGACTGCGACTATGCTCAATCAGAAGATTTTTGTGCATATTGATCATTTCAGTTTGTGATCCCTCTAATTTTTTGACCAATCATTTTAAATCTATGTTCCCAAGATGTTGACCTCTTTGTCAAAGAAAATAACTCCTTTTGTTCATTCTGTCCAGCAGACAACTCAATTAAATGTCTACTCAGTCTTGAAGACACAGTGGAGTATGGAGAGAGAAGGAAAAATTCTTCCAAATTGGGATATCTTCTCCTCAGTTTTCTTTGATCTAAACTTTAGTAGTTCTCAACCTTTTTTGGTCTAAGACCCAGCTGGCTTCTGGCCTAACATGTGATAGCCCAGTAGTGGAAATGACTGAACTATCTTTTCAAGTCAAAGGCAGCTCTGTAAGAACCACATCTTTATCTAATTTAAATAATTGTATTTAACATTTTTAAAGAACAAAATAAAACACTGCAAGCTTACACTGAACATAAAAACTCCCAATCAAAATCAAAGCTCAGGCCACTTTAATAAGTCCGCTGTTCCTGAAGTTTCTTCAGCATTTACCACATCCTTGGTTCTATCATAGAAAATGCATACCTGAGATCTGCCTCCACTTCAATACAGTTTTGTGCCTTTGTCTTCAACTGCAGCAATGTCAAAAAGCCTGATACACAAAGTAAATAGTCACGAAGGCCAGGATCTTCTGAAGACACCCTTTTGCCATGTTAGGATAACTATCCATCAATTTTGGACAAAACTCAGAGATAAACAAAAACTCAAAAACATCTCTGTAGTGGTCCACCACTGGCCTACTGCAGGGGACAATCTCTGTACCAGCAGAAGAGCATGGAGACAAGACAACACTTGGCTGGCTGTCAATCAGCCGACCTGAATGGACCATGCCCCACCCGGTCGGGTGTCAATCACCCTCCGGGATAAAAGCCTGAGGCTTTTCAGAGTTTACAGCAGTACAATCTCACAGCTGGTTCTGTGGAGTTTTACGTGGAATAAAGTCTGTTGTACAGTCTTTTGGTTTTGTGTGTTTGCTTCTGATCGACAGCGCACCACAATCTCTGCATCCAGAATTGTTTTGAAAGTCAAAATAAGTTAATCTTGCAGATCATCAGGGACTTTTTGATTTTAACAAGAAAGGGGTTCTTCACCAGTGCCAGACCTTCTCAGCTGATTTCTGGAGACAGCTGAGATGTGAGACAATTTCCTTTGCAAGATTAGCATCTATTCCATTAACAGTTTTTACTGCTGAAAGAGATTCAAGCATGGCAAAGTCCCCTCCCTCAGCCTTGTGTTTCCAGTTTTCAAGCTTTTGTAAAATGCACTGAGAGCATCAACAAACTGGATGATAGTTGTGTCCTTGTCTTCCAATCTGAGATTCAATTTGTTCAATTGATCAAAAATATCCACACATGGTTTGTCTGGGCTTTATATAGTATCAATATTTATTGATCATAACAGGTACAGTTATCAAACTTATATTATTTGACTTAATAAAGAGACTCTTTCCAAAAGTCTAAAAAGGGTTATATCTAAAAGAAATGAGTTATTTCCTGAGGAAATTAAAATCCAAATCATGAAAGGGCATGTCACATAACATAAGAAAACACTAATTTTATTGCAATTTACGAAGGATTAATCTTCTCAATAATTACCATATATAAATACATACATGGTCTGTTAGCTTATGTTTAACTTATTTCTATAATATCAGGATATTTCCTTGAATGTTAATGGTTCTTCATTTGCTAGCAATAACAAAGTAAACTTGTAATATATCCTTCAGTCACGCAATCCAGTCCAAGGTAAACCTTCGATGAAAATTTTTGCAAAAATAACTTGTATCCAGTTTTAGAGGAGAAATATATCAGCTTACCTTATAAACAGGAGCCTCTTGAGTCTGGACTAAAGTGAAGAATAACAAGCAGCAAGACAGGAAACACACACTTCTAAATCAGTCTGAATCTGTCTTGTGTGAAGTTCTGATAGCACCAAGTCACTCGGGTTGAGAGACGGCCAGTTGACTTCACTGACCTCAATGGCAGATTGCTCACCACCCCACCCAAGGTCCCCAGGAGACCGAGACATGACAGTCCCACCCTGACCTCAGTGGGTTGGGAAGTCTCCACGGCCTACATGGAAACAGCCCTTGGCACATCAGGGTGAGAGGAAATGAGAACATCCAGGGAAAATCCACGCACGTCATGGGGAGAACATACAAATCCCTTAGACAGCTCAAGTCGCTGGAGCAGTAATAGCATTGCACTAACTTCTATGGTAACTGTGCTGCCCTTATATTAAACTTTCATCTTAACTATACTTTTCTAGACCTCATATACTCACAGTAATGTAATGCTAACTCATGTTTTATACAGTGCTAGCATGACCTTACTCACTGTGTCTTATCTGTTAAAAGTAAATAACCTGTCTGTCTTCTTATCCACCTGACCTGTTGCTTTTGAGGATTTATAGATACATTCTTGGATCCTTGCTGGAATGCAGCACTTCATTATACACAAGATATCAGCACTGGAAGACGAATATGACAGAGATGGATATCAGATATAAAAAAAACATCTGCCTAATCATTGTTTTTGAATATAAGTGCAAGCTCTCAGAGGTTTATTATGTTAAGTGTGGAAATAGATGAGGGTGTTAGCCAGTGTGTTCTATGCCTCTAGTCACAAAGACATGTGATCTCTGCTTTTCAGTTAAAGAATGGTTTCTAAAGATGCATCATATCTATTTAGAATGCTATCTGTTTCTTGGCTAAAAAGCCTTTCTCTTTTAACTGTCACGAGCAGATTAATCAAGTAAATCTGATTATCACAACTGTACAACATGAGCAATCCAATAAGTTCTGTTAAAATTAATTTTATCTTTGGCTTGACTTCGCGGACGAAGATTTATGGAGGGGTACGTCTACGTCTGCTGCAGGCTCGTTGGTGACTGACGTCCGATGTGGGACAAGCAGGCACGGTTGCAGCGGTTGCAAGGGAAAATTGGTGGGTTGGGGTTGGGTGTTGGGTTTTTCCTTCTTTGTCTTTTGTCAGTGAGGTGGGCTCTGCAGTCTTCTTCAAAGGAGGTTGCTGCCCGCCGAACTGTGAGGCGCCAAGATGCACAGTTGGAGGTAATATCAGCCCACTGGCAGTGGTCAATGTGGCAGGCACCAAGAGATTTCTTTAAGCAGTCCTTGTACCTCTTCTTTGGTGCACCTCTGTCTCGGTGGCCAGTGGAGAGCTTGCCATATAATACAAACTTGGGAAGGCGATGGTCCTCCATTCTGGAGACGTGACCCACCCAGCGCAGTTGGGTCTTCAGCAGCATGGATTCGATGCTTGCGGACTCTGCCAGCTCGAGTACTTCGATGTTGGTGATGAAGTCATTCCAATGAATGTTGAGGATGGAGCGGAGACAGTGCTGATGGAAGCTTTCTAAGAGCCGTAGGTGATGCCGGTAGAGGACCCATGATTTGGAGCCGAACAGGAGCGTGGGCTCTGTACACGCTGATCTTTGTGTGTTTCTTCAGGTGGTTGTTTTTCCAGACTCTTTTGTGTAGTCTTCCAAAGGCGCTATTTGCCTTGGCGAGTCTGTTGTCTATCTTTTTGTCGATCCTTGCATCAGATGAAATGGTGCAGTCGAGGTAGGTAAACTGGTTGACCGTTTTGAGTTCTGTGTGCCCGATGGAGATTGTGGATTTCCTACATTAGACTACCTTCCTAAGCTATCTCTTTCTCTTCTCTTTGGCTTGGCTTCGCGGACGAAGATTTATGGAGGGGGTAAATGTCCACGTCAGCTGCAGGCTCGTTTGTGGCTGACAAGTCCGATGCGGGACAGGCAGACGCGGTTGCAGCGGTTGCAGGGGAAAATTGGTTGGTTGGGGTTGGGTGTTGGGTTTTTCCTCCTTTGCCTTTTGTCAGTGAGGTGGGCTCTGCGGTCTTCTTCAAAGGAGGTTGCTGCTCGCCGAACTGTGAGGCGCCAAGATGCACGGTTTGAGGCGATATCATCCCACTGGCGGTGGTCAATGTGGCAGGCACCAAGAGATTTCTTTAGGCAGTCCTTGTACCTCTTCTTTGGTGCACCTCTGTCACGGTGGCCAGTGGAGAGCTCGCCATATAACACGATCTTGGGAAGGCGATGGTCCTCCATTCTGGAGACGTGACCCACCCAGCGCAGCTGGATCTTCAGCAGCGTGGACTCGATGCTGTCGACCTCTGCCATCTCGAGTACTTCGACGTTAGGGATGAAGGCGCTCCAATGAATGTTGAGGATGGAGCGGAGACAATGCTGGTGGAAGCGTTCTAGGAGCTGTAGGTGATGCCGGTAGAGGACCCATGATTCGGAGCCGAACATGAGTGTGGGTATGACAACGGCTCTGTATACGCTTAACTTTGTGAGGTTTTTCAGTTGGTTGTTTTTCCAGACTCTTTTGTGTAGTCTTCCAAAGGCGCTATTTGCCTTGGCGAGTCTGTTGTCTATCTCGTTGTCGATCCTTGCATCTGATGAAATGGTGCAGCCGAGATAGGTAAACTGGTTGACCGTTTTGAGTTTTGTGTGCCCGATGGAGATGTGGGTGGGCTGGTAGTCATGGTGCTATATACTGCTAGCATATGTTATCTTGAAATATCTCCAGCATATTCATAGATCAAGTTGCTCCTGGCCTTAAATCTGACACCTGAAGTATAAAAAGTTGTCCGATTATCTCTGCCAATGTTCATGAATGACAAATGGAGCTTCTCAGCGTGACAATTTGAGGAGCATCTTTTTAAAATCAGAATAAGTCTTACACTTTTACTTTTTAACATCTCATTTTACTTGAAGCTTCGGCTTAATTAATTATCTAAGTCAGAGAGTCTCCTTTTAAGTGGAATTCTCTTTGAAATGGCAGCAATGAAGGAAGGGGGCATCTCAAGAACAACATCTGGAATCATTCTCTATTTGTGAAGCACCTTCCACTGACTATGTGCAGATTGGTTCTTTCAAAAGACATTTTCATAAGTATCTACAAAACATAGTGCACACATACCATTAATACTTATTATATCCATCACTGGCACTGACCTATCCATTGAAGGCATTTACCTCAAAAAGACAGCGAACGTCATAAAGGATCCCCATAACTCTGGTCAAAACATTCAGGCAGAAAGTGCAGAAGCCTGAAGTCCAGCACCTTAAGGATAACCCTAAACTACTCTGGAACCACTAAATAATTTGTGTGCACAATTGAAACTTTTCTTGCACTTAACTGCAACTGTGATCTATCTGTTTATACATATTATCTCTTTTTCTGACATATAATGGTTGTTTAATTTAAACTATTGTAGTTGGTGTTTCTTATATTCCTGCATTAAGTAAGAATTTCAGGGCACATGTACATAGTTCTAATGCATATGGACAACTTTCATCATTATCAATAAATACAACTAAATACCTTGAGAGCTTAGTATAATGCAAAAAGGAAATAAAACATTTATGCAAGTTCTTGTGTGAACACAGTTTTGAACAATGGTTATAATCAGGGATGCAATATATTATGCAAGGCTTATGCACACCTGTGGAAATGTGTTAAGCATCTGGCAATTAAACCTGAACAAGAGCTTCCTTGAACTTGGGTAGTTAGGGGATACAGGGAGGGGAATGATGTTCTGCAGCCTGAGTTGTCACAAGTAGGACTCCTGTGAAAGAGACGACAGAATTCTATTGTTTAATTTAATTTCAGTTATGTGATAAAACTTATTTTGCATTGATTTGATGCCAATACAAATACTGTATATTTTTGTGTGATTTGATCTATTTCATATTTTTTAAATTTAAATTTTACTTAATTGGTGACAAATTAGATTGTTAAGTTATGACTGTGCTTTCAGGAATGTGTATCTATGCTGTAATCATATAACTTCATAATGCAATGCAAGCTCGACCTCATTAGAATTGATGTTTACTTGACGGGCTTGTAACACCACAGAATCTGGAGGATAGATTAGCTAGTGCCAGCAAATTTTAGAAGGCCTGAGGATTTTCCATCCAGGTGAATGACAACTAAGGGCAGTGAAGGGACGGATGAGAGCAAGAGTGAGCCGCAGGATGAGTGGGCCATCCACACTGTTGTGCAGCGTTTGTTTTTGGTGAAGGTGAGGAATGAAAGTAATAGCAAGAGTGAATGTCTCCTGAGCTGTGGCATGGATTTGGAGGAAGACGATGAGGAAATTTGCTCAGACACACAAGAACAAGTACATGTTGATTAAGAGAGTAGCCAGGGTGAGAGGGTCTAAAGGGATAATCTATATGTGGAAAGCAAGGGATGTGGCCAAGTTCCAAAAATAATTCTTCTCATTTATATTCTCCATGGAAACAAACATATAAGATAGCAGATTCGGGGAAGGGTATGTGAATAATCTGGACTAAGGTCAATATAAAAGAAGATGGAAATGTTAAATGTGCTAGGACGTGCAAGGGTTGGTTAAAAAGTTGGTAAAGACATGGATAGTGAGGAAGATTATCTAAAGCTATAGCAGGATATCGATTACTGTAGATGGAAATTTGCATATAGAATATTGACTGATGGAATATAACCCTGACAAGTGCAAGATTGTTCATTTTGGAAAGTCAAATGGAGTAGGGCACTAAGGACTGTTGATGAATAGAGTCCTTGGGGTTCAAGTCTATCATTGTACCCCAAAAGTGGCAACACAGGTGAATAGATTAACAAAGAAGATATGTTATGCTTGGCTTCATAGGTTGGGGCATAGAATATGAAAGTTGGCAAAATATTTTCCAACTTTATAAAACACTGGACTGGGATGGCCAACCTTACAATTTTTAAGTTAGACCTACAGCGTGGTAACAGGCCATTTCAGCCCACGAGTATGTACCAGGGGTGTAGGTTAATTGGGTGGCATAGACTCGAGGGCCAAAATGGCCTGTTACCATGCTGTAGGTCTAAATTAAAAATTCAATGGTTGGCCACCCACCCCTGCATTAGGACCATACTTCTGCTCATCACATGAGGAAGAATGTGCTGTGCTGGAAAAGGTGCAGAGGAGATTTGCCAGGACAGAGTTTAGTTATGGTGAGAGGATGGATAGGATGGGCTTGATTTCCCTGGAGCAAAGGAGCTGAGGTATGACCGGATAGAGGGATATGAAATTATAAGAGGCACAGAAAAGGTAGATGTAAAATCGCAAAATGCTGGAGTAGTTCAGCAGGTCAAACTGCCCCTTATACAGCAAAGGCGAAGATACATAATGACATTTAGGACCAGTCCTTCATCAAAGTATGAGAAAATGCCAGCAAGAGTCAAACAAAGAGTGGGGGTGGGGGGAGGGGGTGGAAAAGGCAGGAGATTATAGGTGGAGAAAGGAGGAAGGGGGTCAGCAGCAATGAGGGGGAGGAGGGTGAGCAGGAGAACTGGAAAGACAGGAAAAGGGGGAGGGGAAAGAAAAGGCAAGTAGGTTTAGTGGAAGACAGTAAAGTCGATGTTAATGCCATCTGGTTGGTGGGTGCCTAGACAGAAAATAAGGTGTTGTTCCTCCAATCTGTGGGTGGTCAGGGTGGGATAGAACACAGGCCAATGGCAGACATATGAGTGTGACTCAGAATTTAAATGGTTGGCTACCGGGAGGTCGCTATGGTTGTGAACGGAGTGGAGGTGCTGAATGAAATGAGGAGATAAGGTAGATATTCATAATCATTTCTATATGGTAAGATATCAAAAACAAGAGGGCTTAGGCTAACACTGTGAGGAAGGTGATTTAAGGGGATTTTTTTTTACACACAGATTTCTGGAACTCTTTGGTGGATTCAGATACAATCACAGAGGTTGAGAGATTGGGTGGACCAGTCGGCATAATGGTTAGCACAACACCTTTACAGCGCCAGCCATCAGGACTGGGGTTCAAGTCCTGGGCTGTCTGTAAGGAGTTTGTACACTCTCACCGTGTCTGCATGGGTTTTCCTGTGGGGGCTCCAGTTTCCTCCCACCTTTCAAAACATATCAGGGTGTAGGTTAATGGGTTGTAAATTGGGTGGCATGGACTCCTGGTCTAAATTAAAAAAAAAACTCAATTTAAATTTAAATTTATATTTAAATAGGCAAAACATAACAGGCCCTTCCAGGCCATGAGCTGATGCCACCCAAAAGGAGGATATGGCCCTAATATAGGCAAATGAAATGAGTGTAGATATGTAAAAAGGTCAATATGGATGTGATGGGCAGAAGGACCAGTTTCTCTTCTGTACGACTCTATGACTCAATGTCAACTTTACTTCTCTGGATTCACAGTAATATGATAATTACATTATCTCCTCCTGAAAAGATTCCTTTAAAACCTCCGGCATTCTGAAAGAGATTAACTACACAATGACAGAGAAATTGGCTTTTGAACAGTTGTTGCAGGTGTATCATTTTTGTTTAAGTGACAAATAACCACAGGGCCTGCCAAGAGATCAAAAGACAAATTCAGGATATGTCAGCATTTACAACTGACAAAAGCAAGACTTTTTTATTTACAGATTGATAAAAAGACCGTCTTTAATTTAATTTTTTTTCCATTTTAATTTTGAGATACAGCCCTGGATAGGGCCCTTCCAACCCTCGAACCCACACCATCCAAATACCACCCCGTACATTTTTGGAATGTGGGAGCAAACTGGAGCACCTGAAGGAAATTTGCACAACGACAGAGAGAACATGCAAAATCCTTGCAGGCAGCGGTGAATTTGAATCCCCATTGCTGGCGCTGTAATAGTTTTGAACTTACCAGGATGCTAACCAACCCATTCCTACTTCTTACACATTAAATACTGAAAACCTTGAACAGGTTTATAGTCATTTGTATGCTGAAAATGGTTAACATTTTGTTTTCTTTCTCGCTGAAGTGTCTATCCTGATATTACCAAATACGTTTGTCTATATTTTTGGACATATCTAGTTAAACGTGGCTATGTTTAGATTAAATGTCTAAATAAACCGTGTGCACAAGCACCAAAGTAGGACAAGCCTAATTCCAAATTTTATGGATCTCCCAATTTCTTCATGGCCAATGAGGTCAAGGATGACTTATTAGTATTCCAGTTCTGTGGATTCTGAGAGGGCTGATGTAATTAGTATATTAACAAATTTTAAAAAGTTCTCTGCTGGTTACACATATATCCCTTTATTCCTGCATATTCATGTGTCTAATTAGAAATGTCTTAATTGCTACAATTTTATCTGTTTCTCCCACTAACTTTCTCTGTGTAAAAGACTAGCCCAACAAATTCTCTTTAAAGCACTACCCCTCAACCGCACTTCCCCCCTTACCTTAAATGCATTTCCTCCAGTTTGTGACATTTTTATCCTTGGAGAAAAATTTGGACTGTCTACCCTATCTATGCTTCTCATAATTTTATAAACTTCTATATCAGGTCCTCCCTCAGCTTGCAACACTCCAGAGAAAACAACTCATGTTTGTCCAACCTCGCACCGTAACTCACACATTCTAACCAGGCAACATCCTGGTAAACCTCTCCTGTACCCTTTCCAAAACCTTCACATCCTTCCTGTAATGAGGCAGCCAGAATTCATCACTATTTTCTTCTGTTTCATCTCTCTTTTGAATCATCATGTACCAAAGATTCCCATAAGTTTATGGGAGCATTAAATATTGAGAATGAGGCTTTGAGAAGATTCTTAAAGCATATCTCAGTCCACCGGGAAACCTCTTGCAATGATGGAATTCAGAGTTGAATGCCAAACCTACCTATACTGAATATGCCACATGAATGAATGGATTTTTGCTGTAATTATTTAAGTAGTGTGTTACAGCATCTGATGAGTGGCACATGGCCTATCAAACAGACCTCTGTTTGAAATACATTTTCTGTGACGATTTCCACTCCACAAGAGATCACGGTGATGTGTATCATCAACATATCCTGTGAGATATTGATGTTTCTTTCAGTATTGCTTCATTGTGTGGAGATGATCACTCCTGTAGATACCTTCTTCTAGGTTCATCTAATGGCGAGCTTGATGAGTGTTGTGTCTGGAAAAGTATCAGGTTGGATGGGTTCACAGAGAGACGAGTCTGGACACAAGCATTGCAATCAAAGGTAACTTTATTGAACACACAGGAGACAAACAGGGAAAGATGTCAAACAATACTCAATTACTTTGCTACTAATCAACTAGACATTCACGTTGGGCCCAGGTTGAACTCCAATACCAGTGGCCACCTATCTTCTACACACTCCAAAACGCTAACAAACTTCACAAACAGAGAGAACATGCAAAATCCTTGCAGGCAGCGGTGAATTTGAATCCCCGTTGCTGGCGCTGTAATAGTTTTGAACTTACCAGGATGCTAACCAACCCATTCCTACTTCTTACACATTAAATACTGAAAACCTTGAACAGGTTTATAGTCATTTGTATGCTGAAAATGGTTAACATTTTGTTTTCTTTCTCGCTGAACTGTCTATCCTGATATTACCAAGTACGTTTGTCTATATTTTTGGACATATCTAGTTAAATGTGGCTATGTATCCCTGTATCCCTGTATCAATGGGGGTGTGGATGTCTGCAAGCACTGATCTATCGCAGTACAACAGTTCAACTTAACTGATGTGTACAGGTTACTCACGACTCCTCTAGCGATGTCCACAGTAGCAACCTGGCAACCTCTTGGTTCAAGTCCTGGAGTGATGTCCAGGACTTGAACCAAGAGGCAAAGAGAGAGAGAAATGTGGTATGCATTGATGTTTTATACTGTTCTGAGCTGGGCATCTGGCTAATGATGACACTGAACCATTTAAATGAGCCAACAGTAAGGTGTGCACTAATGGGTGGCCGGAGTCCAACCTTGGTTGGCAGGTTGATGCGACTTTTGAATGAGTTTCAGACAGGGAGGTCATGTGATCATCCACAATGTCCCGACAGACAGGGAGGTCATGTATTCCTTCATAATCCATATATCCTAGTAAGCCACCTGCCTGTTTGGTAATTGAAGATCAAAACCTCAAAAACAGTATACACTCATGGTTCATCAATCAGCAGTATTGCTGCCTTACTTGACATGAACTGTCTAAAGTAAACACCTCAAGGCACCAATGCCCTCAATATCCAAGCAGGAAAAGTGAACCAACTTTAGGCCAATATCTCAGTATTGAGGGCCTAATTACATGTGTAACTTTGATGGACAGGTCCTGCAATTTGTTTGCTTCACACCAGATTTTTATAGCAAGAGGAGAGGAGACTTTATGAATCTCATAGTTGATAATTTGTTTGCAACATCGGATGTCATCTAAGAAGCTATTCCTGGTATCAGTCCAGTGCATCTTTTTATAACTATAAATACATCCTTTCTTGGTGAGGAGGCTTAAACTCTGCACAATTCTCCAAGTGTGCTCCTGTAGAATTGTAATAAGATTTCATTATTCCTGTAATCAACCCCTCTTGTAATCCTTTACCCTCCAAATAGCTTGCAGCACTTTAAATAGGCTTTCGGCAACTTGTGCTCAAACTAATTTTTCCTTTCAGCAGGTATGTTAAGTTATGAGTTGCAATGTTGCAAAGGATTTGATTGATGTGGAGTAGGTATATCATGGAATTAAGGGCCCATATTGTGCTGTACTGACTGTGTTCTATGTTGCACCATTTAATAAATACTATGCTTTTCTATCACGTTCACCAACATTGATCACTTCACATTTTTCCACCTTGTATGCCATCTGTCAAGTCCTTGCTTGCTCACTGAGCTTGTCCAAATCAATTTGATGCCTCTATACATTTTCCTCATGATTTGAAACCCTGTCTAGCTTAATATCACAGAAAACGAGGAGATGTGACATTTGGTCCACTTGTTGGTATAGGCTGTGTCAAGCTGAGATCCAACCACTGATCCATCCAATATTCCTGGAGTCACAGTCTGCCAACCTATGAATAATCAGTTCATTCTTACTCTTTGCATTTGGCCTAATAAGCAATTCTCAATGCCCATCAGTCTATTATGCACAATTCTCTAATCATTTTGATCTTCTCCAATGCTTTACTGGAGTCCAAATATGCCACCCATTCCCTCTTGTCTGTTCTACTTGTTACATTTTCAAAGAACCCCAGGCAGATTGATCAAACATGATTTCATTTTTATAAATCCATTTTGGCTCTGCTCAATCCTTTTATTGTTTCTAAGATTTTTTTTAATGTTAATGTTAATTTTAACAATGCAGGACAGTAGAAGACCTTTCTAGACCATGAAACTCATGCTTATTGATTCCACCCAATTAACCTAACAAACCCCATACATTTTTTGGAGAGTGGGAGGAAACTGATGCAGCCGGAAAAATCCCATGCAGGTCTCAGGAGCAACGTACAAACTCCTTACAGACAGTGGTGGATTTGAACCTGGATCTCTAGCGCTGTAATAAAATTGCGATAACTGTTACGCTAAACATGTCACCCTAATACATGTTCTATTAGTGCATCATTCAATACAGACTCCAGGATTTTCCCTTCTGTTGGCTCCAAACTAATGTATTAGTAGTTTCATCTTTTCTTTATCTCTCCCTTCTTCAATTATGGAATCACATTTGTTAAACTCTAATTCACATGACCAATTCCAGAGTCCATAGAGCTTTGGAAGATGATAACCAGAGCATTTATTACTTCAAAAACCACCTCCTTCAAAATTCCAGGATGCAAATTATTGGGTCCCTGGGATTTATCAGCTTCAAGCTCTTTAATATATTAAGTATTATGTTGTGACAAATATTTAGTTCCTTCAGTTCATCATTATCATTATTCCCTTTATTTTCTAATATATATGGCAGGTTTTATGTGCCTTAAATTCTATTGTACATTACAGAAACAGGCCCTTCAGCCCATCATGTCCATGCTAACCACATTGTCCATCTACACAAAACCATTGACTTGCTTCCACAAATCCCCACTTTATGACCATGTACACACCTAGATTCACTTCCACATACTTGTTACATGCCTCCGCCCCTCCTCTGCACCATTTTATTCAGGCGCCTGCCTACATTTTGCTCATACCTTGATGAAGGGCTCAAGGCCAAAATGTTGATTATGTATATTTATCTTTGCTGCAAAAAGTACACGGTTTGATCTGCTGAGTTTCTCCAGCATTGTGTTTTTACACTAACCCATTTGCCTGCATCAGAAATTTAGGCTCATTGAGTCACACAACATGGAACAGGCCCTTTGATCCAACTCGTCCGTGTTGACTAAAATGGCATTCTGAGCTAGTTCTATCTGCCTACATTCGGTCTGTGTATTTATACATACTTCATTTCTATGTATCTGCCAAAATGACTTTTTAACTTTGTACCTATACTGTATCTGCTTCTATAGTAACTGTGTTCAAGTTATGAACTATATTCTTGCTAATAAAATTGTCTCTGATGCAGCTCTTAAATCTCTCCCTTCTCAACTCAACCTTTGCCTCTAGTTCTAGAATCATTTACCCTGGGAAAAAGACCAGGCATCCACTTTATTCATTCCAGTCAGAATGTTACAAACTTTTATAAGGTCATCCTTCAGCTGCCTATGCTTCAAAGAATGAAGAAACAGTATATCCAGCCGCTCCTTATAGCCCAAGCCCTCAAGTACTGGAAACATCCTGGTAATTGTATTATTGACATCCTTTTGCTGGGCAACCAGAACAGCACACAGTTAAATGCCTTAGATAACTGTATCACAGAACCCACCCTTTTAACTCAATACCCTACCCAATGAAGGTAAACATTCCAAATACCTTCTTCTTCACCCTGTCACCTGAGTTGCCATTTTCAGACAAACATTCCCATATAATCCTTGGTTTCTCTCTTCTACAATAAACTCCAGGGCTCTATCATTTGCTGTGTACAACTTGCCCTGGTTTGATTTATCAAGGCGCAACACTTCACACCTGTCAGAGTTAAATTCCATTTGCCACTCCTTGACTCCTCTTCCCAACTGATCTAGATCCCATTGTAAACTTAGGGATTCTTTTAGATCCTTTTTGCCCTATTGGGTTGGTATCCTTCTAAGCATTTTCTATTCAAGAACCTTCCATGAAGATAGATGGAATGTTCATTCCTTTGGTATTTCCTTACTCCCTATTATAGCTGCTCCGATTCCATCTGTAAGGGCCCTAGACTGGTGTTTGTTTACCTTGTCCTTTTTACATACCTAGAAAAATTCTTCCAGTTCTCTTTGTGATTCCCAGCAGTATTCTCCTATATTCCAGCTTCATTTTTTTATAAAAGCAATTTCTTTTTCCTCCTTTGCTGAGTTCCAGAATGTTCTTGATCCTTAGACCTGCTACTATTAGAGGCAAATTTATAAGTCTATTTATTGGATTTAATACATTCTTTAATTTCTCTTGCCAGCTTTGGATGAATTACTTTCCCTTTTTGTATTTTTATGTGTATATTTTTTGCAACGTTTGCATTACTTTCTTAATGTGAATCATTACTTACTCACTGTCATATTTTTCAAAATAATCTTCCAATCAATCACTGCCAATTCTCCTCTCATGCCATATAGAACAATACAGCACAGTACCGGCCCTTCAGCCCTTGATGTTGTCCCATGTTCTGATTGAAGACCTTTATTTTATATTGAACTACATTACATTCAAGTTCAATGCCCCTCTGAGCTGTGCTAACCTCTAACAATGTCCAGCAGTGCAGATTTTGTCAGGGTGAAGGCATCAAGTATGCTTCCTATAAATATGGCAACCATGATGAGGAAATTCTTCTCGTGATTAACAATGAGCTGTGCATTGAGAGAATGGAAATCTTTCTTGTTCTGAACAGACCAAAAACATTGTTTTTCTCTCTTTCTACAGATGCTACCTGGGTGGCTGAGTGCTTGTAGCATCTTTTGGTTTTATTTCCAGCTTTCAGCATCTGCATTACTTTTGATGTTCATTTGCTGTCTGTGATGACGGTGTCTTCTTGCTCAAATCAAAGTAGTTCAAATTATTTCTACACAAAAATACAGTGATCTTGGTTGGTGTGCTAATTGGGGGACATGGGAGATTTCCTTCAACTCTTCGGAAAGATCCAGTGAGTACATGGAAACAGGCCCTTTGGCTCAATTCTTCCATACTGATTAAGTTGTCCATCCAAGCTCATCCCATTTCCCTGTCCATGGCCTCTTGTTCACATTGTATGAAAAATTAGCTGTCAGGTCTTTTTAAATATTCTATTCCTCCCCCTCCCCCCACCATCTCCTTAAACCAAGGCCTCCCCTAATTTTAGATTATCCTGCTCAGGGCAAAATCGCTAAATCTTCGCTTTGCTTATATTCCTCATAATATAATAAATCTCTATAAAATAACCTCCCAAACTCAGGGAAAGAGGTCATAGCCTATTTAGTCTCTCAATAATTCAATCCCTCCAGTCCTGGTAACATCTTTAAGAATCTTCTTTGCATCCTTTCTGAGAGTAAGGTGATCAGAACTGCACACAGTGTTCCAAATGTGATCATGCCAATATCCTGTACAATTGTGAAATAAGTTCCTTTTTTTCCTGCACTCAATGCATGAGTGATGAAGGCAAGCATATAAATGTATTCTTAACCGCCCTGCCTAGCTGTGTCACCACTCAGGGGCCTATGTAGCTGCACTCCTCTATCTCTATGTTCTACAGCATTTCCTTGGGTCTTACTGTTTGTTATGCAAGTCCTAACTTCCTATAACTTATCAGTCTTTCACCTGAACTATTCCATTCTGCCACTGATTTGGTTGATCAAGGTCCCATTGTAAACTTAGTTAAGCTTCTTCATTGTCCACTATGCACTAATTTTAGTGTCGTTCTCAAGCTTACAAATCATGCCACCCAGATCATTGATATAAATGATGGACTCAGCACCAATTCCTGAGGCATACCACTTGCCACAGGCTTCCAGTCTGAAATAATCAGCCCTCCACCTTCTCCCTCTGACTGTTACCAGCAAACCAATTTTGTATCCAATTGGCCAGCTCATCCAAGATCCAATTTGATCTAAACCAGCCATTCTTAACGGGGCCCCAACGGCCTCCCTGGAGGCTACTGCACATGCAAGTAAAAACCTTGTTTTCTTTTCACCTCTCGTAACATAAATATTTTTTTAAAATTTTTTCGTAGTCAGTAGGAGAGAAATATAGAAGAATCCAAAACTTGACTGTTTCACTGAGAAGGGGGCCCATAAACTTTGAACAGAATCCTAAGGGGGCCGTAGCCAAAAAAGAGTTGAGAATGGCTGCTCTAACCTTCTGAACCAGCCTACTGTGTGGAAATTTGACAAAGACCTTGCCAATGTTTATCTAAATAACATCGACTGCTCTGTCTTCCATGAACCATTTTGGCAATCTCTTTTGAAAAACTCTTATCAAATTTGTGAGGCATGATTCCCCAAACACAAAGCTGTTCTGATTATCAAATAAATGTACACCCTGTCTCGAAGAAACCAAATAAGTTACTCACCACAGATGCAACTCACCAAAATGCAGTTCCCCGGCTTCTCCTGCAGAAAGGCCAACGTTTGCCACCCTCTGATCTTTCAGCTGCTCAACCATGACTAATAATAATATAAATATCCCTGTCAGGCATAAGAATATGGCAAAGAAGTTCTTGCAGAATGTGATGTACACTGCAACAATGACCTTGAAGAACCTGAGCCTGGAAAAGCATTATTCACTGGAAAAGTCCAGGTCGGATGTCATTTCTCTGAAGAGATTTTAGGAGAAGGCTCTTCTGATTCAGTACCTTGTAGACCAGAAGATACCTAACACACCCTGCATGCTCTATCAATGCCTGAACAATTGTTCCGACATCTAAATGCTGCCAGCAGTGCCTCTCCAATAGCACTCATTCCAATGAATAGCTCAGTAGAAAGATCCTGAGAAAGCAGTTCATTTCCACATCAGCAGGGTTTGGAACATGTTTAAAATTAAACTGGAAAGTCTGCAGATGCCGTGAATGGAGTGCAATACACATAACATAACATAACAATTTACAGCATGGAAACAGGCCATTAGGACCTTCTAGTCCGCACCGAACCAAACACCCCTCTCTAGTCCCACCTCCCTGCACAATGCCCATAACCCTCCATCTTCTTCTCATCCATATACCTGTCCAACCTTTTCTTAAATAATACAATTGACTCCGCCGCCACTATTTCTCCCGGAAGCTCATTCCACACGTCTACCACTCTCTGAGTAAAGAAGTTCCCCCTCATGTTACCTCTAAACCTCTGCCCCTTAATTCTTAACTCATGTCCTCTTGTTTTAATCTTTCCTCCTCTTAACGGAAATAGTCTATCCACATCCACTCTGTCTATCCCTTTCATAATCTTAAATACTTCTATCAAATCCCCTCTCAACCTTCTACGTTCCAAAGAATAAAGACCTAATTTGTCCAATCTCTCCCTATACTCTAGATGCTTAAACCCAGGTAACATTCTGGTAAACCTTCTCTGCACTCTCTCCACTCTGTTTATATCCTTCCTATAATTAGGCAACCAGACCTGCACACAGAACTCCAAATTAGGCCGCACCAACGTCTTATACAGTCTCAACATCACCTCCCAACTCCTATATTCCATGCAATGATTGATAAAGGCCAGCATACTAAAAGCCTTCTTCACCACCCTATTCACGTGAGTTTCTACCTTCAGGGAACGATGTACCATTACTCCTAAATCTTTCTGCTCTTCTGTATTCATCAATGCTCTCCCATTTACCACGTATGTCCTGTTCTGATTCTTCTTACCAAAATGAAGCACCTCACACTTATCAGCATTAAATTCCATCTTCCATTTTTCAGCCCACTTTTCTAAGCAGCCCAAATCCCTCTGCAATCCTTGAAAACCTTCTTCATTATCCACTATTCCACCTATCTTAGTATCGTCTGCATATTTACTAATCCAATTTACCACCCCATCATCTAGATCATTAATGTATATAACGAACAACAATGGGCCCAATACAGATCCTTGAGGCACACCACTGGTCACCGGCCTCCAACCTGACAGACAATTATCCACTACCACTCTCTGGCCTCTCCCTTTCAGCCAATGTTCAATCCATTTGACTATCTCAAAATTTATACCTAAAGACTGCACCTTCTTAACTAACCTTCCATGTGGTACCTTATCGAAGGCCTTACTGAAGTCCATATAGACAACATCCACTGCGCTACCCTCATCCACATTCCTAGTCACCTCTTCAAAAAATTCAATCAGATTGGTCAAACATGACCTTCCTCCCACAAATCCATGTTGAGTGCTCCTGATCAGACCCTGTCTATCCAGATGTTTATAAGTACTATCTCTAAGAATTTTCTCCATTAATTTACCTACCACAGACGTCAAACTTTCAGGCCGATAGTTGCCAGGCTTCCTCCTTGAACCCTTTTTAAATAACGGAACCACATGCGCAATGCGCCAATCCTCCGGCACTATCCCCATATCTAATGACATTTGGAAAATTACTGCCAGAGCCTCTGCTATTTCCTCCTTCACTTCTCTCAATGTCCTGGGGAAGATCCCGTCTGGTCCCGGAGACTTATCCACCTTTATATTCTTCAAAAGCACTAAAACTACATCTTTTGTAATCTCTATATTCCCCATATTTACCCAATTTGCTTTTTTTTAATCTCACATCTCCCAATATCCTTCTCCTTAGTGAATACCGAAGAAAAGAAACTGTTCAATATCTCCCCCATTTCTCTAGGCTCCACACACAGTTTTCCGCTCTGATTCTCTAAGGGACCAATTTTGTCTCTAGCTTTCCTTTTACCATTAACATATTTGTAGAACTCTTTTGGATTAGTTTTCACCCTGCTTGCCATAGTTTCCTCGTACCTTCTTTTAGCTTTCCTAATTCCTCTCTTAAGATTCCTCTTACATTCAATGTATCTTTCAAACATCCCCTTAACTCCATGCTTCTTATATCTAATGTATGCCTCCCTTTTTCTTCGAACCATGTTTCCAATATTCCTTGAAAACCACGGTTCTCTCAAACCTTTTGCCCCTCCTTTTAACCTAACAGGAACATAAAGCTTTTGCACTCTCAAAATCTGATCTTTAAAAGACTTGCATCTCTCTACTACATCCTGCCCATAAAACAAATTGTCCCAATCCACACCCTGCAAGTCCTTTCGCATCTCCTCAAATCTAGCTTTTCCCCAATCAAAAACCTCAACCCTTGGCCCTGACTTCTCTCTTTCCATAATGACATTGAAGTTGATGGCATTATGATCACTGGACCCGAAGTGCTCCAGCACAAAAGGGCTGGAGAAAGTCAGCAGGTCATGCAGCATCTATAGCAGGGGCTGGCAGCCTTTTACCATGTGTGGGCCGGATGGTGTGTCAGTGGTTGAACAGCTGGCTGCACTGATGCTACCATAAATAAATGGAATTAATATGATGATGCATTTCAAGTCAGGGAAAGCATCTCCAAATCTGGAAATGCACCAAAAATCACAAGTTAGGATTTAAAATTGCACAATTTAAAAAAATTTAAGTCAAAAAGGAGAAAAATTAGTCACAATCAAGATAAAATAACCAGCCCCAAAGCAGAGCAGTGAAAGGTGGTGGGGAGAATGCCACAGAGGAGAGGGGGAATGTCACACAAAGAGAGGGTGAGCCTCACACAAAGAGAGGATGAGTCACACCCTGAGAGAGGAAGTGACAGAGATAGAGGGGGATTTATGCACAGATAGGGGAAGCCACACACAAAGAGAGTGATTCACACACAGAGAGAGGGAGTCCAATCCTGGGGGAGGAAGTGCGCCACTCTGAGAGGGAGTCCAACAACACAGAGAGGCAGGTGATCGCAGAGACAAGGAGTAACACCGAGATGGTATAATATATACACACGCAGAAAATGGCTCACATACAGAAACAGAGAGAGAGAACCACACAGAGATAAAGAGGTGGTATTGGAGAGAGAGAGAGATAGATGGATTCTCACAGACATGGGTGTCTCCAGAAGAGATGGGTCTTACAGAGAGGAGAAGGCTCTCACAAACACAGTGAGAGGGGTGAACGACATTGTGAGAGAGGGGAGAACGACACTGTGAGAGAAGGGAGAACGACACTGTGAAAGAAGGAGAATGAGATGGGAGAGAACGTTATTGGGGGGCAGGAGTCTCGCACAGAGGGTGGGGGATGGGAGTCTTGCACAGAGGGCAAAGGGTTCTCCACTGGAGAGAGCCGGGGGGGTTCTCCAGCACAGAGAGCAGGGGGTTCTCCAATGCAGATGGCGGGGGGGGGGGGGAGCGGGGAGGTGGTTCTCCAGCGCAGAGGGCAGGGAGACCCATGCACTGAGAACAGGGCAGCCATGCACTGACAGCGGGGGAATCTGCACCAAAGGTGGGAACCGCTCATGGAGTGGGGGTGAGGCAATGATGGTGGGGAGCCTCACGCCAAGGTGGCCATCCGTGCACCAGACAAGATAAATCTGGATCCAACCACGGAAATAAAGGATAACCAACATTTTGGGCCTGAGCCCTTCCTGAAAGTAGAAGCAAAAAGTTGGCAGGTGCCTGAATTAAAAGATTGGGAAGGAGAGGAGAGGAGGGAGGAAGGGGCAGGAGTACAGGTTAACAGCGAATATAACTAAGGCTAACATAGATGGATATGGGTGGGAGGACAAACTAGTGCCAGTTGCTTCTGGCTCCAATGAGGTGGAATCATGTTATGCTGCTGTGAACTAATGCTTGTGTTATATGAAAGTCAAATCAAGTTTATTCTCATTTGATTGTACAAATACAACCTGACGAAACAGCGTTTTCCAGTCCTTGGGGCAAAAACATGCAGACTCACAACCAGACATAACACACATAAAGACAAATAATTAATATGAGGTCGAAGTACTATAGTTATAAAAATAAATATTGTTTTGTACAAATGAGAGTCTTGGATGGGTAGTGTGAGCAGTTCCTTTGGTCATTCAGTATTCTCACTGCCCGTGGAAAGAAGCCGTTCCTCAGCCTGGTGGTGTTGGCTCTGATACTCCTGTATCTCTCCCCTGATTGGAGCAGCTGAAAGATGCTATGTGCAGGGTGGAAGGGGTCCTCAATGATTTTGTGCACCCTCTTCAGATAGCAATCTGGGTAGATTATGTCAATGGGGGGGTTGGGGAGTGAGACTCCAGTGATCATCTCTGCCACTCTTGTGTGGTCCTGTGGATTGACCTCCGAGCCATTTCTCTGCAGCAACTGTACCACACTCTGATGCAGCCAGCCAGGACGCTCTTGATAGCAGCTCTTATAGGAGGTTGACATGATGGTGGCTGGTAGTCTGTTGTACTTTTTTCAGTTTTCATGCATCAATATTTCTTTATTAAAGTCAATAAAAAGATGTATTACTTTTTAAACATGATCAGACCAAGATTAATTACAAGATTATAGTTTGGGTGTCAGTTTTCTCCAGTTGATGTACAAGGAACGGAGAAAATTCTGAAGGATCCTGCTTCATGTTAACAGAGCATCACATTTCAGAAAAAAATACTGATTGTTTCTCAAACAACTCCCATTGTCACAAATAACCTTTTTATTTTCATTTGTAACTTGGTTTTTCTCTCAAATTTCCATTAAGTGCAATGTCTCCCATTTTTCAATGTTTCCTGATATAACCACGAATCATTTCAAAGCTCTTTTTCGTGCTACACCTTTAAGCAACCAGCAGGACATGTTCTGATTTTGTACCCAGGTGACATATCTTCAGTTGTAAAATTCTGGAACGTGCAATTGTCAAATCTGGAAGTAAATGGTCGTCGACTTGCAGTAGCAGAGAGTCAAGAGGTATAAGAGCTGTACATTGGGATAGCAATAATGTATGGCCAAAGTTGGTGTCATTTTTAATAAAAAGCATTTCATCTAAAGAATTAACTCCATAAATGTGGCCTACCCTGCTGAGTATTCTCTGCTCTGATTTACCAATCTTGTTATAGAGTTATACAGCATGAAAACAATTCCTACAGTCCATGTCATACATGCCTGCCAATATACTCATTTGAGTGAGTCCCATTGCTTGCATTTGGCCCATATCCCTCTCAACCTTTCCTATCCACATGCCTTACTAAATGCTTATGTTTCAAACAGGGAGAGTATTCCTAGCAGCCAATAGTGAAGTGTTACTTAATGGTCAGAGATGAGACATTAAACTAAAGCCCCAACTGCATGAGCAGAGAATTTTAATAGATCTCACTGTGTCATTCAAAAAAGACGAGAGGAGGAGTTCTTACATCCTGATGAACATTTACATTTCAAACAGTGACATTGACTTTTCTCATTGCAGATTGAGAACTATGCGCAAATTAGCAAATTTCAAAATTAATTTTATGTCTGAATTTGAAAATTACTATATAGATGCCAGTACTTGCTTTCTTCTTTATCCAAGAAGAAAATGAAAGAAATGACTGCCAGGAATGTGTCTATTATCTCAGGGGAACATGTAGAGCTGCACTTTGATAAACTGGCATCCAGGAACCACAAGCCATCTATTGTCAGCAAAGCTGGCCTTGTGCGTCTCTCTGTTACCAAGCACAGATGTAACTAGTCAAGCAGTCAGCCTTATGTTGGAATGTTTCACCCAGGTCACCAATGCTTTATTCACAGGGTCAGACATACCACATGGGCAAAATTGTCAATTAGAGGTTGTTTGACCTCTGCAAATTTACACAGCATAATTCTTGCTTTGGCTTTCTCTGCAGGGAGCTGAACTGCATTGTGGAAAATATGGACATACCATTTCTACCCCACCCCAAATAAATTCCAGTTATCCTTCATCTGTTCATTTTAATTGATGGGTAATTGCAAGATAAACTCACAATTCCTCACATATCACTCCCATGAACTTGACTCTTTATTGGGAGCAAAGAATCAAACCAAATACCTTCCTTTCATTTTATTACTTTTATGATAATAGATGTTTGTAAAGTTGAGGCTCCACATACAGAATGTCCCCAGTCAGTTGTAGTTCAATATGCAACACTAATTTCAATCTTTAAAAAAAAGTTGCTTCATGCTCAAATTGGACACACAATAAAACCCCTGGTATCCAGCACCCAAGGGGATTGGTAAATGGTGGATAAGTGTATTTTCTGGTTGATTGAGACTTACTCTTACAATGCTGAACGAATACACCTGCATTAACAATAAACAGTTTGAAAGACAAAAGACAAAATGCCATACTGCACTTACACTGAACATATTTGATTTGCACAAAAAAATAAAAATTAAAGAATTTAACTTTATTTTCAGTCACATTCTTTGAAAACATTTAACCATAGCTGTACCTGCAGGTTCCTCCTCTCCACGGAGCCACCTGAAAGACCAACAATAACATTAAAGGTAATTAACCCCCCCCCCCACCTCAAGATTACAGATAGAGCCTGTGACCAGGGTAACTCTTACTAAGCAGGAATAAGGAGACACTCAACTTTATTCAAACTTTATTCAACCAGCTGTCCTGTGCAAAGCACAACCAAGGCTGAATATTTGCTCCCATCTTCACAAAAGTTTTGTTTTACTGTTACAATTTTAAGCTTATTTAATTATTATCTATTATTTTATTCTTATTTTTTATCTTATTTTCCTTGATACTTTTGATGGTTACTAGAGGTTTTACTGTATATTCTCCATTCATTCTGAATCCATCAATAAGCAAAAGTATTGATTTTCAAAATGTTATGCCCTGTATTATAATAGGCAGCTGTGCCTACAAGGCAATGAGTTCAGATGCAGCAAATACAAAATTGAAACAATATAACTATATTCTGCAAATATAAAAATGGATTCTCCTCTTTCAGAATTTATTAACATGAATATTCTATTCTTACAGAAGCATTCTCAGTAACAGTATACTTGATAGACATTCTAATAGGACTTGCTTAAAGTATAAAATTAACTACAAACAAACTACAATTCCTCACAAGAACAATCTTTTATTTAGTACTTTCATGGAAAACTAGGAAGTTATACTGCTGTACCAATATGAGAAAAAAAATCAAACTTTTACCTGCATTATCCTTCTCATTGTGCACATTATTCCTTCAACATAATAATTAACAAAATAACAAAGTGAAGAATATTAGATATGGTTTTTAGTTTGCAGGCATGTAATGGCACAATCAAGGAATTTTGCTGCTACGCAGGCAGTCTAAAAAGGAATGTGCAGGAATTTTGAGTCAATTCCTGGACTGCAATTTATCCTGCAAGATTCCTACAACTTTTTGGGGAAAGCCTGCAGTGTAAATCATACTGGAAAAATTCACTCTACTGCACATCCAACCAGGACTGTTGCACTCAGGTACTTGCAGTCTAAGAAGGCACCCAGTCTGAATGACCACGCAGGCAGTAATTATGTTAATTTTTTTGCGATTTTCCTGACATTGCAGTCTTCAAACCATAAGTGACTTTTCATTATCCATGCAAACCCATCAATTCTTTCATGTTGGATTTATTTTTAGACATTATACCAACGTGATTATAGGCAGCAACACTCATCTACATGCTTATCTACATCAAAGTACAATTTTCTAGAAGCAGAATTTTTACATTGTGCCATTACAGAGAGAAACATTATAATATCAAACTTTTCCAGTCTATATAATCTATCTAGAAGTAACCATTCAAATAATATGTCCCAGAGAAAAAGCCATGGCTGCAGATCTACTGTATTGATGTTAAAACATATTCCACACAAAACATAAACTATTTCTGCATTAATACATCTTACCTCCAAAAGCAAACTATAATTGTTAGTCAAACTGTGACAGTTTATCTGTCTAGTGATATCATTTGGAATTGCTTTTGATTTAGAAACCAGGGGAATAATGTGGTAGCATTTGTCACTTCAAGATGACAGCCTTTCCTATTGTTAATTCTTTCCCTATCCACATCTGCAAGCACAGAAGCTCCGGGGTTAACAAATCATTGATGATTTGCAAAAAGAAACTGGTGGATACAAGGAGGCAAAGGAAGGTTCCTGGACTGATCTTTATGTCATGTTCTGATAAATATTCTCATTGGTGCCAAATCATTTGCTCTTTTTGCAGCTTGGAGCACCAGAAACAATTCAATAGATATCTGCTCAGCAATTTTAACATCTGGACCCCTCCACTCCTTTACCTATAGAGAATAATGCAAGACAAATCTTGACACAACATCCATGGGGATCTACTGACATCTGCACACAAATTCCTCAGGCAGGAATGCAAATATATTCATTTCTTCATTAGACTATATAGGAGCAGAAATAGGTCATTTGGCCTATTGGTCCGCTCCGCCATTCCATCGTGAGCCGATCCATTCTCCCACTCGCCTTCTCCCCATAACCTTTGATACCCTGACTATTCAGACACCTATCAATCTCTGCCTTAAATGCACCCAACAACTTGGCCTCCACAGTCGCCCATAGTTACAAATTACAGATGTTCAATGCTCTCTGGCTAAAGAAATTCCTCCACATTGCTGTTTTAAATGGGTGCCCAGCCCTTCAATCCTGCTGTGTCCTCTTGTCCAAGACTCCCTTATCATGGGAAACAACTTTGCCACATCTCCTCAGTCCAGGCCTTTCTACATTCAACATGTTTATATGAGGTCCCTTCTCATTAGAATTGTGGTGTGAATTTGTAAAATTAGCCTATTTTTAAAATTATTTTCAACAGAAAATTTTATGAAACTCCCAGGGCTCTGCAGCAGTACAGGTGCTCCCTTCTGCCCAATTAAAGAAAGCAAATGGCATGTTGGCTTTTATTGCAAAAGGTTTTGAAGACAATAATGGAGAGGTCTCTCTGCAGTTGTATCAGGCCTTGGTGAGTATAGTGTGCAGTTTTGGTCTCTTAATCCATGATCATCTCTTAATCCATGATCATCTTTTAATCCATGATCATCTCTTAATCCATGATCATCTCTTAATCCATGATTATTTCTTAATCCATGATCATCTCTTAATCCATGATCATCACTTAATCCATGATCATTTCTTAATCCATGATCATCTCTTAATCCATGATCATAATCCATGATCATCTCATAATCCATGATCATCTCTTAATCCATGATCATCTCTTAATCCATGATCATCTCTTAATCCATGATCATCTCTTAATCCATGATCATCTCAATCCATGATCATCTCTTAATCCATGATCATCTCTTAATCCATGATCATCTCTTAATCCATGATCATCTCTTAATCCATGATCATCTCTTAATCCATGATTATTTCTTAATCCATGATCATCTCTTAATCCATGATTATTTCTTAATCCATGATCATCTCTTCATCCATGATCATCAGCAGAATCACAGATGGCAATGAGGAAGTATACAGATAAGATAGATCAGCTCTTTGAGTGATGTCACAACAACAACCTTGCAATCAACATTGCAAAACTAAAGAACTGATTGTGGACTTCAGGAGGTGGGGTGAGAGGGAGTCAGAAATACACAAACTAGAGTTCATCAAGGGGTTAGCAGTGGAAAGGGTAAAATAAAACGTCAAATTTCTGAGGGTCAACATCTCTGAAGATTTGTCCTGGGGGTCTCCATTTCGATACAATCATAAAGAAGGCTTGCCAGCGGCTATACAGCAGGGCACTACTTCTTCAGAGTTCCAAGTTCAATTCCTGACCACTCATGCTCTCTGGGTGGAAAATCCAAAGCACCTAGGGAAACTGACAACAATTGCATTCTCCCTGTGACTCTATTAGTTTCTACAGGGGCTCTGGTCTTCTTCCACATCTCAAAGCTTTGCCAGTTGGTAGGATAATTGGCTGCTGTAAATTAAGACCAGCTTAGCTGGGTGGGAGAAGAATCAGGAAGAGTTGAAAGGTATGTCAGAGAGAATTGGTTGCAGGGAAATAAGCGGGAGAATGAGACTGATGGCATTGCTTGGAGAGCTGACATGGAACAGATGGCTCAAATGGCTTCCATTTTTTGGTGTTAAGAAAATATGAAATAATCTGGATAGTAATTAGAGGGTTGCTGCTCCTCTGTCAAAATATAATGAAGCAATGGGCTCTTCCTACATTCCAAAATGGGATCACGTTAACAATGGGGATAAACAGCCTAAACATGCCTCAAGGAAATGCATTAAATACATCGTTTTTTTCCAATGGCAGCAAGTACAGAGCCTTAGCTGTGTGGTGCGCTGAGGTAACAGCAAGTAAGCACAAAACTCAAAAGACTGTACAACAGGCTTTATTCAGATAAAAGTCTGAACACCTGTTCATGCTTTGGTGGCTCCCATGTGACTGGCTCAGGAGGGGGCGGCTCAGGTCTATATTCGGGTCGGCTAATTGACAGCCGGCCAGGTGAAGTCAGCCGTTAGGTGATCTTCCTGCGGGCACAGAGATCACCCCCTGCAGTAGGCTGGTGGTCGTGTCACTACAAGCTGGTCAAAAAATGAAACACATATATTTTTCTCAAAAGAGGACGAAGTCCAGCTGGATCGGGATTGATTAGATTTGGTACTTGTGAAGTACAAAAATTTGGGGTGAACAAAAGCCATGTCTGATCTAGGTTCTGGATGAAGCAAAAAAATTTAATTGCATCTTGTCCCAGATTCACTCTTGGAAGTTGCTTGTGTCCCACCTTCTTCCCCATTCAATCACTCTGCCATTCAACATTTCTGAGTTAAGGTAAATGGAGATGATCCACAAAGTTCTGCCTTCGGTTCATATGCGCTTTGAAGGTTTTGACCTTCCTTTAACCCTCCCACAAAATATCATTACTGGAAGTTGTACGAAAATCCAAATTAAACTTAGGTTAGTTTTACTGCATCCCCTTTAAAGTTTCGCAGGTAACTATTTTTTCAATAATTAAATATAAATAAATTATTTATTTGAATTTCTGAGAATACCCTAAAGGTGTTAAAGCAATCTAGTAAAAGATGCTCGTCGTAAATTGGAAGACTCGCAATAAACGTGATATTGGTGTTCAGGCCAGATTTATGTTTGAAACAAGGTGTCCCCTGGAGGTCACCGCCAAAGTAAACCCTTTTTGTCCTACTGTGTCAATGGCAGTATTTTTGAGGATTCCTGTGGTGAACAATTGGTGTCATGGAGAGAGGTGGGTACTGAAGTGCCAGAGAGCTCAAGAGTTACCAACGTGTATGGTCCGCTCAGCTCAAAATACACTATTTTTGCTTCATACTGTTTGTGAAACTGGGATTTCATGCTGGTGCTAGAAACTGTCACCATCTCACTCTGTCCTCATATAGACTGAGTTGAAAATCTGAAGTGACTTTAGTGAAACAGATGGCCTTAAAGGCTTATCTGACAAGAGCAGAGAGAGGGATTGAGTAGGAAATAAATGAATTATTCTCATTCGCAAAGAAATATTTGACTTACCTTCCACTGGCAAGCATTGAAACTACCAGAACATGCTCCCCTCTTATGAAACAAACATCTTCACAAATTTAGAACTAGGTTAATATAAAATTGGATGAATTGACATGCATTTGGCCCTTTGTGAAGAAAATGTACATTGCAATCCACTTTCCATCCTTGCATCTTCTGTTGTGGTGTTATTTCTCCTGATCTAGTTGTCCATTTTTCAGATTTGCCATGGGCACTGCCTGTGGTACCAGCTGGAGTTGTTTATCCACTTCAAATATTACTTGGCTTCTGAATTACATTTTATAATCTCTCCTCTAGCCTCTAGTTATTGGCAATAGCCTGCTCTAAGGTTTAGCAGGGCGACAGATAATGTCCAACATGCCTGCATTTCGTTCTTGCATCACAATAACTAGCCTCAAGTCAGCTGCACACTAATGGGAAAAGGTCACAACCAAGACAAAAATCTAACTGTTTTCCACTGTTTTTCAGACACTAGCCAACAGCTGTGAGATTTACTGTGTGGATCTCTTGTGTATCTGCTCCTCAGGATATTGCCCCTAAAACAGTAGTTTGACTGGTTTTTGACCCTTCTATTTCTTTCATGCACAAAAGCCTAATTCATACACTGCAGAGCCCTGTTGAAACTCACTATTGATAGGTGTTTATTTAGGATAACACAGGGAGCCCTATTCACTCTATTTCATGCCTAGCACTGGGAAACTGAAATGGATGCCAGTAACTGCTACAAACTCTTCTAGCACTGGTATGATATTTATAATGTTGGACTGTATTTTTGCTGATGTTCTGTAAAATTATAATCAAAAACATCAAAAAGAAAAAGTCAACGTTTCACGCTGACACAGGGCTAAAACAAAAATGACACTTGCCTTGGAGCTCGAGAATGTGTAGAATCTAATCTCGCTTTTCAGTCAATATGTTGTCCTCAATATCAGTCATGTCCTGCATTGTAGAATTTTTCCATGACTTCGATATTTTCTAATCTACACATCTCTATCGCCTCCATTGCAGTCTAGTCCATGTATCCATCAAATGTAATTAATTTAAACTATATTCTAGCTTTTTATATTCCAATTTTTAATCATGCAAACTTTACATCTTTATTTTGTAAGTTTCCTCTGGGATCTTGAAACTTTTTCAATGATAATCTTGATTGTAAATATTCTCTGCTTCTGCAGCCACACCTCAGCTTGGTTGCAGAATAGATTTCTTCAGATTTCAGATTTATTGTCAGAGTACATGCAGGACATCACATATAACACTGACAATCTTTTTTTTCCCTGCGGGCGAGGCAAAATTACTACTTATTGATAGTGGAAAAAAAACTGTACATGGTGTAAACATGTAAGCAAATAAAGAACTGTAAACATAATGAATGTAAACAAGTTGACTGCAATACAGAGAGAATTTAAAAAATCAATAAAATACACAATCCTTAGATGAGTCCCTGATTGAGTTTGTTGTTGAGGAGACTGATGGTAGTGGCTGATCCTAACCTGGTGGTGTTAGTCTTGTGACACCTATACCTTTTTCTTGATAGCAGTAACGTGTGGATCCTTGATGATTGTTGCTAGTCTCCAATGGCAGCGTTCACCGTAGATGGTCTCAATAGTGGGGAGGGTTTTGCCTATGATGTCCAGGCTGTGTCCATTATCTTTTGGAGGGCTTTATGCTCAGGAATATTAGTATCCCCATACCAAACCGTGATGCAGTTGGTCTGCACACTTTCCACCATACATCTGCAGAAATCTTCCAGGATTTTTGGTGTAATTCCAAACCTCCACAAGTTCCTGAAGAAGTAGAGGAGCTGATGTGCTTTCTTCACAATGCCACGAGAGTGTTGGGTCCAGGAAATAATCTTCGAGATAGTGACTCACGAGAACTTAAACTTGCCTACCCTCTCCACCCCTGATCCCCCAATGATCACTGGATTGTACACCTCTAGCTTTCCCTTCCTGAAGTTAACAATCAACTCCTTAGCTTTGGTGGACATTGAGTGCAAGGTTGTTGTTGATGCACCATTCAGCCAAATTTTCAATCTCCCTCCTGTATCCTGTAACACTGTCTATCAATTTTGTTTCCTCTCACTCATTTGATGTCTGTCCTTCATTTAATGACTAGAACTTTATATAATGCCTTAGAGGACGAGGCCTAGAGCTATATTTATTCCCTTTACTGCAATTAAGCGCACTGTGCTGATATCTGGCATTATCCTTTAGAATAATATCCAGCTTGTATTGATGCTGCTGCATTCCCCAATCTTGTGACTTTATTTGTTATCTGCCATTTGACAGCCTACTTCTGAATCTACTTTGTATTTGATCAGGTCATTCCTAGTTGCTTGCAGTTTCATCGGAATCCTTTGTAAACTCCAGATGTATGCTCTCATTCAAAGTAATTTGGAATCTATATAAATACCCAAAAGTGCTGAAGAAACTCAGCAAGTCATACAATGATGTAAAGGTCTGAACCCTTTGTCAAGGTGTGAGCAAAAATCAGGAAGGTGCCTGAACAAAAGGAGGGGATGGGGTGAGCAGAGGAGGGAAGAAGAGGCAGGAGCAGAGGATGACAGCCAAGAGGCCATAGGTGGACATGGATAAGAGAGCAGGAGGGAAAAAATTGAGAATTAATTGGAGGAGGGGGTATCTCATCTCTGTGAATGCAGAGTTGGAAGAAGGGAGGCAGAGAGATAAGGAAAGAGAGACAAGAGTTGAAGGAAAGGAGACATAGGGATAAGGAATGAGAGAGACAGGGTGGAGGAGGGGGCTAACATAAACTGGGCAATTCGATGTTTATACCATTTGGTTGGATGGCACTCAGAAGAAATATGAGATGTGGTTTCTCCAATTTGCAGGTGGTCTACTTTGGGCAGTGCATGAGACCATGGACAGACATTGTGGTCTCCTCTCCACCAGAGTGACTGGATACAGACTGGGAGATCATTTCATTGAGTGCCTTCATTCAGTTCAATGTGGTAGAGGAGATCTCCCAGTGGCAACATATTCCCATGCCCAAAGCATTGGGTATATATATCTTTGTCTCCTATGGATGCTGTGGTACCTGCGAATTTTGTTCAGCACTTTTGTGTATTCTTACAAGCCCAGAGGTCCCCAAAACCCAACAGCAATAGATATTCACCAAGACAAAAGGGAAAGGTTACTTAAACAAACGTTGCTTTTAATTATCTTTAAACGTGAAAACAGAATCACACTTTAACTTATCACTATTGACTTAACTAACCTAACTTAAACCTCGTCTAATTCTAAGCACACGTGTATGTAATGTGTGTGTAAGTTAAGTTCAGAAAAGTTCTTCACTGTCCAATCACACTCCTCCAAGTTCACTGGTTGCAGGCAATTCTTATACTGTGCATAGAATTTAACATTTATAAAGTTCACCAGGCTTTGGTGCTTGAAAGGTAAATGGTTACCGCTCAGGAAGGTTTTTGTCAGTTTAGAGAGAGATTTGTTGTTCCAGGACATCCATAACTTATGTACTTTTAATCAGCCATTCCAGTGTCTTGCTGACTAAACGCCCTCTGCAGGGATCTTCAGATGATAACCTCTTTCTTTCAGGTCACCGCTAAGTTCCTTTTTGTTTCGCTTATTCCAAGTGAAACATTAGACAGCCATTCCTCTCCTCTTGCATGAACCACAAGGGCTTTGACCAGGCTGTCTTCCAAAAAGGCTTTCCACAAGCTTGCCAGCTTATCCTGTTCCAGTCCCAGTTGCTCCTGCTGGCTGTAATACTGTAGAATTGATCTCTCTTTCTCTCTCAGAGAGAAAGCCTGTTTGACTCTCTCTGCTTAAAAACCACATGACCCTCTTAGAACAACAAGTTCTCATCCAGACAATCTGTGGCTCCAACAAAATCTTTCATCTGTTGCCTTTTGTAAACAATAATCCATTTGTGAAGTCTCTTGAGCACTCTTTAAAGCTCTTGCAAAAGCTGTGGAGCCAATATGTCTAGCATTAGCAGAGATCCAGTATTTCAAATAAGATCTGTTTTAAAGTGTTTGTATGTAACTTACTCTAACAAACCTTTCCCAATTTATCTCCTAAAAACATATCTGTATACTCTGTCACAATAGCAACTTCAGTATAGCAGAGGGTTCCAAGATAGTTTCACCATATCATTCAGCTAAAGAACAATACACGTGATGATGGAATTCTTGGCCAAATTGGAGGAGAGGGATAATTGTCAAAAGATAAAAACTTTGAAAGATGGGATAGGATGAGAAAAGAAATTCAAAACATGGATTCTAGTTGCTTGGAGGCACAATTAAAACTGTGTTGCAAATGGAGAGAAATGCAAACCTAACTTTCATTTTTTAAAAAAAATGCATTTAATCGTCATCCTTTTCAATGTTTTAGAATTTTGCCTCATATTAATGCATCCTACTTTCTCTTGTGAACTGAGTTCTTGTTCTGTTATTTGCTGGTCCCAGATATCCGACCAACACAGAGGCAGCAGTGATAATGTGGGTTTGATTCTCAAGCTTCAGGCAATTGCCTTTACCAGGACAAGGAAGTCCATTATTTTCTCAGTTGACCACTGAAAGAAGCTGTGGCTGACCGCAAAAATCATAATAACTTAAAGCGCGGATGAGTTTTCCAGCGCTGAAAGTGGCCCCCTATCATTTTTCACAGTGATACATTTCAACAAGGGATGGGTGGGTCTGTGCAACTCATTCCACATTGAGCTAACCAATAACATTGCAATCTGATGACCCTTATTCATTGCACACAATCATCATTCAAACGACTACATTAGTTATGATCAAGTGCTCGTTCATAAACAACTCTGCACCTCTTGTTAGTTTACAGCTGAATAGATGTTTGGATGGAGCCGAGATACTGTCTAGTTGTTGAGCACACTGCCTAGCAGTGGTATTTATTTCCCCAGTGGAAAACAACATTTGACAATTTCCAAAATCCTTCTTTGGCTTGGCTTCGCGGACGAAGATTTATGGAGGGGGTAAAAGTCCACGTCAGCTGCTGGCTCGTTTGTGGCTGACAAGTCCGATGCGGGACAGGCAGACACGGTTGCAGCGGCTGCAGGGGAAAATTGGTTGGTTGGGGTTGGGTGTTGGGTTTTTCCTCCTTTGCCTTTTGTCAGTGAGGTGGGCTCTGTGGTCTTCTTCAAAGGAGGTTGCTGCCCGCCGAACTGTGAGGCGCCAAGATGCACGGTTTGAGGCAATATCAGCCCACTGGCGGTGGTCAATGTGGCAGGCACCAAGAGATTTCTTTAGGCAGTCCTTGTACCTCTTCTTTGGTGCACCTCTGTCACGGTGGCCAGTGGAGAGCTCGCCATATAACACGATCTTGGGAAGGCGATGGTCCTCCATTCTGGAGACGTGACCCACCCAGCGCAGCTGGATCTTCAGCAGCGTGGACTCGATGCTGTCGACCTCTGCCATCTCGAGTACTTCGACGTTAGGGATGAAAGCGCTCCAATGGATGTTGAGGATGGAGCGGAGACAACGCTGGTGGAAGCGTTCTAGGAGCCGTAGGTGATGCCGGTAGAGGACCCATGATTCGGAGCCAAACAGGAGTGTGGGTATGACAACGGCATACTTAACATCCTTAACATCCTTAACATCTCCTGAACCGCCTTTAACAAACAATGGGTGCAGACTCAACCTTGAGAACCTTAATTTAAACTTTTACTTTTTTAGATTATGGGAAATGCCAGCAAAATATTTTTTGTATGAATCAATGGGAGCTGCCTTCCTCATGAATTGCTGTAACTTGTAGGTATCGGTGAGCTGATGACCCCATAGCAAAGCTTTACAAATGGTGAAGTGTTTTACCCCATGGAGTCAGGATTTCAGGCCATGTGCCTGATACTGCATGAACTGGTGGGAAGGACAGATATGCCGAGAAAGCCCATTCGGATTGGAAGAGAGAATTTAACTAGAGGAAAAGAAAATGAAGTGGAGGAGTAAATCCTTTAGAAACAAAAAAAACATTTTTTTCCAACCTTCATTCTTCATCTGGCTGACTTAACCAAGCAATGCAATGAATAAATCTTTAAAATTCAAATGTCATTGCTTAGTTAGTTTGTTTCTTCCCATGCTATTTCTTCACTTTAAGTAACTCCTTTCCTTTTAAATACAAGGTACTGATAGTTTGGAATCTTTATGTTCTTTGTCAATATTATTTAACATCTGAAGTATGTCCTGTGGAATAATCAGTTTTGGAATGAGGGTGACAGAAGGTGAAAGGAATATGTTGTTCACAATTCTACATGGTATAACGCCAATGGAGTCTGTGTTGGGAGTCTGACTGATAATAGAAACTTATTACCTACAGTTAAGCAGGTTAAAACAGTGTAGGAACATGACCCATACATTCAAACGCCTGAGGCAAAATTCATTAATCTCAACCAACTTCCCTCCCTGTTTCCCATCCCCCTTATTCTTTCCCCTCTTGACAACAAATTCAAAACACAGCATGCATGAGTGGTGAAGTAAATGCTACAAAACAAAAATATTTCAGAACTTGGAAATCTGAAACAGAAGCAGAAAGTGCTTTTAGCACTCTACAACTTAAGCCAAGTATTTGTGGAAGATAATCCTATATTGGGGCAGGTGCATTACATCATCTGTTCTCCATCAGAACAAACTTCAACAAAATTATTAAAAGTTTGTTTTCTTTCATCATGCAAGAGGTATGGTGTCACTAGCAAGACCAGCAATTACAGCACAATCCTGAACACATTTGAGAAGGTGTCAGTGAGATATAACATAGAATATTGCAGTGCAGTACAAGCTGATAGAAACCTACTCAACAATCTAAACCTTCCCTACTTCATTCCTTTAACTTTTTTTGCATCCATATGATGCCTAATAGTCTTTTAAATGTCACTATTGTACCAGTATTCACCACCATTCCTATCAATGCATTCCAGGCACCTACTATTTTCTGTGTAAAAAAAAACTTGCCCCAACGTCTCTCCTAAAGTTTCCTTCCCTCACCCTATACGATGATCTCTGGTATTTGCTACTGTGGCCCCGCAAGTGCTGGATGTTCATCCTGTCTATGCCTGTCATAATCTTGCAGACCTCTATTAAGTCAACTCTCATCCTTCTTCACTCCAAAGAGAGAAGCCCTAGCTAGCTCTGTTAATCTTGCCTCATAAGACACATTCTCCAATCCAGACAATATGCTAGTAAGTCTCCTCTGCACCCTCTCCAAAGCTTCCACATCCTTCCTGTAATGAACTGAATTTTATAAAGATGCAACATTACCTCATGACTCTTGAACTTAAACCCTGTCTAATGAATGACAGCATACCATAAACCTTCTTAATTACCCTATCAATCTGTATGGCAATCTTGAGAGATCTTTGGATTCCCAACGAAACTCTGTTCTTCCACACTGGTCCATATGGTCAGGATATCATTATAGGGCTTAAAATATAGACCTTAGAATAGTACAACTCATTACAGGGCCTTTGGTCAATAATGTTGTGCTGACCTATGTAAACCTTTACATTTTTGTAAGTCTATCCAAGATTTTTAAAAATGTTCCAATTGTACAGGCCTCCATCACCACGGCCAGCAATGCATTCTGGACGCCCACACTCTCCATGTAAAAAAATTGACCTCTCTGATGTCTCCCCTAAACTTTACTCCACTCATCTTAAACAGATGTCCTCTGGAATTTGCTATTGCTATTAACTACAGACCAGCTTTAAGTTTGACCTTCTAAAGTGCATCACTTCACACTTATCGGGATTGATTTGCCACTTCTTCCCAACTCTGCCTCCTGTCCGTATCCTGTTGTAACCTGCAACAACCTTCTCCACTATCCACAGCATCTCCAATTTTCATGTCATTGACAAACTTACTGACTCACCCCACTAATTCTTTATGCAAAACGTTTATAAAAATTTCAAAGAGCGGGGGCCCCAGAAGAGGTCCCATTGGAAAACCAATAGTCACCAACCTCCAAGCAGAAGTTGTTCCACCTACTGTCACCCTTTGCCTTCTGTGGGCAAGCCATTTCCAATTCCATGCAGCCAACTTTCCATTATTTTCTGGCTGAACCTACCATGGTGGACCTTGTCAAACACCTAACCAAAATCAAATGCACCACACCCAAGTACCTGCATTTCTTTCATTGTCTCTGATAAACTCATTGAGGCTCATGAATCCCCTAATAAAGACTGCTGCTCTAAATGCTCATAAATCCTGTGCCTAAGAATTCTCCCCAATAGTTCACTCACCACTGTCTCAAAAGTTACTGGTCTATAATTCCTAGGGTTCTCCCTATTACCTTTCTTAAACAAGGGGACTACAGTTGCCGTCCTCTAATCCTCTGTGGCCAGAGACGAGGCAAAGATCATCGCTAACACCCGCTTCCCTCACTTCCTAATGAAGAATAGGTAATTATTTACTTTGGATGTCCTGTGACTTTTGTTTTAGTAGGTAGAGACTAAGGATTTAGAGGGACCTTGATGTTAAAGTCAAAAGATTCCTGAATGGGGCAGCTCTGCTAAAAAAAGGTGATGAAGAAAGCAAAGAGGATGCGTAGAATATAAGAGCAGGAATATATGGTACAATTTTATAATATATTAGGTTAGCCACATTTTGAGAACATGTACTCCCTGACATATATCTGTGTTCTGTTCTGGATGACCTGTCACATCTCAGAATGGACGCACATCAGAATTGCGTACTTATCTTGCCAATCGGCATCCCGGGCCAAGTCTTTGGCTGGCGCATGCATGGTGGGTTCACATATTGGAGTTCGGTTGGCGCACGCATGAGAATTAAGTGCCCTAAAGATATTGAATTTACACCCTCAACTCTCGCGCATGCACCAACCGAACTCCAGTATGCAAACCCACTGTTCATAAGCCAACTGAAAACTCGTGCATGTGAACAGGAGTCAAGATGGACCGCCGGATGCTAACTAACAAGTACATATATTTTGGCTCTTACATGCCTGTATCCCTGTTATAGTTAATTAAATACAACATAAACTGTAAATTTTATATATAAAAAAATAATCGGTCATATGTGGGGATGGACATAAGTTGGGGAGTACCCATATTGCATGTTGTACAGGTTGCCATGCTGCAGGAAGAACTTGATAACACTGCATGAGATGCAAAAGAGTTTCACAAGGATGTTGCCTGAGATGAAGAGTTTCAGTTACGAGGAGAGACTGGATAGACAGGGTTTTTTCACCCAGAAGATGGTTGGAATTTGGAATGCGCTACCACTATCAAGAAAGCAGAAAAAATATTCCCTTCAGAAATATCCAGTGTCCATGAATCTCACTACTTCATACAAATCCACTGCCCCGATGTCCCTGCACACATCCTGTCCATTCGAGTGATGAATCCAAGCTCGAGGCATTCAAGTCATTCTCCTCAGACCCTGGCTCTGAATTACCATTGCGATTAAGAAGTTGTCTGCACCCGAGGCCCTTCGGGAGCCCTGCACTCTCACAATACCTGGTTCCCACAAGCTGGCCTCCAGCAGCCTGGTGTGAGTCCTTCAGCCAAAGAGCCCTGTGCTGATTCACTGGCAATCGGAACACGTTAGAAACACAAATAGGCAACTCAGGTCCCGAAGCCAGTCAATATAATTGCAGTTGATCTGTCCCAGAACTCCTCTTCAGTGCCAGTTCACCATGGCCCTTAATTATTTACTTCTTCTTCAAATACTACTAATTATCCAGCCTTCACAATCTTCCAGGATGGAGAATTCTGGAGATTCACAACCATTTGTGAGAACTTCCTCTGCACGTTTGTTTCAAATGACCACCCCTAATCTAAACTATGTCCCCTCACTTAACATACTCAACCAGTAGGAACATCATGACATCTTCCCTGCTATGCCAGCTCAACCTGAACACGATCCTATAGTTAGTGATCACTTTTTCCAAATTGCTGCAGACTTGCTCACAGAAACTGAATAATTATGGGACCACGGACATGTATGCAGTCGGACGTTGCCCGAACGGACGTTAAGTGGTGCATACCTGTATTGTCTTCAGGAAGATTCAGTGCAGCAGAAATGTCTTGTAAATGTTACAACAGCTGATGCTTAAAGCTCAAAGACACTGTTACGAGCCCAAAGGACCCCAAAACCCAGCAGCAATAGACATTCACCAAGACAATTGGTTTTTAAAACAAAAGTTATTTTTAATCAACTTTAAACATGAAAATAGAATCAAACTTTAACTTATCCCTGTGGTGACCACAGGGGTAAAAGACATGCTTTTGTGCTTTATGATTCTATGACTATGATTCTAACATTCAAGATCCTCAAAACCATCCAGGGACAATAGCAACCCACTTGATTGGCACTCCATGTATACCATCTATGCTGGTATAATGATGGTAAATGCTGCATTGGTGACTAAAACTGTAAAGCCATTCTGAAATTTAAAGAATAATTCAATTAATACGAGTTCCTATTTGACCCACTTTACGTTTACCGTGTGACAGTTAAGCTGATGTTATGGTTGTGAGTTTGTTTTGGCAATTTTTGATGATTATAGTTATAATTTACTGGCCTAAAGGTTCGATTGCACTGGACCAAGTTTGGCTTCCTGAACACTTTTAGGTCTATTTTGTGTATTTTGGGCTGATGATAATGAATATCACTGTAATATTTTCCTATCAAGCACTGTCTTTATTTTAGAAATAATCTATTTTTTGTAATTTCTTATCCTATTTTAAGTCTACTAGTAAATTGCCCACAAAGCAAGCTGTTTAGGTCGGGGCATGCACTTCAGTACAGATGCTGTGCAAATGTTGTCTTAAGCCTAGGCACACTTAATCAGGATAGATGCAGACAGGTTATAATATACACAGATGTTGTGCATTACATTGCTTGATTGAATGCACATTGATGCACATGCTCTTCAAGTAATAGTGTGGTGATTCTACTTAACCGTAGCATTTAAAGGTATTTGCCTCTTAACATCCACAATACATTCTGTGAAATTGGGCGTCATGTGATGTGTGAACATTGTGTAAACACCATATTATATACTTAGCAAAACTATATGGGATACTGTAGTGTCCCTGTAAACTTTTTATTTGTAAGTAGGGATCAGTGTGGGAACTGACACAGGACTGTGGGGAGAGGGCGGGGCAGTGGGATCAGTAAGGGGACAGACACAGGGCTGTGAGGAGAGAGCAGGACAGTGGGATCAGTAAGGGGACCGACACATGGCAGTGGGGAGAAAGCAGGCGCTTTCAGTGTGGGTATACAGTGTTAAATTTCCTATAGCTAGTGATCACTTTTTCCAAATTGCTGCAGACTTGCTCACAGAAACTGAATAATTATGGGACCACAGACATGTATGTAGTCGGACGTTGCCCGAACGGACGTTAAGTGGTGCATACCTGTATTGTCTTCAGGAAGATTCAGTACAGCAGAAATGTCTTGTAAATGTTACAACAACTGATGCTTAAAGCTCAAAGACACTGTTACGAGCCCAAAGGACCCCAAAACCCAGCAGCAATAGACATTCACCAAGACAATTGGTTTTTAAAACAAAAGTTATTTTTAATCAACTTTAAACATGAAAATAGAATCAAACTTTAACTTATCCCTATACTTAACTAAACCAAATTAACCCCCTTCTAATTCTAAGCGCACATGTATGTAATGTGTGTGTAAATTTAAGAAAAGTTCTTTGGTTCACAGTTCAATCTCACTTCTCATTCTTCCAAGTTCTCTGGTTGCTGGCAATTCTTATACTGTGCACAGAATTTAACATGTATAAAGTTCACCAGACTTTGGTGCTCGAAAGGTAAATGTTTACCACTCAGGAAGGTTCTTGTAGGGTTTGCAGAGAAAGATTTGTTATCCAGGATATCCACAACTGAGGTACCACCATTAGTCACCTCAATGTCTTGCTGATGAAACTTGCCCCATCAGGGTTTTCCAGATGGTAACTTCTTTCTTCAAGCTACCACAGAGTTTCTTTCTATTTTTCTTATTCCAAGAGAAACATCAGACAGATAGCATTTCCAGCCATCCACTGCTCTGGAACTTTCTGTTTCCAATCAGTGCTTCCTGGCTTGTTGCAGCTATTCTCAGTGTCACACACACACAAGCTGAGAGGGCTTCTCTTCTCTCCCTCTCTCTCTCACTCCAACTGAGTGCCAGAAAGCCCATGTGACTCTCTCACGTAAAAATCCCACCTTCTCCAGCAAACAATAGGAGTTAGGTCTCTTGGTCAAGCTGTTGCCTTAAGTAAACAAAACCCAGAAGTGACCTTTCTGTGCACTCTGTCAAAATCCTTGAAAAGAGCTTCCAACAGTCAGTGTCTCCAATCCATTCATTTCATAACATCATTCCAATTAGCACCTACTTGTGAAACGTGCTTAGCATTTTCCATTCTTTCTGCAAAGTTTACTGAATATGAATTCTTCAGTCTTTCAAATAAGATCTGTTTTAAAATATGTTTGTAACCTTACTCTAAATCTTATCAAAGTCCTCCCAATATTTATCCAATACAACACAGCATAATTGCACTTATTAAGAAAACCTAAGAGCTCTGCTTCTGTTGCAAAATTGGTGAGCAAGGCAAACCATGGGCTCCTTATATTTGTTGTGCAACATATTCAGTCAACCTGAGAGTTCAGCAGAGGTTCTCAAAAGTCATTCTGTGATTAAACATGTTAAATTTAATAAAAGTTCATTTAATGTTTTTCCAACTTCCTAAGTGAATCAGCAAATCTGAAATTATCTTTGTGTTCAGCTTGATGTTGTCTATCATAATCCCCATTTTGTTCTCCAGGAAGCAAACCTTTTGAAAAAAGTTGATGTCCAGTGTTGTTTGCAACATTGCTTGGCAGATTGCTGTGCAAGTTGTTTGGGCTCAGTAGCATTGTGCCATGAAGTACAGAATGGTCACGACACCTCAGATGCTGCTCAGTCAATGGTACCCCTCCTGTGAGGAAGGAATTCCCCCTCCTCTGCAATAATGGCAAAAATGGAGATGAAGAGCATTGAGTAAACTCTTCATTATCATTCCTTCCTCAGTGAATGGGGTGTAGGGAGATTGTCAATGGCAGAGTAGGCATAGATGCGGGAAAGAAGGAAAGAGAGTGACAGCAAGAGTAAATAAAAGTATAGTATTTTCAGTTATTCTAAACTGGCCATCAGATATCTTGTAAGATGATAAAACATCTGCTCATGGTGCAGACAGAGTAATTTTTAAAAAATTTAGACATACAGCACGGTAACATGCCATTTCGGCCCACGAATTGATGTGGCCCAATTTACACTCGATTAACCTATACCCCCGGTATGTTTTGAAAGGTGGGAGGAAACTGGAGCCCCCGGAGAAAACCCACACAGACATGGGGAGGACATACAAACTTCTTACAGGCAGCACGGGATTTAAACCCCGGTCCCGATTGCTGACACAGTAAAGGCGTTGTACTAACCACTACAGCAACCATGCAGCACTCTTCAAATAGCAGTCTACTCAATCTCAGGTTTACCTCAAACTTTTTTTTAATCATTCCGAGAGTAAACCACTCACGCATGTCTGATATATCTTTTCCACAGTTTTTTTTCCCACCCCCACTGGTAGGTGAGACAAAAACTGGGGGCTTAGCCTTAAGGTTCAGTGTAGTAGATTCAGGATGGAGATGAGGAGGAATTGCTTTTCCCAGAGAATGTTGAATCTATGGAATTCTTTTCTTATGGAAGCAGTAGAGAATACCTCAGTAAACATATTTATGGCAAGATTGGATAGATTTTTGCATTGTGGGGGAATTAAGGGATAAAGAAAAGGCAAGAAGCTGGAGATGAGCCGACGATTAGCCATGATCTTATTGAATGGCAGAGCAGGCTTGATGGGCCAGTGAGGCTGTTTGGGTGGAATTGAGGGGTGGAGGAGGCAAGAGGGTGCTAATAGGGGTGTATTACAGACCACCAAATGGGCCAAGGGAATTAGAGGAACAAATTTGTAGGGAGATAACGTATATGTGTAAAAATCATAGGGTAGTGATCATGGGAGATTTTAACTTCCCACACATTGATTGGGATACCCATACGGTTAGAGGGCTGGATGGGCTGGAGTTCGTTAAATGTGTTCAGGATTGTTTTCTAAATCAGTTAGTAGAAGAACCGACTCGGGATGGTGTAATACTAGATCTCCTGTTAGGGAACGAGCTAGATCAGGTAGTGGACATTAATGTTGGAGAACCAATTGGGTCTGTTAGTTTTAGGGTAGTTTTAAGGAAGAGCAAGGAGAGGCCTAAAGTTGAGGTTCTGAATTGGAAAAGAGCAAATTTCGTAGGAATAAGAAGGGATTTGGGGAGTATTGAGTGGGACAGGATATTTTCAGGTAAAGATGTTAATGAAAAATGGAGGATATTCAAAAAAGAAATTTTGAGAGTACAGAGTAGTTATGTCCCAGTCTGGATCAAAGGAAAGGCTGGAAGTCATAGGGAGGCTTGGTTTTCGAGGAATATTGGAAATCTGGTTAGGAGAAAAAGGGAGGTGTACAAGAGGTATAAAGAGCAGGGAGCTGAGAAGTTGAAGGAGGACTACAAGTAGTGTAGAAGGAATCTTAAGAAAGAAATTAGAAAGGCCAAAAAAAGGCATGAAGAGGCTTTGGCTGACAGAGTAGAAATAAATCCAAAGGGTTTCTATAAGTACATTAAAAGTAAAAGATTAGTGAGAGATAAAATTGGACCCCTTGTAGATAGCGAGAGTAGGCTGAGTGAGAAGTCTGAGGAAATGGGGGAAATTTTGAATGATTTCTTTGCCTCAGTATTCACTAGGGAAAAAATGTTGAACCAGTTGAAGTAAAGAAAAATAGTGGGGAGGTCATGAAGCATATAAGGATAACCGAGGAGGTAGTGATGGCTGTGTTAAAAAAGATAAAGGTGGATAAATCTCCCGGACCGGACAAAATATTCCCTAGGACACTCAGGGAGGCTAGTGGACAGTTAGTGGGGCCATTAACAGAGATATTTAGGATGTCACTGGTCACAGGGGTGGTACCAAAGGATTGGATGGTGGCGCATGTGGTTCCTCTATTTAAGAAAGGGTCCAAATGCAAACCTGGGAATTATAGGCCTGTAAGTCTGACGTCTGTGGTGGGCAAGTTGATGGAAAGTGTTCTGAGGGATGCTATTTACAAATTTTTGGACGTACAAGGATTGATAGGGAGTAAGCAGCATGGTTTGTCAGGGGTAGATCATGCTTGACAAACCTGATTGAGTTCTTCGAGGGGCTTACAAAAAAGGTTGATGAAGAGAAAGCTGTGGATGTTGTCTATTTGGACTTTAGTAAAGCTTTTGACAAAGTTCCCCACAGGAGGTTAGGAAAAAAGGTGGAGGCATTAGGTATAAATAAGGAGGTAGTGAAATGGATTCAGCAGTGGTTGGATGGAAGGTGTCAGAGAGTAGTGGTAGACAATTGTTTGTCCAATTGGAGGCCGGTGACTAGTGGAGTTCCTCAGGGTTCGGTCCTGGGTCCACTATTATTTGTTGTATATATTAACGATCTGGATGCAGGGGTAGAGAATTGGATAAGCAAGTTTGCGGATGACACAAAGATTGGTGGTGTTGTGGACAGTGAGGTAGATTACCGTAGATTAAAAGGTGATTTAGGAAGGCTGGAGGTGTGGGCTGAGAAATGGCTGATGGAATTTAATACAGATAAATGTGAGGTGCTGCATTTTGGAAAGGCAAATTTAAATAGGTCATATACATTGAATGGTAGACAATTGAGGAGTGCAGAGCAACAAAGTGATTTAGGAGTTATGGTAAATAGTACCCTCAAGGCTGATACTCAGGTAGATGGTGTGGTGAAGAAGGCATTTGGAATGTTGGCCTTCATAAATCAGAGTATTGAATTCAAGAGTAGGGAGGTTATGATGAAATTGTACAAGACATTGGTGAGGCCAAATTTGGAGTACTGTGTACAGTTTTGGTCACCAGATTATAGGAAAGATATAAACAAAATAGAGAGAGTGCAGAGAAGGTTCACGAGAATGTTGACAGGATTTCAGGGTCTGAGTTACAGGGAAAGGTTGTGCAGACTGGGGCTTTTTTCTCTGGAGCGTAGAAGATTGAGAGGGGACTTGATAGAGGTGTTTAAGATTTTAAAAGGGACAGACAGAGTAAATGTGGATAGGCTTTTTCAATTAAGATTGAAGGGGAAAATTATAAGGGGAACATGAGGGGAAATTTCTTTACGCAGAGTGTGTTGGGGATGTGGAATGAGCTTCCGGCAGACGTGGTCGAGGCGAGATCATTGGTTACATTTAAGGAAAGACTGGATCGTTACATGGATAGGAGGGGACTAGAGGGGTATGGACCGGGTGCTGGTCAGTGGGACTAAGAGAGTAGGGCCGAACTGGCCTGTTCTGTGCTGTAAGTGGTTATATGGTTATATGGTTATGGCCTGCTCCTATTTCTTATGTTGACAAAGTTTACTATATTTTGGAGGGGATCTAATTGGGTATTAGATCTGCTGCTGATGCTTTGTGAATCAACCTTTTAGCTCACAGTCCATGTTTTAACACATCATGGATTCATGCACAATAGCTAGTTAATAAAAAATAATGTAGAGGAAGCTTTAAAGTGCAATTACAGGCTCTCAGCAACTTTGTTCTTTCCATAAGTCCAAGTAATGAACATCCCAGCAAGTTTACTCTCCCAAAGGCAAGCTTCAGCTATTTAAAGTACTAACTTGTATTGCATCAGCTCCTAACCAGCACAAGTATTTATTACTGTTCGCCACTCAGTAGACACAGAAGATAAAAATCCAAAAGTGCTAGCTCAGCACTATCAGCTGTGCACTTGAACTCTGATGTCTCAGTTAACTAAATTTTGCAAATATATTTCCAGCAACACACTGAACCATCAGATCAAGTGCTAGATCTGACTTCAAAGAAATTCACACAGCATATTAAGTCTCAAAGCTTAATATCCATTTAATATCCAAACTTTCCATCCATTTAAATATACTTTTAATTGACCCCATTACTCAAGAATATTTTGCAATTCAAAAAGTGAGTTACAGAAAGCAAGAAATATGCAAAATTGTATTTCGTTTTCTTGGTGAGATATATTAGTTTGGAATCACTGAAGTTGAGGTGATATTCAGCATTTATCTTTTAGTGTTTTTTTTTGTTGTGATTTCAATTAAGTATAAAATGTGACAGAAGCGCAAAACAGAGATAATCATCTGAATGGTGACAGATTAGGAACAAGTCTGGGTGTCCGTGCACAGCAGTCAATGAAAGTAAACACACAGTGCAGCGTAGGTTATGAAGGCAAATAATATGTTGGCTTTCATAGCAAAGAATCTTCTTTAAGCATTCTTATTTATTGTCTGTGATACACACTGGGCTCAGTAAATGGCACCCGGGGCCATGCAAACAGATAATATTCATACAAATGATATTGTTAGATGTATTAGTGTCTGTTTTTAAATGACGCTAATAAGATTAGTATTCAGTTGTGATTTGTAATATTGACAACATATCTTTATAATATTTTAAAGCTTTAGCACATTTATCATTGAGATTATATTTTAATTGGATTTGTCATAAAATTTCAGATCTTGGTGACTGGGTTAATATGCATGGAGCATATATCAAAGTGAGATATTGTAGTTATGAAAACTTACAGAATCTGTTGTGGGGATAATTTAAAGATGCATTCAGGCCAAATTCCTTCAGATCCTAATTGGCTCAGTACAAAACTTAAAAGACCTTATGCTGCATTTCAAGTCGTGACCATTTTGTTAAACAAGCCTTGCTCTAATTTTACGTTCAAGGGAAAAATATTTTACATGGAAATAGAGCAACACAAAAAATAAGAGCAGGAATAGGCCATTTGGGCCTTCAAACTTCATTCAATATAATCATGGGGCTGATCACACAAATTCAGTACTCGGCTCTTTTCTCATATCCCTTGATCTTATTGGCAACAAGAAATTCTTCAATATGCATTTAATGCCGACCTCAACTGCCTTCTGTGGAAGAGGTTCTCTACACTCTTCATATGGACACTTCTTCTCATCTCAGTTCTAAATGGCTGACCCATAATGCTGTGCTGAACTAATTGAACGTTGGAAACATCCATCCTGCATTTGGCACATCCAGAGTTGTCCAAATTCAGTTTCAATTGGGTCCTCTCTCATTCTTCTAAACACTAGTGAATTTAATCCAATGGATCTAATCTCTCTTCAGTCATCAGTGAACAAGACATTTTGCTGAATTCCCTCAACAGCAAGAGCATCCTTCCTCAGATAAAAGGCCACAACTACACCTGGTACCTGAACCATCATCTCATCAAGGCTCTGTGCAATTGCAATAAGGCATCCCTGCTCTCGTACTCAAATCCATCTTACTACTATGAACTCAACTTACCATTTGCCTTCTTAACCTTGACTGCGTTGTGAACCTATCCCATTTTATGGCCAGATTTTTTTAACCATAGGATGAAGCTTGAACTGACAAAGCAGCTGATAATCAGGAATTTAATATTGTACAATAAGCTTGCAAAGAATATTGTTTGACCACAAAAACTGGAAGATGTGTGTAGTACTTTGCATCTCCCCCCCCCCCCCCCCCAGCACCCGAAAAATCAGGCAAAGCAGTCAAGATCAAATAACGAAAAGCTGGAAAGACTCAATGGGTCAGGAAGCATTAACTGTTTCAGTTTGGGATCTCCTATGAAGTTATTACTTGCACAAGATTCGAGCATCTGCAGTTTTCTTGTCTGTGTGAGGGTTAATGTTAATCTGTTATAAGGTTCAGGCAAGAAGGAGAAAAATGAATTGCACTCATTGACATACATTTTGGCTCACATTCCTACATCCCAAGTCTTTGGACACCCTTTAGACTAGCTTGCATAAAGTGGTGATGAAGGGTGTGGAAGAGACTTTTCGGACATCCAGAGAAGAGGAAAATAGGGGGATAAGGAAATTGGGGCCCAATTCTCAATTAGGCCCAATTAGGCACAGCTAACACACGTCACAGGATGTTGATGAGCACGAAGCTTAGTGGCACAGGACAGCATCTCTTCTTCCAAGAGAACCAGCAACCCCATTTCCCAAATTACAAAAGTACGCATTTGAAGGGCAGTGCAGAATGCAGCAGTTAGTTTAGCTATACAAAACATTGGTTAGATGAGCTTTGGAGCACTATGTATAGTTCCAGTTTTCACACTACTGGCAAGATGTGATAGCAACTGAGAGAATGTGCAAGAGATGTTGCCTAGAATGGAGGATTAGATAGACTGGGTTTATTCTCAATATGTAGGATAAAATAGGAAGTTGAAGGCGATCTTTAGAAAATTATTTAAAGGCACAGAAAGAACAGAATAATCAATTTTTTTCGGGCAGTGGAGTCTAAAACTAGAGGGCATATTCTGAAGCTAAGTGGAAGGAAAACCTCAGTGGTAAATTTTTCACACAGAAAGTAATGAATATTTGGAACAAATGATCAGAGGAGGTGCTGGAAGCAGATACAAGTACAATGTTGAAAGGCATTTGGACAGGTACTTAGATAAGAAAGGAGCAGAGATACGGGTTCATGGGATTAGCACAAATAGGCATCACGGTAAGTGTGGATGAGGTGTTGTTACGAGCACAGAGGACCCCAAAACCCAGCAGCAATAGACATTCACCAAGACAAGTAGTTTTTAAAACAAAAGTTGCTTTTAATCAACTCTAAACATGAAAACAAAATCAAACTTTAACTTATCTCTGTACTTAACTAAACCAAATTAACCCCCTTCTAATTCTAAGTGCACGTGTATGATGTGTATTTAAATTTAAGAAAAGTTATTTGATTCACAGTTCAATCTCACGTCTCCTTCTTCCAAGTTATCTGGATGCAGGCAATTCTTAAATTGTGCACAGAATTTAACATGTATGAAGTTTACCGGGCTTTGGTGCTCGAAAGGTAAATGTTTACCACTCAGAAAGGTTCTTGTAGAGTTTGCAGAGAGAGATTTGTTGTTCCAGGACTGAGGTATCACCATTAGTCACCTCAATATCTCGCTGATGAAATTTGCCCCATCAGGGTTTTCCAGATGGTAACCTCTTTCTTTCAGGACATCACAGAGTTCCTTTCTGTTCCACTTATTCCAAGAGAACTTCAGACAGATAGCAATTCCAGCAATCTGCCACTCTGGGACTTTCTGTTTCCAACCAGCTCTTCCGAGCTTGCACTGTTCAGCTGCTTTCAGTGTCACACACACCAGCTGAGAGAGCTTCTTGAGATTTGTCTCACCTCTCTCTCTCTCTCTCTCTCTCTCTCTCCAACTGCAAACTCCAGAAAGCCCATGTGACTCTCTCACTTGCAAAAAACCCCACCTTCTTCAGCAAACCACAGGAGTTCTCCTCTCTTGGTCAAGCTGTTGTCTTAGATAAACAAAACCCAGGAGTGACCCTTCTGTGAGCACTTTGCAGAAAGGTCAGAAGCCTTGTAGTTATCCAACCATCCAGCCTGTCTCCAATTCCAATCAATTCATTTCATGACATCATTTCAATTAGCACCTACTTGAAAAATGTGCATAAAAGTCTCCATAGATCCTACAATGTTACTGAATATGAATTTTTCAAATAAGATCTGTTTTAAAATGTAAGTATGTATGTAACCTACTCTAATTTTACCAAATTCTCCCAAATATTTATCCTCCATTACAGGTGTGCTGTCTGATTTTAGCCTTCCCTTTCACCTTGCAGAAGCCAGGTTTTGATTTTGCACTTCAGTGTTGTGTGAGGTTTGCACATTCTCTCCAAGACCAGTTTCTCTTGTCGATAAATTGCAAAAGTAGAATAAATAAAATGAGCTGAGGGCATACATCAGAGAGAACAAATTATGGGGAAGAGAGAAAAAGGGAACAAGACAAACATATTGATCCTTTGCAAGTTGGCATAGACCCAATGGGCTGAATGTCCTCCTTATACATCAAGGAGAGAAAGCACCTCATTGTACTTCAACAGATGAAATCTGATAAGTACATCTTTTAGGCAATAGAATGGATTTTTTTTGTAAATGAGAGTGAATTAGACATATCACTTTGGTCGAAGTTGCACATGTTGCTTGATCACCAAGTTTGTACAGGCCACATGGAAAAGTAGGCCTTCAGCCTTGCAGGTGAATTCACATCACATCTAATTTACCAAGAACTATTTTGGAGATTACAACAGGGCCACTTGCAAAGATTTTGAGGACATTTAGCACAGGATTACATCCAAAGAAGTTCACTGTAAACAAATCAAACAAAAATAGTAATGTAGGAGATATTGTGTGGAGTGTGAGGGGCACAGAGTCCAAAAATCCGCACAGAGAATTGGAGTTTAAACAAGGGCTTATAGTTTGAAGCAGACAAAGAATTGCTGGAGGAATTCAGCAGGTCGTCAAAATCCATGAAGAGAAATGGCCAATGGTGTGAGTCTGGTCTCTTTCTGCCCATTCATTCTCCCCATGGATGCTGTCTGATCTGCTTAGTTCCTCCAATAATTTCTCATAACATTGTTGGAGGTTGTTCACCCTTTCAATGTCAGCTCTCAGAGCATTCCCATCTGTCCCATTCCCCTGCTTGTTTAAGGACACAGACAAGTACACAGTCTGGGTTAGATGCTCACCCTTCTGAAGGTTCTCTTCATGCCAGCCTCAGAAACTGGGAGCATACAGTAGAATCACCAACCAGTGGGGGCTTCCAAGGGTGTATTGTTTTTCCTTCAAAGTGAGTGTAGAAGACAAGTTATGAATGCTGAAGTGAACAAAACTGAAATAATTGGCAGCTGCTGGAAATCTTAACCAAAATTAGAAAATGGTGAAACTACTTAGCAGGCCAGGCCTCATTTCAAGTTGAAGATCCTTCGTCAGATAGGACTTTGATCTAACATCTGAACTCTGGTTCCTTTCTCTTCAGATGTTGCCTAACCTGCTGATTATTTTTAGCATCTGTTTGTGTTGCAAATCCTTCAGCTTTGTCTTTAGCATGTGCATTTGGGTCCACACCAGCCTTGAAGGAGGAGATTTTTTGGTTTCCTCTCCCTGTCAGCTGTTTCAGTCAGAGCCATCACCATACATGGCTCATTGTGGGAAGAGTGCAGATCTAATCCCTTGGTTGTGAGAAAGCTTTGCCCTATCTATTGCATGCTGCTTTAGCACGTGGTCCTGCATGGCAGCTTCACTACACTCGCACCTTAGTATTTTTAGGAATGCCTAGTGCTCCTTATTGAACCAGGGTTGGTTCATCCGCTGGCTTGATAGTGATGGAAGTGAGGGAGATGCTGGGTCTAAGGTTATTGATTGCAGTGGTATAATTTCTCCAACTGGCGAGGTTGTGCAGCATCTCATGGTTGCCCAGCCTTGAGCTGTCAGCTATGTTTATCCCAATTAGCATATTTGCAGTGTCGTACAACATAATGCTACATGTTCCTACAGCAAAGACGGAACTGTGGTCACAAGGGCTGTGTAGTGGTGACCTTTCTCAGTGTTATCAGAGCCAAATTTCAGGGAAGTTGTTGAGGATGGAGGCCCTTCCCTTTGATAATTCACTTCTTCACACAGAGCAGATGTGGCAACCACATTATTCGGGACTCACCTACTATCAGTATGTTTTCCAGGTTTCGCTTGCTATCCAAGAACCCAGATTCATCAGCTGTGTGAGTGCGTTGGGGCATGATTAGATTTCCTTTTTCACACTTAGCCAGCACTTTGAGATTTTATGGGGCCTGGAGTCAGCGTTGAGGACTACCAACTTGCTCATTCATTGTGACCATTCTGGTGCTCTGCTCAGCCAGTGGGGCAAATGGTGTTCGTGACTGTGTTGAAGGAGTTGAGTGTTTTATCTGTAAGTGATGAGACTGAGAGGATAACTGTTGCACAGCTTGTCCACAGGACAGTTTCTCCCAATTTAGAGACCAGTCCACAGATGTTTGTCTATAGTGAAATCCATTTGCTTGATCTGTAAACATCAATTTGCAATTTAAAGCTTGATTCAATGGTGGTTGTTATGACAACTAACTTTGTGTCATGGGAAATCTTCCATATGTGGTTTATTATTCCATCATCTTATTTGTTTATAACTGTGGTGAATATTTGATGAAGCTTGCAGGACACCACTGATCAGTCTCCCAATGTGATAACCTGCCTGTTTTTCCTGTTCCGTGTCTCCTGCCTCTCAGGCGGTTTCCTGACCAGATCAATAATTAGTTTTCAAACCCACGAGCTTTCAACTCCAACTAATAAAGGAGTTTATCACAGATCTTCTGGAAGTGACATCCAAGTATATTCCCGTTTGCACTGATATTATCACCTCTTCCAAATAATTCATTGAGCTCTGAAGTCCTGATGAAGAGTTTCAGCTCTGAAATGTCAACTATTCTTTCTCGATCACTGATGCTGCTTGACCTAATGAATTTCTCTGGCAGCTTGTGTTCGGCTTCAGATCCCCAGATCTGTAATCCACACAACTTCTCAATTTTGATGAGTATTTCCATAATGTTGAATCCCTAAATTTTATTGCAAGTTATTTCCCAAAAGTAAAATTTAGGCTAACCAACCAATAATTTCTTCATTGATCAGAGGGACAGATAGGAGGTTTGTGGGAAGAGATGGGGGATCCAGGTTGGTATGTTACCTCCCTGGTGCCAGGGTCAGGGATATCTCTGATCGAGTACATAGCATTCTGCAAGGGGAAGGAGAACAGCCAGAAGTCGTGGTCCATGTGGGGACCAATGACTTAGTTAGAAGTGGGGATGAGGTCCTGAAACACGATTATGTAGAATTAGGTAGGAAGTTAAAAAACAGGACCTCCAAGGTAGTAATCTCTGGATTGCTAGTGAGGGTAGAAATAGGAGGATGTGGAGGATGAATGTGTGGCTAAAGAGATGGTGCAGGGAGACAAGGGATAAGATTTCTGGATCATTGGGATCTCTTCTGGGGAAGGTCGGACCTGTACAAGAGGGACGGACTCCACTTGAACTGGAGGGGGACCAATGTGCTGGCAAGTAGATTTGCTAGAGCTGTGGGGGTAGGTTTAAACTAGTTTGGCAGGGGGGTGGGGAACAGAGGGTGAGAGCAGTGTCCAGGGAGTATGGCCACCTAGCTAGGAATAAAAAAGATAAGAAAGGTAGGATGGAGATCAGGGTAGAAGGTAAAAAAGAGAATATATGTGAGGGTCATTCTCTGAGATGCATATATTTTAATGCAAGAAGCATAGTGAACAAGGTAGATGAGCTGAGAGCATGGATAGATACTTGGGGTCACGATATTGTGGCAATTAGTGAGACCTGGCTACAGGAGGGGCAAGACTGGCAACTTAATGTTCTGCGATACATTTGTTTTAGATGTGATAGATCAGGGGGTAAAAAAGGTGGAGAAGTTGCTCTGCTTGTTAGGGAGGACATTACTGCTGTGAGGTGGCAGGATGGTATGGAGGGATCGACCAGTGAGGCTGTTTGGGTGGAATTGAGGGGTGGAGGAAGCAAGAGGGTGCTAATAGGGGTGTATTACAGACCACCAAATGGGCCAAGGGAATTAGAGGAACAAATTTGTAGGGAGATAACGTATATGTGTGAAAATCATAGGGTAGTGATCATGGGAGATTTTAACTTCCCACACATTGATTGGGATACCCATACGGTTAGAGGGCTGGATGGGCTGGAGTTCGTTAAATGTGTTCAGGATTGTTTTCTAAATCAGTTAGTAGAAGAACCGACTCGGGATGGTGTAATACTGGATCTCCTGTTAGGGAACGAGCTAGGTCAGGTAGTGGACATTAATGTTGGAGAACCAATTGGGTCTAGTGACCATAATTCTGTTAGTTTTAGGGTAGTTTTAAGGAAGAGCAAGGAGAGGCCTAAAGTTGAGGTTCTGGATTGGAAAAGAGCAAATTTCGTAGGAATAAGAAGGGATTTGGGGAGTATTGAGTGGGACAGGATATTTTCAGGTAAGGATGTTAATGAAAAATGGAGGATATTCAAAAAAGAAATTTTGAGGGTACAGAGTAGTTATGTCCCAGTCTGGATTAAAAGGCTGGAAGTCATAGGGAGGCTTGGTTTTCGAGGGATATTGGAAATTTGGTTAGGAGAAAAAGGGAGGTGTACAAGAGGTATAATGAGCAGGGAGCTGAGAAGTTGAAGGAGGACTACAAGGAGTGTAGAAGGAATCTTAAGAAAGAAATTAGAAAGGCCAAAAAAAGGCATGAAGAGGCTTTGGCTGACAGAGTAGAAATAAATCCAAAGGGTTTCTATAAGTACATTAAAAGTAAAAGATTAGTGAGAGATAAAATTGGACCCCTTGTAGATAGCGAGAGTAGGCTGAGTGAGAAGTCTGAGGAAATGGGGGAAATTTTGAATGATTTCTTTGCCTCAGTATTCACTAGGGAAAAAATGTTGAACCAGTTGAAGTAAAGAAAAATAGTGGGGAGGTCATGAAGCATATAAGGATAACCGAGGAGGTAGTGATGGCTGTGTTAAAAAAGATAAAGGTGGATAAATCTCCCGGACCGGACAAAATATTCCCTAGGACACTCAGGGAGGCTAGTGGACAGTTAGTGGGGCCATTAACAGAGATATTTAGGATGTCACTGGTCACAGGGGTGGTACCAAAGGATTGGATGGTGGCGCATGTGGTTCCTCTATTTAAGAAAGGGTCCAAATGCAAACCTGGGAATTATAGGCCTGTAAGTCTGACGTCTGTGGTGGGCAAGTTGATGGAAAGTGTTCTGAGGGATGCTATTTACAAATTTTTGGACGTACAAGGATTGATAGGGAGTAAGCAGCATGGTTTGTCAGGGGTAGATCATGCTTGACAAACCTGATTGAGTTCTTCGAGGGGCTTACAAAAAAGGTTGATGAAGAGAAAGCTGTGGATGTTGTCTATTTGGACTTTAGTAAAGCTTTTGACAAAGTTCCCCACAGGAGGTTAGGAAAAAAGGTGGAGGCATTAGGTATAAATAAGGAGGTAGTGAAATGGATTCAGCAGTGGTTGGATGGAAGGTGTCAGAGAGTAGTGGTAGACAATTGTTTGTCCAATTGGAGGCCGGTGACTAGTGGAGTTCCTCAGGGTTCGGTCCTGGGTCCACTATTATTTGTTGTATATATTAACGATCTGGATGCAGGGGTAGAGAATTGGATAAGCAAGTTTGCGGATGACACAAAGATTGGTGGTGTTGTGGACAGTGAGGTAGATTACCGTAGATTAAAAGGTGATTTAGGAAGGCTGGAGGTGTGGGCTGAGAAATGGCTGATGGAATTTAATACAGATAAATGTGAGGTGCTGCATTTTGGAAAGGCAAATTTAAATAGGTCATATACATTGAATGGTAGACAATTGAGGAGTGCAGAGCAACAAAGTGATTTAGGAGTTATGGTAAATAGTACCCTCAAGGCTGATACTCAGGTAGATGGTGTGGTGAAGAAGGCATTTGGAATGTTGGCCTTCATAAATCAGAGTATTGAATTCAAGAGTAGGGAGGTTATGATGAAATTGTACAAGACATTGGTGAGGCCAAATTTGGAGTACTGTGTACAGTTTTGGTCACCAGATTATAGGAAAGATATAAACAAAATAGAGAGAGTGCAGAGAAGGTTCACGAGAATGTTGACAGGATTTCAGGGTCTGAGTTACAGGGAAAGGTTGTGCAGACTGGGGCTTTTTTCTCTGGAGCGTAGAAGATTGAGAGGGGACTTGATAGAGGTGTTTAAGATTTTAAAAGGGACAGACAGAGTAAATGTGGATAGGCTTTTTCAATTAAGAAAGGGGGAGATTCAAACTAGAGGACATGGTTTAAGATTGAAGGGAGAAAATTATAAGGGGAACATGAGGGGAAATTTCTTTACGCAGAGGGTGTTGGGGATGTGGAATGAGCTTCCGGCAGACGTGGTCGAGGTGGGATCATTGGTTACATTTAAGGAAAGACTGGATCGTTACATGGATAGGAGGGGACTAGAGGGGTATGGACCGGGTGCTGGTCAGTGGGACTAGAAGGGTGGGGATTTGCTACGGCATGGACTAGTAGGGCCGAACTGGCCTGTTCTGTGCTGTAAGTGGTTATATGGTTATATGATCTCTCATCTTTATACTTGCCCACAGGAAAAAGAATCTCAGGATTGTCTGTGATGTCATGTATGCACTCTGAAAATGAATCTGAAATTTGAAATCCAAATAGGGAGCATTGGGCAATTATCCAGTCCAAAGGTGTTGCCCCAATTAAGAGAACCTGTGCACCAACAATGTTCTCACTTATAAATTCTGGGCTTGGGGAATCAGTCAACTGTTAGTACTTACAGTGTCTTCATCATTGATGGATGAATCAAGCAAATAGTTCATTTTGGCAAGTCACTGTGGTACAACCACTGTATTGTTTGTATTTACATGTATTGTATGAGTTGGCCCACCCCCTGAACTTGTGACTCCTTCCTCTGAGAAATCCCTATAAAGACAGTTATGCTCAAACTCCTCCCACAGTACCTGCCTTGGAACTGGGCTAGCCACATGTCTTAAGATGATTAAAGCCTATTAATCACAACTCTCTGTCTAATGTGGTTGATAGTGCTACAATTTAATCACCTCAAATATTTGGGATACGGACAAGGCAATACAGATGAATAAACTGAACAACGATCCTAAAGATCTGGAGGCCTCAGTCAAATTCAATCAATGGTTTCATGAGACACAGTGATGTCCAGAGTGAGGAAGACAAACGAGGTCTACTCTTTGCTCAGATCGGCCATCCAGATGATAAGGGACTGCACTTATGGCCGCAATGGGGCTCCTGCAGAAACAGTATCAGACCCCCGACGAATGTCATCTATGCCAGATTCCTCCTGGGCAGTCGTAGACAAGCACCTGGTGAGTCAGTTGATGAGTACATGTGGGTCCTGTGGGAGCTGGGGTGAGCCTGTGACTATCGAGATGTCTCTGCTGCTGCCCATCTACAAGGCTTGATACACGATGCATGTGTGGCTGGGTTCATGTCTGATCACATCAGATAGAGACTCCTGGAAAAGGGCAATCGAAGCCTGCAAGAAGTAGTCGACCTGGCTAAAGCGCTTGAGACAGTGCAGCTGAATGCAGAGGTCTCCCCGCCACGTAGGGAACTTATCGTGTCACAATCACCATACTTGTTACATTAGCCCCTGTGGTTTATCCTGGGTGCTCTGTACCTTCTTGTTTGTAAGTCTGGAGGAAATGTCTGCTCTTTGCTGATTTTTATTATGTACACTAATTATCAGTGCCCACATTGATCTTTCACATCATTTTTAAAATGTAAAATAGATTGTGTTGCTTTTATTATCCTCTCATCATTTCTTCTTGTACTTTTATTTCGGGCTTTTACAATTTGTTTTATAATCTTATTTTGTGTGAAAATAAATGATTAATTAATTGGACTGGTAATCCATCAGCTTGGATGAATCACCAAGATAATACATTCAGTAAATTCAATTCTGTGGATTTGGCAAAGTTTACAGTAGAAATAAGGTTAACAAGAAAATATAACCCACAAAACAAAATGTTTAACAGAACACTTCTATATTATAACCATTTTTTAATCCCAACTCTACTATTAACAATCGAGCCTTCTCTACCATTTACTTGTTTTAATGTCTTTTAAAGCAGCCTCTGAGCAGGTGAAAGAGGTGATGCAGGGAGAGAACTAGGTTACAGAAAGGATGCAGAATTCTTAAAATAGAACCATTTGACGAGTTCATAGCAAGCAAGAAAGAGGAATTGTAGAGGACTTCATTTTAGGGAATAAATGTGGCTTAGTGAAAATGTTCTCTGTGGGAGAACATCCTGGAGGCAGATGGGAGAGGGCATTTCCCCTGCTTTGGGAGACCAGAACTAAGGGCAACTGAAGCAGAATGATCACCACTTTTAAAAGGTATCTGGATAACCACTTGAAGATATATGACCTGCCAGAAAATGGACTAATAGATAAGAATGAAAAGTTTCAGTGACTTACATGCAACATCAAATAGGTCTTCTCAATACCAACACCTTTGAATCACTCATTATTTGAAGAATATTCCACCTTTCTGTTTTCTTCCAAAGTGGATGACTTCAATCTTTTTTTCAAACCCATTTTTCATCTGTAATTTATTTTCCCACTCTTTTAACTTTCCTGGTTTTCCGTCAGCTTTGTAGCCTGCACTTCCACCAAGTTTTGTATCTTCAGCATATGTTAGTATAAATAACTAGTATGGATTTGAGGGGATGAATAGCCATATTCTGTACTGTACTGTGAGTTCATGATTTCATGAAAACATTGTCTGCAGCACAAGATCCAGCAAATTAGCCACATTGGTCATCAGTTTAACAGGAAATGGTTTGAAGAGGGTGTGCTACAATAAGGGCAAGGCTTGAAAGACTTTCATTTATACATTTGCTATTCAGACATCAAGCCACTGTTCAAAATACCAGCACAATTATAAATGCAAGGACTCGACGTGCACAGAGCGAACTTCCACAAGCAACATGATGCTGATCAGATACCAGTTTTACAAAAGCCTTACATTCCCAAAAGAGCAATAGACGATTTCACGTTCATTTGAGCAAAAGTGAATGGGATATCACTCAGCTGGAAGTCTGAACCAAACAATGGGAACTCCAGCAAGGCAGCACCTTGCCAAGACTGCATGGGACATAAGCCTGGAATTTTGTGCTCAAGTCCTGCCATTGGGGACATCAACACACAATGAAGAGACAAATATGCTTCCAAAGGAGAACACCTGAGAAGATTTCAGCTCAAGCTAATCTTCTAAGCCAGATATCCTTCTGTGACACAATGGAGTACATGTCCAATTTTCCAGTTTGCAGTTAATTCTTGTTTCAAGCAAAGGAGAACTAAGCGATAAAATGCAATAAACAAATGTGCTGGAGAAACACAGCAGGTCACACAGCATCTGTAGGAAGTAAGGGTGACCGTTAAGGTATTCCCGATGAAAGCCCAAGCCCGCAACGTTGGATATCTTTACCTCCTATGGATATTGCATGACCTGCTGAGTTTCTCCAGCATGTTTGTGTATTGCACCTGACCCCAGCACCTGCAGAATTTCTTGTTTAACTGAGTGATAAAATGTTTTCTTTTCTCCCAGCAAAAATGAGATGCAAAGTGTACAGAACATTGAACACTTGCTGGCTTTCTAAGAGCCCAATGGACTACCATATATCCTTGCATCAGGCCCACTAAATATTGTTTGAGGACATAGAAGGTAGGCTGTTCCTGACCACATTAATGTGAATCTGCTCTCAAGGGCCAAGCTGGAATCCATTCATCATGCTGCAGTTCAATGTTTGAAGGTCCCAAGAGCAAAAACAGATGGTTTGGTTGGCGATGAATCCTACCTTTTTCAGCCAAAGCAGATGACCTTAATTAAACCCCCCCACCACAGGTGCACACACCACAGAAACAGTCAGCCATGCATTGCCAAGTTACTACACACACCAGAAAATAACTGCAATAAAAAAGTTTGTTGTTCAGATGGGGTGAACTGATCATCTATCCAGCTGGTTTCCAAAAATTATCACAAGCTGCTGGATTACTTTCCCATCCAAAGCAGAGCAGATTTTTTGTTTTCATCTAGTTCACCAGTGATATTGACCTGTGTACTGAGATGATTGCTGTAAATTACCGTTTTTAGCTTGGAAAGATGTCTTTGGCTTCTTATCAGTTGACCTCATAAAATCAATGTCCAGCCCATTACTAAGCAGCATTCGATAGGCTCTTTAGCAACTTTACACAGGCTTTAGTCTTTTGACTTAGTTACTATACTCTCCTTTCTGCTCTCCAATGCACCATCCATGATCACTAACTTGACACATGTCCCAACCTAAACTCTCCTATTTTCCATTCATACTCTTCCTGATTTACATTGATCCCCTTTCCCCATGTGTAAAAGTATAAATATCAGTCTTAATGTTTCAATCCCTATGTGATTCCACCCACTACAATAACTGTTACCTCCAAGAGATAGACAGAGATTACAAGATGGAAACAGGGTGTCATCTCACAGAATCTTCGAGTGCACCTTGTTAGTTACTGAAAATATTAATACTAATCCTTCTCTCATGTGACCTTCTCCAAACCCATTGGTCTACAGTCATTCTCTTCAAGTATTCCTTTTTTACACATACATTGGGACTTTTTTTTCATGTTTGATATATTACACATTTGCAGTTTGCTATTATTGCTGTCTTGGCATTTCTACAGGTACAACAAAATCTTCTCCCAGATCAAGGTCTTTCATGCTAGATAATCAGAGATGTCTTCCTTCTTCAAACAATGTGACTTCCCCTCTACCATTATCAACAGCCTTCCCCTGCATATCCTCCATTACCCACACATCCTCCCTTCTCCCCATGCATAACAAGGATAGGATTCCCCTCGACTTCACCTATCACTCCACCGCATCCAAAATCTCAACCTCTTCATTTCCTCCACCTCCTCTGCCTTCTGCAGGGACTGCTCCCTCTGTGACTTCCATGTCTACTCCTTCCTTCCCATCTACCTCCTAGCCCCCCCTTGGCACCTACCTCTGTGGAAGCAAGAGGTGCTTGACTTGCCCCCACACCTCCTCCCTCATCACCATTTGGGTCCCAAACAGTCCTTCCAAGTGAAACAATACTTCACTTGTGAATCTGAAGGGGTCATCTACTGCATATGATGCTCCTGTTGTGGTATCTTTCACATTGGAGAGGCTGGATACAGATTTGGAGATTGCTTCATTGAGTACTTCAGCTCTGTCTGATGCAATAGTGGGGATCTCCAAGTGGCCACCCATTTCAATTCCCTGCCCTATTCTCTTGCCAGCCTGTCTGTCCATGGTCTCATGTACTGCTAGACTGAGACGACCCACAAATTGGAGGAACAACACCTCATATTCCATCTGGGTACCTGTTATGTACTAGATCAGCAACAATTGTATCTTCAAAACAATAATTTTTATTAATAACTATTAATAACATAACACTTCTTACTTAAATCCACTATGTGCAAATGAATATATGGATGTGTGTGGCAAAACCAAAATCATTGCAGTTCAGGTATAATTCTGAAAGGATGATTTTAAAATTCAATCAGTTTTGTTTTGAAACATGGATTCTTTAAAATGATGCTCCAAAGCCTTTATGGAGTATGTGTGAGGCATCAGAAATTCACAAATTCCTTGTAGAGTAATTTTCAGAGAATTGTTTCTTCAAACAAATGATTTTCCACAAATCCCTCTCATTTGCATGAAGGTTTCAGAATTTGTGTTTTCACACCCAGGCAAGGGTTGAATGAAGTAACCATTTAAAATGGTTATGTTTCAAACATAAGATTAATTTTCCATTCTTAATCAACAGTGACCATTTCAATGGACAACACGAGACTGTCTTTTAAAGAGACAGTCAGAAGTGGCTATTTTCTTCAAAGTCACTTTTTCCGGTGTCCCTCCTTTTCATAAGGAGTACCCAAGCAGCTTTCCTTCTCCAAAGGATTGTTACTGGCTTTCAATCCTGTATGACTTACAGGATAGTGAGGCACCTTCTTCTGGTTTCAAATATCTCTGGCTTCTGTAATATGTTCCATGAAATGCCTTTAATCATGTGACATGACATCATTATTGTCTTTGAAGTTTGAGCTAATGTGATTCTGAGTTGTCTGCACAGGTTAACCAGTAAATGGCAACCTTGCATACACATCTGTTTCTCCAGCAAACATTCATTGTTCCAGCAATTGAATTGACAATAACTCCAGCTCTATGTCTGTTTACTCAATTTCCACCAAACAATGGCTTAACAGATTGGTTTCTCCTGGAATGTAATTGTGTCTGTGTAAGTATGCCCTGTCCACCCTAAAACTAATTTTACTAACAAATATATATAATAACTAAAGATTAATAATAACACAATTCTGTCACAGTATCCTCTAACTGGATGATATTTACAATGACTTCCTGGTTTCCATTAGCCCCCACCCCCATGTCTTCTTTCCTGCAGCTATGTCTCTCTCTCTCTCTCTCTTCCCTTTCCCTCTGTCTCCTTCACCACAGCTCTACATTCACAGAGAACATTCCCTCCTCCCTCTCTCAGTTCTCACCTTTCCTTTGTCATGGCCTGTTCTCGATATTCAATTATCACCTTTTGTTGGCTGGTCTGTACTCCTCCCCCTGTCATTTCTGTTATTCAGATGCTACCTGCTTTTTCTTATATCTTGAAGAAAGGCTGTGGCCCAAAACATCGGTACTATATCTTTACCTCCTCTGGACGCTGTAAGGCCGACTAAGTTCCTTCTGCATTTCTGTATTTTTACCACAATCACAGTATCTGCAGGCTTTCTTATTTCTCTAGGAATCTCTGTCTTGTTTTGTCTCAAGTTATGAAGGACTTGTGAAATGTAATCATCAAAATGTTTTCATGGATCTTCAAACCAATTAAAATATTTGCATTAATTCTACTTTCTTCATCTGGCTAATTCCCAGCAGTGATTTGGGACTGAGTCAGCTGTCCTCTCTCAGCCAATATTACCCCCATTTTCATCATTCTGTCTACACCAAGAGGCAATTCCTTTGTTTCTTCCATTCTCCCCCTCCTCTCCAACTGAAACCATCTTTGATTTCTAATTTTACATTATTTTGATGACAGATCCCCTCATATGGCAATCAGTAGCAATCTACATCCTACCCCAAATGAAGACTGACAGCAGTCTACATCCCACACCAGTCAAACATCTGGACACCTACATCAGACTATGCATTGATCACAGCTCTCCCTCTCTACCATAGTCTCAGACAAATGTAGCCCCATACTTCAAATCCTGTCTCAGTATTGCAGCTGCTGATGGAACCTCAGTTTCCTGTTCAACAGACTGCAGGCAATGAGAATAGGTGACAGCATCTTCTCCTCAATCACCCTAGACACCAGTACCCTGCAGGATGATTACCTAGTCATACATCCAAGGCCAAATACTACTCCAATTCCAACCATAAATTCATAGATACCACCACCATTGCACTTAGATCTCAAAGTGGAGACAGAATGCAGAATGACAGAAGGTATAGTGATTTAATGCCAGGACAAGAACCTCTCCCTCAATTTCAGTAAAAAATAGGGAGCTAATCATCAGCTTCTGGCCACCCTCCACCCCCCCCCCCCCTCACCCCGTTCACATCAGTCGCACTGTGGTGGCGATAATAGAGCACTTTGAGTTCTTTGGAAAAACTATTTCCAAAAATCTGTGCTGGATATTGATGCATCAGCCAAACTAATGCAATAACACCTCTGCTTCCTCTAAAGTAAATCTGGCATGACCATGACCCTGGGATCCCTCAACAACTTCTACTGATGTGCTGTTGAGAGTATCCTGTCGGGATGCATCACTTCACAGTACAGTTCTCTGTCCAAGAATGCAAAAAAAAATCTTCAGAGAACTGTGAATGCAGCTCAGACTATCATCTAAACCTCCTTCCCCTCCATCAACTCTGTCTACACCTCTTGATACAGCCAACATACTGAAGACTCATCCCACACTAGTCACACTCTCTTCTCCCATCAGGAAGACAATTTAAAGGTGTGAAATTACACACCACCAGATTCAAGAACAGTTTCTTTTCCACTGTTAGCAAACTCGTGATTGAACCTGACATTAGTAAAATAATGTTTCCCTTACTCTCTTTGAAATGATCTCCCACTGTATTTTTCACTCTCTACTGGTTTATTCTGCCATACGTGTGTTTGGAGAGACTTGATTGGATAGCATGCAAAACAAATCTTTTCACTGTACTTTGTACATGGAGCAATAAGCCTAAATTTTGAACTTATTTTCTCTCACTGATTTATCTGATGAATATTTTCATCAGTTTCTGCTTTTTTCGATCTTGATATCTACAGTTCTTTACTTTACATCCAAATGAGAGTATGGACACAGGAGGCTAGTCTTCCAAAAGTTGGAAATACAGATGGTGTGACTGAATGTATTGCAGTGAACTGGGATTCACTGATAGGATGTTGTGCTGATGGCTGGCTCCGCCCCGATCTGCTCACATATAACCCTAGTTTCCTGCCTAAACCCAGAACCCTTCCGAAGACTACAGGGAAACCCTACCCTCAGTTATAAGCTAATAAAAGCATCTGTTCTCCCTCCAGTCGTGAGAGCTTTTATTCACATTATAATTTTATAAGCTTATTCCCTAATAATGGAAGAGCTACTCAAACCAGGTACGCTGCTGATAGACCCTCTGTTCCTCAACGCAGCTGAGGAGTTCAAGTGCTGGCTAGACTGCTTCCAGGCCTACCTGAACACGACCAGAGACATCTTCCACTCCAATGATCTTAGGAGGTTTGCACTTGTTTTGAAGGTAGGAACGAAAGGGTATGCAACCATCAGGGACTGCTCTACATATGACGCTGTCATCGAGGCATTGAAGGCTCGGTACCTGAAGTCGTAAAACGAGGTCCTAGCAAGGCATCGACTCACTTTACATCACCAACAGCCAGGAGAGACCATCAATGACTACCTGCTGGATTTGTGGACACTTGCCAAAAGTGTAGGTACAAAGCAGCTATGGACCACGTTCATGAGGAAGAACAGATCCGGGACAGTCTAGTCACGGGGGTCAACTTGAGGAACATGAGACAGTGACTGCTCGAGTCAGAAAGAAGGACCTAGCTAGCCACATTGAACTGATCAAATTGTTGGAACAGGCCAAGCTCAAGAACGATAACCTCGAAGCCAGCAAGCTCACTCACCCAGGTCTCCCCTTCCAATCCCTGCCCTAACGGCTGCCGCTTCCTGTGCTAGCGGGTGCTTTTTCTGCGGAAAGAGCCAGCATCCCCGATCTTGTTGCCCAGCAAAAGACTTAATGTGTTCCAGCTGTGGCAAGAAAGGGCATTGGGAAGAGTTTGTCACGTGACGGGAAGCCCATAGCCTGCACCGCTCTCAGATCAGATACTGGCCTGAAGACATCTGCCCAGAATTTGCCCAACCCCAACAGAGGGTGGCAGTGAGGAAAAGGTGTGAAAAGGCTTGGCAGCCATTTTGCCGCAAGCCAGATTCATCATTATCACAGGAAGAAGGTGGGCGGCTATCTTGCCATGCCACGAGATCGACAACACAGGATGGTGAGAAGCATGGAGTCTCCGGGGACTTAGCTTTGATGGTCCTAGATTAGGACAGATCTCACCAGCTCAGCAGCTCCATAGTGACTGTGAAAGTAAACGGACATTCCACTAAATGCCTAGTCAACATGGGCTCTACTGAAAGCTTCATAGACTCACGGACTGTGCAAGAGTACAACCTAAAGATGTTTCCTTCTAATTACTGCATATTTCTCGCGTCTTATTTGTATTCTACACTTGTTCAACAACATTGTTTAGTGCATCTGTCTTTTAAGGTGGGGGGGAAGAAATTCTGTAAGATTCGCCTGTATATTCTTAATGAATTGTGTGCTCCAGTGTTGCCAGGTCTGGACTTCCTGTGTCACCGGAAAGCATGATCTTGGAGTATTCTGGTCCCCTCCCCCATGTAACGGTTCGGAAAGGAAGACCCCTAAAATCAGAACCCACATGCAGCATCTCCACATTGAATATCGCACCCCCAACTCTCTTCCCGAATCTGTCCTCAGACTGCAAACCCATTGCTACCAAAAGCAGAAGGTACAGAATAGCAGACCAAGATTTTATAAAGTCTGAGACACAACAACTGCTCAATGAAGGCAACATCGAACCTAGCACCAGCCCGTGGAGAGCTCCCTTGTGATAAAAGGGGAAAACAAGTCCAGGCTAGTAATTGACTACAGACAAACTACTTCTGGACGCATACCCCCTCCCTCAAATTTCAGACATGGTGAATGATATTGCACAGTATCAGGTCTATTCGACCATCAACCTGAAAGCTGTTTATCACCAGCTACCAATCCATTATGAGGACCATCGATATATGGCATTTGAGGCTAATGGTCGTCTCTATCAATTCCAGAGGGTCCCTTTCGGTATTACTAACAGGATTTCTATCTTCCAGAGGCAGTTGGACAGAATGGTATATGAGTATGGATTGAAGGCTACCTACCTCGATAATGTCACCATCTTTGGCCACACCTTGGAAGACCATGATGCCTACTCGAGTTTTCTCCACACGGCAAGAGCCCTGAACCTCACTTATAACTCTGACAAGTGTGTGTTCAGGACTAAACGGCTGGCAATCCTTGACTACGTGGTGGAGAATGGCATCATTGGCCCCAATCCCGATAGGATGCACCCCCTGTTAGAGCTCCCCATCCCCAGGACCACAAAGGCTTTGAGGAGATATCTGGAGTTTTTCTCAAATACACTGATAAGGTTCGCCCTCTCTTAAAAGCCACTAATTTCCCCCTCTCGGCTGAAGCCCAAACAACTTTTAACTACCTCCAGAACCACATTGAGAAAGCTGCCATGCATGTAATGGATGAGAACGTACCTTTCCAAGTGAAAAGCGACACTTCAGACATAGCCCTGGCCGCTACCCTCAACCAGGCAGGCAGGCCAGTTGCATTTTTTTCTCAGACATAGCAAGGCCACAAGCTGTGGAACCCATTGGTGGAAAAGGAGGCTCAAGCCACTGTAGAAGCCATAAGGCACTGGAGACATTACCTGGCTGGTTGTAGGTTTACACTCCTCACTGACCAGTGCTCGGTTACATTCATGTTTAATAATTTCAAGAGGGGAAAAATCAAGAATGACAAGATTGCTAGGTGGAGGATCGAGCTTTGCACCTACAGTTATGATATTGCCTATCAGCCAGGAACCCTTAATGATCCTCCAGATGCCTTATCCAGAGGAAGCTGTTTGTTGGGCACCTTCAGTTGTCCCAATAATCACAGAGACAAAGACTGAGGGGAATGATAGGCTTTATTACACACAAGACTGCTGGCCCAGGTCCAAGCTAGGGAAGTGCAGGGAAGGAAGAGGTGACTCGACCTTTATGACCTGCGTCACAGGGGAGGAGTCTAGGAGAGGATGTCATCAGGATGGTGGGCCAGCCCTTGTCTGTACTGGTCAGTGCATACAATACCATATCATTACATTCACCCCCTCTTTTTAAATAGAGACCACAGGGAATGATAACGAGGAAGGGAAGAGAGAGGAAAAAAAATGGGAAAGGCAAATTCTCTCTCTCCCTGACTTGAGGTTCAGTCACACAGGCGACTTCCTCCTTCTGCCGGACCGACGTACATTGCTTCTCGGGTGGGGGGGGGAAGTTCTGTCATGGGAGAGGCCAGGGGGGGAACAGTTTGGGTTGGGGGGATCCCGGGGGCATGGGTGGTCTGATGTCTCCTGGGGTGAGGAGCCAGGTGGGGAGCCAGGAGGCTCAGAATCCAGGACTGTGCTCCTGAATACTGCAATCAGATCCATAGGTTGGTCGTCAGGATCTCCGGCCCTCGCCAGGTCTTGGATTGGTACAGTGTCCTCATGGCCATCAGGGAACCTCACAAACGTGTATTGGGGGTTGGTGTGAATGAGATGCACCGCTTCCACCAGTGGATCCATCTTATGGCCCCTGACGTGCTTCCATAGAAGGACCGACCCTGGGGTTGCCAACAAAGGAGGGATGGAGGAACTGTTTGCTGATTTCCTAGGGAAAACAAAGAGACATTCATGCGGGGTGGTTTTAGAAGCGGTGCCAAGTAGCAATCAGATGGCATGGAGTGCCTCGGGCAAAACGTCCTGCCAGTGGGACACCGACATGTTTCAGGACCTGAAAGCTAGGAGCACTGCCTTCCAGATGGTGGCATTCTCCCTTTCCACCTGGCCATTACCCCTGGGGTTATAGCTGGTGGTCCTGTTGGTGGCTATGTCTCTGGCTAGGAAGTACTGTTGCAGTTCCTCACTCATGAACCCCCGGTCACTGTAAATATAGTTGGAGTACCTGAACAGGGTGAAGATGCTGCGCAGCGCCTTGATAACCGTCATCGAGGTCATATCTGGGCAGGGAATATCAAAGGGGAACCTGGAGAACTCGTCCACCCATGTCAGGAAGTAGGCATTCCTATTTGAGGTGGGAAGGGGGTCCTTGAAATCAACATTGAGTTGTTTGAAGGGGCGTGTGGCCTTAATGAGGTGGGCCTTTTCTGGTAGAACCGCGGCTTTCATTCCATGCAGATCTGGCAGTGTCTGGTTGTGGACTGGACATCCTCAACTGAGAAAGGGAGGTTCCGAGTCTTGACGAAGTAGTACAACCTCGTGACTCCGGGGTGGCACAGATTGTCATGTAGGGGCTGGAGATGGTCGAGATGCACACTGGCGCATGTCCCTCAGGATAAGGCATCTGGGGGATCGTTGAGTTTACCCGGCCGATATAAGATATCGTAATTATAGGTGGATAAGTCAATCTTCCACCCAAGAATCTTGTCATTTTTGATTTTACCCTGCTATTTTGTATTGAACATGAAGGCCACTGCCCTCTGGTCTGTCAGCAGGGTAAACCTTTTACAGGCCAGGTAATGTCGCCAATGGTGCACCGCCTCAATGATCGCTTGTGCCTCCTTCTCGACGGAGGAGTGCTGTATTTCGGGATCATCCAGGGTGCGGGATACCATCGTTGAATAGACGTATCTCAGACTTTATGAAATCTCAATCTGCTGTACTGTAATGGGTTTGCAGTCTGAGGACAGATTCGGGAAGAGGGGTGGGGGTGCAGTATACAGTGTGGAGAGGCTGTATTGTCCTTCTTTTATGACAGGCTGAGATTGGAACACAATTTTCCCCCGATACCATACTTCCTTAGTAAGGATTTAGTCTCCATTTATCATTGTGCTGATAATTAATAATTTGACATTAATTAAATGTCGATACAGATTCTGATGACTCTGTATTGTATCATTAAATGTCTTGGTTTGTTGACCTGGTCCTGATTGCTTAGTATTATTTTAAAAGAATTCCGATCTTGTACTGAACTGCTGAGAAACATTCTCTTCCAAACCTTAGTTTCAATTTTCCAGTCAGTTATTTAACTTCATTCTTTTGAAGTCACAAAACAATCTCTTGCTTTTTTGATATAATTCAACCCTCAGTACATGTTAAATATAATTATTACTTGGGTGGCAGAGAATATGGATTTAAAGTCTACAAATACGTGTGGATACTTTTGGTAACATAAGAAATAGGAGCAGGGATACGTCATCTGGCCCATTGAGCCTGCTTTGCAATTTAATATGATCATGGCTGATCTGGCTGCGGATTCAGTTTCATCTATTTTCCCCGTAACTCTTAATTTCCCCTGTAATGGAAATATCCATCTGCATCATAATTACATTTAATGAGGAAGCCTTTACTGTCTCCCTGGGCAGAGAATTCCACCAATTCATTACGCTCTCGGAAAAGTAGTTTCTCCTAGTTTCATCCTGATTCTACTCCATTGAATCATGAGGAAGCATCCCCTAGTTCTAGTCTCCTGCCTAACGGGCGGCACAGTTGACGCAGCAGTTAGTGCAGTGCTGTTACAGCACCAGTGACCCCAGTTCACATCCGGCATTGTCTGTAAGAAGTTTGTACCTTCTCCTAGTGTCTGCATGGATTTCCCCTGGGTGCTCTGGTTTCCTCCCAACCTTCAAAACATACAGGAGTTGCAGGTCAATTGGCTGTAATTGGGCAGCATGGGTTTGTGGGCTGGAAGGGCCTATATGTCCAAATTTTAAAAAAATTAAATTTTAAATTCAACTTATCTCTTTCACAATTTTAAATATTTCCATAGGGTCCCCTCTCATTTTTCAAATTTCATTGTCTAAATTCACAGGTTACTCAATTTCCCATTATAGGTTAACCCCCTCATATCTAGAATTAACCTGGCGAACTTCCTCAGCACTGCCTTCAAGGCCAGTATGCATTTTCTCAAGTAGGAATTGCACTCCAAAGTTGGACTCACCACTATCTGTCCATTTGTAGCAGAACCTCCCTGCTCCTAAATTCCCTCACTCCAGCAACGGCCAACATTCAATTTGGCTGTTCGATTTTCTGATGTGTTTGCAAAATAATCTTTTACAATTCATGCGCAAGTAGTCCCCCTGTACAACAGCATGCAATAATCTTTCACTATTTAACTAATATTCTAATCTATTTAAACCTCCAAAGTGGATGATCTCCAACAGGCTCTTGAACAAGATACATGAATCTACAGTACAATGTCCATGGACACAATACAAGGATTATAGACTGACAATCTTAGAATGCAGACCCTTCTATCTACCCCAAGAGTTCTCATCAGTGATGCTCACTGGAGTTTATATCCCTCCCGATGTCGATTACAAACAGGCAGTTGCAGAGCTACATGACGTGATCAGTAAACAAGAGACGGCCCACCTCGATGCACTACAAATCTTAGCTGTTCACTTTAACCAGGCCTGTTTCAAGAAAACCCTGCCCAATTATCACCAGCATGTAACCTGCTGTATCAGAGGTTCAGCACACTCGATCACTGCTTCACCATTCTTTCCTGAGAGCACAGTTTGGGATGTCAGATCATCTGGCTGTGTTCATGCCTGCATACAGACAGAGCATAAAAATAGAAGCTCCGGAGTTCACAGCAGCTAGAAGGTGGTCACAAGAGGCTGAAGAATGGTTACAGGGCTTCCTCGAGTCAACAGGTTGGGCAGTGTTCAAGGACTCAGCTGAGGATCTGAATGATTACATCAGAACTATCACAGACTTAATCAAAGCAGCTGTGGATGAGTGTGTCCCCATCAAATCATTCAGGGTTTTCTCCAGCCAGAATCTCTGGACGAACAATGAAATCTGGAGCCTGCTGGTTGCCAGATCACAGGCATTTTTGTCCTGAGATCCAGATCACAACAGAAGCAGCAGGTACAACCTAGGAACGACATCTCCTGGGTGGAGTTTCTAGACAAAAATAGAAACAACGAAGGATACTCAACAGTTGCATCAGGGTCTAATTTACATAACCTGCTGCAAAACCATATCCTGTGCAGTAGGAGATGGCCAAGCTTCACTCCCAAATGAATTCAATGTCTTCTGCATCCGATTCAACCAAAAGAACGAGGAAGAACCACCAATGTGCACCCTAATGTCCCCTGATGATCCTCTCCTGTCTGTATCTGAGGATGACGTGTGGGATGCCTACAGGTGAAGGAATCTGAGGAAAGCCTCCAGACCAGACAAGAGTACCTGGCCAAGTATTAAGAACCTGTGCTGACCAAGTTGCCAATGTATTCATGTATATTTTCAACAACACACTCCAGAAGGACACAGTATCCACCTGTTTCAAACAGTGCCCAAGAAGAGTTCAATAACCTACTTCAATGACTATCGAGCAGTGGCATTCACATCAACAGTGAAGAAGTATTTTGAGAGGCTAGTGTTGAAGCATATCAGCTCCTGTCTGAGCAGTGACAAGGATCCATTCTAATTCATTTATCATAGCAGCAGGTCTACGGCAGATCCCATCTCACTGGCTCTGCACAATCCCCTGGAACACCTGGAAAGCAAAGGTATATATTCATAAGGATTCTCTTTATCAACTACAGTTTGGCATTCAATACCATTATTACCTCAAAATTGATCAGCAAACTCCAAGCAAGACCTGGAACCAAACACCGCACTGTGTAATTGGATCATAGATTTCCTCACCTCCAGACCACAATCAGTGAAGAAATTGATCATATAGGATAAAAGCTGCAGTGTAATTAATTCCATTTGAAATGTTACAGCTACACGAATAAGTTAAATGATCTCCTTCTGTGGTAGAGTTTCTATGAACCTATGCCTCCACACATTATAGTGAGCAGTCTCGAGTAATAGAGGTATAGATACTTGTCTTGACAAGAAAGATGATGAAATTTGTGTGCCACATTTGGTGTTTTCAAGATTAAGTTATTAATAAAATTAATGAGAGAAATTGCCTCATTTAAGAAACAATTAAAATAAGTTGTTAAACACAGGAATATTAAAGGAAGTTATACAATAAAAGAGTGGCAAACAAATTATCAACATCAGTAAAGATGATAATAAACAGGGTGTGGGGGAAATTGAACCGATAGGTGTCTGAGGAATATACACAAATGGCAATTTGAAAGTGTCAGCACAGGAGTGAAGCACAAACGTCTGAAGGCACGGTGATCGAAGTAAAAACACAAAGCTGGAGAAACTCAGAAGGTCAAACAGCATACTTTATATAGCAAAAATAAAGATACACAACCAATGTTTCGGGCTTGAGCCCTTCATCAAGGTATGAGCCAAATGTAGGTAGATGCCTGAATAAAATGGTGGGTGGGGGGAAGAGAGTAAAGAGGAAAAGCACAGGCCCTCAGGCAAGAGCTAATAGGCAGTGCCGGATTAAGGTATTACAGGTCCTGAAGCACATATTTTTAAGGGGCCCTTAATAGAGCCGGCTGGCACATGAACAATGAGGGGGAAGTGTGACTGCACCCCCTAAGAGAGTTTCTGAAGCTGACCCTGCTTGTCTGTTTTGGTAAGTTTGAAATAGTCTTAATTATTCTTAACAAAATGACACCAGCTTTCTCAGATCACTATATATTCAGAGATTACCAGTGGCATATCTAGGGAACATAGTGCCTATGACAAGCACTGAAATTGAACCTTCTTTTCCCTGTTAAAACTTACTTACACATTTTGTTAAAACAAAATTTACTTACGGAGGTGGCTAGCACAATGCAGGATCAATAGCCATCTTCATTACCCATAATCCCCCATGCAGCTGGAACCGCTCTGCGTTCCTCTAGCACTGGCAGAAGCGAGGCGATTGGACAAGATGAGGACAGTGGCGTGCCCCCCTCCCCCCTTTAAGGTTAGCGATTTTAGCCAATTGTTAACACAGACTATCAATGTGGTATCTCATAGCCACTGCACAAAGATGAAAATGAAAAAGTTTCTCATAATTCATAACACATAAATGCAGGGGCCATTGAAAATCCGGGGCCCATAGCATATACTACTTTTGATACTACATTAATCTGACCCTCCTGATAGGTGGATAAGAGATAGCTCTGTGAATTGAGAAGGAAGAAGGTAGAGAGCTGGAGGAAAAGAGAAGGGATAGGGAAGAGAAGAGAATAAGGAGTAGTCTCGCAGAAACTGGAGGTCAATGTTAATGCCATCTGGCTCAAAAGTGCCCAGATAGAATCTTTGGTGTTGCTCCTCCAGTCTATGGGTGGCCTTGATTTGGCAGTTCATGAGGCCATAGACAGACATGTCAGCGTGGGAGTGTGGCGCAGAATTGAAATGGTTTGCCACTGGGAGATCCCTATCATTGATGCAGCCAGAGCAAAGGTGCTCAGTAAAATGATCTCCCAGTCTGCTTCCAGTCTCTCCGCTGAAGAGAAGGCCACGACAGGAGCATCGAATGCAGTAGATGATTCTAGCAGATTCGCAAGTATCGCTCCACTTGGAAGTGTTAACACAGAATCAGAAAATGTTAGAAACATTCTGTTAAAACCCTTTGTCTGTTTTGAAGGATATATGGCATGGAATGTTTCTATTTCCATCAGTGCTGCTTGACCTGATGAGTGTTTTCAGCATTTTCTGTTATCATGCCAGAATAATAGTGCTGCTTAACCCAATCAATTTATTTTCCTAAATATTCCCTTTCTTTTTAAAATGTCTTTATTGAGTTCAATATAATAATTACATATACATGTTGCATTAATATAACAAAGAAAATATCACAATATATAGATTTTAAATAACTGGAAAAAAATGCACTAACAATTTCTAGTGCTCATTATTAATTATTAATTAATATTGAAAACTTTAAAATTGAAAAATCACATGAATTATATTACAAACAATCTGCTCATAACACAATATCAATGATGTTTTAGTCTAGGACCATCATATATAAACCTTGATTAATAAACTTATTTTTTAAAGAAACAAGAAAAAGAAAAAAGGTTAAATAAAATTAAACTAATGCTAATTTAACCCCTCCTCGAATCAGGTTAATTATAAAACCAAACAAAGAGGGAAGAAAGAGCAATGAAAGTAGGTCAGATTGCTACCTGCAGAAGACAGACAGAGCATCACCAGAGCAGCCAAACCATGATAATATTCTTCTGATGGACCCTATATCTTTTCAAACTAGAACTTTTTATATTTAATATTATATTGTGGTGGTGTGAGCAGTGGAAGAAACACAGCCACCACGTTGAGGGTCATTAATGACAGGTTTTATTCAAATTCAGCGCGCCCCTTTAAGGGCAGCATGAGCCCAGTCACCTGGGCATTGTGATGTCATAATCACTGCCCAGGGTGCACGCTGGAAGGGATGCTGGAGTCAGAGAGAAACCTTTGATGATGCCCCGCTTGTATTTCCAAGTGGTGGGGCAACCATGAGGATGTGAGCCGCCACACAACCACCCCCTCCCCCCAGAACTGGCTACGCGTCCTGTCGCTTTGGCAGCTGGCCCTGGTGCTTGGGTGTGGCTGTCTGCACTGGCTGTGATAAGTCCAGATGACTCACCTTCAGGTGGTCCACCGTAAAAAGTTCCTCTCTTCCCCCAACGTCCAGGGTGATGGTTCCGCTGGACCGGTGCAAGACTTTGTATGGCCCCTCGTACGGTCCCCTCCGCACGAAAATGAACTGGGCCGAGTCGAGCTCTTTGAGGAGATGAAATGGCTAGGTGCTGTGGCGTGCCAGGGGTGGGGGAACTATGGAGGCCAATCACCTGCATAGGTCCACCAGCAGGTTTTTGTCGGTGGCTGTGGTATCAGGGTCTGGACCGAAAAACTCACCTAGCAGGGAAAGCGGTGTGCCATAGACCATCTCCATGCTGAAGCCTGCAGGTCCTCCTTGGATGACGTTCTAATCCTGAGGAGGACCCAGGGTAGTTCGTCTGCCTAGTCTGGTCCAGAGAGTTTGGCCATAAGCAATGCCTTCAGGTGCCTGTGCAACCTCTCCACCAACCCATTGGACTGCGGGTGGTATGCTGTGGTGTGGTGGAGCTTGACCCCAAGGAGCTTCGCCATCTGAGTCCACAGGGAAGATGTGAACTGTGCCCCTCTGTCGCTAGTAAAGTGAGCCAGGACTCCGAAACGGGTGGTCCATTGGCTGACCAGAGTCCTGGCGCATGTCTCTGTGAAGGCCTCCTTAATCGGGATGGTCTCCAGCCACCTTGTGGCCCAATCCACCACTGTGAGGAGGTAACGAGCCTCCTTGGACACCAGCAGGGGCCCGACGACATCAACGTGGATGTGTTGGAATCTGCAAACTGCTGGGTCGAAGTTCTGGATGGGAGCTCACGTGTGTCATTGGACCTTGGAGGTCTTGCACCTTGTACAGTTCCTGGCCAGTTCTGCCACCTCCTTCTTCAGCCCGTGCCACCCAACAGCTCCATGACCATCCGCACAGTTGTCTTTATCGCTGGGTGAGCGAGGTCGTAGATCATACTGAAGACATTCACCCTCCAGTGCGGCAGGACCTCCAGGCATGGCGTGCCTGTTGAGACGTCGCAGAGCAATGTGTCCAGGCTGCTTAGCATTCGGACATCCTTGAGTTTAAGGCCCAAGATGGCAGTCCGTAAGGCCTGCGTCTCCACATCGTTCCTCTGTGCCTGAGCCAGTTGCTCGTAATCCAGTCCGGGCACAAGAGTGTTGATGGCTGGACAGGAGAGTGCATCCACCACTACATTGTCCTTGCTGGCCCTGTGTCAGATGTAGTTCATGAACTCAGACACATACGAGAAGTGGCACTGCTGTCTGGCGGACCACGGATCCTTGGCCATCGCCAGTGCTTGAGTGAGGGGCTTGTGATCTGTGAAGGCTGTGAACGGCCTGCCCTCGAGGAAGTAGCAGAAATGGTGGATGGCCAAATATAGTGCCAGGAGCTCCCGTCGAAAGTGCTGTATTTGAGCTCCAGCGGGCGCAGCTGCTTGCTGAAAAAGGCCAGTGGACCCTACCACCCCCATTGCCAGAGTTGAGGTGTACACAGAGAGCGCCGTGTGCATCTCCGGCCACGGGTGCACCAGCAGTGTGGCACTGGCTAGAGCCTACTTTGTCGCAATGAAAGCCCTGTCCCCTTCTCTGACCACGATAAAGTCTTTTCTTTGGTGGCCATGAACGTGAACAATGGGTGCACGGTGCGCGCGGTTCTGGGGATGAAATGATGGTAAAAGTTTACCATCCCCGCGAACTCTTGGAGGCCTTTCAGGGTGGAGGGTTTGGGGAATCATTGAATAGCCCCTACCTTCTCTGTTAACGGCACAGCCCCAGCCGCCAAAATGGTGTTCCCCAGAAACTGGAGGGACTCCTTGCCAAACTAGCATTTGGCCGTGTTGACCGCGAGGCCGAAGTCCGCCAGCCGGGCAAAGAGTGTGCGGAGGTGGGCTTTGTGTTCATTGTGGTTGTGAATGGCAATGAGAATGTCATCCAGGTAAATTAACACAAAGTCCAGGTCTTTTCCAACCACGTCCATGAGGCGCTGGAACGTTTGGGCCACATTCTTTAGACCGAAGGGCATACACAGAAACTCGAAGTGGCCGAAAGGGGCGATAATGGCCGTCTTACCCACTTCATCTGGATGCACTGGGATCTGATGGTATCCCAGCATGAGGCCTACTTTGGAGAAGACCTGTGCACCATGGAGGTTGGTGGAGAAGTCCTGTACGTGAGGCACCGATCGGGTACCTGTCAGGTGTGGTTGCATCGTTCAACCGATGGTAGTCCCTGCACGGTCTCCAGCCCCCAGATGATTTTGGGACCATATGGAGCGGTGATGCCCAGGCGCTGTCAGAGCGCCAGATTATTCCCAATTCCTGGAACGTGGAGAACTCCTTTGCCTGCTGGATCTTCTCGGGTGGCAGCCATCTGGTCTAGCATGCAGCGGGGGGCCTTGTGTGGCAAAGTGGTGGAAGACCCAGTGCTGGGTTAGGGCGGCATTGAACCGTGGCTCTAAGATGGCGGGGAATTCATGGAGGATCTCGATGAACTCATCCCTGGTGGCGGCTACAGTGGCAATTTTGGGCCTGTAGGCTTCTGCTGTGTCCAGTCGGGTGGAGTGGAATGTTCGGGCGTTGACCAGCCTTTTGGCTTTCATATCAACAAGTAGGCCATGAGCTCCGAGGAAGTCGGCCCCTAACAGCTCGGTGCCCACGGAGGCTAGGATGAACCTTCAGTGAAACTTTTCCTTCCTGATCTGGATCTGTGCCCTGCAGGTGCCGTAGGTGATGATGGTGGAGCCATTGGCAGCCTGTATTGTTGGACCTCGAGATCGGGTGCGAGTCTCTAATGCTGTGGGGGGGGGGGGGGGGGAAGGATGCTGAGCTCAGCCCCTGTGTCCACCAGGAATAGTTGGCCGGTGGATCTCTGTCACATGAAGGAGGCTGCTTGTGTGGCCAGCTGTCGCAGCCATCAATGGCAGCTGGCCTGGTCGTTTCCCTGAAACACACAGGGCTGTCGGCACTTATGGGCTTGCAGACCCCAGCGCTGGTGGTAGATACACCAGGTCGACTGGCCCTCCTCTGGTTTGGTCTTGGGAGTGGATTGAGGTCGGCTGGCTCCTGGTTGTGCCACCTGGTTGAGGGCTGCCTCATTCTCCCTCTTCGTGCACCAGAGGGCATCTGCACAGGCTGTTGCTCTCCTCGGGTTCGAGAAGTCTTCATCTGTGAGGAGCAGCTGGATGTCCTCCGGAATCTGTTCCAGGAATATCTGGCAGAAGAGAAAACAAGGCTTGTGGTCTTCTCCCAGGGCCAGCATTTCATCCATCAGCACCAACAGACTACGATCCCCAAGCCCATCTAGGTGAAAGAGCCTGGAAGCCCGTTGCTGGGGAGTTAGCCTGAAAGTTCAAAGCAGTAGGTCTTTGATGGTGGTGTACTTGCCCGTAGCTAGGGAGTGGTGGATGATGTTGTCCACCCTCACTGCCGTATCTTGGTCCAGAGTGCTCACGACATGATAGAACATTGTGGTGTCTGAGGAGATGTAGTGGAGTTGAAATTGTGCTTCCACCTGCCCGAACCACGTTTTGGGTCGGTGGGTCCAAAAGGGGGGGAAGCTTGATGGAGACAGCTCCATGGTGTTTTGAGTCCAGAAAAACATCTGGGCTCGTCGGGGTCACCACTGTGGCAGTGTGAGCAGTGGAAGAAACACAGCCACCAAGTTGAGGGTCGTTAATGACAGTTTTTATTCAAATTCAGTGTGTCCCTATAAGGGCAGCATGAGCTCATTCACCTGGTGCATTGTGACGTCATAATCGCTGCCCAGGGTGCACGCTGGAAGGGATGCTGGAGTCAGAGAGAAACCTCTGATGATGCCATTTCCCTATGGCTGCCCTGCCATGTGGCGATACAAGCAGAGCCAGTTCGCCATGAGGATGTGCACCTGCACAATATCTCTTTTTTTTCCCCAAACTTAAATATACCATTACATCATGTAGCCATTGCCCGTTAGTCAGTGGAAATTCATCTTTCCACTTCATTAAAACCCTTGACTGCCCATCAGCGTACTAAAAGCTAAAACCTTATCTTGAGATGCCAGTAAAGATATAGTCGGATATTAAATGATGCCAAACAAGTCAATTAAAGGGCATAGATTTATTTTAGTCTTAAAAATTGTTGATAAGAATTGATTAATGTTCTCTCAGAATCTTCCTAATTTGGGGCATTCCCAAAGCATGTGAATTAACGAGGCCTCTAAAATTGTACACCTTTCACACAATGGATCAACATTTTTTTTTCCTAAGTATTCCAAAGTTCTTAACAAATGTTAAATCACAAATAAAATCAAATATAGTGGAAAATGCAAGTTAAAGGAATTATAACTTGGATGTATATAGTAGTACATTTTTTGATCTTCAGACTTTTGAAAGTTACTTTAATTAAATATTGTTAAATATAATTGAGCAATGTTTATCCACCCTGTTAATCTGCTTTTATTTAGGTTTTCCATTGAAGGATAAATATTTTGCAGAATGTTCATTAAATTAACAACTAAAGCAACTGCAGAGGCTGTTTGCATGGAGTCAGCACTTTCTCCCTGTTACTCTGTGGGTTTCTTCCAAGTTCAAGTTCGTTATCATCTGACTGTACTTCAGCAACCAGACAAAACAGTGTTTCTACAAACCACAATGCATGCACATGCACACAATACATAATAATCACATATATACATAAAAACATGATATAAAATAAAAAATTATATATATATATATATTGAGATTATTTACTCAGTTATAGGATAAGAAGTCATTTTCCAGCCAGGGTCCTGGTTTGATGCTCTTGTACCTCCTTCTTGATGCTGGGGGGGGGGGGGAGGTCAAAGGTCTGTGTGCTGGATGGAAAGAATCTTCTATAATTCCTTGAGCCCAATTTAAGCAATGCTCCCAGTAAATGCCATTAATAGAGGAAAGTGAGACTTCAGTGATCTTCTCAGCTGTTTTAATGATTCTCTCTATTGACCTCCAGTCCAATGCTTTGCAGCTACCATACCACACAATGATAAAGCCAGACAGTATACTCTCAATTGCAAAAAAAGTTGTCAAGATGGGAGGGCGGTAGCTCCTTAGAAAGTACAGGAACTGCTGCATCTTCTTGACTAATGAGGAGTTGTGGGTCCAGAATAGGCCATCCTTTTTATGCACACCAAGGAATTTTGTGTCACCAGACTCTTTATAATGGAACCAATCCTGGACAGTGGAGAATGGTGGACCTTGGTCACCCTCAAGTCAAAAGTCATCCCCTTTTTGTCTATGTTAAGACAGGTAGTGCTCTCACACCAATTCTCAAGCTTTCCAACCTCCTCTCATTAAGTTGATTCATCATTGATGCTGACAAGGCAACCTACTGTTGCATCATCTGCAAAAATCAATGATTCTGCTGGAACTGAATCTGCCAATGCAGTCGTGAGTCAGTAGTGTGAATAGTAGCAGGCTGAGCACACAATCCTGAGGTATGCCAGTACTCAGCATGTTGGTTTTGAGGTTTTCCTGCCAACCTGGACTAACTGAGCTTTCAGTCAAGGTCCAGAATACAATTGCAGAGAGAGGTGCTGAGTCCCAGCAAAGATGGTTTATCCACTAGTCTCTGAGGTATGATCACATTGAATGCAGAGCTGAAGTCAATTAACAACAGCCTGGTGTATGTATGAGGCATCGTTCTCTTGGTGGGTCAGGACTGAATGGACAGTCAAGGTTATAGCATTATCTGTGGACCAGTTTGTAAAGTGGAACGGGTCCAATGTCACTGCATGGTGTAATTTGATGCATTCGATTACCAGTCACTTAAAGCATTTCATGATTGTAGAAGTCAGCACCTCTGGAGTTACTTATTTAGTCCAGTTACTGTCACTCACTTGAGTACCGGGATGATGGTGACTGTCTTGAATTCTGCAGGGACAGTGGACTGCTACCGTGATATGTTGAAGATGCCCATAAGGACCTCATTCTGTGGCCACACAGTCTATCAGCACACAACCTGGTATGTTTTCTGGTCCTGCTGCATTGTGTGGGTTCACCTTGGAAAGGATCTTCCTCACCCCAGCCATAGCTGGAGAGGGGGTGGGGTTGTGGGGAGGGGGGGGGAGGAGAAGATAACCTTTTCTTTGGTGTGTATAAAAAGGATGGCTTATTCTGGACCCACAACTCCTCATAGATAGGTCCAACCTCTGCAGGTTTCTCACCATGCCTGGCAACAGACTGGTTTGGAAATATATTACTGATCCTCCATCATTGAATGGTTCTCACCAGAATTGTCATGGCATGGACCGCAGCATTAAGGAAGTGGCTTACATAGGGGAAATTCATAACAGGTCAAAGTTCCTGTCTTATCAGCAGTGCCCAATTTTTTTTAATGAATGAAGCTGGTTTAGAAGGTGAAGGGGGAAGGGGATCTACTTTGTAAAAGATATTTAAATATGTTATTGTCATTTCAATTAAAGGCAGAAGCAGGGTCAGAGAAAGCCAGTTTAGCTTTCAAGTTTCAAGTGCATGTTAATCACAGATTTATTGGGATTGACAATGAGATAGACAACAGACTCGCCAAGGCAAATAGCGCCTTTGGAAGACTACACAAAAGAGTCTGGAAAAACAACCAACTGAAAAACCTCACAAAGATAAGCGTATACAGAGCCGTTGTCATACCCACACTCCTGTTTGGCTCCGAATCATGGGTCCTCTACCGGCACCACCTATGGCTCCTAGAACGCTTCCACCAGCGTTGTCTCCGCTCCATCCTCAACATCCATTGGAGCGCTCACACCCCTAACGTCGAGGTACTCGAGATGGCAGAGGTCGACAGCATCGAGTCCACGCTGTTGAAGATCCAGCTGCGCTGGATGGGTCACGTCTCCAGAATGGAGGACCATCGCCTTCCCAAGATCGTATTATATGGCGAGCTCTCCACTGGCCACCGTGACAGAGGTGCACCAAAGAAAAGGTACAAGGACTGCCTAAAGAAATCTCTTGGTGCCTGCCACATTGACCACCGCCAGTGGGCTGATAACGCCTCAAACCGTGCATCTTGGCGCCTCACAGTTTGGCGGGCAGCAGCCTCCTTTGAAGAAGACCGCAGAGCCCACCTCACTGACAAAAGGCAAAGGAGGAAAAACCCAACACCCAACCCCAACCAACCAATTTTCCCTTGCAACCGCTGCAATCGTGTCTGCCTGTCCCGCATCGGACTGGTCAGCCACAAACGAGCCTGCAGCTGACGTGGACTTTTTACCCCCTCCATAAATCTTCGTCCGCGAAGCCAAGCCAAAGAAGAAGATTGGGATTCATGCACAATTTTCACTGCTTCTCAATACACAAAGATTGAAAGCTGTTGTAATACGACACTAATGTTTATTTCTGAAATAAGATCCAAAATGAAAGTTTAAAATAATCTTGTATCCTCATTTAAGTTTACTGCAAAGCAATTTAAAAGATCAATTTTTATCCTGTTGCCTTCCACTAAATAAATCAGTTGAAACTGGAAAAAAATTATGCTCAATCTGCTTTACAGGTTATTTCTAAATCAGTCAGTACACAATGAGGCCATTACTTGGCTGGTTCAGGAGCTGGCCCTCCAGGTGATAAGGAGATTGTTGGAAATAAGATACAGCATCATAAACAACCGAAGATATATGGTTGACAATAATGGAAGGATATTGTATTAGTTTTATATTTAAGACAGCAAATGAAAAATATTCAAAAGTGTTTAAAGGGAATCTTAATTTAGACCATTCAAAACAAATTGAGATTTTGTTTGTTGTTTGGTGCTGCAGCAATTATGTGGAGTCACTTAACTGGAATGGAATCTTAATTTATAAATCCACTTTCAGGCCATTGGCTTCAAACTGATTTTGAATCTGCTCCTGGAGGCTCTGCCATTTGGGAGGAGCTTCCATCTTTAACTAATTTCCATAGCACATAGTTCGCATCACTTATGGCTTGCAACAGTAACGCCGTGATGATATCTGTTGTATTTGTCTGAAGGTTATACAGGAATTTATTTATATAGCTTCTTTCCACCTTTCTTTTACTGTTGTAGATAAACCTGATTGCAAGACTATGTCTTTGAACTTTTAAAAATCCAGCCATCTTAAGTAATCATTTTTGATTGAGCTATCATTCTCTTTTCTCAGTCCTGAAGGTGTCCTAGTCCACAGCTGGGGAAACTTCATCTCAGTTTCGAAATAATAAAACGTGATGCACATAACAACCTGCTGCAAGAACAACATCTGTGGAAGGAAATATTGGAAATCAACTAAAAGCACACCACCAGCAGTGGCTTACAAAATTCCAGTAGCGAAGCAAATTATTTAAAAAATTCTGTACATTTTTAAATGAAAGGTATGAACTTGGCAGCCCCAAGTAGCCATTTTATAATGAAATATTGTTGGCTGACAAACAACATGCCAATATGCTGACTCAGTAAAACAGAATTAAAAGCTTATCTTTGGTAAACAATTCATAGTAAAAAGAAAGACATGACAGAGATTAGAATATACTAAGTTAAGAGTGAAATGCATAGCAGCATTCCTCCAGAAACAGTTTAGATCAGAGTTTAACTATAATTGAGTGTGGCTCAAGACCAGAAAACTTTGGAGGTACTCACCAGGATCAGGTAGCAGATACAGAGAGAAAAAGAGTTAACGTTTGGAGTGAATGAATGAAGAGAAAGTTGGGAATGGCTATATTTTATGCTTGAGAGGAGGGGAAAGCGACAAATAAAGGAAAATATTAATTCGGTGGAGAGCAAGTGAAGTTGGAAAGGCATTGTGGTGCACTGTTAGCCAGAATCAGATACACACAAGGTAAAGACTGTACAACAGGCTTTAATCCACAAAGACTTCCACAGGGCCAGGCTGGCTGTAGCTGCAGTAACTCTGAGAGAGCTTCAGGAGGCCGGCGCAGGCTTATATCCCAAAGGGTGATTGACAGATTGACAGCTGGCCAGGTGTTGACCTGTCCCCTTACACTCCTGCAGGCACAGAGGTTGCCCCCTGCAGTAGGCCGGTGGTGTACCACCACATTCACCTCCTTCTTTAAAATTGTCCCGGGGGGGTGGGGCAATAACAAAGAATCACACCCACTATACACATACAATATTTACAGATCGAGACAGTCCAGCGGCTGCCGGGGTCTATGTGACCGTCATAGGACTGGCTCCTGGTCACTGGTCAAAGGGGAAGTAGAGGGGCCGGCAGCAGGGGTCTGTGTGTCTGGTGTGGGTTATAGGTCGTCGTGCTGGTCACGATGCCTCTCGCCGTCAGGTACTGGAGCAGCTCATCACTCATGTAACTAGACCCCCGGTCGCTATGGATAAAGGCTGCGTAGCCAAACATGGTGAAGATTTGCCCCAGGGCCCTGATGACGGTGGCTGTGGAGGTGTCTGGGCAAGGGATAGCGAAAGGGAAGCGTGAATATTCATTCACTACAGTGAGGAAGTAGACGTTTTGGTTCATGGAAGGCAGGGGCCCTTTAAAGTCCTTGCCTAGATGCTTGAAAGGCTGAGTAGCCTTTACAACATAGGCCTGGGGTGGGCGGAAGAAACAGGGTTTACACTCTGCGCAGACCCGACAAGCCTCGGTCATGTCCCTGACGTCCATGGTGTACGGCAGGTTCCAGGACTTAATGAAGTGGTTCAACCAGATGGCAGAGGGACTCGTGCAATGCCTGCAGCCTGTTGTCATGCTTAGACGCGCAGGTGGAAGAGAGGGCATCAGGGGAGTCCATATAAATATATAACCATATAACCACTTACAGCACAGAACAGGCCAGTTCGGCCCTACTAGTTCATGCCGTAGCAAATCCCCACCCTTCTAGTCCCACTGACCAGCACCCGGTCCATACCCCTCTAGTCCCCTCCTATCCATGTAACGATCCAGTCTTTCCTTAAATGTAACCAATGATCCCGCCTCGACCACGTCTGCCGGAAGCTCATTCCACATCCCCACCACCCTCTGCATAAAGAAATTTCCCCTCATGTTCCCCTTATAATTTTCCCCCTTCAATCTTAAACCATGTCCTCTAATTTGAATCTCCCCCTTTCTTAATTGAAAAAGCCTATCCACATTTACTCTGTCTGTCCCTTTTAAAATCTTAAACACCTCTATCAAGTCCCCTCTCAATCTTCTACGCTCCAGAGAAAAAAGCCCCAGTCTGCACAACCTTTCCCTGTAACTCAAACCCTGAAATCCTGTCAACATTCTCGTGAACCTTCTCTGCACTCTCTCTATTTTGTTTATATCTTTCCTATAATTTGGTGACCAAAACTGTACACAGTACTCGTTAAACTTCCGGGGGCGGTACTGGATGGCTTAGCTGTAGGGTGCCAGCTCAAGTCTCCAGCGCAGGATCTTGTCGTTCTTGATCTTGGTCTTGTGGGTAGTGTTAAACATGAATGCCATGGCCCGCTGGTCCGTGAGGAGGGTGAATCTCCTGCCAGCCAGATAGTGGCGCCAGTGGCGGACTGCTTCTACAATTGCCTGGGCTTCCTTTTCAATGGCAGAATGCCCAGGCTCAGAGCCGTGGAGGGTAGCAGCGAGGGCTACCTCGGAGGCATTGCTCTCCACCTGGAAGGGGGAGTCCTCATCCACAGCCTGCATCGTGGCATCCGCGATGTCTTGCCTGATGCGGATGAAGGCTGCCTGTGCCTCGGGTGGGAGAGGAAAAATTGTGGCTTGGGCCAGTGGGCGGACCTTGTCTGAGAAGCGAGGGACCCACTGTGAGTAATGAGAAAATGCCAAGGCACCTGCGGATGGCCTTTAGCGTGGGGGGGGGGGAGAGATAACTCCATTAATGGGGGCATTCTTTCTGGATCTGGGCCGACGACTCCATGGGCCACGATGTACCCCAGGATGGTGAGGCGGGTGGTGCAAAACACACACTTCTCCTTGTTGTAAGTAAGGTTCAGCTCCCTGGCCGTCTGGAGGAATTTCTCCAGGTTAGCATCGTGGTCCTGCTGGTCATGGGTGCAGATAGTGACGTTATCCAGATACAGGCATGTTGCCTTCAGCTTGTGCCAGTCTACCATGTGATCCATCTCCCGCTGGAAAATGGAGACCCCATTCGTGACCCCAAAGGGAACTCGGCGGAACTGGAACAGGCACCCGTCCGCCTCAAAGGCGGTGTAGGGCTTATCCTTCGGGTGGATGGGGATTTGGTGATACACCAACTTCAGGTCAATCGTGGAGAAAACCCGGTAGCGGGCTATCTCGTTGGCCATGTCGACGATCCTCAGCAGTGGGTAGGCATCCAGCTGGGTGTACCGGTTAATGGTCTGGCTGTAATTCACGACCATCTTCAGCTTACATCCCCCTTTGACCACCAGGACTTGGGTTCTCCAAGGACTGTTATTGAGCTCTTTGACACCTTCCGCCAGGAGTCGCCGCACCTCCGCCATGATGAAGTCTCTGTCTGCGGCACAATAGCGCCTAATTCTGGCAGCGATCAGCTTGCATCCTAGCGCAAGATGTGGGAACAGCACCAGTGGGGTGATGTGCAGTGTGGAGAGGCCGCAGGTTGGCCGGGGCTGGTAGGTTGGTATGCAGTGTAACTTGAATGGAGGTTGGGGCTCCCCGAAGGCAAGGGTGACACTCTGCAGGTGGCACTGGAAATCTAGGCCCAGGAGGACTCGGGTGCAGAATTTAGACATGACCAGGAGCCTGAACCCTGTGTAAGTCTCCCCTCCCACAGTTATATCGGCTGAGCAGCGCCCGAGGGTACCAACAATCTTATCCTTGATGGCGAGGGCGATCGAGCAGGTAGTGGGGTGGACTTTTAATCTCAGGGAGTGGACCAGGGTCAGGTGAATGTTCTCGGTGCTGCCACTGTTGAACAGGCACTTCGTTACCTGCCCGTTGACTTGTACATCCATCATAGAGCGCCCGAGGTCGTGAGGGATGTCCCTGGTCAGCGTGGTGGTGGCCAGGACCGTCTCAGAGTCAGAGTCATTGCTCTCCGGTTGTGAGCAGTGATTTATGGCATCTGGAGGCATGGGAAACGTTGGAAGGGCAGCCTGGTCTTCGCCCATGTTGACCACGTCGTTCTCAACATCGTCGGGGGCCCTCCATGTCGGCCACTGCCTGGCCCAAGATGGCGGCAGCACATGGGGGCCTGCTGCGTGGCTGGCCTCCTTCCCCAGCCGTGTTCATTGCGCCAGGGGAATTGACATTATCGCGGCCAGCAGCAATTACATCAGCAGAAAGTGACGTCACACCGTGACCCAGAAGTGACGTCGCTGTAGTTCTCGGCAAGCAGCACTGGCGAGGGCAGGGGCTGGTCCAGGTGCTTGGGGCACATGCTGTGACAGTCACTGATGGGGCCAGATGTTGCACAATCGAAGTCGGGGATGGCGGAAGTCATAGCGGGGACAATGGCGCCGCCCAGGAAGCGCACGTCGAGGGGTCCACGGAGGAGGTGAGGGGGGTCATAGAGGGCTGCTGAGCTGCCGGCTGGTTTTGAGAGGTTCACTTTAGCGAAGTGGCCTTTCTTGCCACATCGGGAACAATACTGGTTCCTAGCCAGGCAGTTTTGGCGTGATCGTTGGTCTGACCCACACCAGGAACCACAGTACTTATGGGGGCGCCGGGCACCTGCCGCAGTGATGTTTTCCTCCCCAGCTCAATCTGGGGCTGCGGCTGCAGTATGAGAGGGCCATGAGGGAGCCTGGAGTAACCTGGAATCGAAGGCTTTGATGTGCAGGGCTGCCACTTCCAGGATTTGGATCACACCCAATGTCTTGGTTAGGGCATAGATATTGTCTTCCAGCAGCTCTTGCCGGATGTCTCTCGTGCGTAGCCCTCAGACGAAGGCGTCCTGGATCAGCCACTTGACCTCCTCTGCTCCTACCCCAGGTTCAACTAGACACAGTTGGGCCAATTCTTGCAGGTGTCCCAGGTAAGACTCAGCCGTCTACCCGGGTTGCTGGGCTCGGGTGTTGAGGAGGTACCTTGCACAGACCGCCTTCATGGGGGGGAACTTGTACAAGTTCTTGAGAGTGTCCATTGCGCTCTTGTACGTGGAGCAGCCTTTGGTTGCCTGGAAGGGATAGGGTCCCAGCTTTAACTGGAGTAGGACCAACCTCTTTCGATCTGAGTCCAGGATGCTGCCTTCGTGTGCCTCGATGATTGCCTTCACCACGTGCTGCCAGATCTCGAAGCGTGTCTGGGCTTCCAGGTGACATGGGTTGACTTCAAGGCTCCCTGCACTCAGGAGTTTTTTCATGGCAGCCATGGGAAAATTTTGTGGATTAAATTGTGGAGTGCTGTTAGCCAGAATCAGACACACACAAGGTAAAGACTGTACAACAGGCTTTAATCCACAAATACTTCCACGGAGCCAGACTGGCTGTAGCTCCAGCAACTCTGAGAGAGCTTCGGGAGGCCGGTGCAGGAGGGTGATTGACACCTGACTGGGTGAGGCTTGATCCCTTCAGGCCGACTGATTGACAGCCAGCCAGGTGTTGTCCTGTCCCCTGACACTCCTGCAAGTACAGGTGTTTCCCCCTGCAATAAGCTGGTGGTGTACCACCACAGGCTTTTCATTGCAATTGATCAATCTGGAGGAGATACAAAAAGATGAAAAAAGTGAGAGGTAAAAATTGTAATTGAACTGATTTTTACAATACACAGGAGGTTCATAAATTTGAAATAAAGAGAATGCTGGAAAATAACCTAGCATTTCATACATTAAACCAATATTTCAAATGGGCTCTCAAATAATTGCAAAAGAACTCATTGCTGTACTGCAAGGAACAGTAATGTTATCCCTGCTGCCCTGGTCAATAGTCATTTCTATATCGATAGAACCAATCATTATTTAATCTTAATATTCTCACTTTGTTTTTAAATCAAAGAACAACTCCTCATTCCCCCACCTGGTCAGTCTACAGGCTAATACAGTCATATTCAGAGTGGGCTGAGTCAGAGCGGTAAAGCTTTTGCTCAACAGGCTTCAGCAAGAACAGGTAAAAGGTGAGGGATAGTAGGAGTTGAAGTAAGAAAGGGCCACCCCATTTGAGGAACAAAAAGGATTCAGTAGGTAGCTACAGATAAGGGCAGGTTTTGGATATCATATATTTTGTTCCTTTAGTCATAAAGAATAGGAATGGCAGCCAAGGCAGGAGAATTCTCCTTTTGGACAATATGGGTTATCAGGGAAGCTAGCAGAATCCATGATTACTTCATCTGCGAGAAGTGCATCCAGTTGCAGTTCCTGTCAAGCCGAGTTAAGGAATTAGCTGAACTCGAGATCATTCAGGAAGTGGAAGGGGTGATAGACAGGAGTTACAGGGGCACTATTACATAAGAGGCAGGAGAACAGTAGATGGGTGTCAGGAGAGGGAAAGGGAACAGACAGACAGTGTAGGACATCCCTGTGGCTGTTCTCCTCCATAACAAGTATTTTGGTTACTGTTGAGCAGGGAACAACCTATCAGGGACAAGCCAAAGCAATCAGGTCTCTGGGACGGAGTCTGATCCTATGGCTAAGAAGGGAAGAGAGGAGAAGTGGTGAAATGTAGTGATAGGGGATTCCATAGTTAGGGCAATAGATAAAATGTTCTGTGGAAGAGATCAAGTATCCTGGATGTTGTGTTGCCTCCCTGGTGCCAGATTCGAGATATCACAGATGAATTCACAACATTCTCAGGAGAGAGGTTGATCAGCCAGATATTGTGGTTCATATAGGGACCAATGACATGAGTATAAAGGGTGAGGAGATCCTGCAAGAAGGGAGTTTGGTACTAGGCTAAAGGAAACGACCTCCAGTGTTGTGATCTCAGGATTGCTACTCATGCCATGTGTTGGTGAGGTTAGAAATAGGAGGATCATGCAGCTTAACAAGTGGCTAAAGACCTGGTGCAGGAGGGAGGGCTTTAGGTTTCAGGATCATTGGGCTCTTTTCCAGGGAAGGTGGGACCTGTCCTGATGGGACAGTTGCACTTGAACTGGAGGGGACTAATATCCTTGCAGGATGGTTTGCTAGTGCTGCTCTGGTGGGTTTAAACTAGATTTGCAGGGGGAGGGGAACCAGAGTGCCAGAGCAGACAGAGGAGTGGAGGACGGAAAAGATGATGGGAAAATTGCATGCACTGATAGAAGTCAATGGGTTGTATGTGGTGGAAATGTTCTCAGGTGCATCTATGTCAATGTTATGTGGGAAAGGCAGACTTGGTTGCAAAAGGGACAGGACTGGCAGTTCAATGTTCTGGGCTTCTGTTGGTTTAGATGCAATAAAATGGGGGAGATGAAAGGGGGAGGAGTGGCATTGCTTGTCAGGGAAAATATTGCAACTGTACTCAGGCAAAACAGACCAGAGGGCACATCTACTTAGGCTATATAGCATAGAGGACCATTTTGGATCCAGTGATCATAATGTAGCGGCGGCTACATGCTAACTAAAGGATCACACAACCAGATGGGTTGAGATCAGTGAGCAAAACTGACTTATTGCAGGCTGCCTGGCTGGTCTTATACTCCCAGCCCAGACCAAGCTGAGAACCGCACTGGGGGCCCGACGTCACCAGGGCATCACGTGGGTCGCCAAGCTTGGGCTTCTGAGCCCGGTACTGAGGTCGGAAGGAAACCCCCAACGGTGCCATTTTGGCCGGCTGCCCCGCCGCGTGCATGACAAGCAGGGTCAGTTCACCTGCCTAATGGCATACCGCCACACAGCACCCCCCCAAAACTGGCGCCAATGTCCTTATATTGCCAGGTGGCCCCGCCTCTTGGGTTGGGCCTCAACTACTGGCCTGGTGGGGTTGAGGTGCACCTGTCCACTGTAAACAGTTCCCTTTTACCACCGATGTCCAGTGTGAAAGTGGATCCTGAACGTTGGACGACTTTGTATAGCCCTTCATATGGTCTTTGTAGAGGTGCTGTGGATGGGCTCTGCCTGATAAAAATGTACTCTGCAGAATACAGCTCGCTGGGGACGTAAGAGGCCCGTGATGGCAGTCCTGAAGGCAAGCGTCTCCTCATCAGACTTCTGGTCCTGGGCGAGCTGGTCGAAGTCAAGGCCGGGTGTCAGCAAACAAATGGCTGGTCATGAGAGTGCATTGGTGACCATGTTGTCTTTCCCCGTCTTGTGCCGAATGTCAGTGGTAAACTCTGACATGAAGGAGAGGTGACATTGTTGGCGGGCCGACCAGGGATCTCTTGCCATAGCGAGTGCCTGAGTGAGGGATTTGTGGTTGGTAAAACTGGTGAAAGGCCTCCCCTCTAAGAAATAGCAGAAAAGACGCACCACCAGGTACATTCCCAGCAACTTATGATCGAAAGCGCTATACTTATGCTCTGGCGGGCGAAGAAGTCGGCTAAAGAATGCCAGTGGTTTCCACTGTCCATTCACCTGGTGCTCCAGGACGGCGCCGATGGCTGTAGCAGAGGCATCGACGGAGAGCACCATATGCAGGTCGGTGCGTTGGTGGATGAGCAGGGTAGCCTTCGTGAGGGCATCTTTCATGGCTTCAATGCACTGCTGCCCTATGGAGTCCAGGCGAGTGTCTTGTCTTTGGCCGCGATGAAGGCAAAGAGCGGCTGCATGATGCGCACAGCACCTGGAATGAAGTGGTTATAGAAATTGACCATACCCGCGAACTCCTGTCACTCCTTGAGGTTGTCCGGGTGTGGGGACTCCTGGACTGCAGCGACCTTCGTAGTGGCAGGTGTAGCTCCTTCGGCCGTGATGGTATGACCTAGGAAATGCATAAACTCTTTCCTGAACTGGCATTTGGCCGGATTGATCGTTAGGCCGAAGTCGGCCAGTCAGGAGAAGAGGGTGCACAGGTGAGACTTGTTGTGCCCGGTCTCTGCTGGTGACAAAAATGTTGTCCAGGTAAATTAATACAAAATTCAAATCCCTGCCCACTGAGTCCATGAGGTGCTGGAAGGTCTGGGCAGCATTATTGAGCCCAAACGACATGCGTAGGAACTCGAACAAGCCGAAGGGGGGTGATGATGGCTGTTTTGAGTATGTCCTCGGGGTGCACCGGGATTTGGTGATACCCGTCCAGCAGGTCGACCTTGGAGAATACCCTCGCGCCATGCAGGTTAGCCGTAAAGTCCTGGATGTGAGGAATCAGGTAACGGTCAGGTACTGTCACATCGTTAAGCCATCGATAATATCCGCAGAGGCGCCAGCCACCAGAGGCTTTCGGGACCAGGTGGAGTGGTGAGGCCCAAGGACTGTTGAAGTGTCGAATGATCCCCAGCTCCTGCAGATGCGAGAACTCTTTCTTCGCTATCTGGAGCTTATCCGGCGGGAGCCGGCATGCCTTGGCGTGGACCGGCGGGCCTTGGGTGGGGATGTAATGAAACACCCCATGGTGTGGTGAGGTGGCAGAGAACTGTGGCTTGAGGAGGGACGGGAGCTCGTCCAGGATACGCTGAAACTCGTCTTTGGGCATGCTGACCGTGGCCATCTGCGGCTTTTCTGTGCGGGAGGCATTGAGGCAAACGAATTGGAAGGTACAGACATCTACTAGTCACCTACCTCAAATGTCAACCAGGAGTCCATGGGCGAGGAGGAAGTCGACTCCCAGGATGGTAGTTGGGAGGGACGAAACTTGTTCAGCACCCACCCACGGAAGATAAGTACAGGACCATCAAACGGGTGCTCACTTGTTCCCTCGGCCTCTCCAGGCGCCAGCGTGCCGTTCGGATGCTGCACCACGACTCCTTGGGGGACAGAACTCCAATTGAGTTGATGGATGAGATGCTCGCGCTCATGGGCGATCACACCAACTGCCCACTCATCGAGCGCATCTTCCTCGACCATCTGCCTGCAGATATCTGGCCGTTGCTGTCCCAGGAGAGCTTCGTTGGACCTAGGAAGGTCATTCAAAAGGCTCAGGAGTTATAGCTCGAACAATTCCTGGAGGGCTCAGCAGTCCAGCAGGTTACGAGTCATGGGCATAGCCATGCTAAGCCCTCCTCTAGCACTGCGGTGGAACACCCAGTCCCTGCAGGGGCCTCAAAGGGCATAGCCAGAAGCAAGTTATCTACTTCAGGCCTCTGCTTCTTCCACCAGTGCTGGGGAGCCAATGGTTCAGAAGTGTGGTCAACCCTACTCGTTTCAGGGAAATTATCTCCACTGTTAATGTTTGCAGCAGCTGGCCAACAACACAGCCTTCTCTAAATGCGGGATTCAGTCAACAGCCAACGCTTCCTCGTCGACACCGGGCCTAAGATCAGCATCATTCCGGCCACAGCCATCGAGTCCCAGAACCGACCTCGAGGACCTCCCCTCCATGCAGCCAATTCGACAGAGAGCCGAATTTATGGAGACAAAACCGTCCACTTTCAGGTTGACCAGTGGAAGTTCTCGTGGAGGTGCTACTCTCGTTTGGCAGTGGCCTGGTCCAGGGTGGCGACCACATGGTAAAACTTGGTCGAATTCAATGAAATCTGGTGGAGGTGAAACTGAGCCTCTGCATGGCTGAACCAGGTCTCCGGCTCCTGAACCCAGAAGTCAGGAAGTTTGGCTATAGCATTGATTGAAGGGTTATTTGTGTTGGGTTCAAATACATTTGAACCTGTCAGGGTCACCAATTGTAGCAGCGGCTACGCTGCTAACTGAAGGATCGCACAACCAGATGGGTTGAGTTCAGTGAGCAAAACTGATTTATTGCAGGCTGCCTGGCTGGTCTTATACTCCCAGCCCGAGCCTGGCTGAGGGGCCCCGACATCACCGGGGCGTCAAGTGGGTCGCCAAGCATGGGCTTCTGAGCCTGGTGCAGAGGTCGAGAGAAAACCCCCAATGACACCATTTTGGCCAGCTGCCCACCACGCGCGTGACAAGCAGGGCCGGTTCGCCTGCCTAATGGCATACCGCCACAATAATACCATTAATTTCAAGTTAATTATGGAAAAGGATAGGTCTGGGCCTTGGGTTGAGATTATAAATTTGAGAATGGCCTATTTAGAGGAAATGAGAAAGGATCAAGAACGTGTGGATTGGGATAAGTTGTTTTCCGTCAAGGATGTGCGAGGTAAGTGGAGAACCTTCAAAGGTGAAATTTCTGATGAGAATTATTCAGATTATGAAATTTAGGTGGTCTAATAAAATTAAATCTTTAGGTATAACTGTGGTTATTGACTATCAAAATTTTATATTAATTAAATTATGTACCTCTATTAAAGAAGATTAAATTTGATTTGAATAGATGAAAGGACTTTAACTTATTAGGAAGAGTAAATTGCATTAAAATGAATATATTTCCTCATGTTCAATATCTTTTTCAATCTATTCCTTGTTCAATACCAAGTATCTTTTTTTAAGGAATTAAATGCAGCAGTGTGATTTTTCTTATGGAAAAGCAAATTATCGAGAGGTCCTTTATAATCATTGACTTGGAGATATGAGTTAGGAGGACTTCAATGACCAAATTTTCAGAATTATGAAGCAGAACAATTAAAATTCATTAATAGGATATTTGATATTGACTAACCTCCAATATGGGCTAAAGTTGAACTAGGATAGATTTTTGAAATTAATGTACATCAATTTATATATAAATGGAATCCTTATATTTTACAAAAGTATAAGTTGCCAGTGCTGAGACATTTAATGGAGATCTAGTATAAAAGAAATCAAAATATAGGAACTAAAGGTAAAATTTCAGCTAAAACTCCATGATATCAGAATAAAACAATTCCTTTTTCAATGAATAATCCTTATTTGAAAACTTTGGAACAGAAGGGTATTAAATTGGTAGAGGATTGTTTTGAAGTAGGTATGTTTCTTTCTTTCGCTAGGCTCAGAGAAAAATTTTGGATATCACCAAGTTCTTTATTTGCTTATTAGCAAGTTCGTGCGTTATTGATGGAAAATTTTAGACGTGATTTGGTATTATCCGGGCAATCTAAATTCAGTGCCAACCGCTCAGTCCAAGATTCCGCCCTGCTCCAGCTCCCTCAACAGCCCCTAAGGCTAGAGCTGGATGAGGTCCTCACCCGGGAAGAGACATATAAGGCAATTGAACAACTGAAAAGTGGCAAAGCAGCAGGTATGGATGGAATCCCCCCCAGAGGTCTGGAAGGCTGCCGGCAAAACTCTGCATGCCAAACTGCATGAGTTTTTCAAGCTTTGTTGCAACCAAGGAACACTGCCTCAGGAACTTCATGATGCCATCATCATCACCCTGTACAAAAACAAAGGCGAGAAATCAGACTGCTCAAACTACAGGGGAATCACGCTGCTCTCCATTGCAGGCAAAATCTTCGCTAGATTTCTCCTAAATAGAATAATACCTAGTGTCGCCGAGAATGGTCTCTCAGAATCACAGTGCGGCTTTCGCGCAAACAGAGGAACTACTGACATGGTCTTTGCCCTCAGACAGCTCCAAGAAAAGTGCAGAGAACAAAACAAAGGACTCTACATCACCTTTGTTGACCTCACCAAAGCCTTCGACACCGTGAGCAGGAATGGGCTTTGGCAAATACTAGAGCACATCGGATGCCCCCCAAAGTTCCTCAACATGGTTATCCAACTGCACGAAAACCAACAGGGTCGGGTCAGATACAGCAATGAGCTCTCTGAACCCTTCTCCATTAACAATGGCGTGAAGCAAGGCTGCGTTTTCGCACCAACCCTCTTTTCAATCTTCTTCAGCATGATGCTGAACCAAGCCATGAAAGACCTCAACAATGAAGACGCTGTTTACATCCGGTACTGCTCGGATGGCAGTCTCTTCAATCTGAAGCGCCTGCAAGCTCACACCAAGACACAAGAGCAACTTGTCCGTGAACTACTCTTTGCAGACGATGCCGCTTTAGTTGCCCATTCAGAGCCAGCTCTTCAGCGCTTGACGTCCTGCTTTGCGGAAACTGCCAAAATGTTTGGCCTGGAAGTCAGCCTGAAGAAAACTGAGGCCCTCCATCAGCCAGCTCTCCTCCATGACTACCAGCCCCCCCACATCTCCATCGGGCACACAAAACTCAAAATGGTCAACTAGTTTACCTATCTCGGCTGCACCATTTCATCAGATGCAAGGATCGACAACGAGATAGACATCAGACTCGCCAAGGCAAATAGCGCCTTTGGAAGACTACACAAAAGAGTCTGGAAAAACAACCAACTGAAAAACCTCACAAAGATAAGCGTATACAGAGCCATAGTCACACCCACACTCCTGTTCGGATCCGAATCATGGGTCCTCTACCGGCATCACCTACGGCTCCTAGAACACTTCCACCAGCGTTGTCTCCGTTCCATCCTCAACATTCATTGGAGCGACTTCATCCCTAACATCGAAGTACTCGAGATAGCAGAGTCCGACAGCATCGAATCCACGGTGTTGAAGATCCAACTGCGTTGGGTAGGTCACATCTCCAGAATGGAGGACCATCGCCTTCCCAAGATCGTGTTATATGGCAAGCTCTCCACTGGCCATCGTGTCAGATGTGCACCAAAGAAGATGTACAAGGATTGCCTAAAGAAATCTCTTGGTGCCTGCCACATTGACCACCGCTAGTGGGCTGATATCGCCTCAAACCGTGCATCTTGGCGCCTCAGTTCGGCGGGCAGCAACCTCCTTTGAAGAAGACCGCAGAGCCCACCTCACTGACAAAAGACAAAGGAGGAAAAACCCAACACCCAACCAACAAATTTTCCCCTGCAACCGCGTCTGCCTGTCCCGCATCGGACTTGTCAGCCACAAACGAGCCTGCAGCTGACGTGGACTTTTACCCCCTCCATAAATCTTCGTCCACGAAGCCAAGCCAAAGAAAATACAAGTGAGAGAAGGATTTATCTATTTTACTATCTTAAGAGGAAGGGATGATTATGTGTGCAGATAGTGTAACAAAATTAATTAATGTGAGATTATAGTTTAGTCAACTATAACTTTCTGCACCAGTTATATTCAACTCCTAAGAAGTTGAAAAGATATGGTTTTAGTTCTTCAGACTTGTGTTTTTGTTGTGGAACACAGATAGGTACTTTCTTACATTCAGTATGGATTTGTGGAAAAGTTAAACCCTTATGGGAAAAAATTAAGAAGTTTTTGGAAGATTTATTTAAGATCGATCTAACACTTGATCCATTACTTTTTAAAATTGGTTATAGTGTAACATTAACAACTGGTTTATGATTGGATACATTTCAAATTGCTTTTATTTGTCTGGCGCTTGCTGTAGCTAGAAAATGTTTTGCTGTTACGTGGAAGAATGATGTTGAATTGAATATACAAAGATGGCATAATGAATTAAAATAGTGTATTTATTCAGAGAAGATAACATAAAAACTATGCAATAATTTTTTTTGTTAAAATGTGAACTCCATATTTGAAATGTAAGGGTTTGGAGATATTGTAAGTGTTTTTTTTTAAGATGTAAAGAGTTGACACACTCCACAGCAACTGATAATTACCCAAAATATGTACTTGGCTCCTGCATAGGAGGAAGGATGTAGGAGGAGGGATGGGGTTAGTAGGAGTATAGTTTTTAGTAAGGTTTTTGTGTATGTATTTTAAAATCTATAAATACATTTTCCAAAAAAAAGGTGAAATTTTGGAAGTACAGAGTTTGTATGTTCCTGTCAGATTCAAAGGCAAGGTTAGAAAGTATAGGGAACCTTCATTTTCAAGGGATATTGGGGATGTAGTTCAGAAGAAGAGAGATGTATCACAGGTATGAGCAACATGGAGGAAACGAGGTACTTAAGGATTATAAAAAAAATACAAGGAAAACCTCAAGAAAGAAATCAGGAAAGCTAAAAGACCTGAGGTTGCTTTGGCAAACAACGTGAAGGAAAATCCTAAGGGTTTTTACAGTTAATATTAAGAGCAAAAGGAAAGTAAGGGACAAAATTGGTTCCAAGATGGGGGTGATCTTAGATTTTTTTTTCATCATTATTCACTCAGGAGATGGGCATAGAGCCTTTGGGAATTAAAGAAAACAAGCAGTGAGATTATGGAACCTATACAGATTAAAAAGGAGGATGTTCTGGCTGTCTTAAGGCAAATAAGCTGGATAAATCCCTAAGGCCTGACAAAACATTCTTTCGTACCTTGAGGGAGGCTTGTGCATAAATTGTAGGGACTCAGGCAGAAATATTTATAATGTCCTTAGAGGCTACAGGTGTGGTGCCAGAGGATTGACGAATAGCTCACGTTGTTCCATTGTTCAAAAAAGGCTCCAAAAGTAACCCAGGAAATTATAGACCAGTGAGCTTGACACCAGTAATAGGTAAATTATTGGAAGGTGTTCTAAGAAATTGGATGTACAATTATTTAGACAGAATCAGAATTTATTTTCATAAACAAGTCACAAAATTCGGTGTTTTGTGGCAGCTTCATAGTGAAAATATTCATATTATAAACCATCTTATAACAATAACTGTGTTAGTATGGGATTCTATCACCACTGTATATATTTGCTGAGAGCCGTAGCCACGCCTACTGGCAGGTCATAAAGGGCTGCTCCTAACCAGGCCCAGGTCCGTCTGGACTGGTCGACCTCGAAATACTACGCTCCAGTCTTTTGTCAATAAAGGCCTTGGTTTGAGTCAACAAGTCTTGTGCTACAATAGCATTAAAAATAAAAATAGTGGTGCAGGAAAAGGAAGGCAATGTCATTGGTTCATTGATTATTCAGGAATCTGATGGTAGAGGGGAAGAAGCTGTCCTTGTACTGTTGAGTGAAAAAACACACAAATGCTAGAGAAACTCAGCAGGTCCAACAGTGCCTTTACATAGTGAAGGTGGAGATACATCATCATTGTTTCAGGCTTGAGCCCTTCATCTTTTCACTTCACCATGGTGTCAACAGAATCCTGTGTTTTACCCTTGTGCTGTTGAATGCTCATCTTCAGGCTCCTGTACCTCTTTCCCCGATGGTGGCAGAGGAGCCTGAGTGGTGAGGGTCTTTGAAGAAAGATGCTACTTTTTTTTTTAAAGACTCTGCCTCATGTGGATGTCCTGGATGGAGTGGAATCTGATGCCTATGATGTCACAGGCCAAGGTAACAATCCTCTGGACCTTTTCCTTACCTTGAGATCTTGTGCCTCCATACCAGACAGTGATGCAACCAGCCAGGATGCTCTCCTGTCGATGTTTTTGAGAGTCTTTTGTCATATACTGAATCTCCTCAAGTCTCTCACAAAGTATAGCTGCAGGTGGGCTTTCATCATGATGGCATCAACACGGAGGCTTCAGGACAGAACCTCGGAGAGGTTGACAGGGACTGATCAACATGGCTTTGTGCATGGTAGGTTATGGTTAACCAATCTTGTAAGAGTTTTTTGAGGAAGCTATCAGAAAAGTTGATGAAGGAAAGGCTATAGGTATTGTTTATATGGACCGCAGTAAGGCTTTGACAAATTCCTGCAAAGGGGGTTAGTCAGGAAGGCTCTGACATTAGGTATTCATGGTGAAGCAGTTCAGTAGATTCCACAATGGATGGATGGGAGAAGCCAGAGATTAGTGGTGAATGATTGCTTTTCAGACTGGAGGTCTTTGCCTCAAGAATCTGTGCTGGAACCATTGTTGTTTATCATCTACATCAATGATCTGGATGATAATGTGGTAAATTGGATCAGCAAATTGGTAGATGACACTAAGATTGGAGGTGTTGTGGACAGCAAAGATAGTTTTCAAAGCTTGCAGAAGGATCTAGACACTGGAAAAATGGGCTTAAAATGGCAGATGGAATTTAATGCAGACACACGTGAGGTGTTGCATTTTGGAAGGATAAACCAAGAAAGGATATATATGGTAAATGGTAGGGCTTTAAGGAGTATGGTAGAACAGATACAGAATTCCCTGAAAGTGGCTTCATAGGTGGATAGTGAGAGCTTTTGGAATATTGGCCTTCATCAATCATATGACTGTGTTTAGGAGTTCAGATGTTATGGTTAAGTTGTACAAGACATTGGTGAGGCCAAATTTGGAGATTTCTGCACAGTTTTGGTTACTTAACTACAGGAAAGATATCAATAAGATTGAAAGAGTGCAGAGAAGATTTACTTGGATGTTGCTTGGACTTCAGGAACTGAGTTACAGGGAAAGGTTAAAGAGGTTAGGACTTTATTCCCTGGAGCATAGATGAATGAGGAGAAATTTGATAAAGGTATCTAAAATTATGAGGGGGTTGGCAGAGTAAATGTAGATAAGCTTTTACCACTGAGTATTGGTGAGAATACTCCAACCAGAGGACATAGGTTAAGAGTAAATGGGGAAAAGTTTTGGGGGAACATGAGGGGGAATTTCTTCACAGAGAGTGGTGGGAGTGTGGAACATGCTGCCAGCTGAAATGGTGAATGCGGGCTCAATTTTAACATTTAAGATGTATTTGGACAGGTACATTGATGGGAGGGGTATGGAGAACTATGGACTGGGTGCAGGTCAGTGGGATTAGGCAAAAAAAAATGGTTTGGCACAGACTAGAAGGGCTGAAGGGGTCTGTTTCTGTGCTGTAATGTTCGATGGTTCAAAGGAATGAATTTTCCAATTTTAGTAAAGAGACCCCTCTCCCACCCTCCCCACCAAATATTTTTGTCACTTTCCTACCCACTCCCCCCTTGCTTCCATTATCTTCCACCAATAGAATTTCTCCCCTCCCCTTCCCTTGAGTTCCATCTGGTTGTATTTGTCCTATACCTCCCACTAATAGCTTCCATGATATCACCACTAAAACCTTCTCTACCTTCAGATTCCCACACTAGTGGCTTCTGTTTCTACTTATTATCCAGGACTCCTTTATTTCTCTCCTCTCTCTCTTTGTCTGACACCTGCCAATTAACTGTCTCTTCCTCACCATCTATTATCCTTCACCCCTCCCTGGTTCGCCACTCCCCTGCTAGCTTGTCGAACCCCTCTGACTCTGTTCTCATTATTCTGACAGGCTCTCTCTGCACTCTCAATTCTGACTCAAATTGTTAATTGCCCTTTTTCACTGATACTATTGGACTCACTGAATTCTTTCAGTTAATTACTTTTTCTGACTAATAATTCCACTGCCTTGCTCTTTCCTTATAACATTACAAAATCATTTAATGCACATCCATTAATTGAGCTGTGCACCACTTTGCATGTGATGTCATGGACAGTTATTAATTTCCATACACCATCTTCTTATGCCACATTTCCTCCTTTAACTGTAGAGCTCAATGTGTTCTCAAGTACTGAGCAGAGTCAACAGGATGGATAAGTTTTCACAGGATTGGTCAACTTTGTTTCCTGTCTTTATCCTCTTCCTCCATTTCACTCCAATTTCTGGATATTCTGTCACAGTCTTTTTTAGATGTAAAGAAATGTAGTGTCTCCTTGCATCATGGAAGGTGCTACTTGTGAGCGCTGCCGCACGAATAATTCTGAAGCGAAGTTCACAGAACGTACAACACGCTTTAATTAGCTTAAGCTTGTACACACCAATTCTCAGTATACTCCTGGCTCCTCTTGTCTGACTGACCCCGAAAGGGCCAGCTCGAGTCTTTATATGGGCCGGTGATTGACAGCAGGCAGGTGGGGCCAGTCTCCCAGGTTGCCTACTTGCACGTACAGTGGTTGCTGCTTGCCGTAAGCTGGCAGGAGTGCAACTGGTGTAGTGATTGTATCAGCACACTATATATATATAAAAAACTACATGAAAATATGTCAGCCTGGCTTAATTAAGACAGCAAGCTAATAATTGGGTAATGCAATGTGGAATGTTAAGGTGAGTAATACAAAACCAGCATTTACCTATTCACAAACATGCAGCTGTTCTACTGCAAACATTTAATTTCAGGCATTAATTTCTGTTTCTTTACCCACTGCTTGGACTTTGTTTTCACATCCTACCCCATTTCTTCATTGTCCCATTGAAGTAGGCACACATCAGGAGTGAACCAAAGGTAATAGACTGCTTGACTGAATGGTATAAAATTTTGAGAAACCACCATCTGCTGCAGTCTGTTTAGCTTCAGATTCCAGCATCTGTAGTCTAGCATTCAAAAATTTGGTTTTGGCGTACTTTGTGCAAGTCTGCTTACCCTTTACAGGAAGGATTGGGAAAGGGTACAAAAGAGGGTTACCGGAAATTTGCCTGGTTTAAAGGATACAAGTTATGAAGAAAACTTGGGTTATTTTCTCTGGAGTGTAGGAGGCTGAGGGGGTGACCTGGTCAATAAAATCATGAAAGGGTGTATAGTCAGAATTTTTTTTCCACCCCCCTCCCCGGAATAAAATCATCACATGTTGGAGGAGATGTTTTTAAGGTGAGGGGGAAGTTTAAAGGTGATATGTGGGGCAAATATTTTACAAAGGGAGTGGCAGGTGCATGAAACAGGTTGCTGGGAATAGAGGTGGAATATATTACAGCATTTAAGGTGCTTTGAGATAAACATGTGAACCTGCAAGCAGCAGAGTTTCAGCTGGATTTGGACTTCATGTTCAGCACAGACATGTGGGCTCTTCTGCTGTACTGTTCTATGTTATTTTACTGAACCTACTCCAGGTTTCATAAAGGTATGTAAAATATCCAGCTGCTATAATGGGCCTCTGTTGCAGGTCTTGCTACAATAGCTGGTACAGGGACAATTTGTACCAGACCCACAGTTGTCAGCCTTGGCAAGGAAAAGCTTCCTCTTTTCTC